>NC_059167.1:101147705-101782318 GCF_019923935.1 Bubalus bubalis | reverse complement strand
TTTGTAATTGAAAAATCTCTGGTCTGGTGAACAAGGACTTGACCTCCCACTGTAATATATGACCTCTTATCCAGTTCCCTTACCAGACCTCCTTCACAGATCCAGAACTCTTTAATGAAGATGTTTATAATCTTGTCAAAAGTGGGTACAGTCCATCTTCTTTCTACCCATTTTACAGGGGAGACTGTACAGTAGGAAAAAGAGATACCCACATTCTGGGCTAATTATTCGCTCTGAGCAGATGTTAGCCCCTGGGATCCAAAAATACCTGTAGTCTTCCAGTCTAGATGAAGATTGATGAAGATACATTAGTCAGCTGAGGCTGCTGTAACAAAATACTGTAGACCGGTGGCTTAGACAATAGGAATTTATTTGCCACAGTTTTGGAATCTGGAAAGTCCAAAGTCAAAGTGCCAACCAATTCATTTCTTCAGTGAGTGCTGTCTTCCTGTCCTCCTAAAGGCTTCCTTCTCACCATGTCCTCACATGGCGGGGAGAGAGGGAAAAGGCAAGCTCTGTTATTTCATAAGGGTACATATCCCATCGTGAGGGATCCCATCAGATCTAATTATATCTCAAAGGTCCCATCCAGATACCATCACTTTGAAGGTTAGGACTGCAACATAGAATGGGGTGGTAGTAACAATATGAACAATAACACATAATTCAGTCCATACTAGATCAGGTGACAAGTGGCATCATCAATAAATCTCATAGTGGACCTAGGCTACCATTGTACCCCATCCAGGTGGTAACATTTTTAAAATCCCTGTACATGTGGTAAATGCTCCCAACTAGCAACAGTACGTGGTCCTGCTTTTCTGGCTTCAGGAACCAAGAAGTGGAAATACAAGTGGCTCCTCTCATTCTTACACCTAAAAGCCCACTTAAAAAATTATTGCTTTCCCTCTTGGCGACTTTGAGCTCTGCTAGTTTTAGAAGTTTCATTCCCAAGGGAACTATGACTGGCAAACAGCAGTGATTCCATTGCTGCCACTTAGCCCTTGGGAATCTCATGTCACTGAACCAACAGGCAGTGAAGGGCGTTACTGTACTAGCGGGATCCCAACTCTCCAGGGGAAACTGGATTGTAGCTGTACCATGAGGCAGGGAGGACTGTGTCTGGAACTCGTGGGATTCCCTAGCATACCTCCTGAATGTTGCCCAGTGATACAAGTTAGTAAATTGGAGGATTACAGTACAGGTCAGTCCACCTAGGGCCAGACCCCTAAGTGGGTCTGCATAATTTCTTGCTTGTTTATGCATATATGCAATTTCCTTTTTACTTTCTTGTTTTCTCCCATTATATAAGGTGAGTTGCTATTGGTAAAACGTAGCATGTAATAGTTGAGCTACATGAGTTAGGTGAATTTGCCGTTAAACTAGAAGAGGAAAGCTCACCCAGCCATGCATATAAATGGGACTTTGGGTCTCCCATTTTGATAAGAAGGTGAGTACATTTATTAATACGATTGAATAAGAGATAGTTACAGCAGCTTGATGGTATTGTTATAGCCATTTGGAAATGTATATGTGTGAGAGGATGCATTTGGTTGTCAAGGAGCCAAAGACAGTAGGTTACAGTACATGTTGCTGGTACCTGGTTCCGTTCCCACACCTCCTCTGTAGTCCCCCCATATCAAAGACTGACCCTGGGGACTACCTCCCAAACTCCCTTAACTCTGGGATAGTTTTGGATCTGCCAGGTCTGGAAGGCAGTGAGAAGGTGGGGCCGTCATTGTGGCTTTGGTGAGCATGAAGACCCTGCGCTGACTGGCCTGAGCCTGAGCTGTGGGCAGGAGTGGGGCAGCAGCAGTCTCTCCATCACAGCTCTGATGCCAAGGTTGACAGCGCCAGCTGCCCCCCACCCTCCCTTCTTTTCTCTGGTCCTTCCAACTGCCTAAATTAAATCCTGCTTGAAACATCCAAAAGCATTTGTTTTCCTAACTGAACCCTGCCTAATGCATCCTAAATCTTATCTGCTTGGAATAAACAGTTTGTATTTATGGCCTTCTAAAAATCTTTACTCATGAATATCTTAAATAAATTGGATCATATAGCACACACTGTTTTGTAATAGGTGCTTTTTCACTTAACTCTATGTTCTGAGTGGCTTTGTTTTAATGCTCATCTGAGTTGGGGGGATTGTATAATGAGATGGATAAAATGGAAAAATATGTCAGTAGCTCACTTTGCATCTGGGGGAGGGGGCAAAAAAAAAGATGTCTAAGCAGATTGTTTCCCAAGGAGATTATTTTCTTTTCCCAAAAGCTGCTCTCATAACATCAACCTTTCACTGCCAACTCTGAGTAGTCCATGATTTCTGCTTCATTTCCCATTTACTTGTTAGCCCACAGCTGTCTGGCTTCTGACCCCAGTGGTCTGCCAAAATTCCTTTTGCTATGAACTGAATTGTGCCACGCCCCACCTCCAGTTCGTGTGATGAAACCCTCTATGTGACAGTGTTTGGAGATGAAATGTAGTTGAGTCAAGATCACGAAGTTGGGGTCACGTGACAGGATTAGTGACCCCCAGAGAGCTCACTTGCTCTCCTGCTCTTTCCCTGCCATGTGAGGGTGCAGGGACAAGGCAGCCATCTGCAGAGACAGCCCTCACCGGGAACCAGCCATGCTGGCACCTTGATTTTGGTCTACCAGCCGAAGTCCGCTGCTGCTGCTGCTGCTGCTGCTAAGTCACGTCAGTCGTGTCCGACTCTGTGCGACCCCATAGATAGCAACCCACCAGGCTCCGCCATCCCTGGGATTCTCCAGGCAAGAACACTGGAGTGGGTTGCCATTTGCTTCTCCAACCCAACTGAAATTTAAAACTATGAAAAAGTAGATTTCTGTCGTTTAAGCTGGTCTATGGTACTTTGTTACAGCAGCATAAGCTAAGAGACTTTTTTGGAAATCACCAGTGATTTCTTAACTGAAAAATTTGGTGACTTTTTTCTTGTTACTGGCCCTTTTCCTAAATTTAACCCTAAATCCTGCTTCCCTTCTCGAACCTCCCTGGCCTTGCAGGTCCTAGATCTTCTCCTCTTTCCCTAAGAGTCATCCTCAGCTTTGGCCCTTACCCTGGGCTCTCCCCCATCCTTTTCACCAGGATGGCTGCACCCCTAAAGCACTGACCCCTCCTCGTTATATCACTTGCACATTGGCATTTAACCCTTGTGCTTCTTCGTCTGCAGAGTGCCCCTCCTCTGGTGACTGAGCGAGTATCCAGAGCCTCTGTGTGCTCACATAATCCAGTCTCTCAAATCTCGTGCCTGTACTGTGTGCCTGGCCCTTCCCCTGGTCTTTAGGCCCACACTTTGGCCTGTGTGGTACAGCTGTCTGTCCCTCTTCACGTTGCTGCATCTCAAACACAGTGTAACCAAAACCTCTTTGTCTCCCAGCAAAACTTGTTCTGATTAGCTTGTGGCCTAAAGAATAAAATATGAAATAAAAATAAAACCTAGAAAGATAAGGTGGGTTTTTCTCTCTCCATATTTTCTTATATGGTATACATTCCACCCTTGTTCACTATTTGAAGTTTTTGAATACGGATCCTTTATCAGATCTTGTTAAAACTGGTACTCATGGGTGACCAGGATGAATTATTATACACATAGGAGAGCATTTAAGAGTCCCATTTGTTCAGTTAGTCGTAAGTTTCCTACATGAGTCTGAACTTCCTCTGTGCTGAATGGGAAAATAAGAGGTATTTATTCATCACTTATTCACTGCTATAGATCCTTTAAGAGAACTGAAAAGAATACCTTGTATCTAAAACATCTTTGTTCTTTAAAGAAATGATGGCTGTTTTCAGGGCAATTCTGCCTTTAAATGCAGAGACCAAGTGTGTTCCAAAAGAAAAACCACAAAGTCAGGTAGGCTGAGTGGGCTGGCCACAGTTGACTGACACCTCCCAAGGCATGTCCATCTGGGTCTTGTTCACCAGTGACTCCAATCCAGTGACAAGGCATGAATGTGCACCCCAAAATAAGATAGGTATAGGGATTGCTTCTGAAGTAACATTTTTATCAAATGCTGCTGATTCCACAGGACTTTAGCTTGAGGTCTGGAAAGCATGGTAAGAGTTAAACTTTTATTGACTTTTTCCAATTAGATCATTTCACCCCTAGCTAATAATGAGGAAGAATCTTAAAAAAAATCTTTTCCTTAAGCCATCATATTATTGTTCTGTTTGTAGTAAATTTAGGAATTAGGCTGTATTGCTAACTGGTTGGATAATCTTAGGTAAGTCACTTAGCCTCTAGGAGTGTCCGTGGTCTTATTTGTAAAACAAAGATATTGATCCTGGCTTAAGTGATCACAAGGATCCCTGCCAGTCTGCCACAATGTGACTTTTCTGCCTCTGCTAGTTAAGCAGGTGTGTACACAGCCTAATTGGAGAAGGCAATGGCACCCCACTCCAGTACTCTTGCCTGGAAAATCCCATGGATCGAGGAGCCTGGTAGGCTGCAGTCCATGGGGTTGCTAAGAGTCGGACACGACTGAGCGACTTCACTTTCACTTTTCACTTTCATGCATTGGAGAAGGAAATGGCAACCCATTCCAGTATTCTTGCCTGGAGAATCCCAGGGACAGAGGAGCCTAGTGGTCTGCCGTCTATGGGGTCGCACAGAGTCTGATGCAACTTAGCAGCAGCATACAGCCTAATGCCTGCCTCAGGAGTGTTTTGTTGTTGCTGCTGCTACTGTTATTGAGCTAGTAGCAAGCTTTAATCACTGCAACTCTAAACTGAGTGACTTGGAATCACCTCACAAATGCTTCTAAGTGAATGAAATAATGTACCATTAGAATCCTGAGATGACCCTCTGTGTGCCAAAAAAAAAACACCTGGTAACTTTCTAATTGCATAATTATGAAAAAGCAGAGACATCACTTTGCCGTCCAAGCTATGGTTTTCCAATAGTCGTGTGTGGATGTGAGAGTTGGACCATAAAGAAACCTGAGAGCCAAAGAATTGATGCTTTCAATTTGTGGTGTTGGAGAAAACTTTTGAGAGGCACTTGGACAACAAGGAGATCAAACCAGTCAATCCTAGAGGAAATCAGCCCTGAATATATATCAGAAGAACTGATGCTGAAGCTACAATACTTTGGCCACCTGATGCAAAGAGCCAACTCATTGGAAAAGACCCTTATGCTGAGGAGAATTGAGGGTAGGAGGAGAAGGGGGCAACAGAGGATGAGATGGTTGGACGGCATCACCGACTCAATGGACATGAGTTTGAGTAAACTCCGGGAGATAGTGGAGAACAGGGAAGCCTGGCGTGCTGCAATCCATGGGGTTGCAAAGAGTCAGACACCACCGAGTGACTGAACAATAACAGTTAAGAAACTACCACAATAGCATACAATTAGCAACATTTATCAGTTTATCAAAGCTTCTGTTTTTTTAACTTAATTTGACTACTTCTTGGACCTTTTCATATTTTCTTCCTTTGTATCTTCAGTATTAGCAGTTAGTGTTCTGCAGATCAGGCATCTCTTTCCCCAAAGAAATAAGATAAATCACTTACCAAGAGGTAGTGTATACACCATGAAAGGAAGCAAACAGTGAAGTCACTTTGAGATGCTGATGCTGTGTGTCATTCACACCTTGACCAGTTAGGTGAGCCTGCTGCTCAGAGGAACCTTGAAAAAACTCCTCAAATTCTTGCCTTTGTAAAACTGCCATGGACCTGCAGGGTTTTTGTTGGTTTTTTTTTTTTTTTTTAACTTTTTGTTCCCATTGCTCTGGATGGACCAATGCTTCTGACTAAAACAATAGAGAGAGCCCCCAGCATCCTTCTCCTCCATATGCTGAAGTCCCAAATTGTCCGGCAGCTTACAGAGTGCTTGGAGTGCACTGGTTTTTGTCATTTCCCAGTTCCTGCCGGTAAGGATGTTGAGAGGGCAAAGATAGACAACTCCATGGTTTTTTACCAAAGTCAGCAAGAGAAATAGGGCTATACAAACTTTCTCATATTTAGGTTCAGTTTAACCTTTCAATGCCTCATTTTGGGGGCACAAGACTGCACACAATCTTACAAGGTTGCTTTCTGCCTCTGTTTCCTCTGTTTGCTCACGTAGTGTTGTACTGTAGCCTTCCTTATGATACCCTAAGGGGGATCCTTCACCAGGGGTGATATGTGCTCACTTCAGCCCCTCCCTGTGGGGTCGAGAACACAGACCGTCTGTACTTCCCTGCTGCCTGTTTGATCTGTTTCCATAAAGGATCTCACAACACTTACTCCTTCCCCTGAATTCCTTGACTTCACACATTATTTTACATTTATTTCCACCATTTGACCCTGATTGTTTGCCTTCTTCTACAATAAGTTTTGCTTCTGGCCAATATTGCCCACTCAGCAAGTGGCCTGAGTGTTCCTCCAGCCTCATGGCTCCATCCTGCACTCTGATTTGGTTTCAGCTATCTGTCCCCTCTGTCCCAAGCTCCACACACCCAAGTTCATGTCCACGGGCTCCCCTGAGGCTCTGCATGTGCCCATGTACCCTCATGACCTATCTAAAATGGCTCACCTTCAGACTCTTCTGTAGTACTGCTCCATCCTGGAAGTCCTCCCTGGTGACTGCCCACCTGCAGCCCCAGAGCTGCAGTCCACCCAGAGCATCCTTCTTAGGGTAGAATTAGTTGTGAACATGTGCGCGTGTGCTATGTCGCTTTCACCACCAGACTCCTCTGTCCATGGGATTCTCCAGGCAAGAACACTGGAGTGGGTTGCTATGCCCTTCTCTGTGCTATCTCTCCCTGACCCAGGGATCAGACCTGCGTCTCTTACGTCTCTGCATTGGCAGGCGGGTTCCTTCCACTAGAGCCACATGGGAAGCCCAGTTGTGAACATAAAATTTGACTCCCAAAAGAGCAGCATCAACTTGGTTTTCACTTTCCTATCCTTGTCTTGATGCTCAAATACCTTGAAAGAGCATTCTTGGCTTGCATTTCATGACACTGAAAGGCTCTGCCGTAAGGTGACTTTTCTCGTGTGGTATCATTCTTCAGTCTGTGGTCTCACCTTAGTAAGGAATGTTCCCTTCCTTACTGAATGCTTCCTTCTCCCACCCCTTCCGTTTTCACTTCTTTATAAAACCCATCCTAATAAAGTAATTTTTTTTACAAAGCAGGAGATTTGGCAGGCACTAGATGTTTGGGACCTGCCAAGCCAAGACAGTTGAAGGTGGCTATAAAAGATTTTTCAAATACCATTTGCACCGGAGGTCCAGCAGCAGCTTTTTTGGCTGAAAAACAGTCTCAGCCAAGCTGAAACTGATTACATTGTCCATGCAACAAAGGTAATTTATTCATTATACCCAAAATCGCCCATTAACTAAAATCAGGATTTCAACTGCTGATTGAAAGGAAACTGGTGGATCAGAGCACAATTACCCTCTAGACCAAAAAGGTGGTGACGCTTAAGAGTACTTTCTAATTGTTTTTCTTTCCTAAGCCTAATTACTGTTGGCTGTGCAGATATCTAATAATTAACTTATTCATATAACATTAACCTATATTTTTTTCCCATAACCACTCCCATTCTAATTCACATTCTGCATGTCTGCTGGTTTTATATCTGTTTAAAGTCTTCCTAGATTTCTGTGTGGCTTTTATCAGAAATACTTTATAAAGCAAGGACTCAGCTGAATTCTTTCCCTGAGAGGATGGGTGTTCATTTCTTGAGAAAACCAAGAACTCTGGAGAGTTCTTCCCATTTCTCTAGTATAGATGTGTCTCCTGAGCTTCAGATGGCATTTGCCTCTTCCCCAAGTCTCACTGATCACCACTCACCATCTTGGTCCACCCAAAACTCTGGACTTTCTGCCCTTACCCTCCAGTTGTCAGCAACTTAATGTGAATGCCAGGGTAAGAGAATTTCTTCCTTTCTTCACAGACACCCTCCCCCTGGGGCTGAGCAGACACCTTCGGACTTTACTCATAATTAAACCCCCTGAAAATTTTCTTTTCTGGCTCACTTGCAAAATACATCAAAGAAGATCAATTTTTGCTCTCTACTTGTCTGTATCGTGTGTGTGTAGTGATGGCGGTGGCGTGGGAAGGAGGTCTGTGTGTACTTTGAAATACATACTGCAATTGTAACTTTTCTTAGCTTGCCCATGACCAATTCAGACCCCAAAGGTTACAAGGGATCCATGAGGGGCTGAGAAGGGAGTGGGTGTGTTTGTGCAGATGAAACACGGATGAATTTCAAAGTTATCTTCCTACTAGCAAAGGCAGATTGAAGGAAACAGACCACTGACTGCTGCTCACTCACTCACTGATCTTCCCCCTCACCCCATTCTCCTTTCCTGTCCCCTAACTCCACTTAGTTCTTTTAGAGAAACTAAGTGTGGTTTTTCTCAGACATGCTGACCCCTACACCTCTCAGAGCACTGGTTTCGATCTGCACAGACAGGATGCTGGTTTTCCAGTCTCTGTAACCTCAGCAGCCCTTCTATTCTCTTCCCAGAAGGAAGCGCAGCATGGGGCTCTGGTGGTGATGCTCTGAGTCACTCCTATTCACTAGGCCCTTGATGGTCCTGCTCACTGTAGCCTCAGTGCTAGGAACCTCAGTTCTTCTTTGCCTTGGAATTTGAGGGGGAGAAGAAGCCTACTTTCTCTAGGAAATGTTTGAAGGGGGGCAGTTTTCTGGTAGACTGATAAACGAGTCTTGTCGGGTGTGTGGGTATGGATATGGAAACTTTCAGTGTCAAACACGGCCCATCTAGTTATCCTGAAAGGAATCCTGGTCCATGGGGCCTCGAGAGGAGAGCTGTCTGTTTGTGTTCTGAGTGTCTTTATCTTGTTATTAAAGGACATTCTCTGGGGATGTGTCTTGTGTGTCTGTCAGTGGAGTCTGACTTCCCTTTTGTTCTCAGGGAGGAAGATGAGTACTCGGAATTGCGATCGGAGCTCAGCCAGAGTCAACATGAGGCCAACGAGGACTCTCACAGCGTGGATCAGGACCAGACCTCTGTGTCTGTCCCTGAAAACCAGTCCACCATGGTCACTGCAGACATGGGTAAGTCTGCCTGCTGTTGCTGCAACACCAGGGCTCGGTTTCTGGATTGTAATCAAAACTTTAGAAGCATGAGACAGCCTGGATCAAACTTTAGCGAGTCAAGCAGCTTGTTGAGTAGATGAAGGCAGGTGAAGGCTCATTCATTTCAGTTCTCTACATATGCCTTTGTTGGTCACAGTGGAACCAAAGAGCTGAATTCCCTTGATGTGCCTTTCTGCCTGTTGTGATTCAAACATGTCACCTTCTACGTGAAAAGTCAGGAAGTAGGGAACCAGGTAAAAAGGTGATTGCACTGTTCCAAGTTCACTATAACTGAGCTGTGATGGCAAGAATGGAAAGGATGGGCTGAGGAGCGACTCACTGAAGGGGAGGAGGCGATAGGTTCAGCAACTCTGGGGTAAGCAGGGATCCAAAACGACTCTTTAAAATGTTCATCCTGAGTGACTCAGAATGATTGTATTCCTTACTAAGGAAGTTTGGTTGAGAAATGATTTGGGAAATAAATACATTGTGTTTGAGGTTGTGAAGAAATGTCTGTGTGGAAATACAGACATTGGTAACAGTGCATTGGTATGGTGTGTTTTAAACTACAGGTTATGACCCTTCCAAGTAAGTCTTGAAATTACATGAAAAATCAAAATGTTTTTAAAATGAAATCAAATAGGAAAAAAAACCAGAATGATAGTATTGTTGTTTCATGACACGTATTTGTTGGATATGTATATGTCGTAAGTTGCCAAGGGAAATGTTCCAACCATGGGTTGCAACTGAAGTATTGTAAAACCTCTGGCCTATTTGAAGATGCTCAACTAGATCTCTGGAGAGATTGGGGTTGCGGATAAAGGCTTTGAAGTTACGAGGTAAAGAGCTCCCTATGGTTGAAAAGATGTGAAGTCCAAATGGGGAGAGGCACCATATCTTAGGAAATGTTCACATATAAGGGGGTGATGGGAAAGGAACAAGGAGAAGGAAGAGAAAGTATAGTACAGTTTACATTAGAACTTAAGTTTCCATTGGGGAGAGAGTGACTTTAATAAATATTAAACATTTATGCTTAATTATAAACCTATATAATAACCAGGGCTTCCCTATATAAACTTATAATATAACCAGGGCTTAACCTGGTTATAAGCCTGGTATATTATAGCCCTGGTAGCTTAGCTAACCCACCTGCAACGCAGGAGACCCTGGTTTAATTCCTAGGTCAGGAAGATCTTCAGGAGAAGGGATAGGCTACCCACTCCAGTATTCTTGGGCTTCTCTGGTGGCTCAGCTGCTATAGCATCCCCCTGCAATGTGGGAGACCTGGGTTCAGTCCCTCAGTTGGGAAGATCCCCTGGAGAAGGGAAAGGCTACCCACTCCAGTATTCTGGCCTGGAGAATTCCATGGACTACAGTCCATGGGGTTGCAGAGTCGGACACAACTGAGTGACTTTCACAACAACCTGCATAAACCTATATACATGCTATAACATCAAGTACCATGGCAGTGTGTCAAAAGAATTCAATTTAAGATTTCCAGGAAAGCTTCCTCTCAGAAGTGACATCTGAGCGGAGATGTGGAGGATAAGTAGGAATTGAGTGCATGAGAGAGGAAGTGGCATGCAGGGGAGAGGGGATGATGCATTCAAGGCAGTGAATAAGATCATCCTTTATGAAGGGCGCAGAGGCATGAGACAGAGGCTGGGAGAGGCAGGCCGGAGCCAGGCCGTGCAAGATCTCATAGACCACACTAGGGAGTCTGACCATTATTCAGAGACCCAGGAGAAACTGCTGAATGATTTTAACAGCTGTGGATGGGAGGGATGAGATGATCAGATGGCATTTTGAATCAATCACACTGTAGTGAAGAGAAAGAATCAGTGGATTAAGAGTGAATGGGGGAGGCCAGCCTGGAAATCATTGCCGAAGTCAAGATGGGCAAAACTGTTGCCAGAATTAAAGGTGGTGGCCGTTGAGACATGGAAAAGCATATGAGGACAGAAAATTGGCAAGACCTTCCGAGGAACCCATCACAGGGTTAAGAAGGAGGGAGGCATGCGTGGGTGTCCCCTAAGTGTCTGGTTTGCCCAGTGGATGGGTGGCAGGGCCAATCAGCTATATGGGAGCAAAGGAAAAAAGACTCAGTGGTTTTGCTCTGAATTTAGTTTTGTTGGGGAGGGGCATGGGTGGGGTGGAGAGGAGGGTGTGTGTTTTGTCTGGGCAGAAGTTTCAGGTGTCCGGAGCTATCTGGGTGGAGATGTTGGGAAGGCAGTAGGTACACATAAACCACAACAGGTCTGGCTGAAGAAAGCAGTCGGGAGACATCAGGCTGTTGGCAGATAGTTACGGAAGCAGTGGAAGTCGATGTGAAGAGCACGGAGTGTAGAGAACTAGAGGCTAGGTGTAGGGGGCCGCCGGCCTAGGAGGAGACGCAGGAGCGGGGTGAACCTCTTGGCATCTCGGTCTCAGCTCAAACACGCCTCCCCAGAGCACCTCGCGAGCACCCGTCTGTGCACATCCCCGCGCCGCCTCTGACCGCCTCACTGGTCTCCTTCTTACATCACACTGAAAGTTTAAATGATGTGTTTGTACTTCTTTGCTTGACTGACGCTCCCACTAAACCGCACTGAGCAAAAGCTTGTTTATTTTCTCTACTCGTGGCTCTCCGGAGCCCACCACAGGGCCTGGCACAGAGTGCAGTGTGGGTTCAGAGATACGTGTTTGAATGAAGGGGTGGTGCAGTCAACCAGTCCATCAACCAGGCGGTCAGCCGAAGCCGTAAGAAGGAAATGCGGAGAGCCATGCCCACCAGGCAGTGGGGGGAGAAGGCTCTCATGAGGAAGGAGGGTCCCCAGCGTGGTTGGCTGCTAAGGCCACATAAGATGGGTTTAGGTACATCGACGTCCCTGAGTGCTGGGTACTGATACCAGCTTTAGCCAGATGGAAACGGGGTGAGGAGAGGGCTTGCCTTGCGGGCCTGGGGCCTTGGCTTCAGGCTGAAGCTGCTTCCCTCACACTAGGCTGAACCCAGACCGCGGGGCTGCCATCACAGCACACACACACCCTGGCGACCAGCCCACGTCCTCTGGGCTCCGTTATACCAGCATCATAATCTTGAACCCTGGTGGCCTCGACCTTCTGGACTCAGGCTTCCAGCCTCAGGCGGTCAGATGCGTGCAGGCAGCCGAGAAGTTTCTGTCACTGCCCAGGTGCATTCCTGGACCCACTCCTCCATTCAGTTCTCTGAAACTGTTTTTCATGAAATTAAACAAGTGACCCACACTCCAACAAAATTTCTTAATCAAAGAAACTCGGGGAGTTGGGGGGGCAAACCCCCTCCAGTGGATGGGGAGGGTACTGGGGTGCATCTTCACCACGGGCATCCCAGGGCTCCCATTGGGGGGAATCCCCTGTATCCGGGTGCCCCCACGGAAGCCAGTGTCCGCCCGTCTGCACCGGGAGCAGGCTTTGTTTCCCCAAATCATGTATTTTCATCCTTTCCCTCAGTAAAAATGCATGTTCATTACAACTGGTGGTAGTTTCATTCATGACAAGCCTGGGCTCCTGCAGCGAAGGGACCCTTGTCTGCCTGGGGCCTTGTGTGTTCTCTGCCCGCAGTAGGAGCCGTCAGTCATTCATGTAGCCGCTCGCTGAATGCAGTGCTAGGGACGGGCATGTGAGACCCAGAACCTGCCCTCAGATCGCTGTGCTCGCAGGCTCACACCCTTCATCCCCAGAGTGACATACCCACTTCTGACTCTGACCTGCAGGCCCACGGAGCCTGGAGAGCCCCCACGTCAAGCCTTGCCCTTCCCGACTCTTCCTGCTTCCTTCCCGCTCTGGCCACACCGGCCTTCCCTGCTATCCCTCAGACCTGACCAGCGTCTCTGACCTCAGGGTCCCTGCATCCGCTGATGCCCACTCGTCCTTTCTCTTGCAGTCAGTCTGCTTTCCCCTCGTCAAAGACTCCCCCGGCCCCTCATGGAGTCCTGGACTGCCCCTCACGTGCACGCTGCTTGGCCTCCGTTCTGCACACGTGTCCCTCCCTTCTCTCCCCACTTCATCCCACTTCATCGCACTTAGCCCTCCATGACGCCACCTCCCGTGTGTCCCTCCCGTCTCGCCCGCCTCACCCCGCTTCATCGCACTTAGCCCTCCCTGATGCCACCTCCCGTGTGTCAGTCCCGTCTCGCCCGCCTCACCCCGCTTCATCGCACTTAGCCATCTGTGATGCCACCTCCTGTTTGTCTTTACTTCCTTTACTTCCAGTCTTGGTCAGTCCTTGTGCTGGAATGCCAGCTCCACATGGGCTTTGACTCTTCGACATAGCGGTGCCCATTCACAGGAGGCTTGCAGAGAGGTGAGTGACAGGGAGCCTCTTGGAGCTTGTGTTGTTTGGAGGATGCAAAGGGAACACGGAATGCCTGCCAGTGGAGCACACCAGAAGATGGACGGGGGCCACAGCCTCTGGTGGGAGCGTCAGAACGTGCCAGAAGTCACATCTAGGCTGACAGCTGAGGGATGAGTGGGAACAAGCGGCCACAGAGGGGGCAGGAGGAGAGTGCCGTGGGCACAGCCACCCCCGCCAGGACCCCACGGAGGTCAGGCCTGGGGACAGCAGGAGGAGCAGCTCACGAAAGCCCAGCAGAGCACAGCCCCTGCACGTCCATCAGAACTGGGTGGCTGCCTCTTCTTACTCCCGTGCCATTTTCCAATTCAATTGCTTCAGCAGAGAAAAAAGCTTCCATTTATAAACACCTTTATAGGAAATCATTAAAACACATCCATTTCATTATGACTTCTGTATTGCAAACCTCCATTAGCCACCCAGCTTGGCTAATTTTGAGCTGGATTTTATATACAGAGTTGGCCGCAGTATATTTGCCATTTCCATTTAAGATAATAGGAGTATTCCCTTCATCAGAAATTACTTGTCTTTTGTGTTCAAACCCACTTCGATAAGCTGGCTCCAGGGCATGGTCCTCAGAGCCTGGACAAGGAAACCCACAATGTAGAAAGTGCTTTGACCTACCTAAGCAGTCCTATACAGGAGAAAGGTCCCAGTGGTGTCAAGTTGCATCTTCAAGTAAATTGCATTACCTCTGTTCAAACCTAGTCACGAAGTCATTTGTAAAATAAAGATAATTAAGTAGACAAAGATAAAGTAGGAGTTATGGCTTGGGATTTCTGTTTCCTCACCTTGGCAAAGAGTTCTCATTAAAAGGGAGGCTGCAGATCATGGCCGATGTGGTTGTTCACTTAGTTTGTGTTGAGCATTAACAGGCATCCTCAGGTTCGGTCCTCAGCCTTGAAGGAGGTGCTATAAGAGCTCACCTGTAAAACTGAGATGACAGGAGTTCGGAGAGGGCAAATCACTTGTCCAGGCTGCACAGCTAAGCACTTGTTTTTGTTCGTGACACCCATGTATCTATAGGTGGGTTTCCTTTCACAGGAAAACATGCCTTTGGCTGGTGTGCTCTGCTTACCACCATCCTGTGAGGTCTCTAGAGCTGGCGACAGAATTTAGGGAGCCACTGTCTGATCAGAGCTCCTGGCTTACTAGTAAAGTATCTGCTGTTCGTTGAGATGCTGCAGATCTCCAACTTAGCTCCCACACCCTTAGACCAACCCATGCTGGGTGCTGCAGCAGAGCCGAGCACAGATGTGTGAGATGGCATGTGGTCATGCTAGCTTGCGGGTGGGGGTGGGGGTGGGGTGCATTCCCTCCTGCAGGCTGTCTTCCCACCTCTGCTCATGGAACAGCAAAGCTGGTCTGGAGCAGTTGTCTGTAAAACAAAATCCCTGACCCCACGGACCTTTGCACAGGCTGTGATAGGTTCTGCTCCTGTATTTTGAAATTTCTTCTGGTTTTTGATGAGAAAGTCTTATTTTTGTGGGATTTAGAAGGAAGCATATGCCCCTGTGCTTGCTGGTGTGATCATTTAGACAGAGATATCCTCCTTATGCCTAGTTTTTGGAAGACAACCAAGGAAGAATTTACACATGAAACCTGGCTGTTTGGCACAGCTGTGACTATGAAATACGTTTAATGTTAAAGCCAGATTTTCCTGGCTTAATGGACCATGAGGCTTAATGGCTTCAGGAGAAATGTTCCAAAGTGTTGAGCAACCCCTCCCAGTGGGGAAAAGGGGGATTTGGGGCAGGGAAAGACAGTCCTGCCTTCTCCAAAAATGATTTCTGCAGAGTAGGAAAGAAGTGTTTACAAAGGCAGGGCAGCCTGTCCAGAGAAAATTCGATTTCTGTTAGGAATGAGGCACTAAGGAGGCAGTTGTCCTCTGGCAGAGCATGTTTAAAGGAGAATCAGATTCTTGGTAACCTGATTCTGAAACTTTGAGAAACCAGTCCATAAGTTGGCAATGTTAGACAGGACAGAAACTAGCACCCTGACTTGGCAATGAAACAGGCCCAGCCCTGTGCTACTTTTTTTTTTTTTTTTTTTTTCTCTCCTTTAATTGGGCAACTTAATCTTTCCCAAGAAGTTCATGAAAACCCCTGAAAACCAAGCCCAGGGCAGGCTTAGAAGTTTTGAACAGTGACTCACAGAAGGCTAAGGTGAATATGTCCTTCCTTGCGAGGATCTGAGCCTGGTCATACAAGGCCTGTCTGTGAATGTGACCATGGCCATGTGGCCAAGGAGGCCACCTAAAATCATTCCAGAACTTTCCTTAGAGAGGAACCAAGCTTGAGAGCAGACAAGATTATTGCCCCACGTCATTTTGTGTTACTTTGGACTATTTCCCTCAAACTACTGTTCAGTGATTTTTTTCAGCCTACAAAGGAGACTTAAGATATAAGACAGATACGGAAAGCCATTGATCACGTTTGTTCAGAATGAGCTCCCTTGACTGTTAGGTTCATGAACTCCTCTTCTAAGATAATGAAGTGCAAGTCGTTCAGTCGTGTCCAACTCTTTGCGACCCCATGGACTATAGAGTCCATCGAATTCTCTAGGCCAGAACACTGGAGTGGGTAGCCTTTCCTTTCTCCAGGGGATCTTCCCAACCCAAGGATCGAACCCAGGCCTCCCACATTGCAGGCAGATTCTTTACCAACTGAGCCACAAGGGAACCCCCTTCTAAGATAAGCAGCCTTTATTTTTTAAACAGACTGTATCTCCTTAGGTTGGATTGTTCTTTCAGTTGGAAGTTATAACATATTTTCCCTTAAAACCAGCAACCTGGACCTCTCACCTTTTGAGATGGACTGCTCTCCGTCTGTGGAATGTGTATCTCTCATGATAAATCTAATTCTTACCTAGGGGGAAAAAACACCAAAAACTCCCCAGCGTCACAGACATAGAGAACGGACATGGGCACATAGAGGGCAAAGGAGAGGGTGGACCAATTGAGAGAGAAGCATTGAAACGTATACCTTGCCGTGTGTAAAATAGATAGCTAGTGGGAACCAGCTATAGAACTCCGGGAGCTCAGCCCGGTACTCTGATGACCTAGAAGGGTGGGATTCTGGGGGCGGGCGGGAGAGGGGACACATATATACTTACATCAGATTCACGTTGTTATGTGACAGAAACCAACACAACATTGTGAAGCAGTTATTTTCCAGATAAAGGAAAAAAAGTCACACAGGAGTGTTAGCTTCCCAGAGCAGCCTCGGAAAGCCTATTTTATGTGTAAGGGAAATAAAGTACAGGCGCTCACTAATGTTGATGCAGCCCCAGCCCTTGCTGTGGGCCTTGTTTTGGGGGGAGAGGTTCTGTGCACATCTTCCGCTTTCTCCTGCTGCTTTGGAAGTGCCCCCCTCTGCCCACAGGCAGAGCCGTGGGGCCCAGGATGACCCGCTGTGTGCCGGACCCGTTCACTCCCGGGGCTGGAGCCCGCCAGCCTCTTGAGCTGAGATGGACGATCACTTGGCCTGAAGGGTAGTGAGCTTTGGGGGAAATGCTCAGAGGTGGGGTCCGCGAGCTGGGCAGGCAACTGGGGGGCCTTGGGGTGTAGCGAGGGGCTAGGGTTTGTCCTCTAAGTGCACTTGTAACTGTCTTCAGGGTAACCTCTCAGAGGCACAGGTGCAGAGCCATGTTGAAGGCTGTGCGTGGAGAATGCCAAATCGCATCCCCTTTCTGCCGCTAAGTCTCTCACCCTTTGCAATACTGGGTATTTTCTTACTCTTAAAGCTGTGCCAATTCAAGTAGTTAGTCTTCACAGAAGTAGACTGATCACATGTGCACTTGAACTTCTCTGATTTGTTAGACCCTTGGTCTCTGGAGACCCCTGTCATAACTCCTGCCCCCGAGGCCAGGGTGGAGTGGGTTATGGGATTGGCAGTGGAGAGGAGGGTCCTGAAGGGGCAGGGGTGAGGCCTTCACACTGTCGAAGGCTGCGTGTACTGCTGTAGAAAAACACACTGCGTCAAAACTGCACGGTGACAACAGCAAGGACGGAACACACCCCCGACCGGTGAGATGTGCTACAGGGGAAGTCTGTGGGGAAAGCAGCGCTGAGGAGGCTCTGCCCGCCCAGTGAAGTCAGGACCCACAAGGGAGGGGCTGGCTCCCGGTGCTCGCACCCTGAGCGGTGTCTGTGTTCTTGGGGGTGATGTGGGTGGCATTCCTGTTCTTGTAGCTAGTTGAGAGATCAGTCATCATACTCGCCCCTGAGTTACTCTAGCCATCAACATTTCCAAGCTGTCAGACCTCTTTGCCTTGAGGGTTGCAGTATTTGTTTTTACCTCGACGACTTTTTATTTTGAAAAACTTTAAACTTACATAAAAGAGACAATAAACCCCCTAAACCCTTTGCCTAGACTCACCAATGGATAACATTTTACATTTGGTATTATTCCCTCTTGCACTTAGAGAACGTTGTTTTCTGAGCAGTTTGACGGTGAGAGGCAGACACCATGCTGCTTCACCCTAAATATATGAGCACCAGCCTCTTAAGAACAGGGACCGTCTCAGTTCTAACCACAGCACCTGTAGCCCACCTGAGAATCTGACCACCGGTGGAACACCAGCTACCTGCGGTCCACATATACACTCCCCACATGCCCCATTCCTGCCTTCTGTCACTGTTGCTCAGTCGCCAGGATCAGTCAGGGCTCACACACTCTGTTTAGTTACTGTGTCTTTCTTCTCTCCTTTATCTAGAACAGGTACCCACATTTTCATCTCTCACGACACAGACATGTTGAGCAGGCTGGGTTAATGGTGTCATAGACAACCCCTCGGTCTTCATGGTCTGATTGTTTTCTTATTTGAGATTAACCTGTTTTTGCAAGGATATGCATAGGTGATATGCATGTGTCCTCGCTACTGAGTTGCAGCTGGAGGTACAGAATGTCCGTTCGTCCACTACTTGTGATGTTAGGATGCTTTTAGACTATAGCATCATTCTCATGAATCCTCTTCAGTAGACACCCACACTGTGTACATGATGCAGGATGTAACCTCTGAATACTCTCTTATTCCTTTCCTCTCAGCCCCTTCCGCCTTCTCCTTGGCACTTAGACCCAGAAGTTGACTGTTCTGTCATTTTCTGTTGTTTTGTCCTGGCTTTGTCAGTTCCTTACTGGAGTTAGGGAGGGCCGTGCTGCATGCAGAGTGGATGGTAGGCCTATAAAGGAGGCCTAAACCCTCCTGGGTTCAGCTAGTTTCAGCGGTGGGGCCCAGCAGGACCCAAGCTGCTCCCTCCCTAGGATGTTATCTCTCGCCTCTTAGCAGAATGTCTGTCTTGATGCTGGAAGAACCTGTAGCTCTTTCTTTCACTTCAGTGGCTTTACAAGGCATGACGTGTGCCTGCTCAGAACAGCGGTGGGGGGCTGTGGGTCAGCCCTTGGAAGACCACATGGGTTCTGGTTACAGCCTGACGTGCCACGCTCACACCGGAGGGCTTTCGGGCATTTCCCAGCAGCCTACAGCTGCTTCTGTTTCTCAGACCAGCTGAGATTCACTGGCTAATATCCCTGCCTTCCATGGAAGCATCCTCCTTGGGGATCCCTCTTATTACCTGAAGGCCTTCCTCCGCGTTAGCAGCGTGTGGTCTCTCATGTGATAGGTCTTTGATTTGAAGATATTTGGTCAATAAGCAGCCTCACAAAAACTTGATGCTTTTAAAAGTTGGCTTAGAACAAGTCTGTCATTTCTTCCACACGTTTAACTCATGCGGACTTTATTAAACACTCCTCCATGCCTGGTGGTGTGAGCATCTCCAAACACGAGGATGGATGAACAGAGTCCCCATTCCCCAGATCCAGGCTTTGTAGGGTCCATGTTTCAGATACCAGGTAATTACAGGGAATATGATGCCTCAAAGAAAGAAATAGGAGACTGTAGGCAATCAGGGAAGGCTTCCTGGAAGAGGAGACTTTAAGGCAAAGCTTTAAAAAGAGCCATTATGGGCTTCCCTCGTGCGTCAGTGGTCAAGAGTCTGCCTGCCACTACAAGAGACACGAGTTCAATCCCTGTTCTGAGAAAATCCCACATGCTGTGGAGCAACTCAGCTCAGGGGCCATAACTGTTGAGCCTGTGCTCTAGAGCCTGGGAGCCTCAACTACTGAAGCCTGCTTGCTCTAGAGCCCGGGATCCACAACCAAGAGAAACCCCTACAATGAGAAGCCCGGTCACTGAAACTAGAGAGCTGCCCCCACTCACCACAACCATAGAAAAGCCTATGCAGCAGTGAAGACCCAGCACAGCCAAAAATAAATAAGTTCTGAAAGTCCAGTATCTTTAAAAAAAAAAAAAAAACATTGTGAAGAAGAGAATGAGAGGCTTCCAAACTCAGCGGATATGTCACTCTGAAGAGAGTGCCGAGCCCTTGGAGTAGTTATGTTTGAAGTTGGGACAATATTTTGGAGCATGTATCTTCTCGCTGCTTGAATTCAGAGGAACAGGGGAATATTTCTACTTTCGAGTCTCTTCAGCTGTATTTTTATCTGGATTAGGGTTTTTGCCTGGGGTTCAGAAACAGTAGGGCCAGCTTCTAACACTGGATTCAAAATGAACCAGTTCTCCTCTAGTTTATTGTATACAACACTGGGGAGAGGCCTGGTTGATCCTGAGGGAGAAAGAGGAAAACTAGCTTTGCCCACCAGTGTTTGCTTAATCAAGCAACACTGCTGTTGAGGCTTCATCCCGGTAGCCGAGAGTGTCCTCTGACCTCCTTCCCAGGCTTCCCAGGTACTTCAGTCTCCCTCAGACAGCAACATAAAAACCTAAGCTCTGGGTTCTCATTAGAAAAACAACCTAGCTGTCTCTTCCAATTAGAAGTCTTACTGGGGTCCAGGGGAGGGTGCTGCTGTTCAGAAAAGACAGCAGCCGCAGCTGTGGCGAGGGAAGTGGGCAGAGCAGTGGAGAGCACGGCCTGCTGAGTCCAAAGGGGCCACTGCTGGCCACTCCACACGTTGCTGCATGGGAGGAGCTGGGCCCATGACTGCCCCATTTTCTAATTTTACAGAAATAGCTATAAATTCTAATAATGTTTAAATGTTGGCAATTAAGAATCGTTTTGTTTTTGTTTTTTAAAAAAAAAGGTTGGGCCAGATATCAAACCCTAACATCCAATCAAAACACCTTTTTGGCTACTGGAAGTTAGTTTGCATTCTCTAGTTGAAGGGAGATGTCATTCCATTTATCCTTCTGTGTCCTGGTTTCATCTTTACAGCTAATTAGGCAACTGGAAGGCAGAGTGCCAAGACTGTGTGAGCTTAGTCCATGCCAGAATTCCCTTTCCACTGTACTTGAATGGTCTACAGCTTAAATTTAATTGAAAATTAGCATCAGAAGAAACCATATGAAATCTGCATGTGTGAGCTGTGGCTGAAGCAACTGGCAGTCACATCGCTTCGCACCACATGTGCCGTCTCGTGCACCTGAATTCTTTGAGCATCTATTGCTAAGAACACGCCGTCTCCCTTATTATGCTTCCTCCTCTCTGACAAGAGATCTCTGATTTTTGCCGTGGTCACTGGGAAGCTCAGGACTAAGTAGAAGAGTCAGCCGCAGCAGCTTTGCGAGCCCCATCTGCTTCCTCAGTCTGTCTCTGAGCCCAGTCTTATGTTTTCCGAAATGACCTCTGGAGAAGGAACGTGTGTTTGATACAAAGGGCACCCTCTCTGCCCCACAGATGTGGCACCGAGCCGTTGCCTTTCCTCCAGGAGGCAAGCACAGCCTGAGGTGCCACGGTGGGTCTGCCTCTGGTGACCCTTCACACCAGTGACCCTGAGAACATTCAGAGTTGTGCAGCTATCTCCACTACCCATTCCCCGAACTTTCTTATCCTCCCAGACAGAAACTCTGTTCATTAAGCAGTATTGCCCCATTGGCCCAACCCTGTAACCTCTCTTCTGCTTTCTATCTCTATGAATTTGCCTGTTCCAGGTACCTCATATAAATGGAAGCATACACTTGCCCCTCTGTGACTGACTTATTTCACACAGCGTAATATTTTCAAGGGTCATCTGTGTTGTAGCAGTATAGAAATTCTGTTCCCTTTTAAGGCTGAGTCATATTAGATTGTGTGTTTATGTCACATTTTGCTTATCTGTTCATCTATCAACAGATAACTTGGGTTAGTCCATCCTTTGACTCCTGTGAATCATGCTGCTATGAACATTGGCTTAACCATTTTTAAGTGTACTGGTCCATGCCTTTAGCTGTTACATTGTCAGTGTTACATTGTTACATTGTCATGCAGCAGAGCTCCAGGACTTTTGTGTTTACCTTAGAGAACTGACAGTGTACCCATCAAACAGTGCCCGCTCCCACCCCTCACCCCCCAGCCCCTGGTAACCACCATCTTACTTTCTGTCTCTGTGAACTTGACCACCTTAGACCCCCCATATAAGTGGAATCATAAAGTATTTGTCTTTTTGTACTGCTTGTTTCCCTTAGCTTAATGTCTTTAAGGTTCATCCATGTTGTAGCAGGTGTCAAAGTTTCCTTCCTTTTTAAAGCTGAATAATACCTCGTTGTATGTATATACCACACTTTGTTTATCCATTCATCTGCCAATTGACACTTGGGTCATTTCCGTCTTTTGGCTAGTGTGAACAATGCTGTTATGGACGTGATATGCAAGGATCTGTTTGAGGTCCTGCTTTCAGTTCCTTTGGACTTGTACCCAGCAGTGGAATTGTTGGATCACATGGGAGTTCTGCTTTTACTTTTTGAGGAACTGCCATGCTGTTTTCCAAAGCAGTTGCACCATTTTACTGTTCGCATCAGCAGCGCACAAGGACCCCAGTTTCTCCTCTTCCTCACCAACACCTGTGTTGTTGTTGTTGATAGTAGCCATCCTCTTGGGCCTACGGTGATATTTCACTGTGGCTTTGATTTATAAATGAGGAACCTTTTGTCTGTTCTGGAATCCTTGTTCCCTGTCTGAGCTTGTCTTGCACCTCTGGTCCCTTAACTGACACCTTTGGTCTTTTACAAAGACTCCGACTTCCTTGGCCTTCAATGTGGAAGCTCCAGTGCCTGGTAGGGAGCTGACTCTGCAGGGCATTGGAGGCCAAGGGAAGGACTTGAAGATGTGTTCTCAGTCTGCATTTAGAATATGCCACAGACTGAGGGATAAGGCCACTCATGTGGGGTGAGTGGTGAGTGTGTGGTATAACGCGACAGCATTGACAGGGCACCCCGAGCATCTGTCCTGTTGGCCACCCTGTCATCCTGTGAGGCCCTGAACCGGCAACACTGACAAGACAGCCAGGTGTCACCTGATCACTAGTGGGGCTTGTGTAAAACCTGTGGGTAGAAGGCAGGAGCGTGTGGGGCTCATCATCAGCCTGTGTGATACGCACTGGGCTTCCTAAGACCAAGGAAAACATCTGTCGTCCTCTGAGTGTGAACAGAAGATGCCCCTGAGCTGCAGTCTGCATGTTAACTTCGATGCCTCCCTCCGTCTTCTTGATGCCCTGTCCTATACTTGCATCGTGGTATCTGTGGTTACTTTCCCCAGCGTGGTGGTGGACAGCTGGGAAAGGGGGCCATGGCTTTTGCCATGTACACCTGTGAGCTCCCAGAGTTGAGAGTCTGGTGTTCATCTCTGTACCCTGCTTCCAGCCTGAGGCCAGGGCTCAGCAGCTGGTTCACGAATGAGAAAGACTGATCAGATCCCTACACTTTCCTCCTGTTCCCTGTAGCCCAGTGTACTCAGGGCCCAGTCTGGTGGCACCTTCTCCAGGCCTGCTGTGAAGGCCCCTCAGCAGACATGTCCAGGATGATCATTGCATCAGGTGGGGCTGTGCTAGGGAGATCCTTATGAATGGCTGAACAGAGGCATCTTCCTTCCTCGCCCCGCTCAGGAGCACTTACTCATGCAAATAATTCAGGAGTGTGTGTTAGCTCCAGCTCAGGGTGCCAGGAAACCCAGCACCTCAAGGTAAATGATCATTTGGAGAAACTTCTCCGGTTGTTAATGGAATTAACACACATTTCCACAGCATACGTGGGCACTCAGGAGCGCCACTCCTGACTCTGGACCTCTTTGTCCTGAGTTAGTGGTGGGCACCTACCCTCCATCTCCAGAGTACTTGCGCAGTGGGGATTGTCCTGCTGTCTGCAGCTCAGCGCGTGATCCATATTGAGGACAGAAAACATAAGGTGCATGTGAAACATCTGCTGTTGACAGTCTGTGTTTCTAGTCTTGTTGGCTCTTAAATATGTAATGATGTGGTATTTAGATTTGCTCACTTTAAAAATAGCTTGTAACGGCCTATCCTGTGTTGGAGATAAAGTGACGAGGACGATCAAAGTCCCTTTTTTCTTGAAGCTTACACTTGAGTAGAGGACATGACCCACACCTACATCAGAGCAGATAGTGATACTTGCCATGGAGAAGACAGGATCACAAGACAGGGACTGAAGGGGAAGAGGTGGAGCCCCGTGCCTCAGACAGAGAAGAGCTTGGTGAGGAGGTGGCATTTGAGCTGAGAGTCGAACGTAGGAGGAGATTTGGGTGGAAATAATTCTCAGCAGAGGAAACAACAAAGGAAAAGGAAGCTTTAGGGCAGACGGGAGATTGGCATCTTCCAGGGGTGGAGAGGAAGCAGGAGTGTGAATATAGCATAGTGATGAGGTGGAAGGTTGACAGAGGAGACAAGGACCAGCGAGACCAGTGATTCCCACCACGAATGCATGTTAGAGTTATCTGATGAGCCTAAAAATTTTTTCCAGTGCCAAAACTCCTCCCCTGGAGATTGTGATCTGACTGGCCTGGGTGGGGCCTGGTCACTGGTGTTTTATAAAGGCTCCCCCGGGAGTTCCATGCTACAGCCTGGGTTGAAACATCAACAGTGTTGATCATGCAATCTTACAGACTCTGGTAAGGAGTTTAGACTTCAGTTGAATGAAGTGAAGTCGCTCAGTCGTATCCAACTCTTTGCAACCCCATGGACTGTAGCCTACCAGGCTCCATCGATGGGATTTTCCAAGCAAGAATACTGGAGTGGGTTGCCATTTCAGTTGAATGAAGGGGAAGCCATATAATGGTTTGGGCCAGGGGAGTAACATGGTCTGGCTTATGTCCTTAAGAGATTCACTTTGGCTACAGTGTAGGGACTAGAAGTGGGAGGTTATTCAGGTGGTTCAAGGGAGAAATGATGGTGGCTTGGACCAAGAATGGTGTCAGTGAAAATGGTCCAAAGAGGTCAGTTTGGGGGTGTTTTAGAGGTTGCAGTCATAAGATGGATTGGGTTCAGGGTGTAAACACAAGGAAATCAAGGTGTCATGAGAGTTAACCAGAATAACTGGGTGGATGGTATTGCTGCTCACAGAGCTGGGAGAGGTGGAGAATACAGTTTAGAGAAGAGGGGGAATCGTTGTGTTCATTGTTTGCAGTGAAAGCATCAGACGTCTCTTCTGTCTAGATTTAGGTACTTGTAGATATATGGCTTCCCTGTAGATACCGGGGCTTCCCTGTAGATACCGGGGCTTCCCTGGTGACTCAGTGGTAAAGAATCTGCCTGCAAGTCCAGGAGATGCGAATTTGATCACTGGGTCAGGAAGATCCCCTGGAGGAGGAAATGGCAACCCATTCCAGTATCCTCGCCTGGGAAATTACATGAACAGAAGAGCCTGACAGGCTACAGTCCATGGGATCATGAAGAGTTGAACGCAACTTAGCTAAACAACAGATATAGGCAATCAAATAAAATTGAACAAAATATTCTGAGAAATCCTCTTATTGTACTGCTGAGAATTTCTTGAAGCCTTCTACAGGTAAGCATCAAAGGCAACTGGCTGTTTTATTGCATGGAACCAATGATGAGAAGCGATGAGGAGGGAAGTGTGAAGACTTGAAGCGTCTTTCATGAATGTAAGGGAGAGGTATCCTTTGGTAAATTACTATACTTAACAGCTGTCTTGCTATAGGAATTGAGTGGTGTAATGATACATAGAATCCAAAATAGGCTGAGATATCCCAGCAAATTTATAAAACTCAGCAGTGGCCACAGGACTGGAAAAGGTCAGTTTTCATTCCAATCCCAAAGAAAGGCAATGCCAAAGAATGCTCAAACTACTGCACAATTGCACTCATCTCACACGCTAGTAAAGTAATGCTCAAAATTCTCCAAGCCAAGCTTCAGCAATATGTGAACCGTGAACTTCAAGATGTTCAAGCTGGTTTTAGAAAAGGCAGAGGAACCAGAGATCAAATTGCCAACATCCGCTGGATCATGCAAAAAACAAGAGAGTTCCAGAAAAACATCTATTTCTGCTTTATTGACTATGCCAAAGCCTTTGACTGTGTGGATCACAATAAACTGTGGAAAATTCTGAAAGAGATGGGAATACCAGACCACCTGACCTGCCTCTTGAGAAACCCATATGCAGGTCAGGAAGCAACGGTTAGAACTGGACATGGAACAACAGAATGGTTCCAAATAGGAGAAGGAGTACATCAAGGCCATATATTGTCACCCTGCTTATTTAACTTCTATACAGAGTACATCATGAGAAATGCTGGGCTGGAAGAAGCACAAGCTGGAATCAAGATTGAGGGCAGAAATATAAATAACCTCAGATATGCAGATGACACCACCCTTATGGCAGAAAGTGAAGAGGAACTCAAAAGCCTCTTGATGAAAGTGAAAGAGGAGAGTGAAAAAGTTGGCTTAAAGCTCAACATTCAGAAAATGAAGATCATGGCATCTGGTCCCATCACTTCATGGCAAATAGATGGGGAAACAGTGTCAGACTTTATTTTTCTGGGCTCCAAAATCACTGCAGATGGTGACTGCAGCCATGAAATTAAAAGACGCTTACTCCTTGGAAGGAAAGTTATGACCAACCTAGATAGCATATTCAAAAGCAGAGACATTACTTTGCCAACAAAGGTCCGTCTAGTCAAGGCTGTGGTTTTTCCAGTGGTCATGTATGGATGTGAGAGTTGGACCGTGAAGAAAGCTGAGCGCCGAAGAATTGATGCTTTTGAACTTTTTGAACTGTGGTGTTGGAGAAGACTCCTGAGAGTCCCTTGGACTGCAAGGAGATCCAACCAGTCCATTCTGAAGGAGATCAGCCCTGGGTGTTCATTGGAAGGACTGATGCTGAAGCTGAAACTCCAGTACTTTGGCCACCTCATGCAAAGAGTTGACTCATTGGAAAAGATTCTGATGCTGGGAGGGATTGGGGGCAGGAGGAAAAGGGGATGACAGAGGATGAGATGGCTGGATGGCGTCACCGACTCGATGGACGTGAGTCTGAGTGAACTCTGGGAGTTGGTGATGGACAGGGAGGCCTGGCATGCTGTGATTTATGGGGTTGCAAAGAGTCAGACACGACTGAGCGACTGAACTGAACTGAACTGTTTGTATTACATTTGACTTTAAGGGGATTTTTCCCCCAACAAAATTATCTTTTAAAATACATCTAGTTCACATAAAGATTATAATTAATTTTCTTTTCCTAACCAGCCCTTGGGTGTCTCACAATTAAAAATAACCCAGATTTTAAAGTCAGAATCAAATTATTAGAATTGCTTACAAGGCATTCACATGGAGAACAATATGGAGTTTAATAAAACAGTTTGTTTTTCCTCTGATGGAAGAAGGTGGTATAAATTGCAATGGTAAAGCCTGTTGATTGGTTACACCAGTCAGAAGAAAAAAATCCTGATTATAAGCTGACTGAAGGCACAAACTGACTGTTTCTTATACAGTTTCTGTTTTTAAACAACAACAACAAAGCACCTAGTGTCTCTGCTCACTCTGGGGTTTGTTTTGTTCATTTAGTAGTTATCAAATCTTTTTAGCTAAAACTCTTTGTGAAATCAGTCCTTATCTGAATAACTGAGCAGGAAGGTTGACCAGAAGTCCCATAGCCCCTCCTGGGACACTTCTTCGTTCTTACTAGAGAAATTTGAGATGTAGCTGCGTTTGAGTGAAAAGTGAGAGAATGCAGCATGGCATGGCTATCTAGAAAATGGCCATGGTCTGAAACTCCTTAAAGCCTTTACATTGGCCCCAGGCCTCAAAAGGTGAAGAGCCTGGGTGGTTAGGCTGCATAGTGTTAAACTTTGGCGTCCAGCTGCACTGCCGTCCATTGTGCCTAAACAGGTTCTTCTCCATAATCAAAACAGAGAGTGCTCATGCCCACCTTCCTGCTTAACTCATGTCCACATCCGCTTGCAGATAACTGCAGTGACCTGAACTCGGAGCTGCAGAGGGTGCTGACGGGGCTGGAGAACGTGGTCTGCTGCAGGAAAAAGAGCAGCTGCAGCCTGTCAGTGGCAGAGGTGGACAGGCACATTGAGCAGCTGACCACGGCCAGCGAGCGCTGTGACTTGGCCATCAAGGTAGGACTCCCCCACCCCACTCCCTCTGTGTGACTCTCAGATCATATGAGGGAAATGATCAGATTCCTTTCGTCTAAAGTGCTGTTTTTCTCGAATATCTATGAAGGGGTGGGTATTTCTAAAAAGGCCATTCTAAAGTTGGGCCACCAGGGAGAAGCTGGAGCCGTGTACATTTTTGCTGGGTTGAATCATATCCGAGAAGGTCATTTGATCAATACTCAAGATCACTGTCTTTACTGCAAAAATGACCACTTCCTTGGAAGCTGTGAGACTAATAGTATTGAACTGTGTCATTTTAGTTGGTTCATCATACAGCGTTCTGAGGTTGTAAGATTAACTTGGAAATTTTATTAAAGCTTTCAGGCTTCTAGAATATTATTTCTAGAGTTATCAATTCATGGTGCTAACAAAGGGTCTGAATGAGTCATCTATCCTGAGCATACCAGATTGGGCCTCAGT
This sequence comes from Bubalus bubalis, assembly GCF_019923935.1. Classification (NCBI taxonomy): domain Eukaryota; kingdom Metazoa; phylum Chordata; class Mammalia; order Artiodactyla; family Bovidae; genus Bubalus; species Bubalus bubalis. The sequence goes on along the minus strand of NC_059167.1, from coordinate 101,754,074 downwards.
CCCACCATTGCTGTGCATTCACCTTGGGCTTCCCTGGTGGCTCAGATGGTAAAGAATCTGCCTGCAATGATACAAGGAAGGAGACCCGGGTTCGATCCCTGGGTAGGGAAGATCCTCTGGAGAAGGTAATGCCAACCCACTCTAGTATTCGTGCTGGAGAATTCCACGGACAGAGGAGCCTGACAGACTACAGTCCATGGGGTCACAAAGAGTCGGACACTACTGAGCGATTTTGACTCGCTGACTCATCTTACTGCTTAGGGAACACCAGGTGAGAAGAATTTGCTGTATCTGCACAAACTCACCTTGGAACTGTGGGAACATCAAGTCCTCTTGATACAGGGCCTCTGGTATCTTTATATTACTTCCCCAGAGCTTAGTGACCTAGGCATATCAGTTCACACTGAAAAGTCTGAAAGGAGCCTGTGTCAAGGGGAAATGTGATGTTCTCTGAAAAATGTTTGAGGACTCAGGGCCCAACTTTCTATTGACAGGAATCCTGGATTTCACAGAAGAGCTGTGGTATCTCGAGGTAAACCATGATTCATGATAATAATACATCTGGTTTCCCATCTTTATTCATCACAATTATAAATATACAGTTGATGTGGTTTGGGGAAGCAGCCACTAGTGTTTTTCTCTCTGGAATCTCCAGGCCCTGTATGTGATTGTAATGTCAGCTTGGGTACTAGCCCAAGCCTTAGCATCAAGGGGAAGAGGAAGCCACGGGTTTCTGCCAACCAGCAAGGGACAGAGCAGGCCCTGGAGCAGGACTGAATAGGGCAGAAGTCTCTGATTTGAGAGTAAGGACAAAGCACTGCATGTGGAAAGTGGCAGCAAGAATAACTGTCCTCATTGGGGCACCAATGTGAGCATCCAAGAGCAAGCACCCTGTGCCAGCTAAGTCGCTTCAGTCATGTCCGACTCTTTGCAGCCCCATGGACTGTAGCCCACCAGTCTCCTCTGTCCGTGGGATTCTCCAGTCAAGAATACTGGAATGGGTAGCCGTTCAGTTTTCCAGGGAACACCCCGACCCAGAGATTGAACCCCAGTCTCTTACATCTCTTGCATTGGCAGGCAGGTTCTTTACCGCTAGAGCCACCTGGAATGCCCTGTACCCTTAGGCCACTCATTTCTGAGACCTATTTCACATCACATCTCTTCATTGCCTTCTACCCCGACATGGTAATTCCACCTCTTCTTTTCAAATCATTTGGGGTGTGCTTCCTTTTCCAAAGGACAATAATCACAAATGAATAGTTTCTGAAAGCAAGCAGAAGGAGTTCTTCCTTTTCTTCAAATTTATGTTTCTTCTTCATTAAATACTGATGTTTTCAGTGAGTTTAAAAAAAAACTCTCCAAGTACTATCAAGATCCTATTCTTTTTAAGCTCATAGCTGTCGTGTTAATTAAATCCCTGCTGTCTTAGAAACCTCCACAACGAGCTCCCTTTTTTCTGTGTCACTGAGGTTTATTTGCATCTTTCGTATCTTGGGACTGAACCTCATTCACACCTTCTGGTTCTGATACGACCCTAAAACCTGGAAGTGGTGATGTGACCCATCATATCACTAAGCTGGAACATGGGAAACCTGTGATTTAGGAAATTTCAAGTTAGATCTTGTATGCAGTCTGCAACCTTGCCTTTGCTTTATCAGGATCACTAACTGGCTTACCATCTGATTATGTGTATTCACCGACTCTGGAACATGGGTGACGGAGATAAATGTCGTGTGGCTGTTCGCACTACAGACAGACCTAAATACCAGAAAGAGACCGTGTTTTTCTCATGAGGGGAGACTTCTGGGGAACACAGACCATAACCCAGGCCATGACAGAGCCTCTTCTGAAAATGGGGAGAGGGTGACTGGGAGGATGGCCCGTCTTGATTACTTTCTTCAGTGAAGTGACCGTGGAAGCCACCCCTCTGTGGACACTCGCCCACAACTAGCCTGTGTTCTCCCCTTCCCCTTTTTCCCAGGAACTCACTTGCCTTGTCTCCGTGGCTCTGTTTTCCAGACAGTGGAGGAGATCGAGGGGGTCCTCGGCCGGGACCTGTACCCCAGCCTGGCAGAGGAGCGGTCCCGGTGGGAGAAGGAGTTGGCGGGGCTGAGGGAGGAGAACGAGAGCCTGACGGCCATGCTGTGCAGCAAGGAGGAGGAGCTGCACAGGACCAAGGCCACCATGAATGCCATCCGGGAGGAGCGCGACCGGCTGCGGAGGAGGGTGAGCGCCAGTCCCTGGTGGGGAGGCCGGCCCTGAGGCCAGCTGCTTGAGCTATGGGCGCCCTGAGGGTTCAGTGGCATTTCTCCTCTTGTGAATCACCATACCTTTCCGGGTATGAAGTCGTTCTTGAGAGTCGTCTGAAAGTGCTGAGGTGTGCAGGTAGGATTTTTTTTTAAACACTCTTCTCTGCAATCAGCAAATCTTAGTGGATGCAAACATTTATCCTGGCGCAGTGATTCTCAGCCATTCTCTGGGTACTCATGTCTTCCCCAAGCTCAGATAAAAGGTTCTAACTTTAAGGTAGGCAAATAATTTATAATTTGCAAAAATATAAAGAATTTCCACTTTGCAGTTTCTTCTGATCATGTTTCTTTAGATTTATAGTACCTGCTCTCGTATATCCATACTGAGTCTAATATGGAATCTCCTTTAGACTCATTAAAGTTAATGTGAAAAAGTCACTCAGTCATGTCTGACTCTGTAGTGGGTAGCCTTTCTCCTTCTCCAGGGGATCTTCCTGACCCAGGAATCGAACTGGGGTCTTCTGCATTGCAGGCAGATTCTTTACCAACTGAGCTATCAGGGAAGCCCATTAAAGTTAATAGTCCTGTATATATCTCTCTGTGTGTGTATGTTCTGAGTGTGTATGTGTAATTCCTGGTAGTCACCTCTGCCTGCTTAAATGGCCCTATGACCCAAACAGGTTTGAGAACCACTTTGTTTGGTGGTTGGTTGGAAATACAACCGTTACTAAAGGAGTTGATGTTTCAGGATAAAATTGTTTGGCAGGGTTGTTAAGCACTCACTTTTCCAAAGATAGAGTTTTTTCTTAGGAACCCACAAGTATTTCTTTGTTTGACTGTTCATTTGATCTGTCATTGGACTGGAGGTGAAGCAATGAATTCTTCGGTCAGAAACAGTTCCCTTTGAACTTCGCTTTGAATTACTAGGCCCGCTTTATTTACTCTTTCTCCATCGTGGCAGAATTAGAAGCTTGCTTTCTGTTGTGCTCTGACTGGTGATTTTGCGCAGAGGAGGAAAAAGATACACCTTGGTCTTGCCGTCGCTCCTTAACCTGCTTCACCAAGAGCAGCGTGTGTACATCGTTGTTTCTAATCCCCACACAGTGTTCGTACTTGACATTGTGCGTGAATATGAAAGAAAGCCCTATTTTTGAATGTTATCAACTCTTTTCCTCATTTGTGGCTATTGCCAGCATTTCCTAACGCTCATATCTGAGTGTTATTTTGTCTAAACTCACATGCATAAGCTTATTTTCAGAACCCAGCTGTATCGGATGCCAGTCCTGGCAACGGCAGGTGTAAATCATTGCAGTCAGCAAAGACTTGATCTGGGCAAGCTGAGGACATTTACTTAGTGCTAAGGCCCACAGCGCATGTAATTTCCTGGGTTACACTCCCTGATCATTATGACTAATGCCCTAATTAGGTGTGCTTGCTTTTAGCACGCACATTCTGTTGGTGCTTACTTTGTGAGGGAAATGTTGGTCTTAGGCCTAATTACATATTGTGGTTTAGAATAAGTTTCCTCCTCGAACTTGAGAAGCACAAGACTGCACTTGATTGTGACGAGCAAAGGAGAAAAAACCAGTTTCCCTTCACTGAGTATTCTCTCCAGCTCTGGAGGACGGTCTTAAGGACAGCATAGTCTCATGGTGTCACACTCTGTGCCAGGGCTCAGTGACTGCTTGGGGCCACAGCGTGACCCCCCAAAGCCACTGTGAGTCTCTGGGAAGTTACCTACGCTCTCTGTGCCTCAGTTTATTCTGCTATGAAATGGGGATAATAATAGTGCCCAGTGCAGGAACACTATGTAATCCTCATGAATTATCTAAGCACTTGACTAATGCATGGCACATAGAAACTGCTCAAAAACTATCAATAATTGTTTGGGGTGAAGTCCAGAGTTACCTGTTTAGTAGTCTGGAAAGATTAACACCATACCACCTTTTTTCCCTAAGAATCCGTATAGATTTGAATTCGTAGATGGACATTGAATAACTGCACAGACACCCACAGATACACATACATACATTGTACTCAAAACTTTTATTCTGATCACATTTATTATCATGTAAGTTCTGTAGTTAATACAATTTTATATCAATGTATATGTTTATATTTTAATTACCTCCAAATAAAAATATATTAGGGAACTTGTATGTCTTCTTCAACTGGAAATTCCCAGTTTGTATATGTACCCATGGATTAGATTTATTTCTCTTTATTCCAAGACAGTTGTGGGTGTCAAAATCTGCTCAAGGCTGTTGAATGCCAGTTTGCTAGATTTTACATGCTGGATGACTTCTGCCTACCATGACCCAGTGTATTTCATTTCCCTGAGGAGGAATCTGTCTTTTGTGGCTGGTTGTCTTCTCGTCATGATGTACAGCTCTGAGGAATGACTGAGGTTTGGTCGGTTCCATCCTTGTGGTTCCACATGATAACATGGCTGGTTTGCCTTTGTTGTCTTTCTGGCCACTCGGAATCCACAGTTCATCAAAGTTGCCTGAAAAGCAGGTTTTGTTTTTCCCCATTGCCCACATTCACTGTATAGAATTTGAACTGATCAGATCAATAGGATTGGTGCTTACCCCCTTGCCTGTAATTAAACAGAGTGCTCTCGGTAGATTTTCTGAGCCTTGTACATGATTTAATTAAATTAGACCTTTAATGTCAGTGAGCAGATTGGGCTACTTGGCAGAGCAGTAACTAAGGAACAACAGGCAGACAATTTTTATTATTGGTCCCAGCTCATTATTAAATGAGATAATCATTTATTTCTGCATGCTCTGTAATAGAACCACTCATTTCCTCATGCATAAAGAAATGAGTTTAATTTAGGCAAAGTAAAATTAATTACTCTAGAAAGGGAAGCACTTGGATTTTCATTCATTTATTCATTTTGTAAACATGACTGGTCTTCTCCTCTGTGCTGGGCAGAGGGAATATACTGATGAACGGGATACAGACACTGGCCTTGGGGATGTTTGGCAGACAGGCAAGTAAACAGGTCTTTACAATAGTTGTTGTTGAGTCACTAAGTCGTGTCCCTCTGCAACCCCATGGACTGCAGCATGCCAGGCTTCCTTGTCCTTCACTATCTCCCGGAGTTTGCTCAAACTCATGTCCATTGAGTCAATGATACCGTCCAACCGTCTCATCCTCTGTCTCCCTTTTCTGCTCCTGCCTTCAGTCTTTTCCAGCATCAGGGTCTTTTCCAATGACTCAGCTCTTCACATCAGGTGGTCAAAGTATTGAGCTTCAGCATCAGTCCTTCCAATGAGTATTCAGGGTTGATTTCCTTTAGGAATGACTGGCTTGATCTCCTTGCAGACCAGGGACTCTCAAGAGTATTCTCCAGCACCACAATTTGAAAGCATCAGTTCTTTAGCGCTCAGCTTTCTTTATAGTCCAACTGTCACATCCACACATGACTACTGGAAAAACCATAGCTTTGACTATGTGGACCTTTGTTGGCAAAGTAATGTGTCTGCTTTTTAATACACTGTGTAGGTTTGTCATGGCTTTCCTTCCTACAAGCAAACATCTTTGAATTTCATGGCTGCAGTCACCATCCACTGTGATTTTGGAGGCCAGGAAAATAAAGTCTGTCACTGTTTCCACTTTTCCACCTTGCATTTGCCATGAAGTGATGGGATCGGATACCGTGATATTAGTTTTTTGAATGTTGAGTTTTTACCCAGCTTTTTCACTCTCCTCTTTCAACTCATAAGAGGTTCTTTACTTTCTGCCATTAGAGTGGTGTTATCTTCATATATGAGGTTGTTGACATGTCAACTGAAGGGGAGCAGGAACACAGAAGACACCCTGAGAACTCATAGAAAGGATCAGCCTCCCTCAGTTACGTGTTTTTTGTACCTAATTGTTTAGGTCAACTGCCCTGTAACATAAATGGTCAATGTATTCCTCAGATAGTTCAGTAAAGCAAACTGGATGTGACCACAGGCTCATGAATCTGTGTCCCATTGAATCATAGCCTTGAATCTGAGACAGGTGACACACATTCCTTCTTCAGAACGTCCTGCAGTCAGTTATGTCTTATTATAGCAAAAATCGATTAATATAAATCAGAACCAGCCAAACTAAGAGACACATAGGTGACATCTGAAAGAGGTCTGAAAACAAATCGTCCTGCTGTCTTCTTCCCCTGGAGTCCTAAAAGCTTTGCGCTGTGATGTGTGGCCACAGACAGAGGTTTGCCATCCAGGGAAGTTCAGCCAAGCTTTAAAATCTAGGGTTCTTATTGGAGCTGAGTTATGTAAACGTGATTGATTGAACCCTTGGCCTATGAACTCATTTCCCAGTCCCTTCTCCGGGAGGGTATCAGGCTGCTGCCTCTGGGCCGCCTTTGTGAATCTGCAGGGGTGGCGCTGTACTGCGCCCCTGTGGTCACTCTCGTGCAGAAGGAGTCTTGTGGGTGTGAGGGTCCAGCACAGCCCTGCTCGGGCCCCTGTGCACACGCAGCTGTGGCCCTCATCCCGGCGCTGTACTCAGCATCCTCCTGTGTGAGCCCAGGACCCACTCCTAGAGCCGCCGGTTCCGGATCCACTGGCGCCTGTTTCTGACTACTGCGCTGCTTCTGAACACCCAGTCGAATCTGCCTTCAGTATTCACCCAAGTTATCTCCAAGGGCACTTGGCAATCCGTGTTCATGCTTACTGGGGCTAGAGAGAGAGGAGTCTAAATTAAATGAAAAAGCCTGATGAGGAAGATTAATGACCTTAAAGGTTGACCATGTGTTTTATTATATCCTTCTTTCTACTAATTCATTCATTTATAATATATACTTATTATTAGGCTGCCCGCCCCTACTGGGAGATAAGATGTAAAGCGTCAGGCTGAGGTGTCCAGAGCCTTGTCTGCCTCCAAAACGGCCATTCACCGCATCACCCATTGTAGGCTATGTTGGGGCTTTCCCGGTGGCTCAGTCAGTAAAAAAACTCACCTGCAATGCAGGAGACCTGGGTTCGATCCCTGGGTTGGGAAGATCCCCTGGCAGAGGGCATGGCAACTCACTCCAATATTCTTGCCTGGAGAATCCCCGTGAACAGAGCACCCTGCGGGCTACAGTCCATAGGGTCGCAAAGAGTCGAACACGACTGAGCAACTAAGGACAGCACAGTAGGCTACATCAGTGTCGCTTTGAAATATTTAACGAAAAATCAGTAACAGTGGAGATATTTCTGGAGGTGAAATTGTTGACACTTTTCAGAGGTTAAATAAAGATTCCTCTCCGTTTTGCCTTATTTGGCCTTAGATCTCATGTGACCTCTTCCCACTTTGCCTCCCGCTCTTGATACTTTTTTTGTCTGGATATTGAAAATGCAGTACTGCAACATAGTCCTTCATGTTTACTGTGAATTTTATTTAGATTATAGCGAATGCAGATCAATTTCATAATAGTTATGCGGGCAGGGGGTAAGGACCTACCTAGATCAAAGGGTACTTGAACACTTTTACAGTGCTGTAGTTTATTTTTCTAACAGATGTTTTCTTACAGTTATGTGTTGTTTAATATATAGAAATAGATACATAGAAGTAGAAGAGGAGCTAATACGCTAAAATATTAAGAGGCCAAGTCTAGGCCATGAAAAGAGTCATATATTTTCTTTCTACTTTTCTTTAATTTTCAAATTGAAGAAACAAAAAGTAAAATATGAATTATGGAATGTGATCGGCATCTCCCAGCCTTAATAACTTGATATCCACACCAAAGCAGTTATTCTGTTTGGTCCTTGATGGAAATTTGTTCATATCTTACCTTTTCTATTTCCTCTTAGGAGTTTCTTTATATGAGGAAGAAGATGCCAATATTTGCTAAGTTCAAATTCATAAAATACTTATTTAAAAGGAAAAAACAGCAACCCTGAGCTGAGAGGAGGGCGATCTGGTCCAGTCTTCTCCTTCCACCTCAGTTTGGGGGTCCCAGCTGGCTCTTCTTCTGAGTGACTGGAGAGGATAGGATACACAGTGGTAACAAAGTAGCCTCCCAAATGAAAAGCTTATTTCCTGCTTGCACTGCACATTCAGTGCAGGTCTGAAGCGAGCACACAGCTCTGCTCCGTGTGTTCCCTTAGGAACCCAGGGTGATGGTAGCCTGTTCCCTAAAACATCACTTGAACAGACTCCTCCTCATCTGAATGCTTCTGTTCACAGCCCATGGACCAGAGCTAGACAGATGCTCCACCTCACCAGAGAGGGGCTGAGAAATAGGAAGGAGCAGTGGGTTGAGCAGTAAATGTTCCAGGTGATTGATTTGCTTCAAGTGTGATACCAGGTAGACTTGGACGGGAATGCAGGCACCAGAGAATCAGGCGGTTTCACGCATCCATCCTAGAGTGGCTCAGAACAGGTGTGACAGCGTCACTGGGAAACTCTTCCAAAGGATAAATGCTCAGGCCCTTCCATATGAATCAATGAATGGGCTGTAGGACCCTCACACACTTCCCCGTTGTGATCCTAGCAGAACCCAGACAGTAAGCGGAAGGCAGTATCCTTCAGTCACCCGCTGTGTGTGTTCCGAAAGCCTCTCCAGACATCTTTACCCGCTCCCCACAGGTGGAGTGAAAAGAGAGAGGACCCCCCCCAGCCTTTCTGGCACTTTCTATTCATGCCTCACCCGCTTCTCCAAGGGCCACAGTGTGGTGGTGATGAGCCCTACATCTGAGACAGGAATGGTTCCCACCCCTGTCTTCCACTCATCAAGGTCACATGAGTGTAAGAGGGGGTGCTGAGAGGGCTGTGCGTGTTCTAGAATCTGGGAGGACACAGGATCCCTGGGAATGCAGAGGCAAGGAGGAGTTGCTCCGGGTGGGGGAGAACTTCCTGTGCTCATCTGTTGAAGAAAAATAGTTTTACAAGGTGCCACCTACCAATGCATTTTTTTTTTCAGTGCTATTTTGATTGTTTACTTTTACGGACCTGTTAATAATATTGATAGTACTAACATTCTTTGACCGCTTTTAGACTAAACATACCCCTCTTGTACTAAAAATAGATACCTTTGAAGCAAAGCAGGATGGTAGAGCCTGAATTATAATGCTGAATATGTTTTGAGCATTTACTAGTGATGAGTGATGATGTATGCACATCTCATTTAACCTGCACCATAATTCTAGGAGAGGTACTATTATACCCTTCTTAGACATGAGAGGCCGGCGGAAGTTTAATGATCCTGGTCTATGCTGACATTAACTCTTGGCACCAAAACTTAGGCTCTGGTAGCCTTGCAGTGGGATGTAGTATTCACTTTTCTATTGTTTGGACTCCTTTCCTATGTTCTGTCTGCTTTTCCCCATATCACCTCCTGCTTCTACCCAGACTAGAAGTAAAGCATCCTCTCTTATATAACGTGGGTGGCAGACTCCTTAGGATACGACACATCAGTGTCCCTGGTATTCCAAAACAAAACCAAGTGAAGACAAAATAAGTTTGTTTCATAGAGAAGAAGCTGTCTGTGCACATATTTATCTTGATGTGAGCCTGACAGAACATTTTTGGCAAAACCTGTCTCCCCCCTTTTCCATACTTAGAGGAAGTTTTAAGAGAGATCCATGGCAGAGAACCCACAAAACTGATTTTCTCATGTCTTCTTTGAAAAGTTTCTAAATGGGCTCTGTGTACACCTGTGCCATGGAAATTGTGAAGCAGTTTTTTTAGTTGTGGGTACTAGTGTTGGCTTATCCCTCCTTGTCTCCCTCCTTCAGCCTCCACTCCAGTGAGGAAGTCCAGCTGTGTAAAGGCAAGCTCTTGGCTGTAAAGCAAGTAGCTGACAACGTTTGTTTGAAAACTGGTCAGAAATTAGGAAGACAGCCAAAGCACTGACCTTTTTCCCCGATGCAGCCACTTAGTTAATCCGGTCCAGGTTCCTTCGTGGGCTTTCAGACAAAAGAAGAGCAAGGTACACCCATCACCCTTCAGAGAACAGAAATGCAGCTGAGTTTGCTTTCCTCCATGTGTTCTATAATCTCTTCCTCTTCTGATTCAGCTGACTCAAAATTGCCCTGAACAGTAAAATACTATTTTGCTGAAACAAATCACATTTGTAGGAATAAGTGTATATTTTCTATAAGTAAAGTCTGCTTTCTCATTTGCTTGAGGGCTCCGAGAAAGAAAAGTCTTATAAAATCTCCAGTGGGAGACAGTGGTTCTCTGCCAAGCACAGCCCCAAGCCCGGCCTCGAAGGAGGCTGCTTTCTGAGGCCCACCTGTGCTTACCACCTCAAGCTCATTCAGTAGAACTTTTCCGGCTCAGCGGTTCTCAGCCCTCTCCAGTGTACAAATCATCTGTCTCCACCAGCTCCATTACACAGCAAAATTATGAATTACAACCTAATTGCTTGAAATTACAGCTGCCCAGTGACCAGCGCTCCATACCATCAGCAGAACACAGACTTGTTCCTTTATGGCTAATAGCAATGCTTCTCCTCCTACTCAGGAGTCCAGTGCCGCCTCTCCTTCCTCCTGTCTCTCATCTGTGCCCCACGTTCTCAGCTGAGTCCGTCAGAGGGCTTGGGTGTCTCTCTGAGCCCCTGCAGACGTCCTGGGGGAGCGCAGGCCCAGCAGCTGGCCCTGCTTGCAGCCGCCCTCACCTCCCTCTCGGTGACCTGCGCCCTTTCCGGAAACCCACCACTGTGACACCTCAACAGCTCCAGCCCGACTCTCCGTCCTCACCAGCATCTGGCTGCTACAATCTCTTATGCCCCTGAGCGCCTAGCTTTATATTTACTTCCTTTCATTTGTTTGTTTTCATCTGGCCTGCAGGGCCCAGAGATAAGCTAATTACATCCCTCTGTTAAAGCAGACACATGGATCCTGAAAAGGCCCGCTTTTATTTACTGCTTTTCTCCCCCACTCTCTTTCCCTCATTTTACGGGTGTCCTTATACACAGTGTTGTGTTTTTCATTTACATCCATTGTGTTGTGCTGCAGAGTTCTTTCTTTGTTTTCCCTGAGCACTCTGACTTTAAGGTCTGCGCATGGTGCCACGTATGCATGAGGTCTAAGGCCTCTTGAAATTCTGTAGTGTCCCCACCACATCTACCATGCCCAATGTCCAGACCTCCCACTACCACAAACAGTGCCCCGGGGCATAGGCCATGCCTGTGTCCTCTTTGGTCCTGTGTGGGAATTTCTCTGGATACATGTCCAAGAGTGAGGCTGCAGAGTCCCCACACGCACCTCATGGCGTGTGCATGTGCTTGAAAGTGAATGTGTTAGTCACTCAGCCGTGTCCCACTCTTTCTGACCCCATGGGCTGTAGCCCGCCAGGCTCCTCTGTCCATAGGGTTCTCCAGGCAAGAACACTGGAGTGGGTTGCCATTTCCTACCCCAGGGGATCTTCCTGACCCAGGAATCAAACCCCCATCTCTTGTGTCTCCTGCTTTGGCAGGCGGGTTCTTTACCACTGCACCGTTGGGAAAGCCCTTATATCCCTGATAGTTTTTGTGCTTATCATTTTTCCTTTTATCACATTCTTTTTTGCAATTTAGTTTTCTGGTTCCTGAAAAGCTTGTGTGTCCTTGGGAAGTTCTTTCAGCAAAGGTCTATAGGTGCTTAATTCTTAATCTTTGAGATTGTCTTTCTTTTTGCCCACACTCTTGATGATAGGTGTATAGTTTCCTGTTGTTGCTGAGACAGATTACCACAATCAGTGACCTAAGATGACACAGATTTATTATCTCCCGGTTCTGGAGGTCAAATGTCTGAAATGTGTCTTGCTCACTAAAATCAGTGAGGCATCAGGGCTGTGTTCCTTCTTGGTTCAGTTTCCTTGCCTTTTTCTATGATTCCTGCAAATTCCCTTCTGCCGTGTGAGGTAATTTATTCACAGATTTCCAGGATTTGGGTGTGGACATCTTTGGGGGCCATTACTCAGGCTGCTACAGTAGTCTAGCTACGTCTTGGGTTTTCAGTTGACAGTTTTATTTGGCAATATTCAAGATTGTATTGAGGTTGACACTGTGTCAGACACTGTTCCACGTGTTGAATACAATAGTGAGTGAAACAGACCAACATCCCCGCCCTCAGAGCTTAAGGTGTCTCTCCCACCAGGCAGCTTCAAGATTCCCTCTTTACCCTTTCCCTTCCACCTACATTTGCAATCCAGTGTTTCTAGATATGCAGTTTTGTCATCCTCTTCTTCCGGTTAGCACCAGCTGCATAACAAACCACCCCAAATATGGAGCCCCCAGAGGACAATCGTTTATGACTATCTGTGTGTTTCTGGGGATGACTGGCCTCCAGTGGACAGTTCTCTCTTGGGCTCAGATGTGCTTGCAGTCAGAGGGTGGCCATGGCCAGTCATCTTGAAGGCATGCTTCCTTTGTCTGGTGGGGAGGCTGACCGTTGTCTGGACCTCAGCAGGGACTGTTGGTCAGAACACCCACAAGCACCCTCCCTGTGTGCCCTGGGCTTCCTCACAGCAGCATGTTTGGCTAGTAAGGGCCAGCACCCCGAGAGAGAGGTAGGCACAATTGCATTGCCTTTTCTAACCTACCCTTGGAAGTTACGTGGCATCACTGGCACAACTTTCTGTTGATCAGATGCAGGCTCAGGCCAGGCGCGTGCAAGGAGAGGGGAACTGGAGTTGTTTTTGGTTGCCCTGGGTCTTTGTTGCTGCACTTGGGCTTCGTCTGGCTGTGGCAAGTGGGAGCTGCTCTTCGTTCCAGAGCGCGGGCTCTCGTTTGTGGGCTCAGCAATTGTGGCCCACGGGTTTAGTTGCTCCCGCATGTGGAATCTTCCCAGACCAGGGATCAAACCCATGTCCCCGCCACTGGCAGGCAGATTCTTATCTACTGTACCACAAGGGAAATCCTGGAGTCCACTTTTTGATGGAGGGACTATCAAAGCATTTGCAGACATATCTAAAAACTTCCACAGCTATCTAGCACCTGACATGATACTTAAGTCTCAGGACTGTATCTAGAAAACTTACTTCTTTTCTTTTCGAATATTGTTTCGCTGCCATTTCCTGTGTTCCTGTCCTCTGGAACTCTTTTGGAAGTGGGTTGGAGCCTCTCAATGACACTTGCATTTTTGTGTCTATTTAGCTGCCCGTGGTATGTTCTGAATTCTTTGTGCTGTGTTCCTGTTCACTATTTCTCTTTCCAATTTTATTGAAAAACAGTCTTTTCCACTCTTCCCAGTCTAGAGCTTAACCTGATTTCACTTCATTGACTATATTTTCCATGGGTTTTTCTTTTTCATCTGCCTATTCTTGCTTGATATCTGCCTATTTTTATTTCACAATGTCTTATTCTGTACAAAAATTACTCCTTTTATCTCTTTATGGGCCCTAAACGTGTTTATTGTGCTGTGGTTTACAGGTTGCTTTATTCTGATCTCGTCTCTGTTGGGTCCGTCTCCTGATTTAGCCTGTCCCATCTCTTCCTCCTCTCCCTGCCGCCATTCTTCCATGTCAGTCAGCTCCCTGGTCCTGGGTGCCGTTGTGGGAGGCTTAAGTCTCTCCCAGTTCCCTGATGATATTGGGGAGTTTACCAGTTAGATTTCTCGGGAAGAGAGTGGTCTAGCAAAATCCAGACCAGTTTCCACTGTCAAGATTTGTTGTTGTTGTTTAGTCACTAAGTCGTGTCCAGCTCTTTTGCGACCCTATGGACTGTCGCCCACCCAGCTCCTCTGTCCATGGGATTCTCCAGGCAAGGATACTGGAGTGGGTCGCCATTTCCTTCTCCAGGGGATCTTCCCGACCCAGGGATGGAAGCTTCGACTCCTCCTTTGTTGATGGGACCTTCACCTCCAAGCCACCAGGGAGCAGTTCCCAGGTTCAGGGGGCGGTGCACACACTGTGGAGCCAGAATAAGCCTGGACCCCACACTCTTGTGTCCCGAGGCTGAGGTGCTGGTTTCTCTGGTTTGACTCCCACACAGCCTGGACTGCCTTCCAGCTTCCTGGGCAGTGCCCTCGGTCCGCTGTTCACAGAGGGACCTGGCAGGGAGCCTCCCAGCTGGATGCAGGAGCGTCTGCTCCAGCGGCCTGACGTGCCACAGTCCTGGGTCCTCTGCCTGGATCCTGGCACATTCACTCCACGCCCTGCTCGCCCCTCCCCGGCTGCCTGAAGCACCAGCTCCCTCCTACCTCTCTAACCTTATTTTTCACTTTGTTTCTGGCACCTGGAGATTACTGTCTTTCTTTGAAGCCCGGCAGTGGATTTCTTTCTCACTGTTCCTTTTTGTGCAGCGTTTCTATACACTCTTAACAGGAGGGCCGCCTGTTTACCTTAGCCACACCTGTCATCCACTGGACATTTCCATTGGTTCTGTACACAGTCACCCCCCGCCCCCTGTTTGCAGCCCTGCTTCTCATTCTTGTCCTTTTAGTGCCTGCCAAGACCACGTCTCAGCCCTGCCAAGCTTCTGAGTACACCCTGTGTGCAACAGCTCCCCTTGTGCAGTTGATGGAGTTGGGCTTTTTCCAGTCTGTGTCTTTCATCAGTAGTCTTCCTTGCACTCTGCCTTTAAGGAATGCGCCCAAGTCTTCTTTCTGCTAATGCCCCAAGCACATTCTCTTCACTGTTACAGCTTTTATTCCTTGCTGACATTTTCATGAAGTCTCCAGGGTTTGAAGAAAACAATGCATTGACTCAGTCTCCTGTCTAAAATCAAAGAGCTCAGCTGAGTCTGCAGTGTGCTGTGTAAGCGTTTCTCCCTCTCGCCTTCTCTTTCTCGCTCTTTGGGTTATAGGTCACCTTCCTTTCTCTTTTCTGACAGCTACTATCCCCTCCCTCTCTCCTATCAGAGCACCTTAACTCTAAGACAGACAAAAGCCATCAGATGGAAGCTGCCTCTTTTTTCATCCTCAGTTCTCCAGTTCGCAAACACACCTTTCTTAGTACCTTCGTGTCTACTGTTGAGCCTTCAATCCAACCAGCTGTGTAGACTCTCTCTGCCCACCTCCACACTTACACCTTATCCACACGCAGAAGCCCAGTTCTGATCCCTTTCTCTCAGATCACATTTCTACCATTGACTGAAATCCTTCACATGCCTGATGGTTTCCTCAAATGCAGCATGTCCAAAGTTGGCATCTTGTTTATCTCTGAAAACTCAGCTTCTTCTTATGTTTTCACCATTTTGCCAAGTACCATGATACGCAGAGTCATTCCAGCCACAAGTTTGTCTATCTTTGTCCTTTCTTAAATTGTTCTAGAACTGCATTGACCAATACAGTAACTACTCACCACGCACGACTATTTAAGTTGGAGTTTAATTAAAATAGAATACAATTAAAAATAAAGTTCCTTGGGAACAGTAGGCACATTTCATGTGGCTTATGGCCACCTTAGCGGACAGTGAGGCCAGAGCACACACCCGTTACTACGGGAAAGGAAGCTCTATTGGATGGTGCTCTGGGGAGTGCTAGTCATTTTTGCTCCTGCTTCACTGACAGTGTTTGAGCCCTCATCATTGATCTCACATGCAGCTTTGACTGACTTCCTTTCTCTTCCTCATTCCAGTCCATTCTCTTCTCTCATCAGATGATCTTATGAAGCCCTTTTCGCTCTTCGGGAAGTCATTGAGCGTTAAGAGAAGCGGAGGGCTGGCATTTTATTGTCATTTCCTTCCTTGAGCCTGTCGGAGCTGTTTTCCTCTTTATTCGCTTGTTAAACAGCTCCTCAACCTTCAAGATTGAAGGCCAGTGTTTCCCACTCCGGGAGGCAGAGTAACGCTTCTTTCACGTGCTGACACTTCTTGTCGGTGTCCCTTCTCGGAGCCCACATCACGAGAAGTCTGGCTGGACTCTGAGCCCCTGAGACACAAGACTGTCCCCTTCACACTCCGTCAGGATTTCAGGGGACGTGACAGACACACTCCTCTTCCGGGCCTCTAGAAGCAACCTGGCTACATACTCACTTTAGAAGAAGTGAGGAAATGGCCACTGAAATCATGTTCCATTGTCTGATGTTGAAGAACTCCAGTGGGAAAGGCTATAACGGTATCGGCACATGTATCAGTTCCTAGTTTAGATGTGCTTTGATTTCTGGCTATCCCCAACTGCAAAGCACGTATTTCATTGAGAGAAATATATTTTCTTTAATGAAATATCCTCAGTGAAAGATGAGTATATTAGGTAATGACCTCAAACTTGGTGACATAAAACAACAACAACGCATTCTCTCACCATTCTGGAGTCTGCAAAATCACGGTGTTGGCGAGGCTGCACTTCCTCCATGGGCTCTGGAGGAGAATCCTGTCTCACCTCTTCTGGCTTCTAGTAGCTCCCCCTGGTGTCCTCTGATTTGTGGCCACTCTCTGCCTCCGTCTGTACACGGCCTTCCCTGTGTTTCTGTGTCTCAAATCTCCCTCTCTTTTTTCTTATAAGTAGATTTAGGGCCCACCCCAATTCCACGAGGGTCTCATCTTGAGATCCTTGATGTAATTACATCTACAGAGACCATATTTCAAAATAAGGTCCCATTCATAGACTGGGGGTTTAGAACTTGGACGTGTCTTTTGGGTAAGGTACACAATTCAACTTACTGCAGTGGGTAAGAACAAAAGCAAGGATGCTAATAGCTGTCTCTCTCCCCTCTCCCAAGCTTTACCTAAGCTCACAGTCAGCAGATTGGTTTTAACCTTCATTTCTGTTCAGTTCAGTTCAGTCGCTCAGTCATGTCCGACTCTTTGCGACCCCATGAATCACAGCACGCCAGGCCTCCCTGTCCATCACCAACTCCTGGAGTTCACTCAGACTCACGTCCATCGAGTCAGTGATACCATCCAGCCATCTCATCCTCTGTCATCCCCTTTTCCTCCTGCCCTCAATCCCTCCCAGCATCAGAGTCTTTTCCAGTGAGTCAACTCTTCGCATGAGGTGGCCAAAGTACTGGAGTTTCAGCTTCAGCATCATTCCTTCCAAAGAAACATGTATTCATCCAAATTAAGATCCCACTTCCCAAGCAAGAGAGGAGAAAGGGCTTTTTAACTCAACTGTTTCTCATTCCATGAAGGCTCACTCCACTCCCTTCAGCTGGATATTTTTCACTGCCTAACAATTATCATTAAGTAATAAAGCGTAGACCAAAATAAACATGTTTATCATCCTTTAGTTTTCAAAGACATTCTCTTAGCCCAAAGCTTTTAATATGAAAATGAGTATTTAGACTCAGAATTTGAGGTGTGCATGCGCACGCACAAACACACCATGGAAAATGACTAGAAGCTATCGTCTCTGTAGAGTGAGAAAGAACATAGGTACTTTTTTTGTCTTCATTTTCCACTGTCATTTAAATTTTCCACAATAGACATGTTGACTTTAGTGACTAGAAGAAGAAACATTTTTTATAACATGAGTAGTTTTAATGATGTTTTTATAAAATGCCCAGAGCCATGTTTTACATTTTAAGAAGAGAGATAAGTGGACCAGTTGGGATTCCTGGAACCCCAGACTACCGATTGTTTGGGGAGGGATTCAGACACTCTTAGGGCTTCCCTGATAGTTCAGTTGGTAAAGAATCACCTGCAATGCAGGAGACCTCCGTTCGATTCCTGGGTCAGGAAGATCCCCTGGAGAAGGGATAGGCTACCCACTCCAGAATTCTTGGGCTTCCCTCGTGGCTCAGCTGGTAAAGAATCCGCCTTCAATGCGGGAGACCTGGGTTCAATCCCTGGGTTAGGAAGATCCCCTGGAGAAGGGAAAGGCTACTCACTCCAGTATTCTGGCCTGGAGAATTCCATGGACTGTATAGTCCATGGAGTCACAAAGAGTTGGACACAGCTGACCAACTTTCACTTCACTTCAGACATTCTTTAGATTGGGCAGTGGTGGTAACACTGTTGCCTATTCAGGACCTCATCAGACTTCCACAGCGGTAGAACCTGAAACCCGCCGTCTCCACCGCAGTGGTTTTCCCGGTGCCAGGAAGCTGGCCTGATGGAGAAACGCGTCCTGCCCTCGGCCGCAGGCACAGAGAGGCACAGTTGATCAGGACCATCCCACAATGAGCCCTGTAGTCTCTCAGCAGCAGTCCCACTTGACTTTGACAGCGTGTGTTTTTCTGGTGTTTAGACGGCTTTGAGGGCAGCCCTGGGTGTGGTTCTTTATGGGGACGATGCACATTTCTGTTAACCCGCAGTTACTGGACGCCACCGCAGAGCCAGCTATTGGGCACTTTTCAGCTGTTTCATCATTGAATGCAATTTGCTCCAAGGGAGTTTTCCTATCTTGGCTTCTCATATGCTGATGAATTATTGAAATTTCAATTACTTTTGGTTCCCAATTTAGCAGGGTGGAGACATCCAAGATATTAAAGATGAAAAGCTCTCCAGTCGCTTTTAGATAACGGTTTGCCTGGAAGGCCTCAGGGCTGGCAGCCGGGCGGCTCTGCTCCATGGTCTCTGAGATGTCGAGTGCCATGCGGCGTTGGCCGCCCGCAGGTCACTGCCGTCAGCCGGGTGCACCGGCGTTGCCTGGGCACTTGTTGGACACGCAGACTCCTAGGTGTGGTCTCCACCTGCTGATCAGAATCTGTGGCAGGGCCTGGGCTCTGTGTCTTAACAAACCCTCTGGAACATTCTGGTGCACTGATAGGTTGGGAAACCCGGGTTTAGATGTCCTGGTGCTGAGTCTTCCCATTAGGGTCTGGTGCCCACGTGTAAGGGCCCTTGGGTGCTGCGGTCAGTGTGCCCTTTAAGACTGACACCGTATACAGTGATCAAACTGTGATCCGGGTCATCGGAAAGACCGGTTTCTAATAATCATCTTCACTTGCTTGGAGCATTTCTCCCTTTGGATGTTAGTGAGCCATAACCATAGAGAAGCAGAGTTGGGACATTTAAATTCTGTGCAGGTAGATGTGTGTTCTAAATGTAATTGAGGGGGCTCTGGGTCGCTCCACACTGAAGGGCTAATTAGGTATTCCTTCCTTCTGTCCCCGGGATAATCCCATCTTGAAGTCCCTTGGGAAAAAGCCATGGGTACCAACTCCCTCTCATCGCCATAGCCTCTCCTCCTTCCCAGAGCAGGTCTCTCTCCTACCCTGTGCATATTAAATAATTTGCCGTTCTTCAGACACAGCCTGTCATCCAAGCCGGTCTCCCCACTCCAGCCCCTCAGCCAGCGCCGCACTCATCTCGTCCATTACAGCCCTGTCCACCTGGGAGGCTGTGCTCAAAGACAGTTCCGCAGTGACTTCAGGTGTAGTCAAGTTCTTCCTCTTTCCTGCTTCCTGCACACCCACCCTGGATTGATGTTTATAGCATGAGCATGTGCTTATGTTGAAATGATCTCTGTCCTCTGAACTCCATGCAAGTACAAATTTCATCCTGGGTTCCATTTCTTGTGCCATGTGTATCAGGCACAGGAGACTGAGTGAGCGAACATCCCTTAAAGATGGCCCTTCTCCTTGTGCTGGAAGCTTCCAGCACCGTAGAAAACATGTCCCCCTCCAGCTTGTGAAGCGCAGATGCTGGCCAGCCCGTGGCAGATCCAGTTAAGAACATCAGTGCCCTTTGTGTGGACTCAGCTGACGTCGGTTTTCAGGGAAGCTGGTTTCTTCGTGTAAATGAAAGCTTTGCCCTCCCCCGCACTGGCCCTTCTGCTCTTTTGGCGGGGGGAGCCTACCGCCATGTCTGAAGGTGTTGTCATTTCAGGTTAGAGAGCTTCAAACTCGCCTGCAGAGCGTGCAGGCCACGGGCCCCTCCAGCCCTGGCCGCCTCACTTCCGCCAACCGCCCCGTTAACCCCAGCACTGGAGAACTGAGCACGAGCAGCAGCAGCAATGACATCCCCATCGCCAAGGTGAGCTCCGGGGACACGGCCGTTATCGGGCAGCCCCAGCCTTTGTACAGCAGGGCTGCTGTGCCAGCATGCAATTAGCTCAGCGGGCCCTGAGGGGCCTCCCAGGGTCCCGCGTAGGCCTCCCATGCTGGAGCTGCAGGAAGAGATAACCCACTAATAGTTTTAAGTCTCTCTCGGCTGCAACCTGGATGCCAGCTCTCATTAATCAGCAGGCCAGAGCCTGTCCCAGCTGACAGGTCGTTGTGGAGAGTGAGATGTTTTGTCACAGGGTGGGTAGAGAGTTGCTCTTGAGGATAATGGTTCAGCCCAGGAGGGGAACCCTGAGTAATGAACCAATGATCTGCCTGCTCCCAGAACCGACAGCCCTGCCAGCAGAAAAATAGATGACGATGATGGGCAGGCCTAGCAGCTGTGAAAAGTAGCCCCTCCATTCTCAGCCACAGCCCCCGACCCCCTTCCTATGCTGAGTCCACCCCAGAGAGACTGTTCACACGATTACATGTCCTCTTCCTGGTAGCCCTGCCAGTCTCTGCAACAAGGTTGGTTGTCAGCCATCAAGTTTATGAAGTCTCACCAGTGCTCCTCAGCCAGAAGTGATTTTTGTCCCAAGGGCTATTTGGCCATGTCTGGACACCTTTTCGATGGTCACACCTGGAGTACTGTGGCTAGAAGCCAAGGATGCTGGTGAACATCTCATAGTGCACAGAACAGTCCCCCACAGCAAAGAATGTCCAACTCAAAATGTCATTGGTACTAACGCTGAAAAACCATAAGTTAATAAGCAGGTGGCAGAAAAATCAGACACGTGAGTCGTTTTTAAGAACTGATGGTTTAGTTGCCAAGGTTCAAGAGTAGCCCTGTATAAACACAGTCTCAGTAGTTTATATGGGGAATGGCGTGTGTTGTTTTTTGACCATTTGTTTTGTTTTGTTTGTTAAGATCGCCGAGAGGGTGAAGCTCTCCAAGACCAGGTCTGAATCTTCGTCGTCTGATCGGCCAGTCCTAGGCTCAGAGATCAGCAGCATCGGGGTGAGTGTTTATGAGTTGCAAAGGGACACGTCACATAGGAGAACTATACAGTGGCTCGTCCACGACAGAAGCACTCCCCAGGGGTCCCTCCAATAAACCAGGTGATTGTAATAAGAAATCATACCTGATTTCTTTCCAAAGGGTCAGGTTAAAATGCTTAGTGGTTCACCGGTAGTGAATTACCCCTTCAGCTTTAAAGGGAGCTTTTTGATTCTCTAGTTGAAACCATTCAGAAAGAAATGATTGAGGTCTTGTTACTGGCAATACAGATGAAAGTCTTGAAATACTTGCTTTATATCACCCTGCTTCCCCAGAGACCGAGTGAGTCAGGAAGCTCTAAGAGAACTTGATTATTCGCACATCCCTCT
Source organism: Bubalus bubalis (assembly GCF_019923935.1). Classification (NCBI taxonomy): domain Eukaryota; kingdom Metazoa; phylum Chordata; class Mammalia; order Artiodactyla; family Bovidae; genus Bubalus; species Bubalus bubalis. Next base: position 101,732,652 of record NC_059167.1, on the reverse strand, counting down.
TGAAAGGGAAGGTGCTCTCCACTGAGCAGGATTGCTGCCTTTGAAGTACAACCGATGCTGGGACAGACCGGAACCTTCCAGCTCAGTTCTGGAGTTTTCTTTTGTAGAGTGCTGAATACCCTGGGGCTGTGAACTGATGTATAGTGAAAAGAGAATAATTTCAGTTCCCTGGGGATGTCTTTGAGGATTTGGGGGGCTGGAAAATCCAGTTATTTGATCCTCGTTAATGTTGCTCAGTCGCCCAGTCGTGTCCGACTGTTGCAACCCTGTGGACTTCAGCACGCCAGGCCTCCCTGTCCCTCACCATCTCCCAAAGTTTGCCCAAGTTCATGTCCATTGCATCAGTGATGCCATCCAGCTATCTCATCCTCTGATGCCCTCTTCTCCTCCTGCCCTCAATCTTTCCCAGTATCAGGGACTTTTCCAATGAGTCCCCTTTTTGCCTCAGATGACCAAAATATTGGAGCTTCAGCATCAGTCCTTCCAACAACTGTTCAGTGTTGATTTTCCTTAAGATTGACTGGTTTGACCCTCAGGGATGGGGAAAAACAGAAACAGAACTTTTAAGGCCCTATTTTAGAATTTTGCACTGGGCAGAAATTGCAGGCACCCAGCTTCCATGCCAAAGCTGAATTATGAAAGTGAAGGAATGGGATGTTCACCTTAGCTACAGGAGACAAGTGTTGAGGGTGGCAGGGGGTTTAGGAAGGAGAAAGGATGTCCAAACTCTATTTAATATACAGAATTTTAGGTCCCAAGGCTCAGGATCTTTCATGCCTGCTGCTGAGGATACAGCTTAGAGGATGCAGTTGCATTTTGACCCTGTTTTGTGTACTGCATTCACAGTAGTTAACTTTTTATACTAGGATTATATTATACAAACTGAAAAATATCTGGGTAGCTATCTCATTGGGTGCCCAATTCTCAAGGAACATCAGCTTTAAACTGTTTAAAACTGAACGGTTTAAATTGGGAAGCAAGGGCCTGGGGCCCAGCATCCTGGAAGTGGCTTTGTCCAGAGGGGAATTAATGCTCACCTGTTCAGGTGTCCAGCAGCGTGGCAGAGCACCTGGCCCACTCTCTTCAGGACTGCTCCAACATTCAGGAAATCTTCCAGACTCTCTACTCCCATGGATCTGCCATCTCGGAAAGCAAGATTAGAGAGTTTGAGGTGGAAACGGAGCGGCTGAACAGGTAAGGAGGAATCCTGTGTATTCGGTGGTGGTGTTGAGGGGAAACCCCAGTCCCACCCCAAAGATCCGTTGAGGCTGGCTGATGCATTAGGGCTTAAGGTGATGCTGTTGAGCTGGCAGGTGCGAGTTTCCACCACCCTGCTCATCACAGGAGGGCCGGCTCTGTGGGCCTCTGTGACCTGTCATCAAATGCACAGGTCCTCGTGCTTAGAAGGATCCCACACTCGCTTTACTGCTCTGCTGTCACTGTTTTAAGTGTTAGTTGCACTGTTTTAAATTCTTTAAATAATTTATGAACCAGGGGCTCTGTCTTCTTTCTGTTTTAACACGCTGCTATATTTGTTTATCTACTTATTTCTGGCTGTGCTGGGTCTTCGTACTGCCCTCGGGCTTTCTCTAGTTGCAACCCCTAGTTTCGGTGCCCAGGCCTCTCATTATGGTGGCTTCTCTGGGCTTCAGTAGCCACAGTACACGAGCTCAGGAGTTATGACATGCGGACTCCACTGCCCTGCAGCATGTGGAATCTTCCGAGACCAAGGATCGACCCCATGTCCCCTGCATTGGCGGGCGGGTTCTTACCCACTGTGCCACCAGGGAATTCCCCCTCCCGCTTTTCCTTGTGCACTGGCCCTAACAAACCATGGAGCAGTCCATATGGAATGACAAGTAGGTCAGGATGGCAAGATGGCTCCCTAGCATGCAGGCCGGAGCTACTGAGACATTCCTGGGGTGGACTGGGCACACTAGTCTAACTCTTGCTCCAGTCAAGGGTTGCCTCATTGTATTTATGCTTTTCACAAATGTGTACATCCTCCCATCCCTACATCCTATCCTACTTGCTGCTGCTGCTGCTGCTAAGTCACTTCAGTCATGTCCGACTCTGTGCGACCCCAGAGACAGCAGCCCACCAGGCTTCCCCATCCCTGGAATTCTCCAGGCAAGAACACTGGAGTGGGTTGCCATTTCCTTCTCCAATGCATGAAAGTGAAAAGTGAAAGTGAAGTCGCTCAGTCGCGTCCGACTCTAGCGACCCCATGGACTGCAGCCTACCAGGCTCCTCCGTCCATGGGATTTTCCAGGCAAAAGTACTGGAGTGGGGTGCCATTGCCTTCTCTATCTATCCTACTTAGTTCAGATTTTCTAAGTAGGTCTAACTGTTCTGCTTAGAATAATTTAATTGTGTGCCCAGTTTTATGGGTTCTTCCCAGATCTTATGATGGAGGTGGTTTGAGTTTGTCCTCGTGCCTCTTTGGCAAAGACTGGCTTGTATGTCACCCCAGCAATGAAAGAGGGTTGTTAAAAAAAGCAAAAGAGAAGGAGCAGGGCCAAGCTGTGGTGGCTGCTCTGATTCAGACCTGGCCCCACAGTGGCCGAATGGCGGCCGAGCGTGCGGCGGCTGCCCTCACCCAGCCGTCTTCATGGGGTGCCTACTAAGAACTGGAGAGGCTTGTGAGCCCACCCGTAAGAAACATGGATCCCGTTCCCCCCCGACCATTGCTTCATGCTATTCCCTTTGTGTATGGGAAACCTGAATAAATTGAATTATCCTGTTAGTCCTCCCTGATTTGAAGCTGTTTAATATAGTACTTGAGAACCAAGGAAACATGGCAATCTAGGTCATTTAAATCTTGAAATTAAATGGTTTCCTTATTAAGTCCAAAATAGTTAAGAGTGACAATCCTGCTGATTACCTTGTAGCAGTAAACAAGCAGCGCTCTCCGTATCACAGGCAGGGGAGTGCTTAAAAATTGAACCAGATATGCTCTTTGCAATTTAGTGAAGTCAGATGCCTTCAGGGGCCCTCTGTGTAGGAGGATCTCCTCTCAGCAGATTCTGGGATTTAACAAGCCTGCTTTGTGGTTGAATTGAGGGGGGGTCCTTTCTCTTCAATTATATGCTCCTAAGAGAGACCAATGGCACCCCACTCCAGTACTCTTGCCTGGAAAATCCCATGGACAGAGGAGCCTGATGGGCTGCAGTCCATGGGGTCACAGAGAGTTGGACACGACTGGGTGACTTCACTTTCACTTGTCACTTTCATGCATTGGAGAAGGAAATGGCAACCCACTCCAGTGTTCTTGCCTGGAGAATCCCAGGGACGGGGGAGTCTGGTGGGCTGCTGTCTATGGGGTTGCACAGAATTGGACATGACTGAAGCAACTTAGCAGCAGCAAGAGAGACCAAAGAAGGGAGAACTATTTGGTGCCTGTAGCTCACACTGTCATGGAGTGTAACAGCTTTCCAAAGACTCACAGACAACCCTAAATCCTCAACTTGGGAGGGCAGAGTAGTCCCATTTTGCAAATTAGAAAGCAAATGTTTTGACATTGAATGACTTGCCTCAAGTCCAGAGCTATTAAATAGCCCAGCTGGTCAACCCCTGCCTGTCCACCTCATCTCCATTGTTTTCTGTATTATCACAGCTACTGCTAGAACATGGGAGTGCTTGTAAATTATCTACCAGTATGTTCTGATATCTTTTATTTAACTACCTATCTCAAAGTTGGAGTCCTATTACACTCTAAAAGTATGATAGCCTTTAATTGTGTTTGTATGTGTGTGGCAGAGGCATGGGGTGGGTCATGCCTCTGCCACTACTCAAAATACTACTCAAAAGTACTGTTGCTTTTTGGGCTTCTCAGGTGGCGCTAGTGGTAAAGAACCTGGCTGCCAATGCAGGAGACTTAAGATACGCAGGTTCAATCCCTGGGTCAGGAAGGTCCCCTGGAGGAAGAAATAGCAGCCCACTCCAGTATTCTTGCCTGGAAATCCCATGGACAGAGAAGCCTGGGGGGCTACAGTCCACAGAGTTGCACAGAATCGGACACGACTGAAGCAGCTTAGCATGCAGCATGCAGCTATTAAGCACCTACTATATGCTGGGCTATTTGGATGCCAAAGAAAGTAAAACAGACAAGATTTCATGGAGTTATATCCTGTTAAGGAAGTTAAGCAAAAACAGACCAATAAGAACATGAGAAAGCTCCAAGTAAATATGACACTGTGACTAAATAAAAGGTAGCCTTGGTTTTCAGTACGAAGACAGGGAAGGCATCTCTGAAGGGGGGAAATAGCAACTGAGATTTTTCAGGCGGGAAAGGAACAGCCATGTGACAAACCAGGAAGAGTCTTAAGGGCCAACTTACCAACTTCAAGGCTGGGAAGTGGCTGGTGTGAAGTCTGAACTCCCCAATCCCAGTGGAACTGAGACAGAATGAGTGAAAGGAGGTGCCCCATGAGACAAGGTGGGGAAGTAGTCAGGGCTGTGTGGGCTAAGGAATTTGAGGTCATAGACCAAGTGCCATTGGAAGTTGTTAAGGCGTTTTGTGTAGGGGGAAGAACAGATCTGATTTAAAATTTAAAAGTTCACTCAGATGTGCAGAATGGAAAGGGGTGGGCAGGGGTGGAAACTGAGCCGGTTCTGCAGTGAACGAGCACGGCCAAGTAGAGACAGTTTGAAGGGGTCATTGTATGTGTGGTGATAAAAATCCACAGATGTATAAAATAAGGGGCAGTCTCGAAGACTCACAGATGTCTTACCTCTGTTGTCGGGTGTATGGTGGTGGCATTTACTGAGATGGGGAAGATGGAGGAAGTTATGGTTAGAGGACAGTCAAGAATCCCATGTTAAACTTGAGGTGTCTGTGGAAACCCTGGATATGTGAGACTGGCACTTACAAGAGAGGTATGAGCTAAGAATATGGGAGCCATGGGAACATAAATGGCTGTGAAAGTCTTGGGACTGGATAAAATCACCTTCAGGGGAGAGTGTTGATAGAGGAGCGGACCTAGGACTGAGTCCGAAGGGAATGTCAACTGTCACAGATTATATAGAGAAGAGGGAGCCAGCAGAGGAGACAGGAGAAATAATGACCTTTCGGCAGGGAGAAAACCAGTAGACACCTGTCATGACCCAAATGAAGGAGAATGTTTTAAAAGGTAGGAGCCACTGATACAGGGGTGCTGTCTGAGATTGAATTGACCACATGGAGGTCTGGTTTCATCTAATTGGGACTGAATGTAACTGGAGCAAGTCAAGAAGTAAATGAGAGGGTGGGAAGTCTCTGAAGAGGCCATCATGTGAACAAAGACAGAAAACTATCCTGTAACACCTTACATTGAATCGACCTTGTTGCCAAAGCCACGCAACAGTCTTAGTTATATGTGCTAAGATGCGTGGTCCTAAGATTGATCCTCAAAGCAGATGGCTTCCAAGCTCTTAACATTTTGTGTGTGTGAAACCTTATGTCTCTTTAAGATTTGGTGATCTGAGTACTGCAGATGGGCACATCCTGTGGGGAATGAATTATTGCATCCAGAGCATCAGCGTCCTGGGACAGAAAACAGAGGCTGAAGGCTTCGGCTTTCCTAATCTGCTTTCTGACTTTGCCATAAACTCTTCTGCCTTGAATTTACAGTTCTGATTTTTATAAAACTTATTCTTATCCACTGATTATCCTGCCAGTAGTAGGCAGTTAGGGGACTGTCCAAGCTGGAAAGAGCTTTGGATACACTCCGCAGTTGCCACTCAGGTGCCCCTTAAGTGCAGTCCCTTTCACTCATTGGTTCATCCTTTGCTCCTGCTCTGTAGTGAGCATTCTGAATCAAGGATCTGGAGTCAAACTGCCTGGTTCAGAGCCCAAGGATTAATGTTTCTGTGCCTCTTCTGAGAAATGGAGATAATACTACTTAATTCAAAGGGCTATTGGGAGAGTTACTGAGCAAGGGCTTAACAAATAGTAGCTCTTATTGTAAGGGTTGCTTTTCATTTGTCCCTGTGGAGGGTGGAGGGTGGTTCATTGGAGCATCTGAGTCTTAACTCTCATGAAGGTTAGGGCTCCTTACCATGGTGTATCTCCCAAGCCTAGCACTTTACCTGGCAAATGGCTCATCCATGACTGGTTGGGAAATAACCAGGGAGCAATTTTTATTTCTAATTCACACAGAATTTAATGATTCTTCAGCTTTGAGTTGCTTGCTTTATTACTTCTCATCAGTCGCATTTGCTAAAACATCTAATGAGCTCATATCCTAACGTGCATTTTGGCCAGAATTTAGAGTGGATGACTAAAATCTTGGAATTGTAATCCTAGTGTAAAATTGTGAACGTGATTTTCCTTCCTTTGTAGCCGTATCGAACACCTCAAATCCCAAAATGACCTTCTGACTATAACCCTGGAAGAATGCAAGAGCAATGCTGAGAGGATGAGCATGCTGGTGGGGAAGTACGAATCCAATGCCACCGCGTTGAGGCTGGCCCTGCAGTACAGGTAGGAAGTTGGGCAGGCGGGCGGGCGAGGGGCCACTTTCATTGAGAAAGGCATCCATAGCAAGCTTCTGCATGAAAGTAGAAAACCGAGTTTTAGAAAATGTAACTAGAGGACTGGACCAGCAAATGCTAGGGTGTGATAAGTATTAAAAATCAGTTAGCACCCTGGTAGCAATTAAGAAAATAAGGATAATGAGTGTGGTATTAGTAAAACAGGTATGTTTCTGTTAGCAATGTTCAACTGAAATATTGTTTCATGTAAGTAATATCACTCAAAGTCTTCCCTTTGGCAGTGGTAAAGAATCCGCCTGCCAATGCAGGAGATGGGGGTTCAATCCCTGGGTTGGAAAGATCCCTTGGAGGAGGAAATGGCAACCCACTCCAGTATTCTTCCTGGGAAGTCCCATGCACAAAGGAGCCTGGTGGGCTACAGAATCAGACACGACTTAGTGACTAAACAACAACATCACTCAAAATATCAATTTTTGTGTTACAAGTTCACTTCTTGTTCTTCCAGTCTTTTTTTCCCAGACTTTATTTATATTCATATTATATTCTGCATTGTGGTAAATCTAATGCATTCTCTTCCTTCAGTTTGTTAAACTGTAATATTATTGCTTAAAAGTCTCCATTTATTTTGACTGACTGTATCCCTTCCATCAAGTTTATATGGTATTATTACTCATTTCTCTAAAAGATATTTAGACTCTTGCAGACTCTTGATATTGAAAATAATTCTATGGTGAATAAATTATTACAAAAACTCTCATTCTTGTATTTTCCTTGAGATAAAATCCCTGGGGCAGGAATTATAGATCAAAGGATATGAATATTTTCATGTCTCTTCAGGCATGCTGCCAGTTTTTTTCCCATTAAAAAAAACCAGTTTAAATGAATGTGATTCATTCATTGATGAGCAAGTGGTACCATTTTTTTTTTTCAGCTTCATCAGATTTGGAATTTATCTATTTTTAAATTACTACTTGTTTAATAGCTACAAAACTCAGCTTTATTATTGTTTTCATAGACTTATTATATTAGTGCCACCACTTAGGCATATTTACCAAAGTCCCAGAGCAGTGACTGTATCTTACTCTTGGCATCCTCTCAGAGAATTCAGTATTGTTTTAAGAAACACTGCTTCAAAAAAAAAAAAAATACATATATATATCAAACCAAAATAGAGGAGACCAAAGCTAGAGAGCAATCCTGTTAGTTTACAGACACACCAAAGCAAACAGATGATCGTCTGTGACTACTCTTGAAACAGACTCTCCTGCACCCTCAGTCTCCCTTTCATCTGTACAGAAGAAGCAACGCTAACTTGAAAGACCAACTGCCCTTGAGAAGGGGAGCTGCCAGCACCCAGAGGCAGTCATTGGACTCTCTTTCCTGTCTCTTAGTAAAGGAACTTGAAAGTAAAGACAATAAAAAAAAAAAAGTCTGTTGACTAAGTGTTGAGTAAAGCCACATTGCCCCTGCTCAGCTTGGAGAAGCTCATCAATTCTTTGCTTGGGGGTGATTTTCACTACTGCAGGCATTTGGCCAGGATGACTCAAGCATGATACACACACTCCATCCAATGCAGACATGGGTCCCTATGGGGCCATGGGCAGCAGTGGCTTTCCAGAGGTCACTGTTTGATCCTCTGTCCAGTGTACCCGTAGAGAGAGCTCCACACTCCAGCTCTTGTCAGAGATTTTGTGAGTGTTTCATGACGCAGCTTTACAAGCCTCTGGCAGAACTTTCTATGACAATGGAGCTGTTCTCTGTGTTATCCAGTGCGGCAACTGCTAGCCACACATGGCTGTTAAACATATGAAATATGCCCACTGCTGCAGAGAGACTGAATGTTCATTTACTTACCTTAAGTTCTTTTTCATTTAAATATCCACATGTGGCTAGTGGCCATTCTATTGAATAGGCAGGTCTCGGTTAAAAGAATCCCCTTTCTGGGCTGCTATATGAATTCCCTATTATCGTATAACTGTTTATTATGTCAAAGCTTCTGGGGTCAGGAATCTGGGAGTGATTTGTCTAGGTGGTTCTGGCTCAGGGTCTCTTGAGTTTTTGGTCAAGCTCTCAGCCAGTGCTGCGTCAGCTTAACTGGGGCTGGCAGATCTGCTTCGAAAGGCTTCGGGTAGAATCCTTAGTCCTTCACTGGCGATTGGCTGGCGCCTTAGTTCCTAACCACACAGGCTGCTCCATAGGGCTGCTCAACGGTCTTCAAGACGTGGCAGCTGGCCTCCTCTGAAAAGGATGGTCCAAGAGGAAAAGGGAAGGGAGGAAAGAGAGAGAAAGACCAAGATGGAAATCATCACGTTCTTTAATAACCAACCTTGGATGTGATAACCCATCACTTTTGCCTTACTCTCTTAGTCACACAAACCAGCTGGAACCAGGCGGAAAGGGATTACAGGAGGTGTGGCGATCCAGGTGGGCGGGGCGCACCCAGAGGCTGGTCGCTGTGAGCGCATCACCTTTCCCTTCGAGCTGATCATCAAAAGAGCAGCAGACTTGCCTCTCTCTTCTTCATTGCTTCCCTTGTATTTTTCTAGATCATAGTCTAAAGTTTTGTTTTTTGTTTTTTTTTAAAGCAGGGCAGGGAGGGGGCCACAAAGCAGAGCGAGCCCCTGACTCTGTCCATGAGTGCCTATGGGCGTGTCCTTGCCGACCTGGGCAGGGAGGCTGAGAGGCAGGGCTCGCAGTGCACCGCAGGGGACTCGCCATTCTCTGCCCTAGCTGATGATGCTGTGTGCTTCTCTTTCAGCGAGCAGTGCATCGAAGCCTATGAACTCCTCCTGGCTCTGGCCGAGAGCGAGCAGAGCCTCATCCTGGGGCAGTTCCGGGCGGCCGGTGTGGGGTCGTCCCCTGGTAAGTGTGGCCGGGTCCCTGCAGCCCCTGCTCCTCATCCCCCCACCTCTTCTGGTCTCCTGCCCCCCGTCTCGGCTGTTGGCATTGGCACGCCTCCCAACAACATGAAATTCACTTGTCAAGTGTGTTTTTCATTTTTTCCTCATGACTGAGTGAGTAAATTGTTTATGTTGAATGCAGCAGGAACTGAAGTGGAAACAGCATTACAGACAAGTTAAAACAAACAGGCCGTCTTGGAAAACATACTCTCCCAGGCCGACTCTAGGACCAGATGGGGCAGGAGGCCCAGATTTGCCCTGAAAGGGACCAGCTCTCCCACAGCCTCCCTGCAATGCTGGTGCCTGAGGGTCCCTGTGCTGCCCACAAGGCCTTTGCCTCATCTGGCAGTGCATTTTCTCCAGATTTGTTCCTTTGAATTCAAAGGAACATGGGTTCCCCCTACCTGCTCTCCAGGTGACATAGGAATGCAGAGGAACATTTCACACCTTGTTATCTTCAGCTTCACCAATGCCAGCCCCGGGGGCCTGCTGCCCACCTCCCCTCCCTGCCTGTCCTCCACTGCAGGGGTCATGCATCCCCCAGGGTTGGCATCATTTGTCCCTCCAGACCCACACCGCCCCCCACCACTGTGCCCCAGTGCTGAGTAACTAGAAGGGCTATGAACTGAAAAAGACACACGCAGGGCATCCTAGTTACCATCATTTGCCAAAACTTCACCCTTGACTATGACTGTGGGCCTTGACATAACATGGGGACGATGACAGGGGAAACAGTGTTTGGAAGGAAACAGAGGTTCAGCGACTGAGGCCCCCGGTCCTGGGGCCTCCTGGCTCCCCCAGCCTACACTTGACCACAGCAACTTCTCCCGAGAAACCACGGCAAGTGAACAAAAAACTGACGAGATGACTCGAGAGTCAAAGGTGAGAACTCTGCGCAGGCTGGCGAGCAGGCCACCCGTCATCCTTTTCCTCCTAGGCTGTGAGCCCGTATTAAGGCTGTCCTTCCAGGACACACCTTGCAAAGAAGCTCGCATCAGGGTACCTCCTGAGTGCATCTCCCGTCCTCCTTGCCAGCTCCTCCCTCCCTGCCCAGGCTTTAGCTTTTCTTTTTTTTTCTTTTTTAATAAGACCTGACGGAATCCCAGTTGAGCTATTTCAAACCCTATAAGATGATGCTGTGAAAGTGCTGCACTCAATATGCCAGCAAATTTGGAAAACTCAGCAGTGGCCACAGGACTGAAAAGGTCAGTTTTCATTCCAGTCCCTAAGAAAGGCAATGCCAAAGAATGCTCAAACTACCACACAACTGCATTCATCTCACACACTAGTAAAGTAATGCTCAAAATTCTCCAAGCCAGGCTTCAGCAATACATGAATCGTGAACTTCTAGATGTTCCAGCTGGTTTTAGGAAAGGCAGAGGAACCAGAGATCAAATTGCCAACATCCACTGGATCATGGAAAAAGCAAGAGAGTTCCAGAAAAACATCTACTACTGCTTTATTGACTATGCCAAAGCCTTTGACTGTGGACCACAATAAACTGTGGAAAATTCTTCAAGAGATGGGAACCAGACCACCTGACTTGCCTCTTGAGAAATCTGTATGCAGGTCAGGAAGCAACAGTTAAAACTGGACATGAAACAACAGACTGATTCCAAATAGGAAAAGGAGTATATCAAGGCTGTATATTGTCACCCTGCTTATTTAACTTATATGCAGAGTACATCATGACAAACACTGGATGAAGCACAAGCTGGAATCAAGATTGCCAGGAGAAAGATCAATAACCTGAGATATGCAGATAACACCACCCTTATGGCAGAAAGTGAAGAAGAGCTAAAGAGCCTCTTGATGAAGGTGAAAGAGGAGAGTGAAAAAGTTGGCTTAAAGCTCAACATTCAGAAAATGAAGATCATGGTATCCGGTCCCAGTGGAAACAGTGGCTGACTTTATTTTGGGGGGGCTCCAAAATCATTGCAGATGGTGATTGCAGCCATGGAATTAACAGACACTTACTCCTTGGAAGAAAAGTTATGCCCAACCTAGACAGCATCTTAAAAAGCAGAGACATCACTTTGCTATCAAGTTCCTTCTAGTCAAGGCTATGGTTTTTCTAGTAGTCATGTATGGACATGAGAGTTGGACTATAAAGAACGCCGAGCACCAAAGAATTGATGCTTTTGAACTGTGGTATTGAAGAAGACTTGAGAGTCCCTTGGACTGCAAGGAGATCCATCCAGTCCATCCTAAAGGAGATCAGTCCTGGGTGTTCATTGGAAGGACTGATGCTGAAGCTGAAACTCCAATACTTTGGCCACCTGATGCAAAGAGCTGACTCATTTGAAAAGGCCCTGATGCTGGCAAATATTGAAGGCAGGAGAAAGGGACGACACAGGATGAGATGGTTGGATGGCATCACTGACTCAATGGGCATGAGTTTGAGTAAACTCTGGGAGTTGGTGATGGACAGGGAGGCCTGGCATGCTGTGGTCCATAGGATCGCAAAGAGTTGAACATGACTGAGCAACTGAACTGAACTGAACTGAGCTGAATTTCAAAGGTCTTTTTTTTTTTAATTTATCCATTTATTGGCTGTGCTGGGCTTCGTTGCTGCACTTGGGCTCTCTCTAGTTGTGGAGAACAGGGGTACTGTTCATTGCGGTGAGTCAGCTTCTCTTTGTGGTGGTTTCTCTTCTTGCGGAGCACACTCTCTAGGCACGCAGGCTTCAGCAGTTGCAGCTCCCGGGGCCCAGAGCGCAGGCTCAGTAGTTGTGGTGCATGGGTTTAGTTACCACGTGGCATGTGGGATCTTCCCAGACCAGGGATTGAACCTGTGTCTCCTCCGTTGGCAGGTGGATTCTTGACCATTCTGAGCCACAAGGAACCCAGGCTCTAGCTTTTGCACTAAACAAACACTCGCCTGTTTTTCCTCCTTCCCTCCTTTCCTCAGTTTTGACATGGACAGGACTCTGAAATACAGGAAGTATCCTGGGTATTAATTTCCTGCTTCATATCCAAGTCACCCAGTGAGGAAGCAGGCCTCCATTTGTATGTGTGACCATCCTCCACCTCTCTCTCTGGGTTTTCTTGTTTTTTTGTTGTTGTTTTTTAAATAGTATTACTCTCCCAGCCCAACAGTAGAAACTCTGCCAGCTTTTCCATTAGGAAGCTCATTTTTCAGGGTCTTTTAAACCAAACCATAAAACTTTATTCTTCCTATTAAGCAGAGTCCTAAAATGATCTTGGCTTGCTGTCAAGTTCTTTTTTTTTTTAATAAATGTATTAAGGAAAATAATTAAAGGCCAAAAATCAATCATTTTATTTCTACTTTTTCTCAGAGGACTGTCTTAGTCTGTGCTATCCTCAAAACGCACCTCATATGAAGCTTGTCCCTACTCAGCACAGTGACTTGGATAGGAGCTAAAAGGACTTAAATCTGCATTTTAAATATTTAAAATCAATAATAAAACGCCTTGTATTCACATAATCCTGGTTGGCTCATGGGTCTACTTATAAAATGGAGCAGTCGGTTAATATGCCTCTTCAGAATTCAGAGAGCAGTCAGCTGTGGATGTCTGTAAAGTATCTTATTTAGCAGCTTTTTAAGCTTACTTTTTAGCAGCTCCCTATTAAACCTGACTCTTCCATTCTGCCCACAGTTGCAGTGATATGTCATCCTGCCCTAACGTGCCATGGAGTCGCACAGCAAGAATGAGTTGTAACATTCACCCACAGTGTCAGTTATAGGGATTTCTCCTTTGTTTCTTCTTGACTGCACAACCATTCATCCTGGATGATTTAGACGGTGGTTTTCAAACTGTGCCTGGGAATCTGGAGGAGTTTCTTTGGGCCTCAGTGTTGGGCTTGGAGGGTGGGAAAGCTGAGTGTATCCCCCTCCCCATACCCCCTGCCCACTTAAGCCAGTTTCATATTTACCATTTTTGTATCTTAGACTTTGGCATTAGATTTCATTTATAAATATTGGAAGATTGAGGGTCTGGGCTGTAGAGGTAACAAACCAATGACTTATTTGGCCTGCAGAGTTTTTGAAAACGCAGCTAGAAAATCATGGCCGCCTTGGGCAGGGGATCCCCAGTCCGGCTGCGTGCTGGTGGCCACCATCCTGAGTCTTGCTGCAGACGTTAGCTGGCTGTGAGGGGCATGGAGCTTGCCCCTGGACATGACTGCACTCAGGGAGAAAGGTCAGGGAGAGCATCCACGCAGGACATCAGAGCCAATCCCAAGGTTTTCGTTTTAACCATTAGTTCTGTGTCTCGTGCCTACATGAAGTTCTAAGCGAAGCTGCAGACATGTGGAACCATGGCGAGGTTGGGCCTCATTTCCCCTTGGTCTCGAAGGAAGCGCTGAGCAGCTGAGGGAGACGGGCCGCACAGGAGTCTTGGGGTTGCGTGCCGGGAGCAGCCAGGAGCCTCAGGAGTTAGGAAATCAGAGCAGGTTGCCGCTGGACACAGAGCTGGAAGCTCACACGGGCCAGCCCTTTGTCTGTGGGGGAAGAGAAAGCCTTCCTCATCGTGGCTTCTGGGTGAAGGGCCGGCCCCAGGACGCACACACCGCCCCTGTCTCCACCAAGCCACCTCCACCCTGAGTGCCTGCCCCATCACCCAGCCTTGTTTATCTAGACCGTTGCTGATTAATTAACCCCTTGGTTTCTTGCAGGAGACCAGTCAGGGGATGAAAACATTACTCAGATGCTCAAGCGAGCCCACGACTGCCGGAAGACAGCTGAGAACGCCGCCAAGGCCTTGCTCATGAAGCTGGACGGCAGCTGCGGGGGCGCCTTCGCGGTGGCCGGCTGCAGCGGGCAGCCCTGGGAGAGCCTGTCCTCCAACAGCCATACCAGGTAGTCCGCGCTCCTGCCGCGCCAGGCGGGCGTCCACCAGCTCCACTGGCCAAGCTCGAGAACTGCGAGGCTCGGGGGTGGCAGGCTGCACCCTCCCGAGAGTTGGGATCTGAGCGGGAGAGCTGGAAAGTGCCTTCTCATGTTGCCGCCCAGAGGGAAGAGGCAGAACCATGTTGCTTTCTGTCCTGTGCCCTTTCCCACTTTGTTCTGCCCTCCATTTCCTAACAGTCCTTGATTTTCAAGAAGCATCTGGAGTGCTGAAGGCCCATGTGCTGCAAATGGTCCAGAGGCATCCAAGCCCCAGACCGCCTCCTAGTTCCAGGCTGCGTTCTCTCCCTTCCTCCTGTGCCTGTGTCCTTCGTAAACCCTTCTCAGGCAACAGGCTTCCCTTCTCCCACCTTTTGCCCTGTAGAGTGAGGCCATATTCATAGCATGTGTTTAGCAGATGCTTAGCATGAACTGGGGTTCAAGTTCAGTATCTGTGAATCTAGAAAACTGAAGCGGGTGCTTGAACAAGATGGGGAGGAAAACAGTGAACACCTTGCTAAGCATAATTTGCTGAAGAGGTTGGATTCCACTGTGTGTGGGTGGAGAGTCATAATGAAACGTTTTCCAATGATCTTCTCATGTCTTGTCACCAAAATCCCTAAAAACATGAATGCCTTCCCTTTTTCTTTCTCTTTTTTTTTAATTGATTTACAATATTGTGTTAGTTTCTGGTATACAGCTAGTGATTCATATATATGTGTATATATATATATATTTCTTCATATTCTTTTCCATTTTAGTTTAATACATAACATTGAATATAGTTCTCTGTGCTATACAGTAGGACCTTATTATTTGTTTATTTGATATACAGTGATTTGTATCTGCTAACCCCAAACTCCTAATTTATCTCTCCCACCTCCTTCCCCCTTTGGTAGGCATAAGTTTGCTTTCTATGTCTGTGAGTCTATTTCTGTTTCATAAATAAGTTCATTTGTATCATATTTTAGACTCTGCATATAAGTGATAGCATATATTTGTCTTTCTCTGTCTTACTTCACTTAGTGTGATAATCCCTAGGACCATCTATGTTGCTGCAAATAGAATGCCTTCCCTTTATGTTCCAGTTCTGTCTAGAAAGTACTTTGTTAGAGATTCTCATGTAATAACCACATCACAAAAGATAGGAAGAGTAATGACCCCATTTTTACAGGTGAGAGAGCCTTGGCTCAGAGATGTGTGAGTGACCTGCCGACATGAAGTCACATAACTGACAGCTCAGAGGGGTGTTCAGACCCAAGCCCAGGCTGCGGCACCAAGTGTATTCTTTTCACTAGGCCAGGTTGGAGCTTATGACTTAAAAAATGCTGTTTGCTTACAGGTCAAGCAACCAAAACCACGTAAGGGTGTATTCAATCTCAAGGGCAAAAAGAGAAATACTGATGTTTTGTTCGGTACCTGAAGGGAACATAATGATCCCAGCTGTCTCTCCTGCTGGCAGGACCCCGGCCATCTGCCCAAGTGCCGACTTACCTGTTCTGGACCTGGTGCCTCAGGAAAGGTCACATTCCCAGAAACACACTTGGCCAGGTGCCCACAGACACAAGGGAGTTATTTCCTTTTGACTCCAGCAACAGTTGTCTTATTCAAGGAAGCAAAGCACAGATGATCATTTATTTATTTTCTTTTTTTTTTTTAATTTAAATTTATTTATTTTAATTGGAGGCTAATTACTTTACAATATTGTATTGGTTTTGCCATACATCAGCATGAATCTGCCATGGGTGTACACATGTTCCCCATCCTGACCCCTCCTCCCTCCTCCCTCCCCATACCATCCCTCTGGGTCTTGAGCCTTGAGCCTTCTGTATCCTGCATGGAACCTGGACTGGCAATTCGTTTCTTGTATGATATTATACATGTTTCAATGCCATTCTCCCAAATCATCCCACCCTCTCCCTCTCCCACAGAGTCCAAAAGACTGTTCTATGCATCTGTGTCTCTTTTGCTGTCTCATATACAGGGTTATCGTTACCATCTTTCTAAATTCCATATATATGCATTAGTATACTGTATTGGTGTTTTTCTTTCTGGCTTACTTCACTCTGTATAATAGACTCCAGTTTCATCCACCTCATTAGAACTGATTCAAATGTATTCTTTTTAATGGCTGAGTAATACTCCATTGTGTATATGTACCACAGCTTTCTTATCCATTCATCTGCTGATGGACAAAACCAGATTGTTTTGTTTAAACTCATAAAGCAGATGCTCTTCTTAATGACTTTTCCAGATGTGGATAATCTGTAATTTCCACATTCATTTAGAATAGAAATACAGTTCTCACGTTGAAAGTAAATTCTGTCCTGTTGAATTAGTGAGCACAAGAGTTGGGTTGACAGGAATAGTGTGCTGTTTCAATAGCTTATAAGGGGTTTCTTACAGGTTTTTAGCTCACACCTCCCCACCCACAAAATAATTATTACCTGCAAAATATATAAATAAAAATAATACTTTAATCTAAGTCAGATTCAAGTGTAGAGCCAGGCAGGAGTGGGAACATTTTCTCTCCAGCCCTTCAGTGGAAACTGTAAGGGTGAATATTGATTAGAAATATTTTAATGTATGAATGAGCCTTGATTTTGAGACAGTCTTCTTCAGTTGAGTTCAATCACTCAGTCGTGTCCGACTCTTTGTGACCCCATGAATTGCAGCACGCCAGGCCTCCCTGTCTATCACCAACTCCCGGAGTTCACTCAAACTCACGTCCATTGAGTTGGTGATGCCATCCAGCCATCTCATCCTCTGTCGTCCCCTTCTCCTCCTGCCCCCAATCCCCCCCAGCATCAGAGTCTTTTCCAATGAGTCAACTCTTCACATGAGGTGGCCAAAGTACTGGAGTTTCAGCTTTAGCATCATTCTTTCCAAAGAACACCCAGGACTGATCTCCTTTAGAATGGACTGGTTGGATCTCCTTGCAGTCCAAGGGACTCTCAGGAGTCTTTTCCAATGCCACAGTTCAAAAGCATCGATTCTTCGGCGCTCAGCTTTCTTCACAGTCCAACTCTCACATCCATACATGACCACTGGAAAAACCACAGCCTTGACTAGACGGGCCTTTGTTGGCAAAGTAATGTCTCTGCTTTTGAATATGCTATCTAGGTTGGTCATAACTTTCCAAGGAGTAAGCGTCTTTTAATTTCATGACTGCAATCACCATCTGCAGTGATTTTGGAGCCCCAAAAAATAAAGTCTGACGCTGTTTGCACTGTTTCCCCATCTATTTGCCATGAAGTGATGGGACCAGATGCCATGATCTTCGTTTTCTGAATGTTGTGCTTTAAGCCAACTTTTTCACTCTCCTCTTTCACTTTCATCAAGAGGCTTTTTAGTTCCTCTTCACTTTCTGCCATAAGGGTGGTGTCATCTGCATATCTGAGTTTATATTTCTCCCAGCGTTCTTGATTCCAGCTGTGCTTCTTCCAGCCAGCATTTCTCATGATGTACTCTGCGTAGAAGTTAAATAAGCAGAGTGACAATATACAGCCGTGACATACTCCTTTTCCTCTTTGGAACCAGTCTGTTGTTCCATGTCCAGTTCTAACTGTTGCTTCCTGACCTAAGAAGGTTAATTTGAGGTGATGTATTTCTGTAGATTGAGATTACTCAGAACATAGTTTCTATTTGCAAAGATGACCTCGTTAAAGATTTCCCCTATGAATTAAATTCAGTCTTAAACAGATCTTCCCATCAAAGCACAGAGGGCTTACAGAGGTCAGATTTCACTCAATTCTCCTTAAAAATTCCCTTTCACATTCCCACCCCAATCAGAGCTGCTCAGAGGGTACAAAGGAACCACACGCCAGGCATTCATGTGGCAGCACACATTCCTGGAACCTGACACAAGCAGCCTGCTGATTATGTTCAGTGCGGCTCAGGAAAAAAAGTACCCCCAAAAAAGAAAAGTCCCAAACCACCAGACGCTTTCATAATTATAAGTGATTTTGTTTGTAAATCTTGGCGTTCCACCCAGCCTTCCCAGCTTGTCAAGATTATGGACGAAAGACAGACCGGAGGCCTCCGAGGTGGAGCTGTATGTGGTTCCACCAGTGCCCTCCCCTCCCGCTGTAGCCAGCTGGCAGAGAGACTTCTAATCAGAGTGCCAGCCATTGCTCCCCCAGGTCTCAGGAAAGGAATGCTGAGTGCCAGGCTTCAGACTGGTAGTACACTGCAGCTCCCGATAGCTGAAAGGTCGTGGTTTTGGAACCAAGCAGCGGAGGGGCGGTTCCCAGGGAGGAGAATGCACATGGTAACCAGCCCAGCAGCTGACTCTGTAGTCAGGAGCCCAGAGATGCTGCTCTAGCAGTTTTGAAACACTATTTTTTTTTTTCCTTGCAAAACTAGGGCTGCGGCCTCATTAGAAAATACAATTGATACAATTGTCTTAACAGAGTAATGTGGGTTGCCTGGAAAGCTTTATCAGTGTATCACAGCAGTGAGGCAAGTGGACTAAACTGCTAAGAAATGAGAATGGGAATTCTTAGTCAGGCCCGCTCTTTTTGTCAAGCATTACACTTTCAGCTCATTGGTTAGGAGCACGATCATTGATCTAAATCTACAATAGGACAAGGGGCCAAGACAGCGTCAGCCACAGCAAGTCTGCCCTTTTGGAGGCTGGGGTCCCTTCTGTCCTGCCAGCAGGTGCCGATCCTGTGAGGCTGTGATTGCAGCCTTGCATTTAGCTCGGGAAACACCCAGGGAACTGGGGGTCCACCTGGCTGACCACTCACACTGAGGCCTGCTCCCTCGGTTCAAATGGAGAGTAGTGGAGCAGCAGAGGTGCCCAGCCCTCACCTTCCAAGATCTAAGATGAAGTTTCCCTGGAACAGAAAGAAAGACTGAGCAGAGTGGAATTGTGTCCACTGAAAGGGTGAATGGACTTGAAGCAGCCGTCCAGTTAGGATAAGCCTATGCACCCCCTGCAAATCAGCTACCTTCCAGGAATGAGAGACTCAGTCTGACTGTCAGAGTAGGCACATCTACTTCCCTCCGAAAAAAAGACGTGCTTTCCCCACCCAAGTACCAGGAGAGTCTATCTGGAGTCTTTGGGACTTAGGCTTAGGAGTGCTCATCAGTTCTAAAGTCCAGCTCAGACGCAGTCCTCCACATGATAGCGTGGTGTGCAGGCCTCCTGCAGAAATGTCCTGTCACTTATCATTTAGCTTCTGTGGGAACTAGAGAGAGAGTTGAAATGCTTTCCCTTTTCTTAAGACTTGCTGATTCCCAAAAATGATGTGCTCATTGTATTCAAAGTAAGCTTAACAATTGAAATCCAAACATTACATAAAACTCCCCATGTGAGGACCCTCACTGAAAACAATATGGCGCACAGTCTGGAGAGTGTCTTCACAGATTCAGCCGCCCATTTTTTAATTACCTGCTAGCCCCTCGGTTTCCAGTGGCAGGCGCATACTCAAATCTGGGGGTGGATATCGGGTCTCCCACACAGGAGCCGTGGACCCAGGCTGAGGGCAGAGGGCTCTGATGAGCAGGAGAACCAGACCTCACCTGGGCCCTGTGGCCCCCACACCTCCCTGCTGCAGGCCACTCCCCAGACGACAGAAAACCTGCACGCCACCTCCATCAGTACACTGGGATGACTGGTTTCACTCTTGTCAAGTAAGAAAATCCTAGGAAGGAACATCTTGCCCAGCTGGGCTCAAGTACCTCCCCAGTTATCTGTGGTCATGGCGGTTTCCGCAGGAGCCTCGGGGGCAGAGAGAAGGGGAGGGTCCCAGGAGAAGGGGCAGGGTTGTGTCGTCAACAGACCGACACATGGCATCTTTAAAAATGTGACTCCATCTCATTTTACCCCAAAAAGGATCCTGTTAACCGGACTTTCTTGAATCTTGCCTTTTCCCTGCCCTTTCCCCTTAGTGTTGTTATATGTTTAGGCATCTCTGTGTGTGTCATTCTTCTCAGTAGTAGCTTCCCTGGTGGCTCAGCTGATAAAGAATCCGCCTGCAATGCAGGAGACCCCGGTTCAATTCCTGGGTCGGGAAGATCCGCTGGAGAAGGGATAGGCTAGTCACTCCAGTATTCTTGGGCTTCCCTGGTGGCTCAGATGGTAAACAGTCCACCTGCAATGCAGGAGACCTGGGTTTGATCCCTGGGTTGGGAAGATCCCCAGGAGAAGGTATAGGCTACCCACTCCAGTGTTCTGGCCTGGAGAATTCCATGGACAGAGGAGCCTGGCAGGCTGCAGAATGGGGTTGCAAAGAGACAGACATGACTGAATGACTTTCACTTGTTGGATGTTCTTACTTGTGGACTTCCCTGGTGGCTCAGACGGTAAAGCGTCTGTCTACAATGTGGGAGACCCGGGTTCGATACCTGGGTTGGGAAGATCCCCTGGAGAAGGAAATGGCAATCCACTCCAGGACTATTGCCTGGAAAATCCCATGGACAGAGGAGCCTGGTAGGCTACAGCCCATGGGGTCGCAAAGACTCAGACACGACTGAGCGGCTTCACTTTCACTTTCACTATTATAATACTGCTGCAGTCTCCACCCTGTCCTTGTGTCTGTGCCCCTGATGCAGTTTCTATGGGATCAAGTCTGAGAAGTAGAAGGTGCTGGCTCAAAAACGACTATTATTTCAAATGTCAACTAGTGCCACCCGCCTCCCCATACATGATCCAGCAACTGTGTGAGCACCTCTGCCTCCTTTGCTGAAACTGGATAATATACATTTTTAAAATTTGGTCAATCTCTAAGCAAAAAAAAAATACCCTTAATGTTTTACTTTGTACCTCTTAATTATTAGTGACGTTGGAAATCATTTACAGTCATCCCTCAATATCCTCGATGGATTGGTTCTGGACCTCTGTGGATACCAAAGTTCAAAGATGCTCAAGTCCCTTGTGTAAAACATTGTAATATTTGCATTAGAACCTACATACATCCTCTCATATATTTTAAATCATGTCTAAGTTACTTATATAATACCAAATATAATGTAAAAGCTATGTAAATAATTGTAAATAAAATGTAAATGCTATGTAAATAGTTGCCAGCACATGGCAAATTGAAGTTTTGCTCTTTGGAACTTCCTGGATTTTTTTCTTTTTTTTTCTTTTTCTTTTTTTCTTTTATTCTCAAAAATTTTCCACTTGAGGTTGGCTAAATCCGCAGATGCAGAATTCATAGATAGGGAGTGCTGACTGTAAAGTGTTTAATTTTTTTAATGTCAGAGAAATTATTAGCAGCAGTGGAAGTATCAGATCTATGTGGTGTTTATCTCGGTATGTTATCAGCAACCAAATCAGGAGCAGGTTAATATTTGTTTTAGAGATGCCTGGTTTCCAACACTATCATAACAGCACCTTATAAATAGCTGCAGAAATATCATCTGTCTTCTAACTGTGTCTCTCATTTTGCCTTCCACTGTCAGCTAAGTTTCTGAAAGCAGAAAGTGTTTGAGGACTGTAGTTATCTGCTGGCAGGTTTTATGTACCCGTATAATCTCAAAGGATCCGTTCCAGGACTCACCACGGATTCCCCCAACCCCCATCATAAATGTAATACTATATATATATATATATATTTTTTTTTTTTTTTTTTTTTTTTTTTTAATTCCCGGCTGCGCTGAGTCTTTTTTGTTTGCTCGGGCTTTCTCTAGTTGCAGCAATTGGGAGCTACTTTTCATTGCCTTGCGCGGGCTTCTCATTGCAGTGGCTTCTCTTGTAGAGCACAGGCTCTATGTGTATGGGCTTCAGTATTTGCATCTCACAAGCTCTGGAGCATAGGCTCTGTACTTGGGGCATGCAGAATTAGTTGCTTCATGGCATGAGAGATTTTCCCGGACCAGGGATCAAACCTGTGACTCCTACATTTGCAGGCAGATTCTTATCCACTGTGCCAGGAAAGTCCTATAGAACTATATTTATTTTTTAAAAATCCAGGTATAAGTGATCCACACAGTTTAAACTTGGTGTCTGAGCATCAGCTGTATTTTTTTTTTTTTTTTTTGGAAAATTTTTCCTGCCTGAACCACTTCTCCTAGAGAATTCTTATAATCATGTGAGAGCATCCGGACCTAGGAAGTTTGGGCTGTGTTGAGTATTTTTACTCCTTTGTGACATAGAATTGTCAGAAAGGGGGTGGGGCATGGGTGCATACCCAGCACAACACTGAAAGGTTCAGGCAGTTGACAGGCTCAAGTTTCTGCTCAGAGAAGTGGGGCCCAATGTCACCTGGCCTGACCCCCGCCAGGTGGGTTTTAAATGCTCAGCAACTAGAAGGCCCCCCAGTGGCACTTGGTGTAAGTGAGATTGTAACTGGGAGCCATGTAAGACATTGAGAAAAACTTTAGAAAGAATCCATCTCTGGTTTTCAAGGCAAAAGAAATGTTCTTTTCTGCCAAGACAAGATGAGGAAGCTGAAAAAAAAAGATGGGATTTTTTTCCCTATAAAGCAAGAGGGGAAGTTGTCTTGAGGACAAGCAGCAGACACAGTGGAGAGGGACAGAAGAGAGGCCATCTGAACTCCACTGTTGCATCCAGTCCCACCGCGATCAGGCAGGCAGGGCGTGGGGCCCCGGGCCGGCCAGCAAGCGCTCCCCTCGCTGGAGGCCCCCATGTGTGCAGCGAGCGGACGTCCCGCAGGCCACTAATGGACTCGGAACCGAGCCAGCCGAGGGGAGCTCAAGCAGAGCATCAGGGAAAGGAGAAACCCACGCAACCTGGCCTGGCTCCTCGAGAAACCAGAGCAAAACACCGGGCTTTCCTTCATCTGCCCCTCTCCCACCATCTGTCTCACCCTGGAGAGGGGGAGCGCAGCTCCCTCGGACAGTGACGTATCCCCCCTTGACAGCTGTGCTCATCCTGCGGTCCTCCTGCACTCCCAGCCCGAGGGTTAATGGCTGACTTGCCCCCCGCCCGGCAGCGGCAGCCGGCTCTCTGGAGACGGTGCCTTTGTCTAAAGGAGGCTGAGAAAGAGCCGTGGCCTCCCCTCCACCCAGCGCTGTCAGAGCCATATTCCGGGTAGGACCGTGAGAGCACAGGGCAGAACTGTAATGAGCCTCGCCTGAGCCGTTGCCCGCTGGGGTGTCCTGGAAGGAGAGGGAAGCCGCCCGGAGGGGCTGCCGGGCTGGGCGCTTATCTGGAATTAAACTCTCCCCTGGAAAAGCATTACAGCCCTGACCTTTCCACAGGGGTAGAGACTCGGGGGGAGACCTTTTGCCCTTCTTTTCTGTTTCTCACTGGGGAGCACCAGTCCTGCTAAACAGAAAATATGCCAACATATTAACCTTTCAGGGCCTGCAGAATATTTGGAGAACTAACTCTAGGTTCTACTGT
The DNA here is from genome assembly GCF_019923935.1 of Bubalus bubalis. Classification (NCBI taxonomy): domain Eukaryota; kingdom Metazoa; phylum Chordata; class Mammalia; order Artiodactyla; family Bovidae; genus Bubalus; species Bubalus bubalis. The sequence continues at coordinate 101,709,110 of NC_059167.1, read as the reverse complement.
CCTTTGAGTATTGAAGTAGTTTTTTTAATTTTTACTGAGGTATATTTGATTTATCATGCTGTGTTAATTACTGCTGTACGGCAGAGTGACTCAGTTATACATACATATCCATTGTTTTCCACTACTGTTTATCACAGGATATTGAATATAGTCCCCTGGGCTGTATAGTAGCACCTTGTTGTTTATCCGTCCTACATATACCAGTTTTATATATCTGTATGTATTATGTATAATATATATATATAGACCATACAGTTTATCCATTCTGTATACACCAAACTCTCAGTGCTTCCCTCTCCCACCCCTCCTCCTTGGCAACCACCAGTCCATTCTCTATGTCCCTGTTTCCGTTTCATCAGTTCAATTCAGTCACTCAGTTGTGTCTGACTCTGCGACCCCATGGAAACCTGTCTGTTTCATAGGTGGGTTCATTGGTGTCCCACGTCAGATGCCACATATAAGTGATATGGTATTTGTCTTTCTGATTTGCTTCACTTAGTATGATAATCTCTAGTTGCATCCACATTGCTGCAAATGGCATTATTTTGTACTTTTTGATGGCTAATATCCCATTTTATACACACACACACCATATCTTCTTTATCCATTCGTCTGTTGCTTCCATCTCTTGGCTATTGTGAACAGTACTGCTATGAACATAGGGGTGCGTGTATCTTTGTAAATTATAGTTTTGTCCAGATATATGCCCAAGAATAGGATTGCTGAATCATATGGTAATTCTACTTTTAGGTTTCTGAGGCATCCCCATACTGTTTTCCACTGTGGCTGCACCAACTTACAGTCCCACCACTTAGGTAGGGGAGTTCTCCACACACTCACCAGCATTTACTATTTGTAAACTTTTTGACGATGGCCATGCTGACCGGTATACGTTACCTTCAATTTGTAGGAAATATCTTTTTTAAGTGACAGGAATCAGAGGGTACCTCCAGGATGTTCTGTGTCTTTTGTTTAATTATGTATTTATTATGCTAGGTTGCACTGGTTCTTCACTGCTGTGAGTGGGCGTTCTCTAGTTGTGGAGAGAGGGGACTGCTCTCCAGTTGCAGCACACGGGCTTCTCCATGTGGTGGCATCTCTTGTTACGGAGCACAGGCTCTAGGTTCGTGGGCTTCAGCAGTTGCAGCCCGTGGGCCCCGGCGTTGCGGCAGGGGGCTTAGTTGCTCTGCGGCATGTGCAGTCCTCCCAGACCAGGAGTGGAACCTGTGTCCCCTGCACTGGCAGGAAGAGTCCCATCTGCTGCACCAGGGAAGCCCAGGTGTGTTGCATTTCTAAAAAAGCATTTCAAAGAAGACATGAAAAAAGGCCACCCAGGTGTTAGTTTATTGTGGGTTTTCTGTATATTTAAAATTTTCAAAAGTGACTTTTCATTAAAAGAAGCTGTAAAGTGAACTTCTGGTGGTGAGTCTCAGCTTCATGGGAGAGGATTTTCCTACCTGAAGCCTTCTCCCCACTCACTGGAAAAAAAGTGTTGCTATTTCCCAGCCCCGTGCTGTCTAAACGTGCCGTGTCTGGGAGGGCATCTCCTCCGTCGGTCACGTGGAATGCGCCGTGAACACTGCCACCACTTCAGTCCACTCTAATTTTGCTCACGTGTGGAACCTTAGGCCGTAGGCATCTATCCCTCCACACTGTTGACAATCCACGCAGGCGAGCTCTGAGTCCTCCTGGGTGGTTCTGTGTGAGGCATGCCTGTCGCGGAGCTTTACTGAAGAAGGCTGAGGTGCTGAGGCGGGGACCCTGTCTCCTCAGGACCAGTCACTCTTGGACAGCTGCCATCCACAGACACCCCGCCGGCTCCCCGCGCCCTCTGCTGGCAGTACCGGTTGCTCTTTCATGCTTCCCTTGCGCTGCTTTGTTTGTGACGTCGCACCTGAAGCGTTCCAACTGGAGGGCGTTGCTGCTTGTCCCGTCTCATCCTTTTTAAAATACAGCTTGAGAACACAGCATTGATCGATGAATAATTTTTAAGCCCCTTCCTGTCTTCTCAGCTTCCACCTTCTCTCCAGAGTTTGTTACAATAGCCCCGAAAAGGGTTCCCTGTCTCTGACCTTGCCTCCCTGCATCCCTCCTCAGTATAGCAGACAGAGGGAGCCTCTTAAAATGTAAGGTGAATCCTGTCACTGCTCTAGTACAGACCCTCCGGGGGCTTCTAAATCTAATTCTGGAGAGAAAACACAACCCTGTGAGGCCCTATGAGACCTGGCATTCTGACCCACACTCTCTGACCAGCTCTCCCCCCTCACCTCCAATGGACACGTGTAAGTAACCATCACCACCTCTAACGAGGTGTTGTGTGTTGGTCAGACTGATCTCGCTCCGTCCTGATGGAGTCAGGGGTGGTAGGGGGCCCCAGAGAGTCTGTGGTAATCGGGAGCTTTTATGCTGGCCGGAGTTCTCTGACTTGAAGACTACCAGAGCCCTAGGGAGTCCTCTCCCTCAGTGTGGACTACCATCCCTTCCACCCTTCCCTCCCTGGAAGCCTCAACTTCTTGATAATGTGTCACAGACAAGAATGGGACGTTCTTGTCACATCAAGGTTGTGAGATTTCATCTGCTGGCTGGGAGCCTGTTACCCCTGTTGCTGTGAGGTGAGGAGGGCAGACCTGGGCTCGGGGCAGTGGAACAGCCTGCGGATACCAGTCCCTGCTCCTGGCTCAGCACCTCACAATGGAAATCTTGGGGAGAGGCGACGTAAGCCTAGGCCCAGCTGCACTGGGTTCCAGCCATGAAATGTCTCAAAACCTCCACTTCCAGGTCTGTAACGGCAGAGATGATGATGCCAGGCTGGCCTGTTTGATGACAGCTAAATAGGCCCCTTACTTGTTTATCTGCCATCTTTCCAAAGCCAGTTCCATGCGGGCTATGTCAAGTGCAGGGGTGTCCAGAGAAACCCCTGTAGGTCTTGAGAGCTAGGCTGCAGTTTTCCTGTGCTGCTCACCCTGCCATGGGACTCTGGAACCCACAGAAACATGCATGGCCTGTCACATTCCTGGGGTTCAGGCCTAGGTGCTCCTTAGGACTGCCAGACCCTGCTTAGCATTCCCACAGTGTGGGTGGCTAAGGGCCCCTCCGACCAGCCTGTGTCCCTGTGAAGGATTTATATTCATCCGTGATGGGGGAGGAACGGCCGGGGAGGCCTGGGGGCACCCTGCTTTCCGAGCTGTGGCAATACTACCCACAGAAGGTGCCCCCACTGCCCTTCTTTCCGGCTCCCGCCCCCGGGGCACCATCAGCGGCCTGGGGTGTGTGTATGCACAGTGCGTGTGCGCGCACACACACACAGTCTGCAGGTCATACTACAGATACTTTGTTCTTCACCTTGCTCTGTTCCTTTACCGTATCCCTTTTGTTAAGTCTTGTCCATAAGCACACCTATTTTGTTTCATTTTTAATTTAAACTTTTTATTTTTTATTGGGGTATAGCTGATTAATATTATGATAGTTTCAGGTGAACAGCGAAAGGACTCAGTCATGCATATATGTGTATCTATTCTCCCCCAAACTCCCGTCCCATCCAGGCTGCCACATAACATTAAGCAGAGTTCCCTGTGCTATACAGGAGGTCCTTGTTGGTTATCCATTTTTAATATAGCAGTGTGTACAACTATTTTTATGACATATTTTTCATCCTATTTCCTCAAACTCTCTCCACCATTGTCATAATTATTTCCATAATGTCTACATAATTTTCTTCTTTTTAATATATACTATAATTCACTAAACCTTATGTTCCACGAAACATCTTTGTATGTGTGTATCTTTTTGCTTCTGTGGAATTATTTCCTTAGAATTCATTTCTAGAGTCCACATATTGTCTTAAAGGGTGTAGACATTTCCGATATTCTTCACATCGTTTCTTTCCCAAAAGGTGGTATTGATGTCCAGTGCTAGGAAGAATGCTTTTTGTTGTTGATGTTTTGGCATACCAGCTAGGTGCTACTGGGAGAAGCAGGTATGGAGAAGAATGAGGAGGAAAAGAGCTGTTAGCAATTACTGGAGATGCAGTGAGGTGGTTTGTTTTATGTTCACAGCACGACCAGCTCCACAGCCAGCAGCTGTGACACGGAGTTCACTAAAGAAGACGAGCAAAGGCTGAAGGACTACATCCAGCAGCTCAGGAACGACAGGGCAGCAGTCAAGCTGACCATGCTGGAGCTGGAGAGCATCCACATCGACCCTCTCAGCTACGACGTCAAGCCCCGGGGAGACAGCCAGCGACTAGACCTGGAAAACGCGGTGCTGATGCAGGAGCTCATGGCCATGAAGGTATCCGTGGCGGGGGGGCGGGGAGGCCTTTTCTCAAACCCTCATCCCCTGCACTCCACTGTCATCAGGAGGAAACATAAAAAGGCCCCTCAAAAGCTGGTCAGCCATCCGTGTTCAGTTGCCTCTCCACAGGAGGACAGCCAGAACCTCGTGTGTAGACAAGAGTGGTTTCAGTATGTCCGGGGTCCCTTGAGCTGGAAGTGCTCCTAGAGAGGTGCCCTGAGCACTGGAGAAGCCTCAGGGGGGTCCCAGGCCAGAATGGAGCACCTCGTCTCCAGGAGAAGCCAGAAGAGGCCTCTGCGGGGTGAAACAGCCTCCGATCGGTCTCCAGAACGCTTGCAGGTGCTTCCCGGGTAGATGCTGATGTTGAGGTGCAGCGGGGAGAACAGGGAGAGGCCAGGGCAGCATTTGGCCAGGAGCCCTGGTTTCCTGACCCGCTTGTCCGTTTGGTGCTGTGTGGGGCACCAACAGCCACCTTCCCCATCACACCCCAGGCGCCAGTTCACCCTCGGTGGAGTTCTTGTCTTCTGGGTGGTCCTGGGTCGTCCTGGGTAGAGATATCCCTGTAGATACTTGTGGCCTTAGACCTGCTCGGACCTGCAGGTTTCAGAGGTTTAGGACTGGTCTTTGTTATATTCTTGGCTGAGAGTTCCTGTTGTTCATTTATGCATCCTTCAGGTTTGTCATCTGATTCCTCAAAGGAGGCTTTTCTTTGCTTTTCCCACCCGAAACCTGAGTGAGGACACACGTGGCCTGGCCGCCCCTCCAGGAGGCAGCCTTCTAGTCTCCTCTGCGAGCTAGTGCTCCCGTCGGGCTCCCCGGCCCAGCTGCCCGCCCCACCCTTGTGCAGGTGCTGAAAGCCCAGGTCCTGGGCCCCCTCCCCACCCGAGGCCTCAGGGACCGGCACTGTGACTGCCTCATCTTTCCTCTTGGGCAGAACGCCCGCTTCATCTCTGGCACCCATGCATTCATCTCTCCTTCTCTCAAGCTTGCGTCTGTGTGTTGTTCTGGGCGTAACTGTCCACATTAGCTCAGGAAACAGCATTGCCAGCACCTTAAGAATCCTGTTTCTAGTGGCAAAAGATGAGACAGTTCAGAGTGTGGAAACACCTTTCATCCTGGTTTTATGTCATCGTCAGGAAAGGTTTGCGTCTTCTTTTGAGCACTTGCTTGGCACATTGCCTTCTCCATGGCTAATACTGTCCCTGAGTATAACTAGCCGTGCTGGGTGCCCTCCAGGTGTTTCCCCACACTGGAGCTGAGACCATCCCCTCCCGGGTCTGGCTTACCCACGACAGCACAGCAGGCCTGGGGCTTGTTAGCTCAGAGGAGGGTCACTTCAGGGGTGACCGCAGTCACTGAGTGACTTGGTGAATCCCTCCCGAGGGATTCAGTGTATGAAGTGACTCAGCGTATGAAGAATCCTTTTAAGTAGGATCACAGAAAGACCTGGGGAGACTGACGAGGTGTTCATGGGGTGGTGGACTCGCCCTCCAGCAGAGGCAAAGGACAAGGGTCATGTATGGGCTCACCTCGAAAGGGGACTGTAGCTTGGTGCTTACCTGGCCTCTGAGCTGGACGTCGTGGGTTCAAACTCGGGCTCCATAATTTACGCAGTATGTGGGCTGAGAAGAGATTGTGGACTCTGCTCACCTCAGTGTCCCATCCATGAATGGAGATATTCATAGTACCTAGCTCAGGGTGAGAGGACTTAATGAGCTGCTTAGTATAACCATTTAAAGCAGGGTTACATGCTCAGTAAATGCGAGTGCTTCTCACTGTCCAGGAGAGCACTGTCCCATTTTGGGGTCACTTCTTACTCTTCACAGCAAACTCTCCTTTGACTTCTCCAAGATACTTCAAGAAGTGACCTGATGAATAGTCACCTGAGGAGGGCTCTGTTTCCATGGATTTTATTTGGGCCCTGAAGCTGATAGGACCTGGGGCCAGTGTCACTGCGTGGGTGCTTCCGAGCTGCCCAGCGTGGCTGCAGGACCCAACTGCCATGAGGGTGATGATATTCATGGATTGGTGTCATGGAAAATGGGAAAGGAAACGGAATTTAGAAGGGACCTAGTCAGATGCTTCAACCTCTTTGATGCGGGTTAGCCTCTGCCTGCCAGAAAACTGGCCTCCAGCAAGGCGAGTATGACCACCAGTTGTTTGAAAGATGCTCCTTAGTGTGAGCCAAAGCCTGCAGGCCTGTCCCTTCTACCTGTTGATCTCGGTTCTGGTGCACAGTGGCAAGCCCGTGGCATGGTGCGGGCGTGTGGAGACAGCCGTGCAGTCTCCCCCAGGGCTTGGCCCCCCACAACAGCTGCCAAGTGACACCTCCCGCGGGGCCTCGCGGGGCGGTCAGGGGCCCTGCTCTCACCCCACCAGCCCCTCATACACTCTGTGCCCCGCAGGAGGAGATGGCCGAGCTGAAGGCCCAGCTCTACCTCCTGGAGAAGGAGAAGAAGGCCCTGGAGCTGAAGCTGAGCACACGAGAAGCCCAGGAGCAGGCCTACCTGGTCCACATCGAGCACCTCAAGTCTGAGGTGGAGGAGCAGAAGGAGCAGCGCACGCGGTCCCTCAGCTCCACCAGCAGCGGAGGCAAGGACCCGGCCGGCAAGGTAGGGCAGCCCGGGCTCAGCCTCCCCTCCCGTAGAGCCGCGCTCACTGCCCTCAGCTTCCTTATCTCCAGAGGAACTGCAGCCATTCTAGAGATCTGAAAGACAGGGACATTTTGAGTGCAAAGAAACCAAGTCCACATTTTTTCAAACCTCACTTTATGTAGCAGATAAAGCATCTCATAGATCACGGTCTCATCCGGGCAGTGGCCTGTGCAGTGGTCCAGGAGGCTGGTACTCACCCCACCTCCTCCTCCTGGCCCGTGTGATCATCGGTGTTGATCACGTGGTACTGATCACCACACACGTCATCTCCCCTGAGTCTCATGACTCTCGGGAAGCAAGAGTTATCCCCATTTACATGAGAAAAATGAGGTTTAAAAGATGGGGACGTGGTCTCACAGCTGGTAAATGGCAGAATCAGGATTTAACCCCAGTCTGGCCAACTCTGGTCCTCCTCCTCTCATGTGTTTCCTCCTCAGCTTCCTTCAGGTGGAAGGCAGGAGGTGGCCTGAGGCAGAGGAGGAGGAAGGCGAGCCCTGAATTACCCCGAGGAGCACAGAGTGTGGGCTGCCGGTGGCATCATCTTGCAAACTCACACTTTCATTAGCCCTCAAGTCTTTTTTTCTAGAATTCAAGCTCATTCCGTCATCCTCTATCGCAGAATAATTCCAAACACTGCCTTGGAGAAAAAAAATAGTCTAGACCCTAAAGAAAGACATCCTTCGCCGCAGGGTCCTGGAATTCCGTACATGCAAATTTCTGTTCCTGATGAACGCCAGCTTCTCCTGACCCATTTGTCTCTGGCCCAGGACTGCGGGCGTGCAGTGACTTGCTGCTCTGTGAGTGGCCCCTCACGGCCCAGATGCAGGGGCGTCTTCACTAGAGAAGTGTCCCTAAGAAGAAAGCCCCTTGCTGATGATGTGTGGCAGAGAATGGTTCCCCTAAACAGCTAAGAACTGTGCTGCCTGCGCCAGAGACCATAGCTGCCCTCTGCCCACTCTCACCTACAAGGTGCCAAGGGAGCTGGGGCTGCAGCACCCAGTGGGGCTGCTCTCCCAAGGCCCTGCTGCTTCTCAGTCATCCATTCCTGTGATGGATGTGATCTGGTCCAGTCAAGATGCTGGAGATAGCTCCAGGATTTTAGCTTCCAGTGTGGGACACCAGTGGGCAAATAGATGATCACAACAGAGGACACAACAACCAGAGTGCAAAGATCAATGCCCAGTGTGAGGGGAGGCCACAGGCCAGACCCGCGATCCAGATTTGGAGGTTAGGGGCAGGTTTCCTGAACACAGACCCAGTGGAGAGTGGGTGCGAGCCCGATGAAGAGGCCAGGAAGGACGCGGAAGTCTGCCCTGGACCGATGGAGCAGCACAGGCCAAGCCCAGGGAGAGGAGGGGTTGATGTGTTGGCTGGAGAGACCCACCTGCTGCGCCGTCCTGGGCACGGGGAGGGATCGCAGAGGGCCTTTTGCAGGGAGTGACGTGACACAGTCTGAGCTTGGGAAAGGTCACCATGGGGTGCGCCCTGAGACCACATGCCAGTGCCTGAGGGCTCTGACCACGGGGTGGGCAGCAGTGCGTCTTCACTCGGGAGAATCTGGAGCTCACAGACACGGCTTGTCCATTCTGTGGCAACGGCTTCAGAATCTATGCACAGCCCTTTGAGTTTGTGAGCCGTCACTCTGGGACAGAGCTCCTGTGTTTGCGTATGTACTCTTAGGGTGGGGTGGAAGTGGACTTACCGAGCTCTTGCCAGGAGGCCCATGACCTGAGCATTTTCCCCTGGTTCTTAGTATTTATTTTGACTGGGAGAAGCACTGTATTCTGTGGAATGGCTCCAGAAAACAGAAACTTCTTTGACGTAGAACACCAGATGATTTATTTTTATTTTTTTACATTAAAGTACAGAGCTTTTATAAAAGTACCCTGTGTTGTTCAGGTAATGAAATTAGAGTAAGCTGATTATTTTGTCTTTTAAAAATTAGACTCATTTACTCTATCAATAATATCTCCCTTCTGGGCTATTCATTTGGTCTTATCTGTTGGTAGATGAAGCAAGCAGTCTGGAGCAGAGGCTGGAGCCAGATAGTCAATATTTTAGGATTTTGGGGTCATACAGATTCTGCCGCACCTATGTAACTCTGCCATTGCAAAACTGTCTCTTCCTTACTGCAAAGGAAGAGACAATACAGACACAGAGGCACATGGCTAGGTTCTAACAATGCTTTATTTATAGACACTGAAATTTGAATTCCATGAGTCCTACATATCATAAAATAGTCCTTTGATTTCTTTCCCTTGATTTTAAAAATAGAAGTATAATTCTTACTCTGTGGGCCTTAATAAAAACAGGTGGCCAGCCAGACGGGAGTTTAGAACACCTATTCTTGCTTCGAAGTAGGGAGGTGGTTGGGTGTCATGCTTGGTTCAAAACTTGCCTTCAGCCAACAGGCTGGATCCCACATCTTGACCAAATCACATTAGGTTTTTTCAGTTCTTGTCTGTGTGCAGCAGAGATTACTAGACACGCTCGGTGAGCAGCACTGGGTAAAACAAAGCTGGCCCTGTCTTTAAGGAGACACGTCAGCCCCGCAGGGGAGTCGATGTACTCACAGAGGGTGTTGGACTCTGGAGAGATTGCAGAGCTGGTCAGTGGCAGCTCAGGGCTGCAAGACACCAGGTGGAACGGAGGGAAGAGGGCAGAGCTGGGGGCCGGAGGAGGGCTCAGACGCGGTGCTGTCCTCCTGAGCCCCGGGGGGTGTGGTGCATCTGTGCGGGCAGACAGAGGCCCCTCCGTGCTTCCTGTCACCTGGACTTCCAGCCCTGGGCCCCTGACCCCTTGGAGCGCTCACCCATTGAGATGCAGCCTTCTGTCTACATTCTGTCTCGAGTAACAGGTCACAAGCTTTTTCTTCTGGAGCCTGGGTTGTAGTAAATCCTCAGGAAGTGTCTGCTGAACAAATTATCAGATGAGCACTGTCCCCCTCTGCTTATTCCACAGCAGAGCAGCTGCTCTCTGTCTGTATGCAGACAGCGGGCCGCTCAAATGGGCACAGTCATGGTGTTATGAATGGACTGTGCTCCATGCCGGATTTAGGCCTTCTCTAAAGGCTCTTACGTGTCCTCATCTGTAAAACAGGAGGAGTTGGGTTAGGTGATGTCAAAGTTCCTGTCTGATGCCAAGATGCACTTCCATTTTCCTCCCCTTCTCCCAGGTTTTCTAGATGATTACTTGGACCCAGTGAAGCCCCTCAATCCAGAGGAGACTGGATTTCTCCCCGGAGGGTGTGGGATGGGGGCAGGGACCACACAAACATGTATGTTTCCCACGTGTCTTTCCTGAGTGACAGGAGCGCTGACCTGAGTGGGCATCCTGGTTCCGCGGAATCCTCGCAGTGACTCAGGACAGCATCACTTCCCTGTGCTTTGGGTCCTCCTTGGCCAGGAGGGGATACTGACAGTGTCTGCTGCAGAGGGCCGTCATGGTGGTCAGACGAGGGAACTCGTGTGTGTAACCTGGGCACCCGTGAGTGCTCGGGACATGGGGCAGCCTAGGTGCGCTACGGGCACTTGGCCAGGGCCGCCCTGCAGCTCTGCTCGCCTCCTGCTCTGCCGTCGGTACCCTCGGCTCAGCAACATGCCTGACCCGGTGCTTTGCGTTCTCAGGAGTGTCCAGACGCCGCCTCCCCTGCCCTGTCCCTGGCCGAACTGCGGACGGCGTGCGGCGACAGCGAGCTGGCCACGGAGTTTGCGAACGCCATCCGTCGGTAAGCACACTCAGCCCGCCACCCGGAGAGGCAGTTTCTTCCAGTCGTGACAGTGTACGCCAGGGGTTACGGTGTATGCAGGGATGACAGTGTAGGCCAGGGGTGACGGTGTACACCAGGGGTGATGGTGTATGCAGGGGTGACAGTGTAGGCCAGGGGTGATGGTGTACGCCAGGGGTGACGGTGTATACAGGGGTGACAGTGTAGGCCAGGGATGACGGTGTATGCAGGGGTGATGGTGTAGGCCAGGGGTGATGGTGTACGCCAGGGTGACGGTATACACCAGGGGTGATGGTGTACACTGGGGCGACGGTATATGCAGGGGTGACAGTGTAGGCCAGGGGTGATGGTGTACGCCAGGGTTGACGGTTTATGCAGGGGTGACACTGTACGGCAGGGGTGACGGTGTATGCAGGAGTGATGGTGTACACCAGGGGTGACAGCATAGACCAGGGGTGACAGTGTAGGCCAGCGGTGACAGTGTAGGCCAGGGGTGATGGTGTATGCCAGGGTGACAGTATACACCAGGGGTGACGGTGTACACTGGGGTGATGGTGTATGCAGGGGTGACGGTGTAGGCCAGGGGTGATGGTGTACACCAGGGGTGACAGCATAGACCGGGGTGACGGTGTAGGCCAGGGTTGACGGTGTAGGCCAGCGGTAACAGTGTATGCAGGGGTGACAGTGTAGGCCAGGGGTGATGGTGTATGCCAGGGTGACGGTATACACCAGGGGTGACGGTATACACCAGGGGTGACGGTATACACCAGGGGTGATGGTGTACACTGGGGTGACGGTGTATGCAGGGGTGACGGTGTAGGCCAGGGGTGACGGTGTATGCAGGGATGACAGTGTAGGCCGGGGGTGACAGTGTAGGCCAGGGGTGATGGTGTAGGCCGGGGGTGATGGTGTATGCAGGGTGACAGTGTAGGCCAGGGGTGACGGTGTATGCAGGGGTGACAGTGTAGGCCGGGGGTGACGGTGTAGGCCAGGGGTGATGGTGTAGGCCAGGGGTGATGGTGTATGCAGGGGTGACAGTGTAGGCCAGGGGTGACGGTGTATGCAGGGATGACAGTGTAGGCCGGGGGTGACGGTGTAGGCCAGGGGTGATGGTGTAGGCCAGGGGTGATGGTTTATGCAGGGGTGACACTGTACGGCACGGGTGACGGTGTATGCAGGGATGATGGTGTACACCAGGGGTGACAGCATAGACCAGGGGTAACAGTGTAGGCCAGGGGTGATGGTGTATGCCAGGGTGACGGTATACACCAGGGGTGATGGTGTACACTGGGGTGACAGTGTATGCAGGGGTGATGGTGTAGGCCAGGGGTGATGGCTGGGGTCAGTTCTCCCAGCGGCTGGCGCCACTCGCTGGGAGTACCACAGCTGCCTGGGAGAGAGGAGGCCCCGGCAGGCCTCCTCTTGTGCAGGCCTGCAGGCCAGAAAGGTGAGTGCAGGAGAAAAGCATATACAGTGAGCCCACCTGCAGACGGAAAAAGGTCTGCTGCTTCACCTTTCTGCTGTGGTGTGGCACTGGCTAGACTCTCAGGACCGTGTTAAAAGGTGACAGTCAAAACAGGCGTCTTTTGGTATCGCTGGGATGGAATACTGCAGGTAAATTCTGTTGGCTCTTTAGGGAACTTTTAACAGTTTTTTTGGCTGCTTCTTATATATAGCATATTCCTCAAATATAAAGATAACTAAGTTGACTGAAGAGAAAACAAACAGGCATCTCTACCTTGTTTCCACCTTCAGTGAGAATGCCTGCCTCACCATCTCGGGTCTCTTTCCACTCAAACAGCCTCAGTTTATTTACCTCTGGGCGTTTTCCTCTATTGTGGCTATTTCTCTGTCCTTTCTAGATCTGTATTCCATATCCTGACTTTTCATCCTCTCCCCACCCTTTTGCACTCGGTTCTAGAGCAAGGCTGTCCAGCAGAAAAGTAATGCAAATCACACCGTAATGTTAAATGTTCTAGGATCCATGTTTTTTAAAAAAAAGAAGAAACAGATACAGTCCACCTTAATAACGGATTGTATTTCACTCAGTGCATCCAAAATATTTCAAAATATAAATCCATATCTCTAAAAGGTATTTCTTCTAATTTTTCTAATTCTTTTTTATTAAATTTTCTTCTAATTTTTTTTTTTTAACTAAATTTTCAAAATCTACTGTGAATTTAGTACTTTTATACTTATTATACTCTGATGTTGGGAGGGATTGGGGGCAGGAGGACAATGGGACGACAGAGGATGAGATGGCTGGATGGCATCACTGACTCGATGGACGTGAGTCTGGGTGAACTCCGGGAGTTGGTGATGGACAGGGAGGCCTGGCGTGCTGCAATTCATGGGGTCGCAAAGAGTCGGACACAACTGAGCAACTGAACTGAACTGAGGAGGTTCTTAAGGTCCACTTTCCAACCCACTCCAGTCTTCTTACCTGGAGAATCCCCATGGACAGAGGAGCCTGGCGGGCTCCAGTCCACAGGGTCGCAAGAGCCAGACATGACAGCAACTAAACAACAACAAATGTATCCCTCCTGGAGCCACCATGGTGTTTGACTGATGCACTGAGTTCATTTTGTTGATTAAATCTGTCATCTCTCTTGTAATGATGGTATCTTCTTGCGTCTCTCTGAGGACACTTGTCTGCTGTACTGACTTTGCTCACAGGTGAGCTTTACAGTTGAGTTTGGTGACTTGGCTCTGGCTCCGCGCTTTCTGTTCCTCCCTGCTGACGGCAGGTCTAGGCTGCGTGTCTGACCCAGGTGTCTGGTCCCCGCCCGTTCCTCTGGCTGGAGCACCTCTGAGTCCCCTTCTTCCCTTTGTAGCAGCTTTCTTCAGTGTGCATTTTGAGTTGTGGTTTCCTTTTTCAAGAAGAATAAAACCTGCCTTTCCTTTTTTACGATTGCTCACGGTTTCTGGCAGACAAAGAACGCTCTTTAGTTTCCATCATTCTTTAGGATTTTTTTAAAAAAATACGTTTGCCATCACTTGGGAGGATTTGGAATGGAGGGAAAGCTACAGTGCATGCTCAGGCTGCTGTCTTGATCCAGCCGGGGCTGTCGAGTTTATAGTGGCGCCTCCAGCTGAGGTGGACCGAATGCTGCCTTGTAGGGAACCTCACTACCCTCCTGACTGACTCACTGCCACTTTTGCTCTTTCCTTCCAAGTTGTAGTAGCTCAGTTTTTACACTGCCAGCGCTTCTGGCCGTGTGGTTAAATGGTAATCGCTTTGCTTGAGGAGGGAAGAGAGAAGCTGTGCGGAAAATGCCCTCACCTAATCCTAATGACGTGATTGCGCCAGAAACCAGGGATGCAAACCATCCCCCGCTTCCAAGTGGGAGCCCTTTGGACATTGTGTCTGTAAGCAAAGCCCCTGCATTTTTCAAGATCCCTGAACCTCAGAGGGCCTCGCTGGCACAAGCAGGTTGCAGATTCTGCTGACTAAACATAAAGAGATTTCATTTGTTCTGTCAGTCACAATGGATTTCCAATAGCCAGCCTTGAGTTGGTTAGCATGGATTTCTAATCAAGCCCCAGATATATGGAGCCAAGAAAGAACCCACAGGGCTACAGGAAAAAGGAAAATAACATAATTATACTGTATACATAGCTTAGAAATGGGAATCATTATTTCATGAGGGTTTATATCACAGATGCCCAAGCACTGAGGTTTGGGGTGTTTTTCTTTTTAAAAGTCAAGTGGAAACTACCACCTTCCTTGAAGGTGTTAAATCGCCGCCAAGCTAGTGGCTGAGTCAGTCGAGGGTTTCCTCACAGAATTTTCAGACATATTCCTTTTTTGGAAAATGATGCTTCCAAACACCGAAGTTGTGGGCCCCAGGAACAGGACTGAAGAGAGCAGGTGTGTAGAGGGGTGGGCAGAGGCTGTGCATGCTAAGTTACTATTCGTGTCCGACTCTTGGAACCCCGTGGACTGCAGCCCACCAGGCTCCTCTGTGACTCTCCAGGCAAGAAGACTGGAAGGGTTGCCACGCCCTCCTCCAGGGGATCTTCCCGACCCAGGGATTGAACCTGCATCTCTTACATCTCCTGTGTTGGCAGGTGGGTTCTTTACCACTGGCACACCTGGAGCGGAGGCTCAGTGTGGGCTTTTCTGGCAGGAGCCCCGGGAAGGGCCTTGTGACGCTCCAGTCGCTGCCTGGTCCCTGTCCTGCCCCAGCAGCTGCGGCCCCACAACCCTGCTCTCGGTGTGTCTGCGCCCAACCTTCTTATGTCTGGAACAAAACCAGGCCTTCAGGCAGTCACACATTTACCATCTAACTTCCATCTGGTCTGATTTTGTTCCCTCCACTTCCGTGAGCGCTTATTGTGGGATATTGGTGCCAGGCTTGCCATAAAACCCCATCTGGATGACCAGGTTTCCTGTCTTGCACATGAGGAGTTTTCGTATCGGGGCACCTTGTCTGCACTGTCGTTTGCACAGGCTGTGCGCTGCAAAGCCCTTCTCCACCCCAGATCCCTGTCTTGCTCACGTTCCTAGTAAAATCTAACTGAACAGCCTTCCCACCGGAGAAGTAAGCTGTGGTATGCAGCTCAGGAGAGGGAGTTTTCAGAAAGGAGTCTTCTTGTACTTCTGTGCTATTTGCGTAGCCTACCTTGAGGACCCGGGCACAGCTAAGAGGAGCAGGCTGTTTCTCCGTCACGCTTAGGAGGCGGCAAGGAGGAGGTGGTGTCCCCTGTATGAGGCGGAGGAGGCAGGGGCGGGGAGACTGGACAGCAAGGCTGAGTGGTCACTCAAGGTCACACGGCAAGGCCACGAGGAAATCGCACACCACTGCTTTCTCCGCTGGACTCCATGTGCTGGCAGGGGGGTGCTTACCCATTGAGTGCGAGCCGAGCCTGCTCGTGTGGGCCTCTTCCCTGTCTATAAAATTTATTTATTGATTCTTGTGTGCCCTGAGAGTCGCTCAGTCATGTCTGACTCTTTGTGACCCCATGGACTATACAGTCCATGGAATTCTTCAGGCCACATACTGAGAAATATCAATAACCTCAGATATGCAGATACCACCACCCTTACGGTAGAAGGTGAAGAACTAAAGAGCCTCTTGATGAAAGTGAAAGAGGAGAGTGAAAAAGTTGGCTTAAAACTCTAACATTCAGAAAACTAAGATCATGGCATCAGGTCCCATCACTTCATGGCCAATAGATGGGGAAACAATGGAAACAATGAGACTTTATTTTGGGGGCTCCAAGATCACTGCAGATGGTGACTACAACCATGAAATGAAAAGACAGTTGCTCTTTGGAAGAAAAGCTATGACCGACCTAGACAGCATATTAAAAAGCAGGGACATTACTTTGCCAACAAAGGTCCATCTAGTCAAGGCTGTGGTTTTTCCAGTGGTCATGTACGGATGTTGGACCATAAAGAAAGCTGAGCACCGAAGATTAATGCTTTTAAACTGTGGTGTTGGAGAAGACTCTTGAGAGTCCCTTGGACTGCAAGGAGATCCAGCCAGTCAGTCCTGAAGGAAATCAATCCTGAATATTCATTGGAAGGACTGACGTTGAAGCTGAAACTCCAATACTTTGGCCACCTAATGCGACGAACTGACTCATTGGAAAAGACCCTGATGCTGGGAAAGATTGAAGGTGGGAGGAAAAGGGGACAACAGAGGATGAGATGATTGAATGGAATCACCAACTCAGTGGACATGAGTTTGGGTAAGCTCCCGGAGTTGGTGATGGACAGGGAAGCCTGGCGTGCTGCAGTCCATGGGGTCGCAAAGAGTCGAACACGACTGAGTGACTGAACTGAGCCTTTCCCTTCTCCAGGGGATCTTCCCAAACCAGGGATCAAACCCAGGTCTCCCACATTGCAGGTGGATTCTTTACCAGCTGAGCCACAAGGGAAGCCCAAGAATACTGGAGTGGGCAGCCTATCCCTGTTCCAGCGAATCTTCCAGACCCAGAAGTCGAACCCAGGTCTCCTGAATTGCAGGCAGATTCTTTGAATACATCATTGCTCTGTTTCTTATGAGCCTGCCTCTCCTTCCCTCAATTCCCTGGTAGCTCAGAGAATACAGAACCCACCTGCAATGCAGGAGACCTGGGTTCAATCCCTCAGTCAGGAAGATCCCCTGGAGGAAGGCACAGCAACTCACTCCAATATTCTTGCCTGGCAGGCTACAATCCATAGGGTCATAAAGATTCAGACATGACTGAGCGACTAACATGACTTTCACTTTCTCCTTCCCTCCTCCACTCCCTGCAGGAGAGGTGGGGGGTGGGGGGTGGCGGGTAAGGGGTGCAGGAATCATGGCTTACTCACCCAGCTGTATGACTGGTGACTCTGTCCCGTCTAAGTGATCCCTAAACCATCTCAGCCTCATTTCTCTCTGCCCACTGGACATCTCCCCTGAATAGACTAGAGCCTTAAAACACAGGACATCCAAAACAGAAATTATCTTGTTTCCTCCTGCCCTTTGAAATTGGCCTCTTTTTCAGAATTCCTATTTATATGTAAAAACTTCGAAGTCTGCCTCTTATTAGCAGACAGTATTGTTTTTTCCTCTTAAAACCTCATCTGTCCCATGCAGTTTGCGTTGCCTTCTCCTGAATTTAGCCCTCAACCCCTCCAAAACCCCTCCAAAATCAGAGTAGCATCTCAGCGGGTCATTCTGCCATTAGTCCCATCCTGTGTTCCCCCCCCCCCGCCCCCCCCCCCACACACACACACAAAACACCTTAAATCATACTTCTGATCATGTGGCTCTGCAGATAGATCTTCCACTGTGTGACCTTTGACACCATGTGTAGGTCCCTAACTTAACTTCTTAGCCTATATTTCAAATGTTTCCCTACACGTTATCTGTTGTCCAGATTCATCCAGACCATCTTTCCATGAGCATGCCCTTTGCTTTATCCCCCCACCCCACCCCACCTCTCTCAAGCTGTGAACCTCTCCTTCTTATCCCCTCCAGCTGGACACTCATCTTCCTGAGGTTCCTCAGGCACCTTTTCTCTGTGCCCCTGATGGTACAGACCACTCATCACCGTCAGCGCCCACAGAGCCTGTGGTTGTCAGAGAGCCTTAGAGCAAACCACAGGGAGTCTCCTGGAGTTCAAATCCATGACCGAGTTCCAAAAAATATCTGCCCAGCTCTAGAAATCTTCCAGACTTGATGGCACCCACTGACCCCTGTTCCAGCAGCTATGGATTAATACTGTTCCTGAGGCAGACACATACTGGATTGAAATGAAGAGGGAACCGATTGAAGTCCTTTTAAAGAGGGAGCCCCGGCCGCAGGCAGTAGGATCATCACCGTTTCATTAGTGGGACCGTTATTTTTAAAGGTACTGTTTTCTTAAACTTGCACTTGCTGGTGCTGCCTATGTGGCTGATTTACAACAGCCATCAGGCAGTAGAGGTTGTGCTTAGAATTCCATAAATGCACAGGGGTCTACAGGATGTTAATGGAATACACGGTGTGCCTGTAAGTTCATTACCTTGTAAATAAATGGCTGAGCTCCAAAGCTGGCCTCACAGGGCCAAGGGAAACATCAGTTCTCATCCCGGGGGTTGAGGTGAGTCAGTGAGATTTCTTCATCTTTCCGTCATTCCCCCATGTTCCAAAAGCTGAGAGAGAAGGCCTTCCCCTCAGATCTCATTAAGGCAGTGATGGAGACATCAAAGGACCCTGTAGCACGGACAAGGCAGCGGCGAGATGTGCAGGAAACGTGGTCTGGGCCGCCATCTTGCTGCTATTCTAGGCAGATGCACCCCAAGTCAACACCTGCAGGGCATCCTTATCCAGGACACCCCCTGCTTAGTTCCGCAGGCCTGGGCTTTTCACCCGTCTCCTGCTCCACTGCCTGCTCTCTGTGACTCGGCACACTGCAGCGACATGCTGACTCACAGAGCCCCAGTGCAGCCTAGCTCCACAGGCATCCCTGGCAAATCTCTTCAACTGCACTTCAAGCGCCTCATCTAGAAAACTAGAATAATAACAGGACTGACCTCCAAGGTTTGTGGTGAGAATTAAATAACTTCAAGCCTGTAAAGGAGTTAGGATAGCTACTACTGCTGGCTGGATTTTCTTTAAAAAGATGAGTTTAGACTATACAGACATTTTGTTGTTGTTCAGTCACTCAGTCATGTCTGACTGTTTGCAACCCCATGGACTGCAGCATGCCAGACTTCCCTGTCCATCACCAACTCCCAGAGTTTGCCCCATTGAGTCAGTGATGCCATCCAACTGTCTCATCCTCTGTAGCCCTCTTCTCCTCCCACCTTCAGTCTTTCCTAGCATCAGGGTCTTTTCCAGTGAGTCAGTTCTTCACATCAGGTGGCCAAAGTATTGGAGCTTCAGCTTCAGCATCAGTCCCTCCAATGAGTATCCAGGGTTGATTTCCTTTAGGGATGGCTGGTTTGATCTCCTTGCAGTCCAACGAACTCTCAAGAGTCTTCTCCAGCACCACAATTTCAAATTCTTCAGTGCTCAGCATGCCTTATGATCCAACTCTCACATCCGTGCACAACTACTGGAAAAACCATAGCTTTGACTACATGGACATTTGTCAACAAAATGATGTCTTTGCTTTTCAATAAGCTGTCTAGGTTGGTCATAGCTTTTCTTCCAAGGAGCAAGCATCTTTTACTTCCATCACTGTAGTCACCATCCGTAGTGATTCTGGAGACCAAGAAAATAAAGTCTATCACTGTTTCCATTGTTACCCATCTATTTGCCATGAAATGATGGGACTGGATGCCCTGATCTTCGTTTTTTGAATGTTGAGTTTTAAGCCAGCTTTTTCACTCTCCTCTTTCACCTTCATCAAGAGGGTCTTTAGTTCATCTTCACTTTCTACCATTAGAGTGGTGTCATCTGCGTATCTGAGGTTATTGATATTTCTCCTGGCAATCTACCATGAAGGAAATAAATAAAATCATAGTCACTGCAGAGATTTTCTCTCAAAAAAATATAGATTGCAATAAGTAATGGGGGAAATAATAAGATGCTGGGGATGTTATAACTCTGGGACATTTGTTTAGATGGGTGGTCAGGGTGGGCTTCTCTGAGGTGACATTTAAGCTGAAACGGAGGAGGAAGCATAGCGTAGTGGAGGAAGTTCATCCCAAAGAGAGGGGACTGACTGCATGGTTCTGTTCTGGCAAAAAACGCTTGGTGTGGGCTAATAAGGGATAGGATTCCAGGGTGCAAGGGGGAGAGTGATACCAAAGCCTGGGTCAAGCAGGGCTTTAGTCAAAGTAAGACTGTAGACTTGTTTCTCAGTGCAGTGCAATAATATGATCTGATTTGACATATTAGAAAGGTCCTCTGGCCGCTCTATGGAAACTTGACTATGGGGTACAAAGGTGAAGCAGATAAACCAAGCAGGAGGCTCCAGTGGTGGCTGAGATGAGAAACAGCGGCAGCTTGGACCTGGTGGTGGCGACAGGCGTGGCCCCCGTGTGGGGGTCTGCTGCCAAGCGGACACGCAGGGCAAGGGAGAGGGGGGTCCGGGCTGCCTTGAGACTGGTGTCGGCCACTGGGCAAGAGGTACTGCCGCACACCTTACGGGGCAGAGGCGTGCATGGGGCAGACCGACCAGTTCTCCTGTGCACTTACTGAATTGAAGATGCCCGTGAGAGTCAGTTTTTAGCACGTAGTTTTTAGGAAAATAAATGGGAATGGAGAGAAGCAAGAAAGGGTGGGCTATAAAACAGAGTCCAGGCCCAAGTCCCAGATACTCTCAGCAGGCAGAGGTGCAGAGAACAGGCAGCCGGGGCAGGAGATGCTGGGAATGACCGGCGAAGTGGGATGGAAGCCAGGCTTGAGGGGAGAGGGGGAAGGTGCTTCGGGTCAGATGGGAACAGACTGTGACACCCAGGGCCCTGGTGACCTCGGGACAGTTACCAGTGGAGACAGAAGCCTGGCTGGGGGTTAACCAGTAAATGGAAGGTGAGGCAGAGGAACCCCCGAAGGAGACAATTCTCGCAATTACCAAGAAACTCCAGGCCCCGTGGCCACGACTCCCTGAGGCTGGGTCTGATGGGCACTCCTCTGGAAGGCGTCCTGGCTGGTGCCGGCCCCCGCCCTATCCCCGCTTTGGTGGCAGCCCTGCTTCCAGACTCCCAGCCACGGACAGCCTCACCACACGGCCTGCAAGGCTGTCCCCTGCCCAGCTGCCTGCCTCACTTTGCTCAGTGCCTGCAAACGCCCACCACTAGTCCGCCCCTCAGATCCCGAGTATATGCCTCTGCCAACAACTCTGTGCTTCCATTAAAACAGATAAAAAAGCACCTGTGCTAGAGTAAGATTCAGAAGACCTTTCATGACCAAAATCCACCTTTTAGGGGTGAGGGGATGGGAAGACCTTTAAGTGAAACCTGTAAGTGTGCTGACACGTGGGTTTTGGTGGTACTAGCGGAGAAAGCAATGGCACCCCACTCCAGTACTCTTGCCTGGAAAATCCCATGGATGGAGGAGCCTGGTGGGCTGCAGTCCATGGGGTTGTTAGTCAGACATGACCGAGTGACTTCACTTTCACTTTTCACTTTCATACATTGGAGAAGGAAATGGCAACCCACTCCAGTGTTCTTGCCTGGAGAATCCCAGGGACGGGGGAGCCTGGTGGGCTGCCATCCATGGGGTCACACAGAGTCGGACACGACTGAAGTGACTTAGCAGCAGCAGCAGCAGCGGGAGCCAGCAATAAAGGTTCATAATTGTGAGGGCTTATACTAGGGGCCAGAGAACAAGGCAAGGATGGCACAGCTCTGGGCATCCCAGGAAACTCTGTGTGAACGCACTGCCACTCAAGGGGCAAATGGAACATGTAGTGTTTATGTTGTACTTTCTCATCTGCATGGAGCCTATGAAAGTGCTCCTTTTAGCCTTATTAACCTACACAAACCATATAAATTCTTCCTTAACTGAAAGCCAAGCAGATGTGAATTAGAAACTACAAGGAACAGGGCATGAATGGTTGAGGTGCGCGGCTTGTAGCATTTTTGAAGTCATCCTTGGAAAATCTGAGTAAAACTGTGTAGTCTTCAGTACAGCTGTGCATGTAATTCTGCATAGAAATTCAGAGTTCAAGACAACATTGAATTCATCTGTAGACCCAGGTAGAGCCCTGCTGCCTTACCAGTTTTCAAAATTTGCACAATAAGAAGAAATCACCTGAGGCATTATTTTGTTACTGAGGTATAATGGACTTGCAACATTATATTAGTTTCTGGTGTACAGTGTGATGATTCAGTATTTGCATATATTGCAAAATGATCACCATAAGAAGTCTGGTTAACATCTGTCACCAGTTACCAAAAAATTTCTTTTAAGATCTCTCAGCCACTTTCAAGTACGAAATAGAGTAATAAGTATAATCACTATTATACACTACACCCTCAGGACTTATTTTACAACTGGCAGTGTATACCCTTTAATCCCCTGCACCCACTTTGCCCACCTCCAACTCACTTCTGGCAACCAGTCTTCTCTGTGAGCTTTTTTGGTTTTGGGGTTTTTTGTTTGTTTTTTTTTTGTTTGTTTTTTTAGATTCCACATACACGTGAGATGATACAGTATTAGTCTTTCTCTGTCTTATTTCTACATAGCATAATGCCCTCAAGGTCCATCCATGTTGTTGCAGATGGCAAAATTTCACTTTTTTGTGGCTGAGTAATAGTGCATTTTCTATACATACCACATCCTTATCCGTTTATCCACTGATGAGCACTTAGGTTGTGCTCGTATCTTGGCTGTTGTAAATGATGCTGCAGTGACATGAGGCTGCAGGTATCCTTCCAAGGTGGTGATCTCATTTTCTTTGGGTACATACCCAGAGGTGGAGTTGCTGGATCATGTTCGTTTTATTTTTAATTTTGGGGGAAACTTTCATTCTCTGTTTCTCAGGGGCTGCACCAGTTTACATTCCCACCAAGAGTACACAGGGTCTCCCTTTTCTCTGTATCCTTACCAAAACTTGTTATTTCTTGTCCTTCTATTTTTTTACTAATAACCATTCTGCCTGGTGTGATGGTATCTCATTGTGGTCAGTGATCATCAGTGATGTTGAGCATCTTTTTCACATTGCCTGTTAGCCATCTATATGTCTTTGAGAAAATGGACATTTGAGAAATAACCTTATGCTTATTTCTTTCTTTTTTTTTTTTCTCTTCCATTCAAACCCCAGCTTCTGCTCACTTTTTAATCTGGGTTTTTGTTGGGTTTTTTTTTTGCTATTGAGTTGTATGGATTCTTTGTGTATTATGGGTACTAACTAACCCTTTATTAGAAACATGATTTGTAACCATTTTCTCCCATTCAGTAGATTTCTTTGCATTTTGTTGGTCTCCTTTGATGTACAGAAGAATCTAATATAGCCCCATTTCTCTGTATTTGCTATTGATGCCTTTGCTTTTGCTGTCAGATTCAAAAAACCATCACTGGGATTGGTATCAAGGTGCTTATGTTTTCTTCTAGGAGTCTGATGGCTTCCGGCCTTACCCGTTAATCTAACCCTTGAGTTCCTTTGTTTTGTATGATGTAAGACAAGTGATCCAGCTGCATTCTCTTGCATCCAGTTCTCCTGTGACCATTTATTTATCTAGGAAACTGTCCTTTCCCTGTTGGATATTTTTGGTTCCTTTGTCATAAACTGACCATATATGCATGGGTTTATTTCTGGGCTCTCTACTCTATTCCACTGATCACATGTCTATTTTTATGCCAATACCATGCTGTTTTGATCACATGGAGCACTTCTTCAAACTGTAATTCCTGGGTCTCAACCCAAACCTGCTGACCAGAATCCAGGGATACCCCTGGCACTGTTACTACAGACACATGCTTTAGAGCAATCCTGTCCACATCACATGTGTAATGTGTGTTTTCTAGTAGCTGAGAACTATTAAAAGCAGGGACATTCTAAAATATCAATAATATCATTTTAATGTATATTCAGTATTTTTATTTTACATTCTTTTTTTATGGTGAGCCTATTCTTGGCTGCACTGGGTCTTCGTGTGGGCTTTCTCTCATTGTTGAAAGCAGGGGCTACTCCGTGTGCGGCCTGCTCATTGTGCGGCTTCTTACTGTGGAGCACAGGTCCAGGGCGTGTGGGCTTCAGGAGCGGAGCTCCGTAGCTGAGGCTCCTGGGCTCTAGTGCACACGCTCAGGAGTTGCAGCACGTGGGTCTATTTGCTCCAAGGCATATCAGGGATTGAACCCGCATCCTCTGCACTGGCAGGTGGATTCTTTGCCACTTAGCCACCAGGAAAGCCCCAGTGGGTACTGCACATTTACAGCACATCTCAGTTCAGAATGGCTGTGTCCCAAGGACTCAAAGGGCTCCTGACCCTTGGAGGCGGGCGTGAGGTGGCTCTGTAATTGTTCCCGCGCAGGGCTGTGTTTCAATCCAGACGAGCAACCCTGGAGGCACGGTTCTTACTGGAGGTGGCTGCCTGATTCAAACAAAAACAAGTAGAAAGTATCTCGTGTTTTAGGTTTGAGTTTCAGCCTGTCTTTGTGGCTTTAAATAAATCAGCATCGCAGTTCTAGAGTCTGAACAGCAGTTCACTCCTGTCTGCCTTCCTGAGGCCTGAGGGGTCTCAGCTTCCAGATGTGGCTTCCTACCCTCAGCCTTGACCATCTCCCCCAGTCCCCAGGATTGGGGAGGGTCTGTGAAGGCTTCTCTTGCTTCCCTGGGTCCCATCCTCATTGGCGCTGGCCGCAGGCCCCAGGGCAGGAAGCCCTTTGCTGTGCGGAGGCTGGGAGATCCTCACTCTTCCCCCAGAGCTGGGCAGGTGTGAGCATGACCAGTGGTGGGGAATGGTACTGCTCCAGGCAGTTTTATGTTATCAATTTGAGTTCACGGTTAGATGTTAAATTCTCTTCATGATTTTCTTCTTTCCTTTTGCACTATCAATCAACTTTAGAATAAAAGAAGAATCAAAACAGTAACAAAATGTAAAACAAATAATTCTTCTCTCTTTATAGTCAGAGGGCTGAGGGGACAGATCTTCCATGCTCTCCTAACTTTCCCCGGGCTGACAGAGGGCCCTGCAAGGCCAAGGCGGTGGCTTGGGCAGCGAGGTGGGAGCGCGCTCCCCAGATGCGCCTCATCCTGGTGGGAGATGGTGCAGCTCTAGGGCCCCAGTGGGAACCGCAGCCAGATGTGAGGAGTTCCTGGTAGCTGCCAGGACCCAGAAGCCTCAGCAAACAGGAGGCACTAACCGGGAGGCTCTGCAGGAGGCTCCTGCTCTCTTTAGGGCCAGTGGGAGGAAGTCACCGGGTATGATGCTCACTTTTTCAAATATCTTTCTCCCACTATCCTCATAAATGTAGGCCTGGATTGTTGTGTTGCAACACCTTTCTTCATTAATGAATTTGGGAAGTTGGAATTGCACTTACAGTAGCTGGGGGCAGACATGTACAAGATCCGATATTTGAAAAGCCAAGAGGGGTGAACCATGGCTGAACCCCAGAGCTCCTCACAGCCCATCCCCTCGAGGTGACCCCCACACACCCATCCTACACTTTACAAAAGCATCCAGAATTAGGAACATTTCAAACAACTTGAGAAGAAGATGAAAGCGTCCCATGTCCTCTTTGCGCGAGTTCAGCAGTGTTGAGCATTTAGCCTTTTGGTCCGCCATCAGTGTATCAGATATTCACGTTTTTGCAAACTTGTGGCATCCAACTTTCGCTTGACAGTGTTCAGATACCTTTCCATTCCAGGGCACGGCAACCTGCATTTTTGATTAACAGTGCAGAGCATTTCAACAGAACCAAAAGCAGATCCTAACTTAACCATCTCCCTGGTTGTTTCCCACTCATATCTATTCTAATCAGTGCTGAAGTGAATCCAACTGTAATCTCATGCTTCTCTAAGATCCCTGGAAGTTACTTAGTCAAGGGATGTGTTCATTTTTTATTTTGCTAGATGCTGCCAAACTGCCTTCCACACTCATTGTGCTCATCTGCATTCCTCATACACCGTGAGTTTTTCTTAGAGGAATGTCTTCCGTAAATCCTGGTTACCTGATACGCTCCAAGGTACCAGATACCTTCAGTGATTTGTTTTCACTTTTGCCGCTGTGAAACTCTCTCAGGCATGGCACTGGAGATACACTGCGGAACAAGCCAAATAAGGTCCTTGCCACCCTGGAGCCTTCGTGCCAGTGGGGAGCTTGCTGAACCGTCATGCAGGCTGTGCTGATCTGTGCCAAGCATGCTGCACACAGAGTGACACTGTGCCAGAGACAGGGGCCTCGGGGGGAGGACGGTGGTCAGTCCCATCCCCCTGCCCATGTCCTCCTCTCATAGGAGGGAGAGGAAGGCAATAACCAGACCGGGCGCCCCAAATCTCCCAAGTCAGTTAGCTCGGGTCATGGTAGTAATAAAGACCCACCAGACTTGAAGCCAAGGAGTAGGGGAAGTCGAATGAAAGTGCAAATTTAATTTCCATCCTTTTTAAATGTGAACAATGAGATCAAGGACTTGCACAGAGAACCACCTTTTTCTATTTTGCAAGGTAGGCTCGTGTTGGTTTCACTGACTGGGGACCTGGCCCAGGTAGTGCCCAGACCAGCTGTGTACTCTCGAGCCCCCAGTGGTTCGGGAGATGCTGAGCAGCTTGGAAAAGGGCCTGAGCGCAGGCCCGGGTTCTGCGGGCAGGCTGCACTCTGCTGGCCCGCTGGCTCGGGTCTGCCCAGAGAACATCTCCAGGAGCTTGTCTCCCCACCTGGAAGATGAGAAACAACTTCCTGTATTGTTCCTTTGTGATACACACATCTCTAAAGGTCTCTATCATTAAAAAGAGCCGACCCCAGCCTTTAGGAACCTTTCTGAAGGGCCTTCAGGAACACAGCAATGAGGTGCTGGGCTCCTGTGCCCTCTCCCCTTTGCTCAGGACTCCGGCCTTTGGACTGGGCCAGCTAAGTCATGCTCCACTCTGCCCCCATCAGGGCAGCAGCCCGATCCATGTCTCTGTTACTAAATGGCGTGCTTCGTCTCTCCTTGATACAGAGAGAAGAAGTTAAAGGCCAGAGTTCAAGAGTTGGTGAGTGCCTTGGAAAGACTCACAAAGAGCAGTGAAATCCGACACCAGCAATCAGCAGAGTTTGTTAATGACCTAAAGAGAGCCAACAGGTACAACCTCACTGTCTATAATCCAAGCGGTTCTTGGACTTACGCACCATAATTGCTGGGAATTGACTGTGGACAATGGTGTGTCCTCTGCCACCTCCTTGGAGCGCACTCCTCCCTAGAGCTTCACCTCCCAGTGTTCCACAGAAACCTGAGGAATGCTCTTTATGGATGGCAGATGCAGCCAACTGTGGTCCCCTCTTAGCCCTTTCATATAGGAGAGGTTCTGAGAAGTCATACAATTAGAAACAAAAATCAGCCTAGGTTTAAGCCAGCATTTTCCAAACAAAACTGGCTACAGAATGTTTTATTTGAGCAGCATTCCAGAATCAGGTGGGGTACTTCAGGAAGCAATGCTCTAAGATGGGAGCCTCAAACCTTTCAGGCTCATGAAACCTTTACACTTTTAAAAAAAAAAAAAAAAAAAAAAGAGGACCTCAAAGTTTTGTTCTTTCAAATTAACTTATCAATAAAATTTGTCTATTAGTTTCTCAAATGAGATTTTTAAAGGTTTTATTCATTTACCAAATTAAAAAAACAAACTGAACTCACTAAATGTAACACAAATGACATTTATTTTAAAAATCACAGTTTTCCAGAAAGTAATTATAAGAGGGGCACTATTTTCACAATTTTGCAAATGTTTTTAATGTCTGCTTTAATAGAAGACAGCTGGATTCTCCCATCTGCTTCCACAGTGTGTTTGAAACATTCTAAGAAAACCCAGCCTCCCATAGACATAAAGGACCTCATATTTCCCTTCACAAGTCTTTGGGAGTCCTGGGCTTTGAGAAGCTGACAGTATACAGAAGGGAGGTGGAGCACTATTTTGGACCAGAGAGGGTGGAGGGTGGAGGGCCTCTGGGATAGCTCAGCTGGTAAAGACTCCGCCTGCAATGCAGGAGATCCAGGTTCAGTTCCTGGGGTCGAGAAGATCCTCTGAAGAAGGGAACAGCTACCCATTCCAGTGTTCTTGCCTGGAGAATCCTCAAGGACAGAGGAGCCTGGTGGGTCCCTGGGGTGACAGAGAGTCAGACATGACTAAGCACAAAACAGGGTACGGAAACTTACCTAGCTCTGGGCTCAGCCCCTGCCCTCATCCCCCAGAGACCTGGGTTTGGCTGGCAGTGTTAGTTCACAGCCTATGAGCACTGAGTCCATCAGCCACAGCATCAAGGACAGCTGCTGGGGCCTATCTGTCCACAAGCTATGGAGGTGACTTAAGATTGGAACAGCAACAGACCTCCTACTTGTATTTCCATGACAGATTTTTACAATTCAGCTACCATTTCTGCTTATCTATTTTGGATATGGTTAGTTTGGATTGTTGGTTTTAAACTCCTCTTAATGTTAGTGACAAGCCTCTAGCAAGTCAGGCTAAATTAACTGTGGTTAAGTCAAGACATGAGTGACCATGAGTGCTGCGACCCTTCTCGTTTAGTTGCTAAGTCGTGTCGGACTTTTTCGACCTCATAGACTGCAACCCACCAGGCTCCTCTGTCCATGGGATTTCCAAGGCAAGAAAACTGGGCTGGGTAGCCATTTCCTTCTCCAGGGGATCTTCCCAACCCAGGGATTGAACCTGTGTCTCCTGCATTGGCAGGTGGATTCTTTGCCACTGAGCCACCAGGAGAGCCCAAGTATTGAAATACTAACCACCTGATTTCAAATTCTTATTTTGGAGGCCCAGTGGCCTGTTCTTTCAGAGTGGTACTCACCAGACCCGGTCAGCCAGTGGACAGCACAGTGTGTGTGAGTGTCTCAGTGCTACTTGAGATAAGCCTTCATTCTCATTTCCCTCTGTGCCCACATAGCAACCTGGTGGCTGCCTATGAGAAAGCAAAGAAGAAGCATCAAAACAAACTCAAGAAGTTGGAGTCTCAGATGATGGCCATGGTGGAGAGACACGAGACCCAAGTGAGGATGCTCAAGCAAAGAATAGCTCTGCTGGAGGAGGAGAACTCCAGACCGCACACCAACGAAACGTCACTGTAGTCAGCACTTGGGCTCCACGGTTCTATCCATGGAGCTAGGGTCTAGCAGTCACTGAGGAGGGGGCCTCAGAGGACGAGACCTGTCGGGAGAAGGAGAGGGAAGGTTGGCAGGTGGGCTGGCACTCTTGGCAGGGAGGCGCCCTGGACTCAGCCTCGGGGCAGGTGGCCCCGGTGAGGGTCCCGAGGGTCCCCCCTGCCCTCCTGGGCTGTGGGCAGCGTGGGGACTCCTGCCCCGCGCCCCAGCTCCGCAGGGCTTCCTGCCGCTTTCAGCACTGGCTCTATCCCTCGCCCACATTTTCTGTATCTGTGGTATACTCCAGGCATCATGTTTGATTTTCCAGTCTTTGCAGCCTTACCTCAGGCATTCCATATTTCTCCTTTCTCCTTCTAGGGAAAACTGGTGGGGGTGGTGGGGGCAGAGGGGAGGCAGTGCTCCGCATCAAGAAGAGCTGCTTCTTCCTTTCCTGCAACCAGGCTTTGGTTTTCAAGTCCCAGGTATCAACTCTTTAGGAGGCGGCTGTCACTCACAGGTGTCCCGGGAGGTTGATCACAGGCGGACAGCATGTAGGTGTTCCTTCCAGTCCCAGGTTTGAGGCTACAGGTGGAGCAGT
The DNA here is from genome assembly GCF_019923935.1 of Bubalus bubalis. Taxonomy (NCBI): domain Eukaryota; kingdom Metazoa; phylum Chordata; class Mammalia; order Artiodactyla; family Bovidae; genus Bubalus; species Bubalus bubalis. The sequence continues at coordinate 101,679,701 of NC_059167.1, read as the reverse complement.
TGGGTCTGACCTCACAGTGGCGGCGGGGACGGGCAGGGAACGCTCTTTAGACAGGAACTGCCCTGTCCCAGTGCCACCTTACCAATAGCTGAGAGTCCTGTTGATCCGTGTCAGGGCCCTAAACTGTCAGGAGCAGAGGCGCAGTAGTGCTTCCTGACTCGGGCACCGCGCAGAACTGCTGTTCTCCACGAATCAAAGCTCCCCGACCTGAACACACTGATGGCTTCACACCTGCCTCTCTCTCGAGGGAAATGATCTGCAGCTGATCCACATATTTAAGGGACTGCTTCTGTGGCACCGGTTCAGGAGTGCGCCCCTGCTGTTCCAGAGGGCAGAGGACAAGGGAAGGCTGAGGAGGCCTCCTCTTAGCCCCCAGAAACGTGGCAATGGGTGGCAGATGGTGAGTCCACGGGTGTCAGTTACAGCACAATGGTGACAGGACTGGGCAGGACCAAAGTACCTGAATTCTTTCAGGAAGGTCTTCCATTTGAAAATCAACTCTTCATCCCTTTTCTACTGTAATGTTCCCTGTTGCAGTTTTTCAGTTCTCACCGCCCTAGGCTGACAACATTTTAAAGGACCACTTGCCATTTTTCCTGAAGACCCACCCAAAGTCACTTAGAAGAAAAACGCCCAACGCTACAGTTCAAAGATCTGCTTACGACCAGATCACTGCATTCACGTCTCGGTGTCAGTGAGCTCTTCTGAGAGGCAGGACACAGATTCCGCAGCCTTCAGTCTGACAGGGAAGGACACCCCAGCCAGCGTCTGCAAAGGCAGAGCACGGCCATCCCCCAAGGAAGGGCCGTCCTGTCTCAGGCCAGCAGCGAGGCCACCCCATCTTCAAACAGTCATCATCAGCTGGCCTCAGGCCCAGCTCTCGGGTGCTGTGGTCATGGCGAAGGCCCTCACCAGCTTCTGGTTCTGTTATAGATAACGTAAACTTTGTTCTTGTAACAGTCAGTTTTTACTCTTTGGATAGTTTCATTACAAGGAAAATGTAATGACCCAAGAGTGTGTTTTTAGAAAAAAGTATAGCAGATGAAATCATGGTTTTCCCCATTTTTCCAACTTGCCCAGGGGAAACATGTTCCCGAAGCAAACCGAGCTGTGCAGGGCGGGGAACGGGCATCAGAGATGGGAGGCTCTAAGACCAACACTGCAAAGGGTGCCGGCGCAGAACCTGTCTACCATTCTCGCTCTAAGGGACAACAGAGCCTGCTCTTACAGAGTCCTGGAACCCATCCCAGACCTGGGAAGCCTCAGTTCCTACGTTAAGAGCCCCAGCATTACTGCCCCTACTTAGCTCATTTTGAGTTTATATTTCTACATAATACTGGTTGGGTGAACACTTTCCCTGGCAAAACTGTTACTTTTATAAATGTGTAGAATAAAAGCTATTAAATAGTTGATTACCTTTCCTTGTATTCTTCACACACTCCCCAAGACTCTTGCTGAAGGTGAACTGGCAGGCACTTGGTTATTATGCTAATAATTGCAAGGCTTATGAAAATTGCACAGATGACATAAATAATTGCAGGTGCCTGGATCATTTTCTTTTACAACCTGAATTCTTTCTAAACAGGAGCACATTTATATTAACATCTCCATCAGACGTAAACAATGATCCTCATTATCTAACTTGAACGAGCCGTTAAAAATGTTCAGACTTTCATTTTTAATTGTTTGAATCCAGAGTTCGATCTCTGGCTCTTAAGAGAAATGGGCATGAGAAGAAAAAACCCATTTCGCGGTCCCGCCGGAGTACAAGTTCCCACTACCACACTGAGGCCGAATCGCAAGTGAGAGAGACTTCTGCCTGGAGCAGCAGCGCCATCAACACGTGCGCCAGTCAGATGGGGCTGATGTTCTGCCAAATCCCTCGTGCACCAGCCACCTAAACTGCCATGGGCTGGCAGGCAGTAAGACCCCCTTTTGTGATGAAACCAAAAGTTACTTATGATTGTATCTTAAGGTTGGGATTTCTCACGCTCGCCCTACCTCACAGACATTTTATCATTGCCCATGGAGGTAACTGTTGTATATTCACTCCCATCTACTGGCATGCCACAATAAAAAAAATAAAAAAAAAAAACTAAGTGCCAGTTAAAACACATTGGTTAATTCTCTTGTGAGGCAATGTGTAACTTAGGAAGTCTTCCTCTGAGCCTCTGCAGCCAAGCTTTACAGGGACCCCGGAGACTGGACGCTGTCCTACTCTGGGAGGCAGTGTGTGTTAGAGCCGAGGAGACTTTCTTTTTAGGATGAAGACAGCAAAGAGTGTACTGTTTCAAGAAAATCTTGAAATCACCGGTAAGTGGCCTAGTTCCCACCTGCATACAGATTACTATTTTAAGTGAAAAAAAGCCTCATAGTTACCCATGGCATGAATTGTTTCCTATGGCCCACAGAAATTATCCTGCAATTATTTTTAAATTCTATTAAATATCTTAAAGCGCTCATGAGTTGGGAGTGCCATGCTTGTGTTTTGAGTGAAGTAAAGACTATAGAAGTTACCCACTTGTATTATTAATGACTTCTAATTTCAAGTCGTAAGCTTTTTCCATAAATGATTTGCAAATGTATAGCTGGAAGTGTGTCTCATCCGTGAAAGTATGAAGTAAAAAGATCATGTTTCCCAAGGTTCCAGCCGCACCTATTTCTAAGGACAGCAAACAGCTTTTAGACAGTTTTTTAGAGGTCAAAAGGGGAAAGAATTCTGATGACTGCAATTTCTGAACTGAATTTAATTAGGATGCATCCCATAGAGTTGCCAAAGATTCTGTGGGAGGGAAAGAAGCATGAGAAACATTATTTTTTCTGCACCAAGGGGCCGCTTGGTAACACTATAAAAAATTCTGAAAAAAAAATTACGTAACAATTATTTTTCTATTTCTCCAACGGAATGGCCTATTTGACAGCAAAGATACTATTATAACCTTTCACCGAGGCTTACTGGGCACCACTCTGTAGAGGCATCACTTGTTACAAAACACAAATTAGGTCTTCTCACTTAAGTCTACCCAAATCCTATTCTAGTTAACTCAGATCTCATGTTCACACAGGCCAGACTGTAGTTAGCGCTGAACCTGTCACCTTCTAAGTTCCTGTTTCTCGTACCTGAAGTTAACTTTCTGAAGTTTGTATTCACTTAGGCTGCCATATGGTAATTTTCCAGAACTGGCACCAAAATTATCAATTAATGTAAGCACTCAGTGGCTGTTAAAATATTAAGGAACTGGAAAAGGATACAAGTTGAATAGCAGCTGTTCACACATTCTTGTTTTCCTAATTCTTGTGCAGAGAAAGATACATTTGCATACAGACAACTATTTTTGGTGAAGGGTTACACTGCATAAACTCTCACACTGCATCTGAGTGAGATTTTGCATGTGACCAAGAAATCCTTCCATCCCAGTAACAGCAACTGCTACTGGATAATCACACCACTGGCCCAGGAACACTGGTTTTTTTTTCCCGTCAAGGTTGGTACAAAAATCACTTATCCACTAATCATCAGAAACATCAGCTCAGCAGTACAGAGCAAGCTAGAGATAAAATCCCCTCATATTCATGACCTGCTTATTCTTTCTACTGCTCACTTCTGCAGCGTTCTGCAAACCTAATCCATGTGGAAAACGTTCTGTGGGGTACTCACTCACAGGGCCCATGGACGGCCAGGTGAAGGGGAGCCCCAGTATTACCTGCTTCTGTTTGAACCCGATGCAAAGAGGATGAAACATGTTCACTTTTCAACTTCTAATCAGTTTTTAGACATTGTCGAGACTGACTTCCTTTGCATGTGATTTAAGTTTCCTATTATTTGAAAATGTGCTTTTAAGCCGCTTGAATGTACTGTCAGTTACTGAAGCACATGTGACTAAGTCTGCATTTGTCAGTATTGTTCTACTGTATTAAAATCTCATTTTAAGGTTGACACTTAACACTGTACCATACCTTGTAATTTTTTAGACTCTTCACTTGTATGCTTTAAATGTTTCCAGATGCCTTTAGTTTTAGCTGCTGTAAAATAGCTTTGTGTTATTTGATATAAAATTGTTTTTTAAATAAAAACTCCATTTATTTATACAGAGACATTTATAATATTTTACAAACATTCTTATACTCTGAATAAATATTTCTAATTCCATAATGTGCTTTTACCTGTATTCATTGAAGGGTATGACTCTCCTTCTGCAATACTAACATTTAATGTCAAACATCACAGGTTCGGTAGTTACATCGAGAGCCCTCATCAAAGTGGGTAACTAGACAGACTGTATTGGTCAAGACGGCCAAGAGCCAAAGAAATCATCACCATGTGTCACTGATTTCTATGGGCCACCTTTCCAAATTTGGATTGAATAGGGAGTTAGTTATCTATCGAAGGATCTAGATCACTTTTCCTTTTTAAAAAAAATGACTGAGAGGAAATGTAACTGTGAGCTGGAAGGTCATCCATGACTATAAAGAAGGATGGTGAGCAGCTCTGCGTGGTGGTTGTCAGATGTCAGTTCTCATCATCAAAGCAAAGTACCTTTGACAGTAAGAGTATGACACACCTTGATAGCCTTCCTCTTTTATTTCCTTTGGCTGCAGCAGGACGTCCCTGACCAGGGATGGAATCTGCACCCCCTGCACAACAGGAAGTCCTTAAAATTTTTTTTAAAAACTGCTATCATATATCTGAGGTCTTTAGCAGAGAAGAATGGTATTTCTTTGACCCCTGAGATCCAAGGACTGGAAAGCATTACATTCAGAAAACCTGACTCTAATACAAATTTAAGAAATGTTGGATTTTATGTATTTAGCTCACAATATAACCTTGCTTTGAAAGGGAACAACCAAACCATAAATTGAGATGGAGAATACATACCAGTTACTTTCATTTTTTGCAGAGACATTCTACCTTTTAATATTTCTTCCTATCATATAAACATCTCACATTTGTCATTTTTTATTGCTCCCAAGAGATGCAGCCAAAATATCAGCAACTTGCAACCTACAAGTATCAGTAGAAGAAACCAGGTTAAGGTAGTAATTAAAACTGCCCAAGCAGGCAAAATTTATTGATATTGCACTACAAAGGCTCTAAATTTAACATAATGTTTTTACAGAAAGCCAATATTTGAACAATCAACTGTAAAAATGTTTTAAAATACAAAGGAAACCTTCCATCATTCAAATTGCATTTTTTAAGATAAAAGGTTTCTCCCTTCTCAACTGGTGTTATTTACATCAAAAGCTTTCTAAAGAGCACAAGTGTAAAGACAGAGGACTTAGTTCATTTTCTCAGTGGAGAGTACAGCTGGCATTTTTAGTCGATTATTAAAGTGCAGTAATCCTGCAAACATTTAAACTTCTGATTCATCATAAACATGAGTCATTGAAAATCCTTTACGTATGATAGATATACTCAAGGTAAATGAAAATCAGTCCTTATCCTTTCACTGAAACTGAGGGGAAAAGAGGACAACTACTATTCAGTCAGAAAGTAAAACTACATGGTGTACAACGGTGTTTTGGGGTTCCTTTTCTGCTTTTCCTAATGTTTGACAATTAATCAAACCAAGCACCAAGAACTTCACTATTAATAGAATTACTCCAATGGTTTACCTACACAGCCTGTCTAAACAGTAAAATGCCCTAGAAGCTAAAGTAATAAAAACAGTTTTAAGGTAAAAATTAAGTGTTGCATCAATTTTTTCTACCCAATTTTGTAGCTTCCAATTTGATTAACATAACTTAGTCTGCTAAAACTGACTCCCAAGGGAACTGTTTGAAGACTCCGTATCTTCCATGAACATTACCTAGTCTCCACAGCACCAAAGACACTTCAAATCTTGTTTTGGAACTAGACGGGGAACATGAAGAAATCAATTCTTATTCCCTTTCCCATCCAAACTAATTTTGATGGTCACTTAGTTAGTTAATACATGAACCATAATTTCATTTGATTCATCATTTTATTCTGAAAGAAGACTTAAATTTTCAATGACATCAACAGGTAAAATTAAAAAAACCGAGTTGTGTGAATCAATACTCAGCAAACATGAATTTTTAAGTATAAGCTAATAAGCAAACTTTAAAAACAATTAGAAAAAATATCTATATTGTGTGTATATATACACACAAATATATGTATATGCAAAATAGTTCATTCTCCTTCCCTCTTACTGAAGAAAAAATATCACTGACTCAGACAACAACAGCAAACTCTGGGAGATGGTGAAGGACAAGGAAGCCTGGTGTGCTGTAGTCCATGGGGTCACAAAGAGTCAGACACGACTGAGTGACTGAACAACAATGTCTATAAAACCAGAGTCAAGGTTAGCTGTCTCCCGTTCTAAATTTGAAATAAAATGAACAAAAAAGTGAAAGCATCAGTTCTTTGGGCTCTTGCATTTGAAATTAAAAGGTAAGATCCAAAGACAAACCTAAAATGACCAGTAGAGACAGCAGTGCCCTAGGACAGTAGCAAAATGCACAAAGAAACTCTGCAGATATGTTTTTGTGCTTTTGTATCAGTGCATATCGTATGTGTAAGACATGAAGAGTACAAGTCCACTGCTAATCATCTGCTGCAAAGGTATTAAAAGCATTGAACTAACCAAACTGCTGAGGAGTAGTTACTACCTTTCTCAATTTCAGTAACAACGGATTGTGCTTTCATTTCCTGTCATCCAGTCTATTCCTAAATATCACAAAAAACATATTAAGCAATCATTTTACAAAGATCTAGCCAATCCCATCAAGTGTGAGAAATGACTAACCATGAAGATTTGTGCCCCACATGTTCCACACCATAGCTATAGATTGTTTTAGAACGTCAGATTCAATGAATTGTAAGCACATTACTTGAAAAGGTTACATCTTACCTCAAAAAGCCCACAACTTAAGAATGTTAACTAAGACCAAAGACCAGAACACTGCTCAGTTTACCCTAGAACTACACAGAAGTTTCCTTTGTTCCCAAACCAATTTAACAGCTATGAAACTAAAATAAACAAGCCAAGGTGTCCACAGCCCCTCCTAACTGCTCATGGCCCAAGGGTCAAAGTTAAGATACAATTATTACCTATAAATTCCGACAGCGGCAGATTGACGATAGAGATGCATCACAAAGAAAAAAAAAAATTGTTACAGAAAGAAAAAAATGGCACGAAGGGACAGACTCAATGGCCTCTTTAAGGACTCAGGAACAACAGGTCTTCAAAGAACACTCACCAGATAGAGGCCAATCACCACAAGAACACCCAAACACCAAACAAGCAGCCAGTGAATGTTCAGAGCCGCCTTCTTCCACTGGACGAATGGATCAGAGGCTAACACAAGGGTCCACATGAAACAAAACACACAGGCACCTGCCCTCTGCATCCCATCCCTCTCCCCAGAAGACACCTGCCCAGCAACTACAGAGCCAACATGAGCACCCTGTTAAGGCCGATTCCTCTCAGACTGTGCCGCCAAGCTGCCACCCTAAGTCGGCCACCCCCACTGCTAACCACAGGAGACCCAAGACAAGTGGGATTTCTTTGCCGGTGATTTCCTAAGGAACCCAGATTAAAGAGTCAGTTATGAACATGTTTCTCAAGATAAAACTTGAATACTTCATCAGTTTTTTGTTTACACTTCTCTGTACTTTTATGATAAAGTCTGAGCAACAAAACTGGTAGAAGCCAGCCCTTCACGTCTACTCCCAGGCAGGGGAGATAGCTTTACTCTGCTCCCTGGCTACAGACCACCATTTCAGTAACAAACACTGTCACGGGAACCTAGGTGGGAAGGACCCCCGTCTGGGACAAGCGTCCTTTCTGTCCTGTGGGTCACCGTGAGCAGCGACTGTGGCACGCGCCGAGGGCGGCTGGGCGTGCTCCGGGCTGTGTCCCTGGAAGAAAGCAGTGCGTCAGCAAGCACTGCAGTGTGGCTGGAGTCCTAAAGCAGCGTCAGCAGGGGAAGGACCAGAGTCTCAAACACTGACTATGAAAGTGAGAAAAATCACTGCAGCTTTTCTGGACCCCGTGGCAACCATACTTAGAAAAAAATTAAACCCCGAGCCAGAAAATGCTTGGTAATGGCCACACATGAGACTCTTCTTGGGCTAGGCAATGGTCACATTACCAGCCTCATGCATCATACAGCACTTGAGAATTGATTTTATCTTCTAAAATCTCTGCCTTCTGTTTTCCTTGCCCAGTAACTATAGCTATCTTCTTCCTTCAGGGCACTTTTTACCCTATAATAATAAACCTATCATATTTTTTGAAACTGATATCCAGAACTTGCTTCAAAAGCACGAGACAGAGCCTGTACTGTCCATTTGTGATCTGCATTCTTCAAGACAGAGGTGCACAAACTTCAAAAACAACTCAATTCTAAGAAGAAAAAGATGCTGAGAAAGCCCATCATGATCCCATTTTTACAATTTTTAGCAACTGTACAAACTGATTTTAAAGTCTAGTACAAAATGAGGAACTCAAGGCTTCACCAGACTACCAAGAATAAAGTTTAACAAAACTTACTTTACTAACACCCATTTACCTAGAGACAGCTCCTTAAAACATAAAGTGGATTGATACCTTCAAACAGAATGAGTTTGTCTAGTTTATCTTTAACGTTACAGGAATACATGCAAGCCCCTTCCCCAGGCTAGAAAATACCTAATTCAACATTGCTAGGTAACACCTAATTTTCCTTCAATCAAAAAATGTTAATGAATCCGACCTTTTAACTATGATTAATATGCAAAGAAAATACTGTACTGCCTCAGAGAATACAAAGACACAATAGATGTCAATCAAAACAAAAATCTCTGAGCACGCAGCTCAGAGGGCCACTGGTACAAAAATAAAGATAAAAAGCCAAGAGATATTATCATAGTAAGAAAAATAACTCTGCAAAAAGTCTAATTTTTTAACTGACTTTGCTCCTTACTGTTCAAGTTAACTGTTGGAAACAAACAAACAGGAAAAAAAAAAAAAAAATAGCAAGGGAAAAGGTAATGAAATGTTAATTTTTTTTAATGCATACATGCACTCAGACCTGAAATTTTCTAAGACTACCACAATGTATTAAGTTTTATAGAAGAATTTAATCCTCCTTGTGGAAGGATGCCATTCACTTAGACTTGAGGAGTATTTTTGTATTAACACACAAATCACTAAAGATTTAAAAGACAATGCCAACCCAATCTCATAGCATAAAATTAATATTGCTATACATCTTCATTTGTACTTACTAATTGATACTTAATGGAAAAATACTCCAAGTTCAAAGCAGCGAGCAGTGACCACCATTCCTTTACAGCACAGGAAACTCACCTTTTCATAACCATGAAAATCCAACTTCACTTTCAAACATCTTCAACCAAATTTTACCCATGCTACAAAAGCTCTAGTAGGTTCTCTGTCTCCAAATGCTCATGTCTCAGGAGACCACCACTTTGAAATAAAACCATTCATTTGCTAGTTCTGAACAAAAACATGTGGAAGTATATAAAACCATACCCCTATCTTCTAGATTATAATGGTTAAGTACAAAAACAATTCATTGAACATCTTACAAATCATTACAGTTATACATAAAAGCACCTAGGAAATTTTAAAAAAATAAAAAGATTCACAGTACACTGAACCTTGGAACTAATACTGAAAAAAATGGATTCAAAAGACCTATTTCTCTCAAAGACATAATCTGTAATTGAAGCCAACACAACTGCTATTCTCATCTAGCTTCTTAAAATGCAGCACACAGAAGTAAAGTATTGCATATTCAGCACACTCCCTTATCACTTGATTTCTTCAAACCATGCTAAATTTTCTCAATCAAGAAATCTAGTTCTGTGCTAAGCATGGCCCTTTTCAAGGTAACCTGAACACTGAGAATCTCACACACAGGTTCGAGGGAAGAAGTATAGCAGATGTACATAAAATAGGTACATCCAACTTATACATTTTCTGCATAGTTAAGTCACATCACACACATAAATTTTAACTCATCTTTTAACATTTTTTAAATCTCAAACTGTTAAGAGAGCTAAAAGCCTCAATACCAACCATCCCAACAATACCCTTATTTTGTCCCACCCACAGTGCATTAAATGAAGCAGCCCAATAGCAATATTTAACCAGTCAAACTACCATAACTGAAAAGAGATAATCTGTTGGTTCTTGAAAAGGCTCAACGCCGTCAGAGGCCATATTTCTAGTAACTAATCTCTTCTGCTTTAGTGTCGAGAGCTGAAAATTTCAACTCGAGGCACCAGAAAGACTGACCAAAGCACTCACTTAAACAGAAAAAAACACATTCAAAATCATGAAAAATTAAATGGTTTCCAGACGGCAATAAATGAGTGAAAACGACTCACCTGCCAGACAAACTAAGTTTTCACTCCATTAAGAACAGAAACCTGGAATGCTGGGACCAACTATAAATATGGCTCAAGGAGACCCAAGCAAAGCTGCTGTCCTCTTAGAAAGAACAGTGAAGAGCTTCCAAAGCAATCTTACAATGCATTTTTAAAAGGTCACAGAAGGATTCACCAATTTGTCACATTAAAAGATGCAGGACAGTGGATAACCTAATTTTAACACACTGCTATAACTGAATTATCCTGCTTAGCACCAAGAGGGTGACACTTTTATTAATAAATAGACTTTCTCCTTTAAAATCAAGCCATTGAAAATCTAAAGCAAAGAAATACCAAGTGAACTCCTTACAATAGCACTTCTTTTCAAAGTCCCACAGGGTTAAATAGAAACCCTATTAAATAGACTATCTATACAGAATCAAGATTTCCACAATAACATTTACAAGCAGAGATATATTTTGTGGATACCACATGTAAAATAGATTTTTAAAACCCATATGACAGACGCGTACACACGCATATGTAACACTCTCCCCCCACCCCCAAAGAAACCCCTTCAATGAGGTCAGAAGCAGCCCAAACACTAAAGCCCCCTTAAAGCCCTGGTGATTGTCCATAGCTTTACATAGCTAAACTCCTTCACTAAACGGGCACTGCCATCCTTATTTGGATTTAAGAATCCTAAAGGAGCAAAATACATTCCTACGAGTGAATTACTCATGTTGCTTCCATGTTCTGCTCCTCCCCTAGTGAGATGCTGTATCAGTAAGTACTTGGGTAAACTGCACACCCTTCCCTTTTCACTCCATCGTCCAGAGGCTTCAATATGCTACTAAGTGTCTCAGTCTCTGCTACTGCTGCAAATGGGGACCTAATATAGCATCAGTTTCCAGAGATCAACACTGACATGCAACGTGAAACCTAGTAATGTCAGTATTCCATACATATTTACACAGCTGTAACACAGAATCGAGATGCACGAGAACAGAATCACATGATCGGCAGGGGCTGGCGGTGGGCTGCTGCGGCTGTGACGGCAGTCTCGGGGTCCTGGCCCCGTGCTCCCCCCGCTGTCCCCACAACCTCCCAGGCCCACTGAGCACACGGTGCGACTGGAGACTGGAGCCGCAGCTCTCCACCACCAGCTCAAGCCCCTCTCCAGGCTGAGGGCTTTGTCTTTTAACGACGTGCCATGAGTTCATTTTGAACATGAACATTATATAGCAGATTCTGACTCTAAGTAATACCTTTCAACAAAACTCCTAGCAAGGAGGGTAAGAGAACCTAAGCAGTTAGAAGCAGAGAAATGTGCAAAATGCCACCAGAGCAGATGACCTGCAATCTTGACTTCTGTGACATTTTGGGTCTTGTATTCATTTAATAATTGTGTGTGTTAAGTTTCTTTTAAAATTTTCAGTATAAGGAAACTAGTATGACAATCACTGTAGTGGGAAGATGGTGCATTCCCATTAACCTGGCTACTTACTGATGACTCAAACACTATTTCTGTGACCAGAATAAAGATAAAAACCACAATCACAGAAAAAAATGCCCTCATAAAAAGCAACTTAAATTCATTAGCCAAACACTGAAAAGGTACATGTGTATAAAAAGTTATAACCACATTTACAGTGCAAATTCATGTTTCTTTCTACTCTCTCTTCTGCACAGAGAACATCTCTTCAGAAACATCATCGTCTCCCTGCATTTCTTTAAAACACCTGAGAAAGGTAAGGCTCAAAGAGACACCCACTCAAATGCAACAAGTCTCTGATTTGGGGACTTCCACATTTGCTGCTATCAAAGGTCCAAGATTTTCATTATAGCATTATGGTCAAACTTGAAACTCAAAAAAGCTCGGGATGAAAAGGGCAACTTGCAGTGTCCGTTACATGCCACAGCCTGGCCCTCGGCATGTTCGAGCAACTGGTCTTCACCGGAGTAAGGCGAGTCATACACAGCATCTGCTTAGAAAGCAAAACAAATAAGCTCCGTTAAGGAATCAAATCCTGCCCTTCACCTTTTGTTATGAAGGAATTCACATACAGTATATATTCGCCTCCCCACACTCTAAATCTAACCTACGGAGAACCACCAAAATATTTTCCTTTCCCTAAACTGATATTCAAAGTGAATTTCCAATCTATTCTTATTCCACATAAACATTCAAGATCTTAATCTGTCTTTAAGTTCCTTAATATTCACCTGCTTTCAAAATGGGCATAACTTTATTCACCACCTATATTTTATCAACATGGGAGCTTCTTGACAGAGATCAAAATGTAAACATTATAAAGATTATAATTACAATATAAGATTTGTACAGATTCCAATTCTAGAAAAATAAAGCTGAAGGTTACCACATCTTCAGAGAGTAAATCAACCTAAAGAAAAATCCAGATTTTCAAACTCACTGTGCAACAAAACTCCAACTTATCAGGGCTTGCCCCCCCTACCCGCCCCCGCCCCGACCCCGACACCCGTAGAAGAGGACCCTGATGAGCAAAGCAGGGTTTGGAATAGACACCAAAAGGTTGAGGTAGAAATAAAGTCTGGTGTGAGGTTTCCTAAGACAATAACTCCTTTTATACTTCTTTCTCAAGGCAACTCAAAATTTTTGTATCATGCCCAACTGAGTTGGGTACACATTATAGTGTGCCTTCTTTAATGTTCCTAAACATATGGCTTTTTAAAGATTTTGTGAAATAATTGGTTTCTGAAGTTATATTAATTCAACTATCAGCCTATCATGTCCACACCACCTATGGGGGCCAGAGAAGTCCTACTAAGAAGACAACCTTAATTTCCCAAAACAGGGTTAAAGCATGTCGTTTTTAAATAGCTTCCATCTTGCTTAAATCATAAACAGTAATGCAAGGAACAGAGTATGATTGTAAGGCTTCTCAATTATTAAAGAGCTTTCTAGATGAAACCCTTAAATCTAGATGGTAAATAAATGCTTATCTACTGCATGAGGAATTTCATACCACACAAAATAGCGCCTAAGAAAAAAACAGTCTACTGCATTTCCAAATGACACCTATGAAATCAGAATTTACAAAGAGCTTTCTACATTCCTCACCATTACTTTTCAAATCAAATCACACACCTGCTTTTCATAACTGAGGATGGAGAAGAGCCAAATGTCATCTTAGTGAAGACTATCCTTGGTACCACCGTAACACGTGGGTCATTACCTCCAACGAGGGGAAAACCGTTCCCTTCTGAAGTGAGCTCTCCTCACATACGTGTGAGGGTGAGGTCTCCTCACTATTACTTGGGTCTACTCACCGTCTAACCATTAAGCAACTATTTATTTATTTACAATATTCACACACAGCATCAACGCCTGACATTCACTACAGTAACAGTATACTGAAAGGGCAAATAATTTCATCTTGATCATTTAAATAAATTTATTTTTATTTTTAGCCAGTTTCCTATTTAGAGAACTTGACCGCATATATGAACTCTCTATAGATCATGTGCAACTCTTTCAGCTTATCTATCACAGTTCATCACACACTACTTAAATCAAGTTAACTTCAAAACCAGGCTGAATCCCAACTGGAAGAAATTTAAAAAACAAAATGACTTGCCTGTTTCAAAAGTATCCTGAAGTTTTCGTGGATGAAGTTTTTTTTCACATTTCTATTAAAAAACACAAACATACAACATACCATATCCAGTTATTTCACTTATTGTTGATATAAATAAGGAGATACATTATCAAATTTCTCAGGAAGAAAATTAAATCAGGAATATAATCACCATCCCCATTCAGCATTGGCATTTTTAAGTAATTTTTTTAAGCCTAAAACTGTTTTTAGTTCTTGATTATATGTACAATATAGAAACACCAGGGAAAAAAGAAAATTATTTATTAAATTTCTCAACTTGGAGATCATTATTATTAACATTACAGTACATGTTTCCAGCTTTTTTTCTACGAAGATATGTGTGAATGTACTTTCATATAATTATGTAACAGAATTATCCAGTATATGCTATTCTATAACTCCCTTTTTAAATGTAATACACTATGAACACACCCCTCTTTCAATAAACACAAATCAAAAAATTAATACAAATCTACACCAACACTTTTAATGACTACATGGTAGTCTATGGCACATTATCTATGATATTACAGTTAATATCTTCTTAGATATTTAGATTGTTCCCAGGGACGGGGAAGCCTGGTGGGCTGCTGTCTATGGGGTCATACAGAGTCGGACACAACTGAAGCGACTTAGCAGCAGCAGCAGCAGCAGCATGTTTTCATAATGTAGACAAATGGGGTGAACACTCTTATCTTCTATGGAAACGTGGTAAGGAAGTCACACTTTCAATACCTCCAAACTACTCTCTAGAACGTTGTACCGATTATTAACTTTTGAGTGTTCTCAATATATTCAGCAATACATAACTGGGTATCTTTTCATCTTTGCCAATCTAATGGGGAAAAGTGGCATCCCATTTTAATTCACTTTCTTGAACTGCATATTTATATGTTAATCAATCACTTTTAGCTTTCCCTTTTAAGTTGTTCATATACTTGTCCTCATCATTAACTTTAAGAACTTTTTAAAAACTTATTCAAGTTCTTCCAGACAAATGTGAGTCATTTGTCAAGTTCCCCCAAAAAAATCCAAAAGGATTTTGATTGGTACTGAATTAAATCTATATATTAATTTGAGGAGAATTAACATTTATACAATACTATCATTTTAATCTGTCCAGCTTTTGTTAGGGACAGATGTTGAATTAGATTAAAAGCTTTCTGACCATCTATTAAGACTGTCTTCTTTGTTCTTGTCACTATTTCTACTGGAGTGGAGTGCAATAATAGAGAGCAAGTAGTCCAACATTAAACATTTAATTTGTGCTTGCTTGTGGAATCAAAACACTTCAGGTTAAGTAAACGGCACCCAAGAATTCAGGGAAAATACTCTTGCTAAACATCTGAAATTACTATTATTAGCCACTGTTAAAGAAGGAAAAACAGGTGAAGCTACAACATAAAAAAATTCAACATAGAAATACCAGGACTTATGGAAAAGATAAGCAAGGAAGCTTATTAGTTATGAATTACTTTCTGGAACACAGACTAAAAGAATGGAAATAAATGTCTTAAAATGCTCACAGGTATCTGTCCTTCAGCCTAGTCTAATGACTATGGCATTGGCTGTGAGTGTTTTGTTTTCGTTTTCTGAATTCTATCAATTTGAAGAAAAATAAAATACACTGTGAGGCTATTCCAAACTTTTAACTTCATTAAAATAATACAGACACTATTTAGAAAAATAGAATACCTAGGACTTATCTAGGAGAGTTGACTAACACTGTTTCCCAAGTATTAAAGTAAGTCTAAATACCCACATATCGATACTTAATAAGAATCTACAGAACAGCACAGGGAACTCTCCTCAGTGCTCTGTAATGACCTATACAGAAACAGAACCTAGAGTGGATATATGTATAACTGATCCACTTTTTCACTTGAAACTAACACAACTTTGTAAATCAACTATACTCCAATAAAAATTAATGTTAAAAATCATAAACAAACAGATAAACAAATACCCACATAAAAAAGTAAAGATCAGATGCACAACTGAATCAATATGACAAATCTATAATCCAGAGTAGGCAGAGATTCCTTAGTGGTGAACAGTACACACACGCAGATTCATAAAAATCCTGCCAATAAAGCAATTCAAAATGCCTTGACAATGCCCTTGCCCCATACTAAAAAGCATGAACTGCCTCAGCATGATGTTAACTCTTACCACCAAGGGATTCTGTTGCTTGGCTGGCTGGCTGTGGACCCCATTTGCTTTTTTCTTTGGATTAGGTGAATCTTGGTACTGTTTTCTGCCATTTCCCCTTATACTTTGATTCTGTTTTTCCAATAAGAAATAAAATGTAAACATACAGCACAATGTAACAGGATAAAACAATATACCCCTATGATACATTTAGCTGGTTTGATCCGAGTTCAGCAAAGCCCCCCAAAATCTTCCTAAAACACTGAAGAACCACTATCAACATCTTTCATTATAGAGAGCTTCACAGAGCAAGAATCCTCCAAAGATACAAAATAAAATAGCAAATACAATGTTCCCTAGAAACAACTTTGAAAACCTTATGACTATCATCAATAGAGGACACTGAGGCACGTTGACTTCAGTCCTTAGATCAGGAAACAAGCACCAGATGTGATCACTGTTACCCTAAAACCTGCTTTAAACTATTAATAAAAGGGAATTTTTCATAATCTTTTTATATAAAATAATAAATAAGACTGGTTTGGCTCAGATGGTAAAGAATTTGCTTGCAATGTGGGAGACCTGGGTTCAATCCCTGGGTTGGGAAGATTGCCTGGAGAAGGGAACAGCTACCCACTCCAGGATTCTGGCCTGGAGAATCCCCATGGACAGTCCACGGGGTCACAAAGAGTTGGACATGACTGAGAGAATTTCACTTTCACTTTTAATCCCTAAATTTAGACCTAAAACCTAAACATGCAGTAGTCGACATCTTGCTATTATATTGCTTAAACATGAGTTAGATTAAGTTTAACTTAAAACAGTTTTTAAACATTAATTTGGCCTTAAAGGTCTTAAAAACAGTTATTTAAGAGAACTAGCTAAAACAGTGCAAAAAATAATTTTATTATTATTTTACAATACACTTGTGTACATCCTATCTACCTACAGAAAAAATTTAGTTCTTAAAATAGCCTGAAAACAGTAACTTAAAGAAAGGAAGGGAAACAGCTTTCAGAGGCTCATGTTAGCACATACCTTTAACGCCATTTCATTCCATTCTTTTCGATATTTACTTTTTTACTGTGTACCATATACATAAAACTTACCACCTGAACCACCTGTAAATGGACAGCTCAGTGGCGGGCAGTGCAGCCACAAAGCTGTGCAACCACCAACAGTATCCATCCAGAACTTCTCCATCACTGAGGCAGAGACTTTGTCTATTAAATACTTCTGTTTTTTCCTGTCTCTCAGCTCTGGCAATCTCAAATTAATTAGTGGAATCATATAGTATTTGTCCTTTTGTGTGTGAGGTTCATCCATGTTGTAGCACGTATGTGTAATTTCATTCCTTTTAAAGGCCAAATAATATTCACTGTATGTTTACTTTGTTTATCGAGTAATCTTTTGACACACATGTAGGTTGTTTCCACCTTCTGGCTATCATGAACACTGCTAAGTTATCTCTGAGTCCCTGCTTTCAATTCTTTTGAATATGAACCACGGAGTGGAACCACTGGGTCACATGGTAATTCTATGTGTACCTTTTTGAGGAACCACCAAGCTGTCCCATGGCAGCTGTACCATTTTACATTCCCACCTGCAATACACAAGGGTTCCAACTTTTTTACATTCTTGTCAACTCATTATTTTCCATTTTTTACTACATTTTTATTACTTCTCAACTGAGCATCTTTTCATGTGCTTACTGACCATGTAAATGTCTTCTTTCAATAAATGTCTATTCAAGTTGTTGTGTACTCATTTTTGTTTAATTGTTTCTACTTTGCTGTTGTTGAGCTATAGGAGGTCTCCATATATCCTGGATATAAACCCAGTAGATATGTGATTTGCAAACTCTCCCATTTCATGGGTGTTTTTTCTCTTTTGACAGTGACCATTCAAGCACAGAAGTTTTAAATTCTGATGAACCCAGTATATTTGTAAAAGAAGAAAAGTAAAGAGTGGTACCCAAATAGATGGTTAAAATAACAGACAGGTAATACCAAAGACCAGTAAGGATATGGAACAAATGGAACTCTCAAATATTTTGCAGGGGATACAAATTATTTAGAACATTTTTTGCAGTATATACTTAAGAACATAGGCATATCCACTGCTCCAACAATTCTATATACTCAAAAGAACTGTATATGTTCATCAAAATACATGTACAGAAATATTCTTAGCAGTATGATTTGTAAAAGCCCCCAAGTGGAAACAACAAACATGTCCACTAAGAGTAAAATGGATAAACAAACTATGATATAATCATACACTGAAGAACAACACGGTATGAACCTTTCACTGGTAGCACATTTACCAAAATCAGATGTTATTGATAATTCATATTCCTTACTACATTGGATTAATACCAAAGCTGTAAAGGTTAGGAGTCTCATCCCGGCTTCAAATCACAAATAAGGAAGACAGGCACCTTGGATGAACGACTAAGAGCTCTACAACTGTTAATCTGCAAGGCCTCAACTCAGATGCATTTCTAAGTCAAAGGATCTTAAGTTACGAAAATCTTTAAATGTACTATCACTCACCTTTGCTTTTAAAAGATCAGACACTTCAGCGTGATGATTACTGTATGGTTTATGCTGCAGTGGTTGCCGGTGCTTTACCCACTGGTCACCAGGAGAACCTTCAGGAAATAACTGCTGGCTGTGGCGGAACTTGGTTCGACTACAAGATTTAAAAATAAAAATAAAATCAGAAAATTTTTACTGATACTTCTTCCCAAACCTTGAGAGTTTATCTAACGGACTATAAATGTTACTTTATTCACTATCTGTCTCCCCTCACTGGAGTTTAAATTCCACAAGGGCAGAGGATTCATGTCGACTCTGTCTACTGCTTTACTGCCAGAACCCAGGATGCCTATCACTCCACATTTCTTGAATGGGGTGATAATCTATTATTTTTAGTCCCAAACTTTTCTAAATTATTGATACCACCTCCTCCTAAAATGACTGTACTTTTAAAAATCTGGGGAATTTCCTGGCAGCCCAGTGGTTAGAACTCTGCATTTCCACTGCAGGGGACACAGGTTCAAGCCAAGGATGAAGAACTAAGATCCCGCAAGCCTTGCAGCCTGGCCGAACAGCAAAAATGAATCTGAAGGAAATACTTCTTTCACAAATTTAATAAATTTAGTAATGAAGCCAATAAATAAAGCTACTCTAAATACACATGTATCAGTGGATTTTTATAATAGGACAGACAATTCAATTCTTTACTAGGATGCTTCCATATGGAATTTGACCCTGCACAGGTCAGTATGGACCCTCCGTGCTAAGATCTGACAAACTGAGCTATGTTGTTGTTGCTATTCAGTCGCTAAGCCATGTCCAACTCAGTGATGCCATCTAACCATCTCATCCTCTGTCGCACCCTTCTCCTCTTGCTCTCGATCTTTCCCAGCAGCAGGGTATTTTCCAATGAGTCAGCTCCACACATTAGGTGACCAAAGTATTGGAGCTTCAGCATCAGTCCATCCAGTGAATATTCCCGGTTGATTTCCTTTAGGACTGACTGGTTGGATCTCTGTGCTGTCCAAGTGATTCTCAAGAATCTTCTCCAACACCACAGTTCAAAAGCATCAATTCCTCGGCACTCAGCCTTCTTTACGGTCCAACTCTCATATCCATACATGACTACTGGAAAAACCATAGCTCTGACTATACAGACTTTTGTCTGCAAAGTGATGTCTCTGCTTTTTAATACTCTGTTTAGAGTTGTCACAGCTTTTCTTCACTGATCCCAAGATCCATATTATAGTAAGACTGTTTCTGAATATTTCAGAATCTGTCCCCTTTTCCATTTAAAAATTGTGATTAAATTGCAGGCTCTCTTTCTTTAGACAAAATTCAAGTAATTTCTCCAAAATGTCATAAGAGTTAGTCTATATGTTAAAAAGAGACATTACCCTGCCTGAGAAACCTGAAATTTGTTTGAGAAGTTGTTTCATTATCTCCTTATTCCATTCTCTAGGATCACAAACCCTAATACCGACTGAAAGATGTGGGAATTGTATCATACCACTGTGGGTGACAGATTCTTAAACGGTGACACAATTTCTTTTCAAACCCTATCACTATTTCATAACTTTAGTAGTAACTGGGTTTTTAAAATCATGACTACATTCCTGTTTTTTCTTTTTTCTTCTTCAGTTATATTTAGTAGTATATACTTTAGTGATTATAGTCACAGATTCTGAAAGGCACAAATGACTTTCAAAGCATTTAGTCCAATCTTCTGTCCTCATAAAATCAAACTAAAATGGAATATTCCCTATGTATTTAAAAGATATTGACTGTAGGTATGATTTACTCCTATTGTTTACTTTTAAAGCTCTAGGATAAAAACAAAGCATCTAACTTAGAGAAAATTTAGAAAGCAACTCTCTCTGAACCTAACAAGGCAAAGCTCTACAAGTTGATTACAAATACATATACTTATTTCAGAAAATTATATTGGAAGGACTGATGTTGAAGGTGAAACTCCAATCCTTTGGCCACCTGACGAGAAGAGCTGACTCATTTGAAAAGCCCCTGATGCTGGGAAAGATTGAGGGCAGGAGAAGAAGGGGACGACAGAGGATGAGATGGTTGGATGGCATCACGGACTCCATGCACACGAGTTTGAGTGAACTCTGGGAGTTGGTGATGGACACGGAGGCTTGGCGTGCTGCAGTCCATGGGGTCGCAAAGAGTCAGACAGGACTAAGCGACTGAACAGAACTGAATTTCAGAAAATTACTTAGCCTACTCTATAACTATGATTTGGATACAATTAAGTCCAAAACAAGAAAATGCTCTTTGCAGTTCTTATCCATGTAATATTCACTCCTTATAATATACAGTCTAGGCTAGGGAAAGGAAAGGTGCAAGCCCAAGTCTTCACAGTGCTATCTTTCTGAACAAATTATACATCAGCATCCCTCATCTCCTCCTCACAAAAACAGACATTCAACCACATACAGAAACGCAATTATTTCTCAAGTAAAGATATGAGAACACAGAACAAGTACTATGAATACATACCAAGAGAGAAAAAATTTTCTTTTCCTCATACTCTAGCTATCCATCTAAAAAGCTGACACTCTCTTGTGTATACTATTTTAAAATATGCCTGAAGCTCCTTTATAACTTCAATTAACCTCTCATCCAAAAACCACCCCTCTAAAACGTCTATTATCTGTGAGACTAGTAAGAAACTAGTATCTATAAAAGGAAGCCCATACCTCTGCAAACTTTTTAAGCAAAATGCTACTAATGTATTAAAAAAGACCAAAAAGTCAAAATCCAACACATCTGTTTCTTTACCTCAATTTTTCCACAGTGGGCTTAGCTGGTGTGCTACCAGCTGAGGAAAATCCATTGTCACTATCTGAGGAATCTCCAAATCTTCGAGAAAGCCAGTCCCTTAATGGTCTATGGAGATATTAAGAATTCGCTTTTAAAACTTGGCTATGTAAAGAAACTATCAGAATTGTGAAGTTTAATATTTTAAAAAATACAAACATACCTGATAAAAGGAATGGCCATAAAAAATTTGTTTGGTGCCAAACCAAGTTTGGATTTTGGGGTCATATCATTTCTATGGCAAGGCAATTTCTCAATGGAGAACCACTCAATATTCTGAAACACAAGAAAATTAGTTATTATCAAGGAGTTTCTAAAAGCAATTTAATTAGATACCATCCAGCAACCTGAAAATTCTTCTCAATTACATACCCGGATTTCTCTCCTGGTTTTCGGGTTAAATTTTGTGTCTTTTGGAATTCCTGGAATGATGTACAAACGAGCAAGCTGATCATTGATCCGAAGTTCAATGTAATCATCCTTACAAATATAATCTTTAATATCAAAACCAGTTTCTTCAAAGACCTGGAAATAATAAATCTGGATGATGATTTTCAAGTTTGGCTGTTAGACCTTCAGTTCATTAATATTTGCTTATTTCAAAGTCACAAATTCAGAAATATCCAGGAAATTAATGCATAAAAACACTACATTAAAAAAAAAAAATCACAGTATTTCAGGGTCTAGTTCTTGCTGTGTCTCTATGGAAAAACCTCCTCACACATTTAAGCCTAAATTTTTTCAGCTATTCAAAAAAAGGAAACATATGATACTGCAATTTACAATAATGTGTATTTGGCCACTGTCCCCTCTTCTGGTATAAGAGCTTTTAAAACGGTTGGACGGATAAGGCAGTGGACCCCACTTCAGCACTCTTGCCTGGAAAATCCCATGGACGGAGGAGCCTGGTGGGCTGCAGTCCACGGGGTCGCTGAGCTGGACACGACTGAGCGACTTCACTTTCACTTTTCACTTTCATGCACTGGAGAAGGAAATGGCAACCCACTCCAGTGTTCTTGCCTGGAGAATCCCAGGGACGGGGGAGCCTGGTGGGCTGCCGTCTATGGGGTCGCACAGAGTCAGACACGACTGAAGCGACTTAGCAGCAGCAGCAGCAAAACTGTTGGAATGTCTTAAATTATAAAAGCAAAAGTATCTTTGCTTTTTATCTAGGTCTCCTGCATTGCAGGCAGATTCTTTACCAGCTGAGCCACAAGGGATGCCCAAAAGTATCTTTACGTCCTGTTAATTATGTGACTTTTAGAGTCCACTTTGGGAATTAACTTGGTCGCCAGGTGATCAAGAGGGTTAAAACTTTCAGTGGGCCCTTCCTCCCCCACCTCCAGGAAATAAACTCAGTCAACCCCATAAAAACCAAAAAGGAATGTTTCTGGCTTGAAAAACACATGAAGATTTGGGGATAGTGGTGCCAGAGAAGACAGAAAGAAAGTTCTTTGCTTTTTTCTGTACCTTGCATCCTAAGTATTTATGTCTTCCATCTAGTTATTCCTGAGTTATATCCTTTTATTGTAATAAACTGGAAAACTTAATAAGAAAAATGTTTCTCAATTCTATGAATCACTCTAGCAAAAACTAATCAAAACCAAAGAGGGGGATCAAAAGGCACAAGTGACAACCTGGACTTTGCAACTGGCATCTGAAGCCAAGCATGGTCTTATAGGACTGAACCCTTCACCTCTGGAATGTGACGCTACCTCCAGACAGACAGTGTCAGAACTGAGCTGAATTGTAAGTCATTCAGTTCATATCCAAAACCTGCTTATTGATGTGGGGGAAAAAAGCCCCTGCGCGTGTGCGTACATGTATACGCATGCACGTGCACACACACACTCTAAAATTGGGTCCAAAACCCTTATTATGTTAGAATACATCAGTGGTTCCCACTCCATGGGAATAAAAACCTAATATGGATTTGATTCAGTAACCACAAAAGTACATGTATAACCAAGATACAGAACAAAAAATGTCTTATACAAAGAAAACCATTCTTCAAACACGAAAATTGAATTGGGATTAATACTAATATTTCAATAGACAGATTCCAAGAAAACAGCTACAACCACCTTTGTACCCAGGGTGGAGTTAGCTGCAGTCACCATCTGCAGTGATTTTGGAGCCCAGAAAAATGAAGTCTGATACTGTTTTCACTGTTTCCCCATCTATTTGCCATGAAGTGATGGGACTGGATGCCATGATCTTAAGTTTTCTGAATGTTGAGCTTTAAGCCATCTTTTTCACTCTCCTCTTTTACTTTCATCAAGAGGCTCTTTAGTTCTTCTTCACTTACTGCCATAAGGGTGGTGTCATCTGCATATCTGAGGTTATTGATAATTCTCCCGGCAATCTTGATTCCAGCTTGTGTTTCTTCCAGTCCAGAGTTTCTCACGATGTACTCTGCATAGAAGTTAAATAATCAGTGTGACAAGATACAGCCTTGAAGTACTCTTTTTCCTATTTGGAACCAGTCTATTGTTCCATGTCCAGTTCTAACTGTTGCTTCCTGACCTGCATACAGATTTCTCAAGAGGCAGGTCAGGTGGTCTGGTATTCCCATCTTTTTCAGAATTTTCCACAGTTTATTGTAATCCACACATATGCTTTGGCATAGTCCACACATGTGATCTACACATATCCTTTGGCATACTCAATAAAAGCAGAAATAGATGTTTTTCTGGAACTCGCTTGCTTTTTTGATGATCCAGCGGATGTTGGCAATTTGATCTCTGGTTCCTCTGTCTTTTCTAAAAACAAGCTGGAACATCTGGAAATTCACGGTTCACGCATTGCTGAAGCCTGGCTTGGAGAATTTTGAGCATTATTTTACGAGCATGTGAGATGAGTGCAATTGTGCGGTAGTTTGAGCATTCTTTGGCATTGCCTTTCTTAGGGATTGAAATGAGAACTGATCTTTTCAGTCCTGTGGCCACTGCTAAGTTTTCCAAATTTGTTGGCATGTTGAGTGTAGCACTTTCACAGCATCATCTTTCAGGATTTGAAATAGCTCAACTGGAATTCCATCACCTCCACTAGCTTTGTTCGTAGTGATGCTTTCTAAGGCCCACTTGACTTCACATTCCAGGATGACTGGCTCTAGGTGAGTGATCACACCATCGTGATTATCTGGGTCGTGAAGATCTTTTTTGTACAGTTCTTCTGAGTATTCCTGCCACCTCTTCTTAATATCTTCTGCTTCTGTTAGGTCCATACCATTTCTGTCCTTTATCGAGCCCATCTTTGCATGAAATGTTCCCTTGGTAGCTCTAATTTTCTTGAAGAGATCTCTAGTCTTTCCCATTCTGTTGTTTTCCTCTATTTCTTTGCACTGATGGATGAGGAAGGCTTTCTTATCTCTCCTTGCTATTCTCTGGAATTCTGCATTCAAATGGGTATATTTTTCCTTTTCTCCTTTGCTTTTCGCTTCTCTTCTTCTCACAGCTATTTATAAGCCTCCTCAGACAGCCATTTTGCTTCTTTGCATTTCTTTTCCGTGGGGATGGTCTTGATCCCTGTCTCCTGTACAATGTCACGAACCTCCATCCATAGTTCATCAGGCACTCTATCAGATCTACTCCCTTAAATCTATTTCTCACTTCCACTGTATAATTGTAAGGGATTTGATTTAGGTCATACCTGAATGGTCTAGTGGTTTTCCCCACTTTCTTCAATTTAAGTCTGAATTTGGCAATAAGGAGTTCATGATCTGAGCCATAGTCAGCTCCTGGTCTTGTTTTTGCTGACTGTATAGAGCTTCTCCATCATTGGATGCAGAGAGTATAATCATTCTGATTTCGGTGTTGGCCATCTCTTGATGTCCATGTGTAGAGTCTTCTCGTGTTGTTGGAAGAGAGTGTCTGCTATAACCAGTGTGTTCTCTTGGCAAAACTCTATTAGCCTTTGCCCTGCTTCATTCTGTACTCCAAGGCCAAATTTGCCTGTTACTCCAGGTGTTTCTTGACTTCCTACTTTTGCATTCCAGTCCCCTATAATGAAAAGGACATCTTTTTTGGGTGTTAGTTTAAAAGGTCTTGTAGGTCTTCGTAGAACCATTCAACTTCAACTTCTTCAGCATTACTGGTCAGGGCACAGACTTGGATTTCTGTGATATTGAATAACAGAGATCATTCTGAACTGCTTAGTGGATCTAAAACTGCCCCTCCTCATAGTGCCTCAAGGACCTCCAAGACATGGAACCCCAGTTCCTGGGAATAAAGTGTTAGAGCTAACCCCCACAGCTAACCCTCACCTTCTCCTTCAACCAGAAAAGCCATGCTTATTAATCTATTAAAATCCTGGGCCTCTGCTTAAAAAACCACTGGTGAGGGGGGAGGGATTCACTGCAAGAGATTGGATTGACACAGACACACTGCTATACATAAGACAAGTAATAAGGACCTACTGCAGAGCACAGTGAACTCTACTCAGTACTCTCTAATGGCCCATATGGGAAAAGGACCTAAAGAAGGCTGGCTAGGCATTCATACAGCAGATTCACTTTGCTATATAATACAAGCAAATGTGATTTGACTGCAAATCAATTATACCCCAATAAAAATTAAAACCATTAGTCTCTTCTAGCCTTAAATGTTCTCCTTCAGATAACATTTATGTTCTCTGGCAAGGTCCTTTCCCACTTCACCCTCAAACGAAAAAGGCTTTGGTTCTTTACTGACTAGAAACCAGTGTGCACCTTTTACGCTGGAATTCCTTCTTCCCTCTAGTTTCAGCACCTACCCAATCAATGGCACAGAAGACGATAAAATATGCACAGGCCTGAACCTCTTACAAGGTAAGGGTATGGAGGAGTTATTTGTGTCCATTCCTTTTGTCTCTTCCCTCCTTCTCTTGTTGGTTTAGGTACATCTTTCTACCTCCTTCGATAAGGGCACATCTATATTTCTCTCAGATATGTGTAGGCTGTAACTCACAATTTAAGCTCCTCCACAACACACCTAACTCATTTCTGTATACTGCCAATTATGCTAAACCTTTTCCTAATTTTAAGTACTAGCTGAATATACTCACTTGAAACTGTTCTATGGTATACAGAAAGAAAAGACATTGTTTGTATTTCCTACTTCCAGAAATGACAGAGTGGGAACAGAAATACCTATGTTTTACCAAAAAAGAGCTTTCTTGTCCTAAACCAAAACTATACATCTTATCCAGAATAAAAATCCGAAGGCTCAGTGATAGACACTTGGTAGTTTCCCACTTCCCCAGATCTTAATTTAACATTTATATACATGCGGTGTGTGCTCAGTCACTCAGTGTGGTCCGACTCTTGTATAACCCCATGGACTTTAGCCCTTCAGGCTCCTCTAGCTGTGGGGATTCTCTAGCCTGGAGTGAGTTGCCCTGCCCTCCTCCAGGGGATATTCTCAACCCAGGGATTAAACCCACGTCTCCCACATTGCAGACAAATTCTTTACCGTCTGAGCCATCAGGGAAGTCCATTTGTATACATAATACAATATAATTAAACTAACAATTGTGGATTTATTTCACAACTCATGTATGTTATCTGAATGTTCCCATTAAAGTCCAGATATTAATACTTTGGTTTTCTTTTTCTTTGAAAGTAAGGTCTACCCTACTCTACTGCTTGAGACATAACTTAAAAATGGTTTTTATTATAAATCAATCTGGTTGGATATGAGAATTATAACTTTAGAAATTAGAACTGGTTTACCTAAAAGTTTACCTATCAGTGACATAAAATTGGTTTTCTTCATCAAAGTCTCCATTAAGAAAGTCAAAATGGAATACATAAACCAGAAGCCATTCACAATATACTCAAATCCAGACTACATTAAGAAGTCCTATATATCCACAAGACAAGTAAACCAACTTAAAAAGAAAAAGGTAACATATAACTGGGTACTTAATAATAGAGGACATTCAAATGGCCAATAAGAATATGACAATGTGGCCAACATCATTAAACTTCAGAGAAATATGAAAAACACAATGATAGACCATTACATTCCCCTAATAATGGCTAAAATTTTTTGAAAATGAGATGTAATTAATATATTACATTAGCTTCAGGTACGCAACATAATCATGTTTTGCATATATTGGGAAATGACCATAAATTTTTTCCCCAGTTTTACTGAGATATAATGGTTTGACTGAGCATAATGGTTTGACTTATACATACTGTGAAATGGTTACTCTAAGTTTAGCTGATATGGATCATCTCATATAAGTACAATAAAAAGAATAAGAAAAAAATATGTTGTTTTTTTTCTTGTAATGAGAACCCATAAGATCTAGTCTCTGAACTTTTCATACGTATCACAGAGCAGTGTTAACTAGTCATCATGCTGTACATTACATCCCTAGTGCTTATTTATCTATTCTTTTTTTTTTTTGAATGTAAATTCTTTTTTTTAAAAATATGGAACGCTTCACGAATTTGCGTGTCATCCTTGCGCAGGGGCCATGCTAATCTTCTCTGTATCGTTCCAATTTCAGTATATGTGCTGCCGAAGCGAGCACTATCTTCTAACTCTTGACCATGCTCCTCTAATTCTCTTTTACACACACACATACCCTCTGAGAACCACAAATCTGATCTCTCCTTCTGAGTTTTGCTTTTCAGATTCCACATAAAAGAGAGACCATACAAAATCTGTCTTTATCTGACTTATCCATTCTGTACAATGCCTTCAATGCCCATCCACAGTACAAATTGTAGGATTCTTTAACAACTGAAATGTATTCCATTGTGTACATACATACCACATCTTCACTAGCCATTCATTTCTCAATGAACACTTAGGTTGTTTCCATGTCTTGGCTATTATAAACAATGCTATTATGAACATAAGACTATAGTTATCTTTTCAAGTTAGCATTTTCATTTCCTCTGGATGTATTCTCAGAAGTGGAATTGCTGAATCATACGGTTCTTCTATTTTAATTTTTTGACGATCCTCCATAGAATTTTCCGTAGTGGCTGTATCAGTTTACAATCCTACCAACAGTGAACAAGGGACCCCTTTTCTCCACATTTATCTGTCTTTCTGAAGGCATCCATTCTAAGAGGCATGAGAGATATCTCATTATGGTTTTGATTTGTATTTGCCTAATAATCACCAGATGGTCAACACTGAAATCACACTGATTATATTCTTTGCAGCCAAAGATGGAGAAGCTCTATACAGTCAGCAAAAACAAGACCAGGAGATGACTGTGGCTCAGATCACGAACTCCTTATTGCCAAATTCAGACTGAAATTGAAGAGTGTGGGGAAAACTACTAGACCATTCAGGTATGACCAAAATCAAATCCCTTACGATTATACAGTAGAAATGAGAAATAGATTTAAGGGACTAGATCTGATAGATAGAGTGCCTGATGAACTATGGACGGAGGCTCATGACATTGTACAGGAGACAGGGATCAAGACCATCCCCACGGAAAAGAAATGCAAAGAAGCAAAATGGCTGTCTGAGGAGGCTTACAAATAGCTGGGAAAAGAAGAGAAGTGAAAAGCAAAGGAGAAAAGGAAAGATATACCCATTTGAATACAGAGTTCCAAAGAATAGCAAGGAGAAATAAGAAAGCCTTCCTCAGCGATCAATGCAAAGAAATAGAGGAAAACAACAGAATGAGAAACACTAGAGATCTCTTCAAGAAAATTAGAGCTACCAAGGGAACATTTCATGCAAAGATGGGCTCAATAAAGGACAGAAATGGTATGGACCTAACATAAGCTGAAGATATTAAGAAGAGGTGGCAAGAATACACAGAAGAACTGTACAAAAAAGATCTTCACGACCCAGATAATCACGATGGTGTGATCACTCACCTAGAGCCAGTCATCCTGGAATGTGAAGTCAAGTGGGCCTTAGAAAGCATCACTACGAACAAAGCTAGTGGAGGTGATGGAATTCCAGTTGAGCTATTTCAAATCCTGAAAGATGATGCTGTCAAAGTGCTGCACTCAACATGCCAGCAAATTTGGAAAACTCAGCAGTGGCCACAGGACTGTAAACATCAATTTTCATTCTAATCCCTGAGAAAGGCAATGCCAAAGAATGCTCAAACTACTGCACAATTGCACTCATCTCACACGCTAGTAAAGGAATGCTCAAAATTCTTCAAGCCAGGCTTCAGCAGTACGTGAACTGTGAACTTCCAGATGTTCAAGCTGGTTTTAGAAAAGGCAGAGGAATCAGATATCAAATTGCCAACATCCGCTGGATCATCAAAAAAGCAAGCGAGTTCCAGAAAAACATCTATTTCTGCTTTATTGACTATGCCAAAGCCCTTGGACTGTGTGGATCATAATAAACTGGGGAAAATTCTGAAAGAGATGGGAATACCAGACCACCTGACCTGCCTCTTGAGAAATCTATATGCAGGTTAGGAAGCAACAGTTAGAACTGGACATGGAACAACAGACTGGTTCCAAATAGGAAAAAGAGTACGTCAAAGCTGCATATTGTCACCCTGCTTATTTAACTTATATGCAGATTACATCATGAGAAACCCTGGGCTGGAAGAAGCACAAGCTGGAATCAAGATTGCCGGGAGAAAATATCAATAACCTCAGATATCCAGATGGCACCACCCTTATGGCAGAAAGTGAAGAGGAACTCAAAAGCCTCTTGATGAAAGTGAAAGAGGAGAGTGAAAAAGTGGGCTTAAAGCTCAACATTCAGAAAACGAAGATCATGGCATCTGGTCCCATCACTTCATGGGAAATAGATGGGGAAACAGTGGAAACAGTGTCAGACTTCATTTTTCTGGGCTCCAAAATCACTGCAGATGGTGACTGCAGCCATGAAATTAAAAGATGCTTACTCCTTGGAAAGAAAGTTATGACCAACCTAGATAGCATATTGAAAAGCAGAGACATTACTTTGCCAACAATGGTCTGTCTAGTCAAGGCTATGGTTTTTCCAGTGGTCGTGTATGGATGTGAGAGTTGGACTGAAGAAAGCTGAGCGCCAAAGAATTGATGCTTTTGAACTGTGGTGTTGGAGAAGACTCCAACTTGGACTGCAAGGAGATCCAACCAGTCCATTCTAAAGGAGATCAGTCCTGGGTGTTCTTTGGAAGAACTGATGCTGAAGCTGAAACTCCAATACTTTGGCCACCTCATGCGAAAAGTTGACTCATTGGAAAAGATCCTGATCCTGGGAGGGATTGGGGGCAGGAGGAGGAGATAACAGAGGATGAGATGGCTGGATGGCATCACCGACTCGATGGACATGAGTTTGGGTGAACTTCAGGAATTGGTGATGGACAGGGAGGCCTGGCGTGCTGCGATTCATGGGGTCCCAAAGAGTCGGACACAACTGAGCGACTGAACTGAATTGAATATCTAGTGATGCAGAGCATCTTTTCACATAATTATTATTTCTTTATCTTCTTCAGAAAAATGTATATTCAGGTCTTTTCCCCATTTTTTAATTGAATTATTTGCTACTGAGTTGTATAAGTTCTTATTAGACATTAACTCCTTATCAACTATATGGTTTGCTTGTTATACATTTTTAGACATTAACTCCTTATTAACTATATGGTTTGCAGGTATTTTCTCCCATTCCACAGGCTTTCTACTTTGTTGATTGTTTCTCGTTTTTGGGTCGATGTAGTCTCGCTTATTTCGGTGCTTGTGCTTTTGGAGTCATATTCAAAAAGTCATTGCCAAGAGCCACATTAAGGAGTTTTTATCCTGTTTTCTTCTAGAAGTTTCATGGTTTCAAGTCTTACATTTAAGTCATGCACCCACTTCAAGCTAACTTCTGTGAGTGGTGTAAGACAGTGGTCTAGTTTCATTCTTTTTCATGGGAATATTCAATTTCCTCAGCATCATTAACTGAAGAGACTCTTTTTTCCATTGAGTTTTCTTGGCTCCCTCCTCAAATATTAGTTGACCATATATGTGTGGGTTTGTTTCTGGGATCTCAAGTCTTTGATCCGTTTCATTGATCATTGATCTGTTTTTGTTTCAGATCTGTTTCATTCATCTGTTTTTGCACCACTGCCATACCATTTAATGACTACAGCTTTACAGTACAGCATGAAAGCAGGAAGTGTGGTACTTTCCACTTTGTTCTTCTTTCAGGATTGCTCTGGTTATTCAGAGTATTCTGTGGTTCTGTATACATTTTAGATTTTTTTTTTCTAATTCTGTAAAAATAAGGCCACTGAAATTTTGATAGGGATCACACTGAATCTAGAGATGATTTTTGGCAGTAATGACATTTTAACAATATTAATTCTCATAATCCATGAACATGGGATAAAGATTTTAAAGTCGGTAATTCTACATGTAGGCAAGGACAACAAGAACTCTCATATGCAGGTGGTAGGAATGTAAATGGGTTCAACCAACTGGAAAACCATTGGCAACTTCCCTATGACTCAGTAATTCCATTCCTAGAGAAACGAAGGCTTATTTTCCTCAAAGGACATGTACCACCATATTTATACCAGTTTTATCCTTAATAGCCAAAAGCTGGATACAATCCAATACATAAGAGAATGGATAAACAACTGTGGTATATTTGTACACTGCAATAGTACAAAGAGCAATTAAAAAGAACCAGCTGCTAATAAACACAATAACACAGATGAATCTCACAAGCATTACACTGAGAGAGAGATATAAAACACAAAGAACAGCTATTTCGAAATCCTAATTATATGAAGCTCAGAACAGGCAAAAATAATCGATGGTAATAGAAAAGTCAAAATAGTGGTTCCTTCCAGGAAATGTGGGAAAAGTAGGTACTGATCCAAGGGGGAAGGAGGACTTCCCTGGTGGTCCAGTGGTTGGGAGTCTGCCTAGCAATGCAGGGGATGCAGGTTGGATCCCTGGTCAGGGAAGGTTCCACATGACATGCAGCAGCTGGGCCCATGTGCCACAACTTCCGAGCTGGCACTGCAGAGCCCAGGAGCTGCGATCACCGAAGCCCGAAAGCCCCAGAGCTCCACAACAGAAGAAAGCCCTTGCTCGCCTAACCAGAGAAAGCCCTCGCACAGCAACAAGGAGCCCACGCCACAGCCAAGACCCAGTGCAGCCAAAATTAAAAAAAGAAGGGGCAGCAAAGACTCTTCTGAGCTGCTGAAAATATTCTTTGACCTGGATGGTGGTTTCACAGACATGTACATACATAAAAATTAATAACCTGCTAAGTTTATTTTATACTTTTATCCGTCAACAAAAAAAGCTTAAAAAATAATTTTTACATGGTTCTTAACTCTATTTTTACAGTTATTCTCTTTAACTCTCTCCTTTGAACATCTTATAATCAGAAATTAGAATACCTACCAGTCACATGTATCTGTATAATAATTAAAAGCTATGCTAAAAGTAAACTGTATAATCTAAGTTCTTTGTAAGCAGATCCTATTTGTTACAAACAGAATCTAAATGAATACATGCTTAACAAAACAAACACTGAGGACTAAGAGCCTGTTTCAGATTAAAGACTGCAAAACAACAATTAAATGCAAACACAGGGCAGGAGCCTAGGATAGGATCCTGTATGGAAGAAGGGGTGGAAACTGCAGAAAAGGACTATACTGGATCAACTAGTAAATCTGAATACTGAATTATCTGTTAGATAAAAGAACCTTTCAAACCCATTCCTGAATTTGATAATTACACTGTGATTATGTAAGAGAACTTTCTGGTTCTTTAAACTTATTGATACATGCAGTAATAGTGGTTATAGTAATAGTAATAAGTAATAGTAATAGTAATAAGGGGCATTATGTCTACAATTTACTCCTAAACTATTTAGCAACAACAATAAAAACCATATACCCATATGTATCAAAAATAATAAAACATGGCAAAATATTAACAGGTGGGTCTATTCTTTTTATTATTACTATAACATTAACACAATTTTAAAGACTAACATGTAATTAATGGTAACGTTGTTGTGGTGTATTCATTCAAATATATCCTGTGTGCTTAATAAGTGACAGGTACTACCCTATCCTATGCACTGATTTCAGAAATGAATAAAGCAAGCACTGCTCTTTCAAGAGCTTCATCTTAAAAATAAATGATTAACTGCAGTATGATATACATGTCAGAAAGTAGGTGGGTGCCATGGGAATACAGAATCAGGATGCCTACCTCAGCCTTGAAGGGCTTCCCAACTGCCCATGTAGGAGACACCAGTTTGATCCCCAGTCCAGGAAGATGCCTGCAGAAGGAGATGGCAACCCACTCCAGTATTCTTGCCTGGAAAAATCCCAAGGACAGAGGAGCCTGGTGGGCTTCAATCCACGGGATCACAAAAAGTTGGGACACGAGTGAGCGACTGAACATCAACTCAGCCCTGGGCACAGGTGAGGTGTGAGGTGTGAGCTGGGGTGGTCACCTGGAAGGCTGTCATAAGCAGGGTCCTATCCTGTGGATACATCTGGGCTAGGACTTGAAAGATGACTAGAAGTTTATAAGACAAACAAGAAGAAAAAGATACTCCAGATAGCTGAGAACGGCTATAGCTGAAGAATTATAATGAGAAGAAATGGTACAACATGAGGCCATTAGTGTAATGTAACAAAGGCAGCTTTGACACCCTGTACACCCATACTTAAACATAATACAATGCTGCTGCTGCTAAGTCGCTTCAGTTGTCTCCGACTCTGCGCAACCTCACAGACTGCAGCCTACCAGGCTCCTCCATCCATGGGATTTTCCAGGCAAGAGTACTGGAGTGGGTTGCCATTGCCTTCTCCGATAATACAATGCTGCTGCTGCTGCTGCTAAGTCGCTTCAGTCGTGTCCGACTCTGTGCGACCCCACAGACGGCAGCCCACCAGGCTCCCCTGTCCTGGGATTCTTCGGGCAAGAACACTGGAGTGGGTTGCCATTTCCTTCTCCAATGCATGAATGTGAAAAGTGAAAGTGAAGTCGCTCAGTCGTGTCCGACTCTTCGAGATCCCATGGACTGCAGCCTACCAGGCTCCATGGGATTTTCCAGACAAGAGTACTGCAAGACTTCTTAATTATAAAAGTGACAAAGATTGGTTCACCTCTAAAATAAGGTACTCATTCTCAACAAGCATTTACCAGGAAAAAATTTTAATAGCTCACTTATATGTACAGATAACAAATGTAAAACCAACAAAGGGTTAATATCCAAAATATATAAACAGCTCATACAGTTCAATATCAAAAAAAAACAAAAACAAAAGAACAGTCAAAAAATGGGCAGAACCCAAACAGCCATTTCTCCAAAGACATACAGATGGCCAGTAAACACATGAAGAGAGGCTCAATATCGCACATTATTAGAGAAATGCATATCAAAACTATGAGATTATCGCCTCACATCAGCCAGAATGCCCATCATCAAAAAAAATCTACCAACAGTGATGCTGGAGAGGGTGTGGAGAAAAGGGAACCCTCCCGCACTGGTGGGAATGTAAACCGATACAGCCACTGTGGAAAACAGTACTCAGCTTCCTTAAAACACTAGGAATAAAATCACCGTATGACCCACCAATCCCACTACTCGGCCACTACTCCCGCCCTGAGAAAGGCACAGCGCCAGAATACACACGGGGTACTGGCAACGGCCAGGACGCGGAAGCAACCTAGACGCCTCCCGACACGTGAATGGATGAAGCAGCCGCGGTGCGCTTCCACAGTGGAGTACTGCTCAACCATAAAGCGATGAACTTGAGTCAACTGTAGTGAGGTGGATGGACCTAGACCGTGCTGGAGAGCCAAGTAACTCAGAAAGAGAAAAACGAGTGTCCTATGTTAACGCATATATACGGAATCGAGAAAAATGGTACTAATGAACATAGCAGAGACGGGACTGTGGACACAGTGGGGGAAGGCGAGGGTGGGGCAAATTACATACAACAGCGCAGTGTCAGTCGCTCAGTCGTGTCCGACTCTGTGCCCCCTGCGGACTGCAGCCCGCCAGGCTCCTCTGTCCATGGGATTCTCCAGGCAAGAACATTGGAGTGGGGTGCCATTTCCTTCTCCAGGGGATGTTCCCGACCCAGGTAGGCATCAAACCTGGGCCCCCTGCACTGCAGGCAGATTCTTTACCATCTGAGCTACCACGGAAATCCTATATACACAATATCACACATAAAACAGGTAGAAGAAGTTGCTAAATAACACAGGAAGCCCCACCTAGTGCTCTGTGATAACCTGGACGGGTCATCTCATGGCTGGGGATGGGTAGGGAGGCTCAGGAGGAAAAGTATATATATACATACACATACACAAATACACACACACACAACTGATTTGCATTACTGTACAGCAGAAACCAAAATTGTAATGCAATTTTCCACCAATAAAAGAATAAAATTTAAAACCAATTTTTAATACCAAATCTTCTTTGAATCAAACCATTCCTATATGATAATTCAGAGTTAACGTTCCTGGCACATGGAATAGGATTAACGCCTCAAATGATATCAGATAAAAATCTCTACGTAAGTGTAAAAAAATGTGCTACCCAAAGAACACCAGCATAGACAACGAAATCCTCTACCTAAAATCTATGTCCTATAAGCCTACAAGTGGTAGAATAAACCAGTAATTCCTCTGTACAAATTCTATCAAGATTAAATCACATAAGGGCACATTAAACTAAGTGTCATTATAATAAAATGCTGTTCTGCCAAATAATAAGCAGCAACATGAAATCTCGAAACCACATGTGAACTGCCAAGTATTCCATGTTCTCAAAAACAGTTGTTGTTTCACCACAATTGATAACAAAAATATACCAAGATTATCTTAATACAGCTTTTCAATAAAACCTAGAGAACATTTTTCACATCTCTATTCTACATCTACTTCACTACTGAATAAGTGTTCAGAAATAACCCAATTAACAAAGGTGAACCAAGTGATCAAAGAGAAGATTGGAAACTACTAATTAGGACGGCCATTAGCTTTCTACTGACGATTATTCACAGCTTCTCCCTGAGCGGCCTGCTTGCCACTGCTTCTTCAGCCCAGTCCACACACACAGCCCTTACAAGAGGTGTCAGATTCTGCTGTAGCAAAATAAACACTTCTACACACTCATACACGATGAAATAACACTAATACAATTACAATAAAGAAAATTAAAAGTTATTAAGCAACCTAAAATAAAACCCATAGTAGAAACCAGAGGGAAAAAAACATGGTAAAAACAAGAGAAAAAGTGCTTAACACATCAGCCTAAGCCTAATGATAGCTAAAAATTAAGACAAAACTTCTCCATATGTATTCACACAAGTGAAAATGAAAAGTGTAATATTAACATAAACTCCTATAAAATGGAGTAACAATCTGGTTTTCAGCTAAGACACTGATGGCGCGCCCCCTCCCTCAGCGTCGCTTCTATTGTGCTGCAGCACCACCAAGTGGCAGAAGGATACACTGCAACTCTGGAGGGCTGGTTGAATACTTTAACACTCAAAAAGAGCAACAAACTATGGACTGAACCTTCCAAAATTCTTAGGAAGGCCTAACTCCCAATATGACTGTACCTGGAGACGGGGCCTGTGAGGAGGTGGTGCAGGTTACATGAAGTCATGCAGGTGGGTCTCCAATCCGACAGGACTAGTGCCCTTTAAGAGGAGGAGACACCGGCAAACTAGCGCCCTGGGCTCTCAGTCACCCAGGGAAGGCCACGCGGGCACACAGAGGCAAGGCAGCTGACTGCAGGCCGAGGGAGAGCCTGCACCAGAAGTCCACCAACAGGCAGCTTGCTCTTAGACTTCCCAGCCTCCAGGAGTAGAAAATAAACGTCTACTGCTTATGCCACCCAGTCTGCAGTATTTTGTTATGGCAGCCTGAGTGGATTAATACAGCAATGCTACACCTTAATTCCACAATCTGTTCTTTATGAGAAAAGCATTCACTTAAAAGGAACAAAAGTCAAAAGATTTGCCTTTAAAAATTCTAGCCCTTAAAATAACAGAAATTTTAAAAAGTTTTTTCTAAACAAAAGTTTCTTTATCGGCTAAAAGAAGCTATTATTTAGATCAGAAAAGTTAGAAGTTAGGATTAATTTTTATTATCAAAGGGAACATTTTTTCCCCAAAATTAATCAACTGTGGTTCCTAAGTACACCTGTGCTTTCCTCAGAGCAAGACAAAATCTTTAAAACAGGGGAGGCGGAGGGAGATTCATACTGGTCCAAATAAGAGAGGCAAGTGTTAACAGGAAATACATATATGTACTTAAAATCAAATTTCTTCTGCTTACATCTGGGTATGTGTTTAGAAATTCTCACCAATTTACAAACATTCCTGACTGCCTATATATTAAATAGCAGCAAAGAACACGAACTCCAGAACCCAAATACCAGGGTTTGTGTCTCTGTTTTGTGCTTACTGAGTACTCAACAGCTCTGTTTCAGTTACCCATCTGTAAAAATAGAGATAACTTCCCATAAAAGCTGCATCTTCCCCTACAGGAGTCTCCATTCTCCCACTCCCCTGGCCCCAAGAATAAATTTTATTTACTTTCTTACAAATTACGGTGATCCACTGGAATCAGCACCACACAGACAGGATAACTTTCTATCTCAGTACCCAGAGCAGAGAGCAAAGAGGAGAAACCAAGGTGAAAACTGTCCTGGTTCACAGGTTAACTTTCTCTTTTTATCCCAAATACCCGATTTCTGCATCATCCCGACTCTTTATAATATCATGTATAAAACTCATGAGATGGAGCATTCCAGCAGTAGATGCAGGCAGAGCCCTTGGGTCTAGGGTCCTACAGTTTTCCAAGATTAGGCATTTGATTCCTCAGAAAAGATCCAATTATAAAGATAGCCCATACCACCTAATTTAGCCTAAATTTCTGTTACTGCAGTTAATATTTCTTTCTGGACCTGGACAACTATCTCACTACTGTAGAAGTCTACTCCATGTATAAGGCATACGGATTAACTCCACCAAATAGGACAGTATGGCTCCCATTTTGCCCTTCTTTATAAGCAAGACGACTACAAAAACTGAAGACATGAAAGGGAAGACTTTAAGTACTCCACTTCATCTCCTGCCATCTGCAGAAAATAAAGGAAAAGCTCTTAAGAGGATGTGGCATTTCCTTACCTGCTCCCTAAATAGTTTTCAATTTTAAAGGGTGGGCATAAAACGTCTTTGGTATAAGCTGTTGCAAAATACTTGCTCAGATAAGCTGTTTCACACTCAATTTAAAATGCAGCATTTTCAGTCATTTTAAAAATCCTACTCCAAAGTAAATAAGCATTGATACTTTTTCTACAGTAAATGACCACTAGTGGTTTTTAAGAATTTTAACTATTATCCCTCACTAACAAATAGACTCGAACCATGCGGTGAACACTGCTCCAGAAAAACATTGAGCAAAAAAAAGAGATTCAAATAAAATATGCCACAAAATCCATACTGCCATCTCAAAAAAAAAAAAAAAATCTCAAAATTCAATCACTACCAGCTTAGACTCTAGAAAGATATCA
This sequence comes from Bubalus bubalis, assembly GCF_019923935.1. Classification (NCBI taxonomy): domain Eukaryota; kingdom Metazoa; phylum Chordata; class Mammalia; order Artiodactyla; family Bovidae; genus Bubalus; species Bubalus bubalis. The sequence goes on along the minus strand of NC_059167.1, from coordinate 101,640,712 downwards.
CTTCTAGTTATGAATATCTTGCTTTTAGAAACAAGTCCTTGAGTTAGACTCCTAATAATTTTATATCTTACACAGATTTGTCCACTTTCTCTAGCTATTGAGCAGCATATACTAAAACTATAATGGAACAAAAACCTTTCAACTCCTAGTCCAGTTCTCTTTCCATTTTATCATATTTCCTCATAGCGCAACTCCTCAAATGTCAAAGACAAGGTGTACTGTTGTAAACTGATAAATAAGAATACCGTATACAATGTACCACAATGTATTACTGTGGGCCACAGCCAACTGGTTACATTTGATAAACAATTTAAGTAAGAGTGAACATCCTCCTTTTACAAATAAGAAACTAAGGCCCCATACAGACAGCTAGTCTGTGGCAGTCTTTTGGGGAAAAAGTGACCTCCATCTAGAAAGATACCCAGTTAAGATTGAATGGGCAGAAGAGAGGCGTTTCCAGGTAGGAAAATCACATAAGCAAAAGCTTACTGGATAAAACAAATCAATCAATTCAGAGGACAAAGAATAAATTCTTTGACCAAGAATGCTATGCTAAGTAGCTTCAGTCGTGTCCGACCCTGTGCGACCCCATAGATGGCAGCCCACCAGGCTCCCCATCCCTGAGATTCTCCAGGCAAGAACACTGGAGTGGGTTGCCATTTCCTTCATTTTCTTCTTGACTAAGAATAAAGACAGACAAATTTAGGAATGGCTAAGTTTTGTGTTGGGGGTAGGAAAGGGAGTTTCAACTCTTAAAAGAATTAAACTTCATCCTACAGGCAAAGGGAAGCTAGAGTGGGCTTTTACCAATAGATGTAAACGTCTCAGAAATTGTGCGTTTGTCTAGAAGCCCAGACTATAAACATAAAACAAAAGTTATAAGAGCCAAAATATTTAACCAATCTATTTATTTAATCCAATTAAATATTTAATCCAATTCTAAAAGGAAAAGTGGAAAAGATATTACAAAAAAGGTTAAATAATAAAATAAAATATGTACAATGAAAGAAAATGAAACAAATGAGAGAAGAATAAATGACAGAGGTGGACAAACAAATTAACAGTTACATAACAAAAGATATTACTCCATGCAGGCAGTCAAGTTCTGGAAAGAGGATTAAATGATCCAAACAAGTCCAGTCTCCAAAGCTAAACAACACTCAAAGCACAGCCACCAAACGCATCAAACTGCAGTAACTCACCTCTCTAGCAGCACAATCATGAGGAGCTTCTTCTTTATTTACTTTTCCTTTTGGAAATCCCCAGCCTGATTTTGCGAGGTACCCCTGAACCAGTAGTACCTGCAAAACAATCAACAGGTAAAAATAAAACTTGCTCTCCTTTCCCATATTCCTTTCTAAAAGCCAGAAGTGCTTTTCTCCTTACTTCAGATAACTGTTATCGCCAACAATTTTACTTGGTTAACTATCTTCCAGGAGGCTAGATATAATATTACTTTTCCTATGAAGAAAGGCATTCTGCCCATTTTAAAGTATTTCTTCAGCAATCAAGTTCCTTTACAATATGCCATACTGCAACAGGTATGAATTATTAAGACCCAGAATGCAGACAAAGTATGCAAATTTTGGCCTTGTAGCACTAAAAATCTAAGTATACATTTAAAACCTCAGTTCAGAACATTATAGATATAACATTAGGATGAAAACAGCTGACTACCATTTCACTTAAAAATTCTGTATTACTCTCACTCACATTTTCAAGTGTCTCATCAAGAATAATTGCACCATATGTTGGCACTCCCATTTTATATTCCTTCCATTCATCCAAAATTTTTTCCACATCTTCACCTTGAGGCAGCAAAAATGGACAATGATTGAAGAGTACACCATGTGTTAAGGAAGCCATTTACTTTCTACCTTAATACAGTTTAAGCACATATATATAGAGAGAGATCTTTTTAAATGAATTTTGTATTTTATACACAATTACTCACATCTTCACCTCATTTAAGTGTATCCTTCTTGTCTTTTCACATTTTTTTTCTCCTGAACAAAACATTTCTAACTTCTGCATTTAGCCTAGGCACAAATCAAGTAAACTTTGAATACACATACTCCGGCACCCTAAGTTAACACCAAAAAACTCAGGGCCACGTTAGCACTTCCGATCACTAAGTGTGTCGAATTTATCATATTAAGGGTCAACAGATACTGAAACTGACAGCAAGAAATATAAGCACAGTACACACAGCAAGAGGCAGGAGCCATCAGAGTAACCAGAAGTGGGAATTCCCTGGCAGTACAGTGGTTAGGACTCTGCTTCCACTGCAGGGGGTACAGATTCAATCCCTGGTTGAGGAACTAAGATCCCACAAGCCTCTCAGCCGCCCTCCTCCCCCAAAAAAGAAGCAGAAGTAGCTAACTCTAACTCTGGGAAGCAGAACTAGAGATGAATGAAGCATGCCACCCTACAGGGCTGAATATTTTTCTTTACCATGTGTATGTATCGCTTTTATAATTTAAAACATTTTAAAGATGAAGATTAAGGATTATAGAGAAATGTAAATATGAGTATTAAGGAAAGTATGGCCTGTTTCAAAAGAAACTGGGTATGTCTCTCCAAAACTGAGCAGAGCAAAATAATTTTTTTCTAAAGTAAATAAAACCTAAACCTGTAAACTATATGCTCAGGCTTCCAATACTCATATGCTACCAAATGCCTCATTACAACACTGTTAATTATGAAACCTATGGGCAAATTATAATTTATGACAGTGTTTCTCAAACGGAGGACATTCTCAAGGGTTTTCAAGTTCTGTGAAAGCTTACATATTCTGTCTTTTCATTTTTCTGTTAATGTAAGAAAGGAAGGTTTTGTAACAGATAAGGCAAAGAAAGGTGCAGGGAAAACTTGTACACACACGTTGACATCCTTAAAGAAGTCAGCATTACATTCACATTAACTACTCAGTTAAACAAAAACATGACATTAAATTCATTTTATGGAAACGAGTTTTATGAGCTATACCTTTTTCTGTTTAAAAATATGCTTTGGTTTTATAGCTGCAGTAAGAAATAAGGTTCTCAAAGAGCTCAAAAAAGGCAACCATCTATAACAACACTGTATTAAATAGGCAAGCACTAGGCTAAAAATGGAGAAGGCAATGGCACCCCACTCCAGTGTTCTTGCCTGGAGAAGCCCAGGGACGGGGGAGCCTGGTGGGCTGCGGTCTATGGGGTCGCACAGAGTCAGACACGACTGAAGCGACTTAGCAGCAACAGGTTAAAATATTTTTTGTTTTCATTTATGGAGTGGGGAAATCGTGTGGATATAATATTAACTATTCCATAAAGCTCTATGGAAGAATTTTGGAAGATTCCAGCTTCCTATCAATTCTGAAAGCTATTTCCCATTAAAAGTCTGGCCTGAGATATTTAGTAAAAAATTCCTTATGTGTTTTAGGTCACCACAGATTTTATTTTTTAATCTAACTATATCTTTTAAATAAATGGATATTTTTTCCATTAAAAATTAACCACAGGGGAAAAAATATGAAAATAACCCAGGAATAGAAGTAACTTCCAATAGTGTTAAAGAGGAAGTGTCAAAGAGGAAGACACTTATCTCGTCTTTTTCCTTTCTCTTCCTTCCGCCTACGACATTCCTAATAATTTCACAGTGCATTAGTGTCTCTATAACAAAGTTTTAGTTCATCTTTCTATCCATTAAACAACTTCTTCAAAAATAACAAATTAAAATCAACAGACATAATCTTGAAAATTATCTATACTCTTCATTTATCCATTTTTTTTCCTACCCCAAAATCACCATAAAAAGAGTCAGCTGATGAACCAATCAACTGCAGACCAAGATATATTTTAAATTAATGATGAAAAGTACTTGCTCAAGTCCACACAATTAGCAAATAACAGAACCCAATCCAAAATGACATCAATTTCTTCAATGAAGACAACTCTTCAATCTTCCTCCATATTCAATAGTACATAAAGTAATTCATTCCAACAATGGAGTGGAAAGTTTTTTGTTTTTTTTGGTTTTTTTGGAGTGGCGAGTTTTTAAATACCACTTTTATTTAATGAGACAATGTACTTAACTCAAAAAACCCTATGATATGCTCTGAGTAATGATAATTATTTTCTAATTTTTACTAAAATTATTGACTACTGCCTTATTTTCTTAACCATCAAACTAAATTATTTTGCATCTTCAATCTTGGCTTACTGGGCCTTACCAACATTTCTAAGAGAAAGACTGAAGATCACACTGATTACATAAAGAATGGAAGCTTTAAGCACATACGTCTACTTGTATTACACATATCCCCTTTCTTAACAATTCAGGGATTCTTTAGTAGACTCTTTTCAACATTTCTGCAAAAACATGAAAAATACACTCTAACTGTAGACAATCATTTCGCTGTAACTACCATCCAAAATCCTTCTGTTATCACAGATGACATCAATTTCCTCTCGGGACAACTTGTCAAGCTCTAGCCCCAGTTCCCTGTATTCCTTGTCCTTCACATCCACGCCCACTTCTGGGACCAACTCCCACAGCAACAATCTGCACCTTGCCATCAACAGAACTATTACAGTGCTTTGATTAGAATAAAAGATCTTGGCCATAATTTTATACAGCAGTCTTTTAAGTAGTCACAATATATGGTTATTCTACATCTATTTTTGACTGTTCTCCTGTCTCCATATTAGCACCCTCTGGCTTTCATTTTCTTCTCTCCACAATATGGTCCATCACTTCAATCAATGTCTTAGCAATATTCAAAATTCTTTTGCCACAGTTATGAATATAGCTCCCCAGCAAAACCTCAACCCAGAAGCAAGTCCAGGACAGTCAATCTATACCACATACTGGGGTATGTAGTATATACTCAGGCAAGTACTACTGGCGCATACTCAGTTAAGTGCTAACCTGAGTAGCCACTAGAGAAAAGTCACAGGACTATGCACAATTAACAAAAGAAAAAACAGAGTCACAGAAAAGCCCTACTATTTGTCCAAGGCTGCACGACTGGTAAATGGCAAAGATGGGATGGTAACGCAAGGGATGTGGCTCCAGAATTCATACTATTAACTTTTACTCTAGTCTCACAGGTACCACAGATCAGTGCATCCGTCATGCCCCCACAAAATTTCTCCTTTATTTCTCTACAAATGGAATGGCACACCCATCCACTCAATCGCTCAGATCAGAAACCTGGATACCATCCTTGACTCCTTCCTCTACCTCTCCTCAGACATTCAAGTTAAGACAAAGTTTACCTCCTAAATATCACTGAAATTTAATATCTTCTATTCACTTCTATCAGAAGTTTCCATTTCTCTCTCGTAAATTAATGAAACAGCATCTTAACTAGGCTTCCAATCTGATGTTCCTCCAACTCACTGCCTGCACTGTCTCAGGAATGTTTTTCAAAACATCCCTAGACAGAAGTAAAGAAATGTGGCAAAACGTTAACAATGGGCAAATACACAGAAAGGGCATGATGGCACTTGATTTAACATTCTTTCCACTTCTCTGCAAGTTAAACTTTTTTCCTGAAGTCTTTTTTTAATCTCCTACATTCTTTTATTACCCTTATGGGTAAAGTCCAGACAAATACGGCCCACTAGACTCTGCCTCCAAAGAAGATTTTTATCTATTGTCAAATTGGAGTGGGATTACTCTCTTCACTATTTCTAATGAACCCTAGGCTACCTTATCAAAACCTATCAGACTTTAGTGTAATCACGTCCTTTCCTGCCTGTCATCTTAAAGACAGCAACCAAATACACCTTGTTCAATGCCTGGCACAGAGGAAGCACTCAATTATTTAATGGAGTCTACCACATTAGAAGAAGCTTTTTCTTCCACATAGTGAATTAGAAGAAACTTAACTAAAACAGGGGCACTTTTTTTTTTAATAATAAGGAAAGTTTTAAAAATTCATATATATAAGCACAATTCCAATTGTGTTTCAGGAAAAACTGCAATTCAGGAGACTCTGGGTTAGGAAGATCCCCTGGAGAAGGAAATGCCAACCCACTCCAGTATTCTTGCCTGGAGAATCCTGACCTCTTGCCTAGGGTCAGAAGAGTCAGACATAACTTAGTGACTAAACCACCACATAAGCACAAAATCTTATCCAGAACCCCAAAATACGTACAGTTGCTCTTGTAAGACCCCCAAGTCTATGCAAAACAGACCAAAACCAAAGAAGACAGCCTTCTTATTTTATCCATGTTTCTCCAATTAGATTATAGCTCCTTAAAAACAGTGTTCTATGATTTCCTCATAAAATCTGCTACCAAGACTCTAACAAAGATAGTGCTCCACAATACTTCTATTCCTCCTTTTTTCATTTACTTCTCCATACTTGCTGAAAAACTTTCAAAGGTTAACAGCTATATAGAATAAACAGTTTCATTCATTTTCTGCAGGGGTTCCTTATTTCATGCAGCTAAGACAAAGCACAGGGAGCGGAGTATGAGGGTTACTTTAAATCACCTGTTCCCACTCCCTCTAGTGTAGTACAGTGAACTTACGGGTAGAGCTCCACATCAACACATGGTTTATGCTGAAAAACAATGACCAAGAGAATAAAAATCAAAGCATTTTGGCTCAAGATTTTAAAACTCACAAATTCCCCTACATAATTTCCATCCCTATCTCCTCTTGGATCCCTGTAAGAATCTTAGTAAAAATTTACTTTCCAAGGTATTGCTTATCATTTCCAACTCCCCAATTTTGCTCCATACCTTTTCTTTATCTACAATGTATTTCCCACTCCAGCCTGCTTATAGGAAATGTATCGAATGAAAATTCTACATTCCCTTTAAAACACAGCCTTGCTTAAACTTGCATAAAACTTTCCACCTTCTGCCAAATTCTAAAAACAGTATCAAGAGCATTAGCAATTTACCAGGTTTTTGGCCTTGTGACACAGCTTCCTTTTATAATCTTAAATATTCGTGTGAATCTTTTATGACAAGTTTCTATCTTATTTGTAAATAGGGAGGAACAAAAGCTTCTCAGAAGGCAAGGAATCTGCCATAAAACCAAAAACTGTTTTGAACACAGGAAGTATTCAATAATTACTTATGAATATCTATACCAGAAAGGTAGTAATCTCAATAAAGATCATTCAGTTAACTGGAACAGCAAGAGGAAATGTAAAAAACAAAAAAAAAAAAACAAAAAAAAAACAGATCAGTTCTAGAAACAGGCTAGCTATATCTGAAAGAAAAGAAAATCAAATTTATTTCTAATTATCACTGTACATTTTAGGGGGTCCTCAACATAAATAAAAATACAGTTGTCCCTCCAGTATCGACAGGTGTTACCAAGTCCAAGCTCACTCTGCTCACTACATGACAGGCCGATGAGTCCAAGACACAAGGCTGAGGTAAGGAATCTGATTTATTCAGAGCCTAACCAAAATGGCCAACTCATGTTTCAAAATAATCATTGTACCGGGGTCTGGATGCCAGGTTCTTTTATAGAGAGAGATGGGGGGAGGTGAGGAAACAAAGTAAAAAGACTATTAATCTTGCAAGTTATCTCCTAGAATGGCCAGCCTCAGGCGGGTGTTCATTTCTTCCTTCCTGCCAACTACAGGTGGCGGGGAGAGGGGCTGGTTCTGAACAAGGGCACTTTAACAGTCAGGCAGAGAGGCAGGTTTCTCCGAGGCAGGCCATTATGTATGACTGTAGTAATAACAAAAGCAATATGGAAAGCAAGTCAAAGAAACAGTTTCAACATGGAGTCGCAACTGACTTCTCCCTGCAACAATGTGTGACCCACAGATAGCGGGGCTGACTCTACCATGCCATTTTACACCATCAAAGAAACTTGAGCAGGCTTCCCTGGTGGCTCAGCGGTAAAGAACCCTCCTGCCGATGCAGGAGACGTGGGTTTGATCCCTGAGTCAGGAAGATCTCCTGGAGAAGGAAATGGCAACCCACTCCAATATTCTCACGTGGGAAATCCAATGGCAAAGGAGCCTGATGGGCTATATAATCCATGGGGTCACAGAAAACTGGACATGACTCAGTGACTAAACAAGGAACATCTATGGATTCTGGTATCCTGGAGAGAAGGGGAGGTCCTGGAACCACGCCCAGGAATACCAAGGTACAACCCTGCTATCAAATTGTGCCTACCACCATCAGGCACAAACCGTATGTATGTGCTTTATGTATTTGACAAATTTTAGAAATCATTATGTTTTATTTAAAAGATTATAAATCTCAAAGACAAGCAAAAGAAAATTTGTGCTAAAACATCTTATTAACAAGAATGAAAGACAGTCATTGTAGTAATAAAAAGGATATCAGCTTTAGCAAAGTCTCTTATCCCACACTGAGGTAATCCTGGTGTGTTCTGCATGTAGAAATCCAAGTAAAACCAATGGGCAAGTTCAATCTGAAAACACACTCGGATAGCATTGTCTCTTTCCTCGCTGGGAATATGCAAAATAAATCGGCTGTCAAAAACAAAAAACATACAAAAATTACATTTACAAACCATAACAATTCATTTTAACCTTTTTAACTGCTTCATTCCTGACCCACCAACATGAAAATAGACCAAAAGCAGTACTGATCAAGGAAGCAAAATTGGCAGGAAACTGAAAGTGTTTGTTAAGTTGCTCAATCTGTCCAACTCTTTGCGACCCCATGGGCTATAGCCTCTGTCCATGGAATTCTCCAGGCAACAAGACTGGAGTGGGTTGCCATTCCTTTCTCCAGGGGATCTTCCCGACCCAGGGATCAAACCCAGGTCTCCTGCACCTCAGGCAGACTCTTTACCATCTGAGCCATCAGGGAAACCAGAGAAAATGAGTTAGTTATGAATGAACTCATTCATAACGCAGTTTTTTTAAGAGGCCATCTATCCTCTGTTCACAAGTAGAGATTAAGAGCTCACTAACAATAAATTAAAGGTGAGCAAGAAAACAAACTTGTGGGACTTGCCTGAGGTCCAGTGGTTAAGATTCATTCCATGCTTCCACTGAAGCAGGCACAGATTTCATCCCTGGTTAGGGAGCTAACATCCCACAAGCCATGTGGTGTGGACAAAAAAAAAAAGAAAGAAAAAAAACCACTAGGATTCCCTCCCATGTCTGGTAACATTTTCAAAGAATATATGCAAATAAATTCATACATTCAAACAGAAAAGATATTAGCTGTTTAATCTTTATATTTACAGTATTATAAAGAAATGTAAAAGCAATCATTAATAGACCAGACTTCCCAAAGAGCTCATCTGAAGAACCTGAGTTCAAAATAACTTTCAAACACACTCACTTTAAAAAAAAAAATATCTAAACTGTCTTTTCTAAGTACATTCAGAGGGAGGAAGAAACAGTTAATACATAGTATAAGTGTACACTATAGTATATATACAATATACACTATATTATATATACAAATGTATATGTATGATTAAGATAATGAACCCCTTTTTTGTGCAACAAACCAAAATTTATGTGATTTACAGGACACATTAAGCAACCACCATTAACATTCTTCCATGCTTAACTTAGCATTTTCTGTAACCTTTTTCTAGTGACTTTTAGAGACAGAATGAATTACATAAAAGAAATCCACTGGTGTCTACAGTTATTTTTTAAAATTAAAAATAGCATCACCCAAATTGATCACTCACACAACCAGTCCACAACCTCTCTGGCACCAGTTTTCACAGAAGACAATTTTTCCATGGACTGGGACAAGGGGGATGGTTTGGGGACGATTCAAGTGCATTACCTTTACTGTGCCCTTTATTTCTATCATTATTATGACATCCGCTCCACCTCAGATCACCAGGCACAGATCCCAGCCTTTGGGGCCTCTGACCTACACTATTCACTAGTTGTAACATTAGTGATAAATGTTCTTTGCTGTTTTCAAGTTTCAAATCAAATCTCAAAACAATGCTGTAAAAATTATAAAAATATATCATTCCAATAGGGAACTGGATAAGTATAAGTTAAGACAAATGTATGTACAATAATCTAGAAAAACAATGGGGAAACGAGCTTAAACCACATCTATATTAAGAACAAGACAGGTAACACGCAACCCTGATGGCATTATCTAAGACATAAAAATCTCTTCCACGTGGCATTTAAGATCCAGTGCCTGCTCACCTGCACAGCCTCTGTCACTCTGTAAAGTTCTTTATACCCAGTGACAGCTGATTCTTAGAAATGTCCTAAATCACCATCCACATACTATCTCTCTCCTCTCCTTTTCTTATAATTCATTCCTCATGACTTACTTATAGGTCATGAGGAATGACTTATGAATTACCTACTTCATTCATTTCTTCTAATTCATTCCTCATGACTTACAAACACTGCATCTCCTACAGTGGTAGGTATATCAGACTCCTCTGAATAGGTTTATATACTCTTTCAACTCCTACTCCATTAAAGCAACTATCTGATTTTTACTACTGCGTGCATGCTCAATCGCCAAGTCATGTCCAAGACTTTGCACCCCATGGACTGTAGTCCGCCAGGCTCCTCTGTCCATAGGATTTTTCAGGCAAGAGTACTAGAGTGGTTTGCCATTTCCTTCTCCAGGGGATCTTTCTGACCCAGAGATCAAACCCACATCTCCTGCATTGCAGGCCAATTCTTTACCACCATTACTGCCCATAAACTGTTTCAAGTTAGTTCACTGAGATAAGGTGCTGAAATCAGTCCTGAATATTCATTGGAGTTTCGATGCTGAAGCTGAAACTCCAATACTTTGGCCACCTGATGCAAAGAACTGACTCACTAGAAAAGACCCTGATGCTGGGAAAGATTGAAGGCGGGAGGAGAAGGGGACAACAGAGGATGAGATGGTTGGACGGCATCACTCGACAGACATGAGTCTGAATAAACTCTAGGAGTTGGTGATGGACAGGGAGGCCTGGCGTGCTGCAGTCCAAGCGGTCGCTGAGTCGGACACAACTGAGTGACTGAACTAACTGATCTTTGCATATTTTTATTCCTATAGTCTAGCAAATTGTCTGACACATACTAGAGTAACATACTGGCAGTTACATTTTATCTTTGAAATATAAGATGGAGTAAGCATGTTCTACTCTGTCCTTCCCACAAAATGCAGCTATAAACCCTGAATGAAATACACAGACCAGCTATTTGAGGACTGTGAAAAGTGAACAGCAGCAAGAAGATTGAGGAGGATGACAAATATCTGAATTTACCATTTTTCCACCCTCCAGTATCCCTAAGGTGAACTAGGGGTTAGAAGTGAGCTCCAGGAGCCCTCAAGTTCTGCCTCAAGGATCAAGATAGGAATCTAAAGGAATCTCTCCACGCTTAGAGACAGTGAGGGAAATTCCCCCTCTCCTCCATTCTCTCATGCCACAGTACCAAGCAATGCCATACTGGTTAGAGCTGGCAGCAAGTGACTGCAACAGGGATCCACAGAAGTTAAAACTTTGTTGGACAAGAACATTCCTCTCCGATCACAAGAACTGTGCAGTCCCAACAGAGTACGGCCAACGTCCATTGCTTATTTTTCTTCTAATCTCCAGCCATGTGGTCCCAGGCATGAGAGAGTCACAAGAAACATGGTAAAGTGGCTTTTGGTTTCTGCCATTTTTCAATATTCTACACACCATTCCCCTCTCTCCATCGTCCCAACAAATGGTATCTTAGTTTACTTTTTCAGCACTACTGACATCTGGAGCACATAACTCTGTTGAGAGGAGCTGTGCTGTATGCTCTCCATGTTCAGCAGCATCCATAGCCTTTGCTTACTAGGTATCAACAGCACTCTCCATAAAGCTGCACCAACCAAAAAGATCTCCAGTCACTGCCAAACATCCCTCGAGAGGAGCAAAACTCAGTCCCAGTCTATAACCACAGCGTTAGATCAGCATTCAAGTCTTCACACCATGATTCTATAAATACAATTCACAACTAAGCCATATGATAAGTCACAGTTTTTTCCCATTTTAAAAATTAATTTAGCTGCGCGGGATCTCAGTTGCAGCACATGCGATCTTCTAGCTGTAGCATGTGAACTCTCAGCAGCAGCACGCAGGATTCTAGTTCCCTGACCAGAGCTCGAACCTGGGCCCCCTGCGTTGGCAGCAGAGTCTTAGCTGCTAGACCACCAGGGAAGTCCTTGTTTTCCCTCTCAAGCACAGTCAAAAGTTCTCCCACTAATTAATAAATGTCTTGTCATTGCTTTCCTTTCTCTGCATCTGTCAGTAAATCAATCTTTCACTCATTTTCTAAGTTCTTTTCTCGAGGTGTTCATTCAGACACACTGGTTCCATCTTGAAGACTATCCCTGAGCCTTGTGATCTGCTCCAATTTGGAGTGACTGTCACTGCATCTGATACACATCTGTCATCCTATGCTGTCCGCTCACTAGCATCCTATGGTTCCCACGTTTCCGCCCTACACTAGACCTCATGTTCTTACATCCTGTCTTCCTCCTGATTAAGGTACTTCCTTATTTTCACTTAGTACCACCTTCCATGCCTTCCAGAGAAAAGAATGCAGGAGAGATAAATATGAAGACATAGTGAATTTGAAAATATCTTTATCCTCACACTTGACAATTTGGCTAGGTAAAGAATTTCAGGTTGGAAATCATTTTCCTTCAGAATCCTGAAGACAGTGCTCTTTCCTGCCAGCCTACAATTTTGATGTGTAGACTGAAGCCATTTCAATTCCTTCGTCCAACCTTTTTTCTCACTGGAAGCATCCAGCTTCCTCCTTCTGTCCTTCATGTTCTAAAATTCCCTAGCTGTCTCTTTTCCATCCACTGCATCACTCACTCAATGGACTTCATCTACGTGGAAACTCACCTCCTTCAGTACTGTAAGACTCGTGCAATGATCCTTTGAGCCTCCATTTTTCTCTGTTATGTCCTACCTCTAGCTTCTAAAACCCTTACTTTCTGGGAAACAGTCTCTTGCAAGCCACCTACTGGGCTTTTTGTTTCTACTCTCATATTTAAAATTCCAAAGGCTATTTTTAATTGCTTAAATTATGCTTTCATAGATTATTCTATTACATGACTGTAAAAAACCTATCTCTCTAAGGAGTAGTTTTGGGGTTTTTTTCTTCTCCTACCTGCACAGTTTGATTCTTTCCAGTTGTTTTTCATTCTCATTGCTAGTTTTAAGGTCTACATTCTGCGTTGAAGTCTATTTCAGATAGTCATACTTAATGCAACAGACCACAAAGCTTTCTTAGGAGGCTTGTCAAACATGAGGGACCATTAAAGGGGATTAGGCTGAGCCATTTGATAGAGGAACTTCCAATGTCAGTATCTTCAGGTGTTTCCTCATGGGCTAGTCAGATCACCTAGACAAAAACCTTCCGATCCGTCAGGAGGCAAAGGCCAGGCTGCCGCTTTCTGGGAGCCGAGCAGGGGAAGAGGGATGGCTTCCAGGATGTGCACAGTACTCGCCACCTCATCTCTGCCGCCTTCCAACATCCTCTCATTCTGAAGCAGAGTGACCACTACGATGTTCGCTCTGTCACAAGTCTGTCGGGTCTGCTAAGCCACACGCCACTTTCACTTCTGCTGTATAGTTTCCAAATTTTGTGGCTCATCTCTTCATCCATTCTTCCCTTTTTTGTGGGGTTATACATTTGAATTTTTTTACCTTTTAGTGGAGTAGATGCTTGTGCACAATCTACTATCTTTAACTAGAAATTCATCTGACAACACATTTCTGGAGGATACTCACCATGATCTAAAATGGGTACAAAAACACCCAAGACAGAGAAATGCAATCCCAGTCCTATCCCAGTCCAGAGAAGTCCTGCAGATACACTGCAAGATGAGAATAAAACTTTTTAAAAGGCTAACATAACAGTAAAGTCTATTAGTAGGAGACCATCCACACTTCGTTCATTCCTGACAGTCAGGAGTTTTCCTACAAAAGGTAGTCGGGAGGGAGAACACCACCCAAGACTCTTGCCTAACTTCAGAAAACAGGTATGAGGGTTGGCACACCAAAACAAAACTCCTGCACACTGGTATTCAAGGGTTCCCCACCGTTTAAGAGCCAGCTCCCTATCTATTCTCATAAAGAAGCCTCTACAGCCCCATCTTAAACATCTTAAAAAACCACCCAACGTTTCAGGAAAACCTAATTCAAGACAAAGAAAAAATTAAACTCATTTTAAAAAACTGGCTCTGAACAAAAGTGTTGTCAAGGATATCTCCTGGAACCTTGATACTGCAAGTGTGGGCCCTGGGCCACCTGGAAACCTAACTGTGAGAAGAGAAACATTTCAGTCAGACATTTCAGTCCCATACAGGCTCAGAAAGCTTGCTCCCTAATGATCCTCTCAAAGAAACAACTTTAGAATGTAAATCAGCAAAACAAGAATGAAAATAAAGCATAAACAGAGGATTCAAGAGAGAAGACACACAACCTGGGAGAGTGCGAAAAGGGAATTCTAGTACAGCGCAGATTGGACTAGACAGTGAAGATCTCCAAGACAGCATTCTCTAGGAAAAAAGGATTCAGCAGAAGAGCAGATGATATAACTGAGAGCAAGACCAAGGATATCTAAGGAGCAGATAAGGGTGTGATGGTGGAAGGCAGCTAGAAACTACGAGCATTTTGAGGGAGAAGGGTAAATGTACAAGAGAATCACAGTCCAAACATGAAGCAAAGTTAGAACAAAAGGGGGAAAAATATTAAAGAACAGTTAGAAGGAACCAGGGGATAATGAACAAAGCATATGCGTCTTTATCCAAAAGAAAAAACTAAAAGGTATCATTTAGAGCAATTTGCAGAATATAAGAAAGAAGAATTTACTTGGTCATTCTCTCTCAAGATTCTTAAAAAAGGATCTTGACTATGTTCAGAATCCTAGCCATTGTAGACTTGCCTCTACTATGAAAAGCATTTACAGTCATGACGTATAACAAATGCCTTTATTATTGTTCACCCCCTGCAATCAACCAGTAGCAGAATGTTTAAGATTTCATAATGTTACAAAATGTAACATAAATACTATCCATCTTAATTTGTAAGTCACCTGGATAGAAGCTGAGGGAGTAGGTAAGAAAAGAAATGGAAGAAACGATGGGGCACTAACTGCCTCACCCTACCAAATACAGATTCAAGAGACACTGACGTTTATAGAACAGAAGTAAAACTTTCAAGCATAGTAAAGTCACAAAGATAACCAGTGGAACGATTTAAAGTAGTAATATAACTGCACTGGAAGTAGGACAAGAGCAACAGTAAGTGTGAACTACAGTCCCACCTAATAGTCTACCAAGATACACTAAATCCTCAATCTAAAGTTGATAGAAAGGGGTACAAGTAAACTTTAAAATACTGAAATAGCCATTACAAAACTTCACAAAACAGGTAAAGTCTGCAGAGCAGAACTAGGATGAAAGGGGTAGGGCAAGAGATTGTTGCTTTTCAGTTCACAAATTCATCTGTACTGTTTGATTTAAAAACAAAAATACCTTACAGATGAGTACATTTTAAAAGTTAAAGGCAAACTTTTTAGAAACTTTTAAGAAAAAAAATTTTACACAGGAAAATTAAACTTCAATGCTTTCATTCTGTGAATGTTTGTGATGTGTTTTATATATTTAAAAGTGTGTGTATATACATAATACACGTGTATATTTTAAAAACTAAAGTAAAATGCTTTTCACAATATTTTGTTATGGGAAAAATTTCTCCACCTCACAAAAGTCATCTTTTCAATGTTTCCACAGATAGAAAAAGCATTAGCTCAAGGACTGAAATTAACACAAAAATGTTTCAGGTGAAATGAACACTTAAATGGTTATTTCATTAACCTATGCGATCACCAAAAAAGCAATATTAGCTGCCAGAATATACCTTTCTCCTTTTAACACAGGAGTGACCTTACCATTTAATTCTTAAAGGGACTTAAATAAATAACTTCAAACTCTTCTTTAAGAGGAACAACTTACCAAACTGCAGTTTTCAGTTTTTACTTTAAAATCATGCTTTCCAAATCTTTAATAAGATTATTTAAATGATACTGAAAAATATTTTTAACTTTTAACGTTAGAAACCATGGTGCAGTTTACGCCCATGGTGGATTCATATTGATGTGCAGCAGAACCAATACGATATGGTAAAGTAAAAAAAATTTTTTAATTAAAAAAAAAGAAAGAAAGAAACCATGGTGCACCAAAGACGAATATCACCCACCATACAATGGTGCTGATTTACTTTTACATTCGCAAACATACTGTATTATAAAGCAGTTTTGGTTCACCAAAGCATTTTAGACAAGTCTTCCTTGCTGTCCTCCAATTCCACTTCACCCACAAGTTACCAGTTTTGTCAGTTTGGTGTATATACTTTCAGAATTCTGTGCATGCACACAAACATGTATTCACAAAAACATTTAAAAATTTAACACAGAGCACCAAATGACTAGTTATTACACTCAGTAGTATATTGTGTACATTTTCAAGACACAAATACTCTCCTTCAGTTTACTGTTTGCTAACTGCCTTAGGAATTTCTAATGGCTGCACAATATTCCTGTAAATGAAATACCCCATATTCAACTGCCTGAAAATTAACATTCCATTTCTTAGGTAAGCTGTCTAATGGTCACAAAGTCATATCTTGAAAATTTAAGTCTCTTGCTCTAATTTCTCACATAAAAATCACTCTCAAATTTTACATTTCCCCAAAACATATTAATATATGGTCAATAACTAAACTAGACATGATTAGCAGGACTATGTTTTATCAAAGATCAAAATAATAAAAGGAAAAACCTTAAAGATACCAATAAAGAAGAACTAAAACTGGAGAAAATACAAAGGAAGTGAAGAACAAGAGTCAAGACCGAACTTGTAAATCAAGCACTTTAAAAGGTACAAAAAAATAGAAAAAAAAGATGTTAAAAAAGTACAAAAAACTAAACTTTTTCAATTTAAGCTTTATTTTCATAGAAAATAAGTGTGAAATTTTCTGACAGAGCCCATAAGCAAAAGCCAGAGTTGTTAATATTAAAAATCTTTAATCAAAGATATTGTAAACATTAACTTGAAAATGGTATTACTTTTAAAACCTGAAGTTTTAAGAAATGGTTATTTGATTCTGAAATGGAGCAGGAGTCATCAAGGACATCCCCACCCTCTCTCTCTCACCTCTTATTTAAAGGAAAGTTTTAGCCTCCTAAGCTAAATTTGATTCAGAGAAGCAAGAAAATGCAGAAGACTAAGGAACGCAGTTAAGCAAGACAAGATAATACTGGCTTAACCATAAAACAAAGTCAAGGACCTTTAGTTCCTGTGCAAGGCCTGTAGGTAGTATCCTGAGCCGTATCCTTCAGTTGTTTTGTAAAAACTAAAACCCTCACCAGGTGGAAGAAGCCAACTACATGCTAACCACCAACAAGCAGACCTCAGACCCTTAAAACCAGGCTGCTAATTTGAAATTCTATAATGCCACCCTGTTACCTCACCACCACCTAATCAGAAAGAGGTCCAGGAGCTGATGACTCACCACGACCCTGCCCTCATCTTCCCCTTGAGTCTGTCTTTTAAGCATGAACTGCCATTCTTCCTTGCAAGGCCCAGCAGTGAATGCACCAGTACTTCTTTACCACAATTCTATATCAGTACAGGCTTTGCTGAATGTCAAGCAAGTAGACCCAAGTTTGGTTGGACAACCGTTTCCTATTAGTTTATCAAGTCCTAATTTTTAAACACATCAACCATGTGGGTCCAAAAAACAGTAACTACCAAAAATTTCCTTAAAGGAAAAAAAGAAAGTTTTCTCTATTCCAAAAGATCTGTATAAAATAGTTTTAATACACTAAATAGAAAATCAAGTAAGAATCTTTAACACTTAACAGATGTTTAACATGAAGTCTACAAAACACCATTATTTTTAAGTAGGATTACACACATCAAATCACCTTCGTAACAGTCGATATGACTTCTTTAAATGATGCAGTCTTCCGTAATATACAATATAAACCCAATACTAATGGAACAATTGGGCTTCCTTCATAGCTCAGTTGGTAAATCATCTGCCTGCAATGCAGGAGACCCAGGTTCGATTACTGGGTCAGAAAGATCCCCTGGAGAAGGAAATGGCAACGTACACCAGTATTTTTGCCTGGAGAATCCCATGGACAGAGGAGCCTGACAGGCTAAAGTCCATGGGATCGCAAGAGTCTGAGACGACTTAGCGACTAAACCACCACCAATGGGACAAGTAGTTTAGATGCCTGTAAAAAGTATAAATTACCTATCTTTTCTAAACCACCTGTATCCCTATTAATTCATACAGAACTATTGCTCATCTTTCCTAATACTACTCATATTTAATTTTTCTGACTATAAAATGTACATCCTCTAAAAAAATTTTGGAAAGATGAATCAGAAAAACCATAATTCCACTTTTGACATGTTCTCCCATTTATCTAACAAACATCAAACCTCTTTTTTTCTTAAGTTGTAACTGTATCATCACTAAAGTACAGTGACGTTAATTCTTAGTGGTTGCAGAATTAGTCTTACTTACCTACATGTACTTTTGTGAAGTAATAACATTAGAGAGGACTTTCTATTTCATCCACCAATGTTAAGAAAAAAAGGCACAGGCATTAGAAAGAAAAAGGCAAATCCTGATTGTCTAAATTAAGATGAAAATGATCTTGTATAAATTACAATGTGAGTCTGACAGATGAAAATGGAAAAAACTCCATCTACCAAACAGGGTTATTTTGAGGATTAAATGATACACGTGAAGAGAGCAGCCAGTGTCTGGTTGGCACTCAGTAGTAACTCCACACGGAGAAGGCGATGGCACCCCACTTCAGTATTCTTGCCTGGAAAATCCCATGGACAGAGGAGCCTGGTAGGCTGCAGTCCATGGGGTCGCGACGAGTCCGACACGACTGAGCGACTTCACTTTCACTTTTCACTTTCACTTTCACGCATTGGAGAGGGAAATGGAAACCCACTCCAGTGTTCTTGCCTGGAGAATCCCAGGGTCGGGGGAGCCTGGTGGGCTGCCGTCTATGGGGTCGCACAGAGTCGGACACGACTGAAGTGACTTAGCAGCGGTACCTCCACTAGTATCAGTTCTTCCTTTCCCCTTAAAGTCGTGAATGTAACACAACTACTAAAAGCCAGACTTTTAGACATAAATAAAGTGAAAAGTGGTCGTTTTAATCAAAGCTTGTATTCATTTGTAATTTAAATTATTTCACAACCCACTTACACCAGCGACAACTCACCGCTGGTTTTTACTACAAACACCGCTGGTTTGGTTATTACTACACCAAAAACATTTCCTTTTCCTGAAGTAAAATTTTAAGTCTATTTTACACATGCTTGAAAGTGAAAGTACACTTGCTTGGCTATCTGAAATTATAGCCAACAAGAGAGAAGAACGCAGAAAATTTCTCTTGTAAAATTATACCATCCGTTAAAACCCAGCATGTGAATACCGTTCAAGAAGGACAATTAAGAGATGGAGGGAAAAAGCAACTCTAGACTTCTTTTCTTCCCCTCACTCCCAAGGATAAGGTTGGGAATGAACAAGAGAGTAATTTTACACAGCAATTTACAGAGAACGCCACGGACGTATAAGAATACCCTCCGGGGCGGGGGGTAAATTCGAAAACTTCTCTACGTAGGTCCGAAAAGCTGGGACTCCAAGACTTAAAAACCTCGGGATCTTTCAACAGAACTGGGGAATGAGATGGAGGGAAGAGCGAGTAAGACGGTCTGCAGAAGTCAGTCAGAAAAAGCAACGGGAGGGGGAGGGGCAGCCCCCAAAATGCCTAAGACCCAGGCTTTAGCGAAGCTGCTTCGCTTGCGGGAAAGCAAACTAGTTGAGTAACTAAGAAAATGAGGAAATCCCAGCGCTGCGAGAGGAGAAATGGAGGAGAGTGCGTGAGAAACAGGGAGGCAGCAGCGGAAAAAGAAGGTTGGTGTCGTCGGAGATAAAAGTCGACAGGGAAAGGGAGCAGAGGCGGGACGGGAAAGCCGGGACAAGGATGTGGACCGGGAAAGGAGACGCGGAGGTCTCCGGGGTCGCCGAAACTGAGAGGGGGGCAAAAAGAAAAGCAGCGGACGACAGGGGGCCGAAGCAGCGCGGGGTGCCACGGTACCTGCAGAGATCGTCCAGGACGCTGCCGGGAATCTCCACCCGTTTGGTCTCCATGATGAGGACCCACAGCAGGAGCAGTGCATCCCGGCTCCGCGCGGCCGGGGACCGAGGGTACTGCAGGAAGACTCCGGAGAACACGCAGCGGCGGCGGTAGCAGCGGCCGTGGCTCCTACGGAAACGAGAAGGGGAAAGGGGCGGGACCCGCTCACTTCCTTCCGGCTCCCTCAGCCCGGGACCCCGAGGCTGGGCCGAGGCGGGGGGCGGAGTCCCGAGAGCCACGCCCCTGCTCTGCTTGAAAGACCCAATGGGAAGGTGGAGAACTGGGACCCTAAGCAAGCTAAGCAAATGGGAAGGTAGAGAACTGGGACCCTGAGCAAGCTAAGCCAATGAGGCGTTTGTTTATTGGCCCGTCGGCTCCAATCCGTCTTCAAGCTGCTCAGTTACCACTCTGTAAACCAACTTCCCGCCGCTCGTCCTGGGCCGTGGGTGGATAGGCGCATGCGCATTATCCCTCTTTGACTCTACTAGGAAGTCTGGAGGGTACTGGTGTTCCTTCTCTGTGGTCTTCCGCACAGTCTCCGTGACTGAGCAGGCGCTCCGACCTTTGCAGTGCAGAGCCTGTGAGCGCATTCAGCACTAGTGTCCGTGCATGGTTTCTGTCACCAGATACCCCGCACACAGTCTCACCACCGCCCCCACCACCTCCAAGCTGTGTATCCTTTCACTACAACCCCCCGAAGAGAGTTGTCATTTTTGTGGTGGCTCACCTCGTTCACTCTGCAGGCGCCCAGTACTAACTGTGAAGACAAGGGGTTTTATCCCAGTATTTCACACCCTGTGAAATATGAATTGATTAAACCTGAACTCGGGAATCTTCATTCCACCTGCTGCAAGCTCACATCACTCCAACCAGCTGCTGCTGCTGCTAAGTCGCTTCAGTCGTGTCCGACTCTGTGCGACCCCATAGACGGCAGCCCACCAGGCTCCCCCGTCCCTGGGATTCTCCAGGCAAGAGTACTAGTCATCATTCCACAATCATGCTTAATGGAGTCTTAATGGATCCTTGGAGAAACTCTGGATCCATCCATTTTTCAACTTGCTCCTTTTATATCAGACTCATAGGCCCACACACACCTGCTCAGCAGTGAGTTTAGTTCTTTCTACCATTTGATATGCAGATGGCACCACCCTTATGGCAGAAAGTGAAGAGGAACTAAAGAGCCTCTTGATGAAAGTCAAAGAGGAGAGTGAAACAGTTGGCCTAAAGCTCAACATTCAGAAAACGAAGATCATGGCATCTGGTCCCATCACTTCATGGGAAATAGATGGGGAAACTGGAAACAGTGTCAGACTTTATCTTTTGGGGCTCCAAAATGACTGCAGATGGTGATTGCAGCCATGAAATTAAAAGATGCTTACTCTTTGGAAGGAAAGTTATAACCAACCCAGATAGCATATTAAAAAGCAGAGACATTACTTTGCCAAAGTTCCGTCTATGGTTTTTCCAGTGGTCATGTATGGATGTGAGAGTTGGACTGTGAAGAAAGCTGAGCGCAGAAGAATTGATGCTTTTGAACTGTGGTGTTGGAGAAGACTCTTGAGAGTCCCTTGGACTGCAAGGAGATCCAACCAGTCCATTCTAAAGGAGATCAGTCCTGGGTGTTCATTGGAAGGACTGATGCTAAAGCTGAAACTCCAGTACTTTGGCCACCTCATGAGAAGAGTTGACTCATTGGAAAAGACTCTGATGCTGGGAGGGATTGGGGGCAGGAGGAGAAGGGGACGACAGAGAATGAGATGGCTGGATGGCATCACCAACTCGATGGACATGAGTTTGGGTGAACTTCGGGAGTTGGTGATGGACAGGGAGGCCTGGCATGCTGCAATTCGTGGGGTCGCAAAGAGTCAGACATGACTGAGCGACTGAACTGAACTGAACTGAACCATTTAATCTCCCATCTTTTCTCTTAATAAAATACACACTGCCTTTATATCAAGTTCATATTAATTCTCGAGCTGCCTAACCAGTACTACCTCTACCTCCATTCTAAGCCTATATAACTGCCCAAGTTTTGTTTTGTCCAGATATGAACAGATGACTATCTTTTCAGCTTCTGATGCATGTCAAGCCCAAATCTGATATAGGAGCCATCTTACCATATATTTTACTCTGTTTTCCATCTTTATCTTTTTGCTTTTTATTGGAATATTCCTCAAGTTTGTTTTCCAGCCATCTGTAGTTTTTATTTTTCTAGAATTTTCTTTCATTCTTCAAATGTCTCTTAGTCATGGTGTTATAGCTATGATTCATAAATCCCATATCCTTATGAGGATATTAATACATTTAAAGCTTTCTTCTTCCTGAATAGCCTTTTATTCATCTCAGTTGCTTTTTTCTATTAATTTGGTCACCACCTATCATATCAGAAGTTTGCTGATGATGCTCAACTATTCACTCATACTTGAGTATGAAACTAAAAAACTGGAGTCAAGTGCTATAAAAGCTAATTGGAGTGGAGTTTGGGGGAAGGGAGTTCTGGGGAGAATGGATACATTTATATATATGGCTGAGTCCCTTTGCTGTTCACATGGAACTACCACAACATTGAATTGTCTGTGTGTGTGTGTGTGTGTGTGTGTGTGTAAAGTCAGTCGTGTCCAACTCTTTGCGACCCCGTGGACTGTAGCCCCCCAGGCCCCTCTGTCCATGGGATTTCCTAGACAAGAATACTGGAGTGGGTAGCCATTTCCTTTGCCAGGGTATCCTCCCAACCCAGGGATCAAACCCGAGTCTCTTATGTCTCCTGTATTGGCAAGCCGCTATTTACCGCTGCGGCCACCTGGGAAACTATGCCCCGAATACAAAATTAAAAGTTAAAAAAGAGCTGACTGGAAGCTCCCAGCGTGTGGGTGGGACTTTCGAGCTTCACAATAGGATGATCTGACTGGGCTGCTGGTTGGGAAAACATGGCATTGGAATCTGTAGGTCATTCTTTCTAGCTGGTCAGAGTCCCTAAAGAGAAAATCCTTTCAGGTCAAACTGAAGTATTCTGGGAGTCAAGTAGGGAAGCACAGGCTGGAATATTCTGTTTGCTCTCTCCAGTCCTCCCTGCCACAGTACTAGTCTATTTTGGGTTTACTAAGAAATAGGCCCTGAGGCCAGAGAAGGCAATAGCACCCCACTCTAGTACTCTTGCCTGGAAAATCCCATGGATGGAGGAGCCTGGTGGGCTGCAGTCCATGGGGTCACTAAGAGTCGGACACAACTGAGCGACTTCACTTTCACTTTTCACTTTCATGCATTGGAGAAGGAAATGGCAACCCACTCCAGTGTTCTTGCCTGAAGAATCCTAGGGATGGGGGAGCCTGGTGAGCTGCCATCTATGGGGTCGCACAGGGTCGGACACGACTGAAGTGACTTAGCAGCAGCAGCAGCAGCAGCAGGCCCTGAGGCAAGGATTTGAGTGCAAGTAGTTTATTTGGAAGATGATCCTGGGCAAGACTTGTGGCAGAGAAGGGAGGTGAGTCAAGAAAGGGAAGAAAGCCAATGAAAGGATTTTTATCAATATAGTACTGTGGCTTGACTGGAGCTAATCCTACCGGAGAACCTTGAAGGCCAGCATGAAGCACACTTCAAGGGTTATCCTACTCAAGGGGTGAGAAAGATGATACTGATACTAACTTCCATCAGATATTTGTTCAGGACTGCCCTGGGGGTCATCACCCCAGCTTGCCACATGGGCAACAAGGAAGGCTCTGGTGACCAGAAAAAGCCCTCATCAGGTGGAAAAAGTTAATTGCATGATGACCAGATGCTAGTCTTGTGGTTGCTCAGCCTCAAGACCAAAAGACAACCCTGGAGACAGCAACAGAAGCATCAGTGGTATTTTGGACAGGAGGATCTTACACAAGTGACCCTGAAATGACCCTACCACGTGCAGCAGATGGTAGGTAGGACATGACAGGAGGCAAAGGAGGCTACCATTTGTAGGTAGAATTGACATCAGGTGGGCTCAGTGACTAATTAAGGTCTATATTTAAGAGGATTGGACTGTCGTGTGAGTGAAACAGAAACTGGACAAGCATGGGATGTACAAGAAGCAAGAGAAGAGCCATCTTAAACAGCCTGACGATGGAGGCATGCAGGCAGCTTGGGTAGAGGATTAATAAGGATGTTGGAGAGCCCCTTCAGCAGTTCCGTCTTACTGGGTGTGCATTCTCTCTACTTTCACAAGAAGGACCCCAGGGGCCTTCCTGAGATAGACGCCACTCCCCATGTCCTCTACTTGCCTCTTTCTGCAGAAAAACTTTAGCCAAAGATTAAATTTAATCAGAGAAGTAAGAAAACACGAAAGCAAAGGAAAACAAACAGACAAGATAATGATTTAGCCATTGAACAAAGTTAAAGACTTTTAGTTTCTCTTTAAGGGCTACAGATAATATTCTGAGCTATATCCTTTGAGCTGTTTGTAGATACTGAAACTCTGATCAGGTGGAAAAAACTAACTACACAACGACCAGACTAGTAATGACATAAACTTCTCCATCTTACACAATTCTGAGAACTAACTTCAAAGAGATGGGAACAATCAACCCTGGAACTGAAGATTAACTGTACTTAAAACAATCAAGATGGCACTGATCAAACCACTGCAAGACCAATTTCAAGGTGACTGTCAGAGCTGACTATGCTGTTCTGCACATGGCCTCCTCTCTCCGCCTATACACCCCTAAAAACTTCCCTTTGGAAGCTCAGCAGTTAGTAATTGGCTTTTAGACACATGTCTGCATTCTCCCCAGATTTCTGGCCTCCTAAATAAAATTGTCTTTCCTTTCCTACCAACACTTGTCTCTCAAGTACTGGCTTTCAAGCAGCGAGCAGATAAACCTGAGTTCAGAAACACTAACTGAACTTCTTTTCTCTGTCTGGGGAGCACCTTGGTGGCTATTTTTCCTAGTCGTCCACTTGTAATTCAAGTCTGGCTTTTACAGTACTCTAAATGACAAATGGCATCAGTCAAACCATGGTGGAAGGCGAAGAGGTGTTTATCCCCAAGTGGCCAATGGTAGAAAAGCAGTCAGGTTGCCAGCCCCACTGAGGAATCTAGAGGAACTCTTCCTGCTCCCCTATTTCTTTACAGTCTCCCAACTCAGAGGCAGCTATACAACTCCTTTTTTGACTTTTAGGGGCCAGGAAGTCCCCAAACTCTCACAATGCTAAGTCAATCTTCCCCACAAAGTGCTGGGAGCCGGCATATTGCATATTGAGTGAGGATCTGGAATAGCTCAACTGGAATTCTATCACTGCTGAGAGCCAGCGTGAGGCACTCCACCCATGACAAAGGTCATGAGGAAGGAGGCTCGGCATACGCAAAGGCGGGATCGAGCCTCAGGAGTCCCCCTGGAAATTCTCGAGCATCTACCCCCAAAACCAGAGTCTGCCTACTTTCTGCTTTGTGCTTTCACCTACACCTCTGACTTTACGGGGGGCTGTCTCCCACTACCTCTCTCTGAAAAAAGAGTTAGCTTACAGCTCCAGTTAATAATTCTTGGATGTGACAGTGTTTAACCTACAAACTCCTTTGGAAATCCTCTAGCCTGCCTGAATAGGTTTTTCTGGCCACATGTGATTGTTCAGAGCCTCCCAACTGTGAGAGGCAGGAGATGTTCTAAACTGCCTAAACACAGATTCCTTTGAGTAGTTAAAAGATTGATTAGAAAATGTATTGGTGAAGGGTTTTTCACTTGTTGGGCCAATGTTTGCTGCTAAGTCTCCATACTCCTTACCTACTGTGTCCTTGGCAGTGTATTGATTGATATAATGGGTGTATAGAAATGTAAAATGCCGCTTTGTCCAATGCTTTTTGGAAGGCTGGCGCCTGACTTTGGAATAATCACCTTTAGAGAAAGATAAGTTTCTTAAAATGTTAACAGGCCTCCGGGCCAGAAGATGATGTCAATCACCTGAACTTTTGCATATGATAAGTTTGCAGGAAGAAAGCCTGGCTTGCTGCATGACTCTACCCCTTCCCCCATTATCCTCTATGCATACCTTAAGGTATAAAAACTACTTTGGAAAATAAAGTGCGGGCCTTGTTCACTGAAACTTGGTCTCCCCATGTCACTCTCTCTCCCAAATTCCAGCTGAGCGTCCATCTGGAGCGCGGATGTCCTCTGCGACCATTTATTTGCCTGGGCTTCTAAGACCCACTCGAGAAGGTGTCTAAGGTGGGGCACCTTCCGCTATTCGAGAGGGCGCCTGCGGCCTCCGTGGTCAGAGCTAACCTGGTGTCACGGGTTATATTGATTTTCCGCGTAAACCAAGCCACTCAGCTTCTTTTCTCCACTGAATTTCCTCACTGAGCTATCCTTATTCTATTACTCTTTGTATCCTTAATTAAAGTGTAATTAAGCAGTTATTCCCTGACCCTCGCCTAGCCGTCTCTCCTTCGAATACCCTGGATCAGCCGGGGCTGGTCCCCGGCAACAAAGAATTCCAGCAATGTCTGAAGGCACACATTTTCCAAGTTACTTTCCTGACCATTCTCCAGCTCATCCCTGCTTCCTCTCCACACACTTCTCGGAGCTGGGCTCCTGAACAGTGCAGCAGCCCTCTGAGCTGTGACTTCTAAAGAACCCAAGGCTTCATTCAAACCCAACTGTCCACAGCAGTCTGTGGCTTGAGAGTGGAAAATAAACTGGAGTTTGCAGCTAAGGGAAAGGAAGCTGCTAAAGTTCTTAACTTATAATACTGATGTGAGAACTTCCCTGGTGGTCCCAGTTGCTAAGACTCTGCGTTCCCCATGCAGGAGGGCCTGGTTTCAATCCCTGATCAGGGAACTAGATCCCACATGCTGCAACTAAGAGTTCACATGCCACAAGTAAAAGATCCAAGTACCACAACTAAAAAAAAATCTCACATGCTGCAAAGATCAAAGATCCCACATATTGCAACTAAGACCTGGTACAGCCAAATAAATAATTAAAATATTTTTTTAATACTGATATGATGTTTAAATAGTTGGCTTGATCAAATATTTATGGTTTTAAAATATGCTGTCTCATTTAGTCTTTATAATGACATGGGATAGGCAGAGAGCAATTAACGAGGCTTATAAAGGTTAAGTGACTTATAAAGATTAAAGTATGTAATGGAGGCAGGGCTAGAATTCAGGTGTTCAGAACTAATTAGCAGGAATTCTGCTTCAAGGAGAATAACACAATAATAATTACTGATGTCTGTACAGCATACTATCATAGAAAATTATTTCCAGGTACAATAATCCTCATAACAAAAAAAAGCTTGTTTGTGGAATTCTAAAAATGATACTGAACAAGCTTACTGGCCTCTCTCAAGTCAGCCAAGCTCCTGAAAGCTCTGTAGGTCTTCCAGCTCTGCCCCACTCCACTTGTTAACTCAGGACATTGGTGAGTTGGCCCTGGTAGTCCCAGACATCATATCCTGATCTGATGACATGCAACAAAAAGAGAAGAGAGTGAGAGCTGCCAGGCGTCAAAGTAGCCAATTAAACCAGCAAGCAAAAAATGACGAGTTAAGCCTTTAACCACTTCCTGTGACAGTGTGAGAAAGAGGTTAAAACCAGACCTTCCCATTTTTCCATGAAACAGAGCAATGGTCAAGGTCAGGTGGATTAGCTCAGATTCATCTATGCTGGGGGTGAATTCACTGAACAGAAAGCTCCAGCTGTTCTACGGACCCTGGGGAAAAAAGACTAGGAGGAAAGAGTTAGGAGTGAAAAAGTATTTCCCCTTCCTGGATAAGGAAGTGTCAGCAAAGGTGCCTTAAAGACGTCTCAGTTCAGTTCAGTCGCTCAGTCATGTCTGACTCTTTGCAACCCCATGAATCGCAGCACGCCAGGCCTCCCTGTCCATCACCAACACCTGGAGTTCACTCAAACTCACGTCCATCGAGTCGGTGATGCCATCCAGCCATCTCATCCTCTGTCGTCCCCTTCTCCTCCTGCCCCCAATCCCTCCCAGCATCAGAGTCTTTTCCAATGAGTCAACTCTTTGCATGAGGTGGCCAAAGTACTGGAGTTTCAGCTTCAGCATAATTCCTTCCAAAGAACACCCAGGGTGTTCTAAAGGTGATCTCCTTTAGAATGGACTGGTTGGATCTCCTTGCAGTCCAAGGGACCCTCAAGAGTCTTCTCCAACACCACAGTTCAAAAGCATCAATTCTTTGGTGCTCAGCTTTCTTCACAGTCCAACTCTCACATCCATACATAACCACTGGAAAAACCAAAGCCTTGACTGGATGGACCTTTGTTGGCAAAATAATGTCTCTGCTTTTTAATATGCTACCTGCTGCTGCTGCTGCTGCTAAGTCTCTTCAGTCATGTCCGACTCTGTGCAACCCCATAGACGGAAGCCCACCAGGCTCCCCTGTCCCTGGGATTCTCCAGACAAGAACACTGGAGTGGGTTGCCATTTCCTTCTCCAATGCATGAAAGCGAAAAGTGAAAGGGAAGTCGATCAGTTGTGTCCGACTCCTAGTGACCCCATGGAACTGCAACCCACCAGGCTCCTCCATCCATGGGATTTTCCAGGCAAGAGTACTGGAGTGGGGTGCCATTGCCTTCTCTGAATATGCTATCTAGGTTGGTCATAACTTTTCTTCCAAGGAGTAAGAGTCTTTTAATTTCATGGCTGCAGTCATCATCTGCAGTGATTTTGGAGCCCCCAAAAATAAAGTCTGACACTGTTTCCACTGTTTTCCTATCTATTTCCCATGAAGTGATGGGACCAGATGCCATGATCTTCGCTTTCTGAATGTTGAGCTCTAAGCCAACTTTTTCACTCTCTACTTTCACTTTTATCAAGAGGCTTTTTAGTTCCTCTTCACTTTCTGCCATCAGGGTGGTGTCATCTGCATATCTCAGGTTATTGATATTTCTCCCGGCAACCCTGATTCCAGTTTGTGCTTCTTCCAGCCCAGCATTTCTCATGATGTAGTCTGCATAGAAGTTAAATAAGCAGGGTGACAATATACAGCTTTGACGTACTCCTTTTCCTATTTGGAACCAGTCTGTTGTTCCATGTCCAGTTCTAACTGTTGCTTCCTGACCTGCATGTAGGTTTCTCAAGAGGCAGATCAGGTGGTCTGGTATTCCCATCTCTTTCAGAATTTTCCACAGTTTATTGTGATCCACACAGTCAAAGGCTTTGGCATAGTCAATAAAGCAGAAATAGATGTTTTCTGGAACTCTCTTGCTTTTTCGATGATCCAGCAGATGTTGGCAATTTGATTTCTGGTT
Source organism: Bubalus bubalis (assembly GCF_019923935.1). NCBI lineage: Eukaryota > Metazoa > Chordata > Mammalia > Artiodactyla > Bovidae > Bubalus > Bubalus bubalis. The sequence goes on along the minus strand of NC_059167.1, from coordinate 101,611,313 downwards.
CCTCTGCCTTTTCTAAAACCAGCTTGAACATCTGGAAGTTCACGGTTCATTTATTGCTGAAGCCTGGTTTGGAGAATTTTGAGCATTCCTTTACTAGCGTGTGAGATGAGTGCAATTGTGCAGTAGTTTGAGCATTCTTTGGCATTGCCTTTCTTTGGGATTGGAGTGAAAACTGACCTTTTCCAGTCCTGTGGCCACTGCTGAGTAAAGAGACCTCTCATGGAAGGCCTTGGAGCTAGGAATGCACAGAGAGAAGCACAGGAGTCTGAGGCCTGAGACCTTGACGGCAGCCCCCTCTCCCAGACTGCAGGGCACTGGCTGTGCACCAAGGCTGTGGAGGGAAAGCGGACATTCCCCATGAGGCTTGCCAGGCCAGGCGACAGGCCTGAAAAATCCCACGTGGGTCTTTAACTGTAAGCCAGACTCCTCAAGAACTGCGAAATTCCATGAACCCTGAAGCCTGTGCTATCTCTGAACCTACATGAACCCACGCATTTCTTTTTATTTCAGCAAGGCTTTCTATTACATGGACCCAAATCATTTCAACTGATATGTTCCACTAGCCAGCCAGAGGCTCAGACCAGAAACCCAAGCGTGAATCTCAATTCCTGTCTTTCTCACCATTTCCGGTCTATCAGTGAGTCCTGTCCAATCTACCTCCCAAACCTATCCCAAACCCACCCTCTTTATATACATATAACTGAACCACTTTACTGTACACTTGACACTACACAACATTTTAAAGCAAGTATATTTCAACACAAATTATAAATAAATAAAACCCATCCCCTTCTCTCCAACCTCAGCTTTCCCCACCTCAGTCCAAGCCACCTCATCTCTCACTTGGACAACTTTGATGGGTTCCTAACTGCTCTCCTGTCTTCTGCTCTTGCCATCTTTTAATTTGGCCTCCATGTAGCAGCAAGAGTGATCCTCTTAAAACACAAATTTGACCACATCGTTCTCCTGCTTGACCCTCAGAGGAAAGTCAAATTTTCGTGGCATAGTTTAAGAGACTTTATAAGGTGGCGCACCTGCTTATCACTCTCACTTCCTCGTATGTCCCATTTTCATCTCATTACACTCCAGCCTCCCTAGTCTTCTTCCAGTTCATAAAAAACTCCAAACTCTTGGGCATTCCCTGGCAGTGCAGTGGTTAGGATATCATGCTCTCACTGCTGAGGGCATAGGTTCAATCCCTGGTCAGGGAGTTAAGATCTCACAAGCTATGCGGTCAAAAAAACACAAAACTCGAAACTCTTTCTGCATACCATTCCCTCTACCTGGAATGTTGTCCACTCCATCTATAATTTCCTCCTTTTCATCCTTTATGTACAACTTAACCGTCACCTCTTCAGAAATCCTTCCCTGCCCGTTGTAACGAGTCTCTACTGCTATTATCAGTCGCCTTCCTCTCTTTCCTTTTACACTATGCTCCTCAATGTGATTTTTTTCAACTCGTTTTTTCCCCTCACCAACTATATCATAAGTTACAGGAAAGCAGGGATCTTTTCCATGTTATTCATTGAATTCTCAGTGCTTAGAATGCTTTCGTTACATGGCAGGCACTCTATAAACAGTTGCTAGTCAAGAATAGGCAAATGAGTACGTTATCACCAAATGTATGCTGAGATTACTAAGGAAGAAGTGATGAGATGCAAAATCTTAACATGAGTAAGTGTGAATCTCCTTAAAAAAGTACATCTCTGCCTAGAAATCTGTTGGAACAGATGAACTCATTCTAGCTCAGATGGGTTTTTGATACTTGTACCAAAGAGTTCTAATCAATGCAGAGTTCACTTGCTCCCTCTTCCTCTATGTATCTGTATATCTATATTATATATAGTATATATTATATATAATATAAATATATGTAATAGATATGAAATATAATATACAACATAATATATAATACATACCTATGTGTGTTAAACATAAATATATGTATGTTGCTGCTAAGACACTTCAGTCGTGTCCGACTCTGTGTGACCGCATAGACGGCAGCCCACCAGGCTCCCCCGTCCCTGGGATTCTCCAGGCAAGAACACTGGAGTGGGTTGCCATTTCCTTCTCCAATGCATGAAAGTGAAAAGTGAAAGTAAATTTGCTCAAGTCATGTCCGACCCTCAGCGACCCCATGGATTGCAGCCTACCAGGCTCCTCCGTCCATGGGATTTTCCAGGCAGAAGTACTGGAGTGGGGTGCCATTGCCTTCTCCGAAATATATGTATAAATACATATAAAAACAACTTTTGATGCTAGAACTCTAACGTATCTCCCTTTACTTTTACCCTTCCCCTTCCTGTTCCTCTGTCATGTCTAACTTCCATGCCCTAATAAGTTTGCCCAGAATTGTAGGAAGCAGTTCAAAAGGAGAAAGTAAACTTACCAGATTCAAATAAAAAAGCTCTACTCTGTTGGCAAACAAACTTCTTTTTGTATGAGGATAGCTCAGGAAAAAGAAAACTGTTTCAGGATTTTCCAGTTTTAGAAATAGTTTCTTAATTTTTTAAAATCAGAAATATAATCTCTGTAAGAGTTCTTAAGAATTTTCTTATTAATTCCCTATCACTGATGAAGGGCTGTTTTTTTTTTGCTAAAATTTCAGAAACTAAATTACTAATAGACCCTAATTATGGTGTTGATTCTTTGAATAAATTTTGTTGTTGAGTAAGCGGGCTGGAGTCTGTTTTGTTTTTCTTTCGTTAATTGACCTTGTAAGCATCTTAACTGGGAAAAGCTGTTAGTCTCAAAACATCTCACATTGAATTTAAAATAAATTTTGGTTGAAACAACAGCAGGCAAGTCCTAAGTACTCCTCCAATCACTCATTATCAAAATAATCAGCTCAGTTGGGTTCCATCTCTGTTCCACATGGTCAACGTGGAACTCATGGTCCAGAGTTGGTCCATTAATCTCCCCAGACAGAGGCCCCATCTGGGATAAGCCTGGGAAGCCCTAACTGTTCCCAGAAAACACAAGGAAAGCAGAATCCAAAACACCAGAAGTCTGTTTTATCTCTACCACCAGTGAGTGTCCATTCCTTTTTCCCATTTCTAAAATATATCATACTGCCTTCTCATCTTTTTAGCACAAGAGCTGGACTTGAAAACTGAACCTCCACTCTAACAACTTCAGATAATTATATTATTATCTGGTTAAATGATTCAGATCTCTAAAAAAGCCCTTTCCCACATAATAAAACTCCTCTCTTAAAGTTAGGCCTCTCTTCTCCATTCTATAGTCATGGCAGCCCTTTAGCAGGGTGATACAATCTCACTCTCTGCTGTAGTTTTATATTATTTCGCTGCCCTAACAAATTACCAGACTTGGCTTAAACAATACAAATTTATTAACTTATGAAGTACAAGTCCCTCAGTCATGTCTGACACTTTACGACCCTCTGGACTATACAGTCCATGGAATTCTCCAGGCCAGAATACCGGGATCTTCCCAACCCAGGGATTGAACCCAAGTCTCCCACATGGCAGGCAGATTCTTTCCAGCTGAGCCACAAGGGAAGTCCAAGAATACTGGAGTGGGTAGCCCATCCCTTCTCCAGGGGATCTTCCGGACTGAGGAACCAAACCCGGGTCTCCTGCATTGCAAGTGGATCCTCTACCGAGTTAGCAGTGAAGCCCATATTATTATCTTATAGTTCTGTAGATTTGAAGCCCAATACAGATCCCACCGGGCTAAAATCAAGGTGTTGACAAGGCTATGTTCCCTACTGACAGTCCTAAGGGAGTGTAAGTTCCCTTGCCTTTTCCAGCCTCTAGAGACCACCTGCTTTCTTTGGTTCATGCTTCTCTTCCTCCCCTCTCATGCCAGCAATGTTTGGTCAATTCCTTCTCACATAACATTACTCTGACCTTCTTTCACAGTCCTATTTCCCAGTGACTCACTCCTTCTACTTCCTCCTCCATTTTTAAAGAGCCCAGTGATTGCAATGCGCTCACCCAGATAATCTAGAACACTCTCCCTATATTAAAACCAGCTGATTAGCAATCTTAATCACCCCTTTCCATTAACAACATAGTCACAGATTCCAGGGATTAAAATGGACATCTTTGGGGGCATTAGTCTGCTTCTCACACTCTATAGGTATCCTTGCTTTATAGCTTTTCTCTATGGCTACCCACCCCCTTACTTCCATTTCTAGGAAGCATTGACAAATGTCATGATGCCTGAAAATTGCTAGTTTTAGTGAATTGAAATTATGGAGCTTTAGCTCCTTTATTCTATGGTTTTTCCAGTAGTCATGTATGAATGTGAGAGTTGGACCATAAAGAAAGCTGAGCACTGAAGAATCAATGCTTTTAAACTGTGGTGTTGGAGAAGACTCTTGAGAGTCCCTTGGACTGCAAGGAGATCCAACCAGTCCATCCTAAAGGAAATCAGTCCTGAATATTCACTGGAAGAACGGACGCTGAAGCTGAAACTCCAATACTTTGACCACCTGATGCAAAGAACTGACTCATTGGGAAAGACCCTGATGCTGGGAAAGATTGAAGGCAGGAAGAGAAGGGGACAACAGAGGATGAGATAGTTGGGTGACATCACTGACTCAATGGACATGAGTTTGAGCAAGCTCCGGGAGTTGGTGATAGACAAGGAAGCCTGGCATGCTGCAGTCCATGGAGTCACAAAGAGTTGGACACGACTGAGTGACTGAACTGAACTGATTCATTGCACGTGGGATCACCTAGCTTTAAAAAAGTTGTTATTTAAGGGTAAAATAATGTCTGGGATTTGCTTTAAAATAATCCACCAGGGGAAAAAGTTGCAAGGCAAACATAAAATATGGTAAACAAAAGGGTGATAATTTTTGAAGTTGGGTGGTAAGTACATGGAGTTTCTTTATATTCTTTTCTTTTGTATATACTTTCAAATGTTCATAATTTAAAAACTGAACATTTGAATTCAGTTGACCTCCTGATTTTTTTTTAATATTTGTGTGGAAAAAATAGATAAGAATAGCCCAATTTGCATACTAGGGACTTCTCTGGTGGTCCAGTGACTAAGACTCCACACTCCCAAGGCAGGGGGCCCAAGTTCAGTCCCTGGTCAGGGAATTAGATCCCACATGCTGCAACTAAGAGTTCATATGCCGCAACTAAAAAATATCCCACATGCTGCAAATAAAGTCCCACATGCTGCAACTAAGACTGGCACAGCCACATCAACAAATCAATCAATATTTTTTCTAATTGCATACTAAACATGTCCTTTTTAGTGCACTAATTGGAAATGCAGCTGACTTAAAATTTTTATTGAGATATAATTTACGAGATGCAGCAGACTTTTGTAAAATTAAACCTTTTATTTTGAGAAAACTGGAGACGCATATGTAGTTTTAAGAAGAGACCTCTGATATGCCCTTTACCCAGTTTCTGACAATGGTAATATCTTATAAAACTGTAGCAGGATATCACAACCAGGAGGCTGAATCAACAGTCAAGGATCCTTCATGATGCCCTTTTACAGTCAGCATTTTCTGTGCAGGTGACAGGTGTTTATTGTGTATTACAAATGAAGACCTTCTCATCGATTTTACTCACCTTCCTTTCAACTTTGCTTAGGGACTTAACTGCTGCTGCTGCTGCTAAGTCGTTTCAGTTGTTTCTGACTCTGTGTGACCCCATAGACAGAAGTCCACCAGGCTCCCCCGTCCCTGGGATTCTCCAGGCAAGAACACTGGAGTGGGTTGCCATTTCCTTCTTCAATGCATGAAAGTGAAAAGTGAAAGTGAAATCGCTCAGACGCGTCCGACTGTTAGCAACCCCATGGACTGCTGCCTACCAGGCTCCTCCATCTGTGGGATTTTCCAGGCAAGAGCACTGGAGTGGGTTGCCATTGCCTTCTCTGGGGACTTAACTGGCAGTTGCTTAAAATTACCAAAACCTATTTTTCAGAGCTGTTAAACATGCTGCCTGGTATAACCCGAAAATTGAACTGGCCGAATTTTAGGAACCATAAACAGATTGCAAAATATGAGCTCAAATAAGGGATTGAGAGCAGTGCACAGCACAGTGGAGAGGCAGCCTGGAACTCCGGTATCAGAGCAGCGTGGTGGGGCTGCAGAGCAGCGGCAGTCACCACCGGGATGGCCAGGAGTCATCAGCGGTGCGGTAAGCACTGCTACTCCAGCGGCCTCTGCCAACATCCAGGCTCCCCTTTCCTTTCAGTTAAAGCACCCACTTAGGAATATGTGTTGGTGCAGCCACTACGGAAAACAGTATGGAGTTTCCTCAAAAAACTAAAAATAAAGTTACTGTGTGATCCAGCAATCCCACTCCTGGGTATATATCTGGACAAAACTATAATTCAAAAAGATACATGCCACCCCTATGTTCATAGTGGCCTTATTCACAATAGACAAGACATGGACGCAACCTAAATGCTCAATGACAGATGAAAGGATAAGGAAGATGTAGTACATATATGCAATGGAATCATTAAAAAGAATGAGATAATGCCATTTGCAGCAACATGGATGGGCCTAGAGGTTATTATACTAAGTGAAGTAAGAAAGAGGAAGACAAATATCACGTGATATCACTTATACGTGGGGTCTAAATACGACACAAATGAACTTATCTACAAAACAGGCATGGACTCACAGATGTAGGGAATTGAATCATTTTGCTGTACCGCAGAAATTAACACAACATTGTAAATCAACTATACTTGGATTTTTAAAAATTAAATAAAAAATTAAGGACTCATTTAAGAACCGTCATTTCCTGGCTCCTCTCACAACTCTATGTGATTTGATAGAGCAACTACTTTTGGCCAAGAAGATATGCATAGGGTAGTCTAGGACTTCAATAAATTTTATTTAAAAAGTGGCAAGCCCTTCTTTGCACCTTCCTGTGGCCAACAACTGACCCTGTGGTCAGAGAAGTAAAATAGAAGATGCTATGGACTCTGTTGCATTGAAGCAACCAAATCAGACCTGGAGTACCTCCCTGTAGTACTTGACTGAGAGACAGAGAGAGGAGAGAGAGAGGAGAGAAGAGGTGAACTTATCTTGTGAAGCCATGATTTGGGGCTTTATTCTTTTACATGCAGACAGTAATCCAAACTTACATAAGCAATCTTCTCCTTATCTAGAGGCAAAGGTTGTTTTCATTTGAGTCTGGAGACTGCTGTTTTGATTTGGAAAACAAATGTACTTCAATAGGCTTTTGATCATATAAAATTAAAGGCCTGAAATGACTATAGACTTAAAAGTCTGAAACAGTTGGAAGGTAACCAGCTCTGTGGAATGATGCAAAATTTTCTCTTCCTTTGAGCAGAATTGAGCCTCTACAGAAAGAGGGTTACAAAGTTTGTGGAAAGGATAAGAAATAGAAAAGAAAAATTTCTTCTCATTTTAGAAGAGGAAAAAAAAAAAGCATATAGTTGAGGGCCTGACCCTGGGCTGAATTTAAGTTCAAGATTCCCAAATCTATCATCTATTCTCTCAAAGATGCTTCTGCTACCCAGGGGCCTGAGGAGAGTGAGAGCTGGTGGGACAGCCTCCTGCAGAGATGGATCTGGGAACCAGGATATCAGGATGCACTAATTTTAAGGTAGATTTCTTTTTTTATTCCCTGCGGGGAATTCTCTCTGCTGATGTCCAAGTGTAGTGATCATCTGTCTTATCTTTTCTTTTTTTTTTTTCTTTTCAGAATCCATTTTCTGTCTGGTAACATGAAGCTATGTGTTCTTCAGGAGCACCTCCTCCCCCACCTTCACCCTTGTGTTTTGGAAAGCGCTGATTCCTTACCCCCAACCCCCTCATCCTAGTCCCCAATATCCAAGAGCATCTGCCACAGTGATCACTCAGGGGTTAAGCTAGGAACCAAGTCATGCTCAGTAGACCCACTGCTATGACATTTGGGGGACTTTGTGGGAAAGGAAAGCCTTTTTTCTGCTCTGCTTGCTAAAGGGCTCAGAAAATAAGCCCGGAAATTCAGTGCCTTCTCTGCTATCACTTAGGAGGGCCTGCCAGAGAATGAAGCCAAAACAGAGGAAACAAGGATATGAGATGGAAAAAAACAAATTTCTGGTCACATCGTTTGAACCCTGGAATACAACCAAGCCTTGAAATATGTGTACCCCCTGGATTTTTCATTACCTTAGCCAATACATTCTCTTATATTTATGGAGGTGCTGTTACTCTTTAAAACCAGTTTGAGATTGAAAGGTTGTTGCTGAGCCATGAAAGACACCAGGATCCTTGGCCTCCAGAGGAGTTCAATCCAGGGCCAGTGACAAGGCTGGATCACTCAAAGCTTTTGTGTAATTAAGTTTTATTACAGAACAAAAGATATTGAGAAAGCTCCTTACATAGACATCAGAAGGAAGTGCTCCCCTCCTAGTCTTTAGCTGGATGTTATATAGCTACTAGATGGCTGCTAATTGGAGAAAGAAAATGTCTCAAATCTCAGAGACTGGCACCAGGCCTCTCACCCACAACATGCATTTTGAGATAACATTGGCACAAGGTGAGTTGTCCCCCATAAGAAAAACTCATTCATTGGCTCAAGGTTTGAGAAAAGACAAGTTCATGTGGAACCAGGTGTCATCATGGCAACACAGAATTTTAAGAGAAACCTCCTCTTTAATTTGTATGGAGATGGGAAAAAAATCTGACACTTGCAGTTTGTTTCCTCCTGCCGCTTGAGAGAGAGAGAAAACATCTGACACTTGCAGCCTATTTCCTGTTTGGAGACCCCTAGACTTCCTGCCTGTTACCCTCTCAAGATGAATGTGTCTGTCTCTTACAACCCTGAGTCCTGACTGACATACATAGCAAGTCTGGTCCTTCTGTATTTGGGGGAATCAAGGAAGAAGTGTGTGCCTACATGTGGAGTATTTGTTTATTAGAGGAGCAAATCAGCATAAAAAGAAGCTTATGAGAGCAAGAGAAGATTGGCAGGAATGGAGCAGCAATCCAAAAGCAAGTGATGGAGATGAGAGCTTAAACCCTCTACTCTGACACTCAACAAGAATGACCTCTGAAACCTGGAGAACTTGAGAGCACTCTGATTACACCAGTAAAGTCAATATATCCTAAATGAAATATGATATATGTGGAAAACTGTCTCATATGTCCAAGCGGGAAGAGCTGAATCAGATGGTTGGCTAATATTATTCACATCTCCAAAAAAACAGTGAGTCAACAAAAGGCATAGAGAGGAAAGCCTGAAAGAAATCTGAGATGCAGAATTTGACACTGCCTCCACGACTGAGTGACTTCACTTTCACTTTTCATTTTAATGTATTGGAGAAGGAAATGGGAACCCACTCCAGCATTTTTGCCTGGAAAATCCCAGGGACAGGGGAGCCTGGTGGGCTGCCGTCTATGGGATCGCACAGAGTCAGACACAACTGAAGCGACTTAGCAGCAGCAGCAGCAGCTCCAAGTCCCATAGATTGGATACATGCTGAGTATCCAACTTGACCATCTGCTTGGGAGTACTTCCACATAATGGCTGTGATGGGACCTTCAACCTTAAAAAATTACTCAACTTAGGTGCTATTTCAATTCAGCATTCTTCCAGCAATTTAAGATTACAATTTTATGTCGCTTGTAGCCTTCCATCAGCACTGTCAAGGGTGATGCAAGGCCCTGCAAAGGAGAGGGAGCAAGTTCAGATTAAAACCTTTTGAGAGCAGGCAATGTCAAACTGTGTCAGGAAGCCAGGTCCCAAGGCCAGGTCTGGAGGGTCCTAAACAGAACCAGAGTTTGGGAACGGGGTATGGAATTGGAAGGGTGAGGGCGCTACAGTTTCTGAGTCAGCAAAATTTTTATTACTGGCACCCCACTCCAGTACTCTTGCGTGGAAAATCCCACAGACGGGGGAGCCTGGTAGGCTGCAGTCCATGGGGTCGCTAGGAGTCGGACACGACTGAGCAACTTCACTTTCACTTTTCACTTTCATGCATTGGAGAAGGAAATGGCAACCCACTCCAGTGTTCTTGCCTGGAGAATCCCAGGGACGGGGGAGCCTGGTGGGCTGCCGTCTATGGGGTCGCACAGAGTCGGACACGACTGAAGCAACTTAGCAGCAGCAATAAAAGGAATAACAGTAATAAAAGATTCATAATTAAAAATTGTTCATTGTAAATGAACAAAGAGATTTTGGTAATTGTTCTAATCAAACTGTGGCGTCTGCATATGGCCTTTGTTGTCTTGGGCTCTGAGGGGTGGGGCTGGTTGAAGGATGGGCCCACAGCACTTGGTCCTAATTTTGCATGGGCCTCCCTGCACACGAAGGGCCAAATCCACATTTTCATTAGTGTTGGAAATGCCATTTTAGAAACTTGGACCTTTGTCCTAACACTTTTTCCCCTCTAAAAATGCAAATGTCCACAAAGAGCATTAATACATTAAACTTGATTACACATAGACACTGTTAGTGAGAATTTTCTTTTTTTAAGCAGAAATTAAGTGCTTTCCATTTTACTTCTTGCTAAGTCACTTCAGTCGTGTCCGACTCTGTGTGACCCCATAGACAGCAGCCCACCAGGCTCCCCCATCCCTGGGATTCTCCAGGCAAGAACACTGGAGTGGGTTGCCATTTCCTTCTCCAGTTCATGAAAGTGAAAAGTGAAAGGGAAATCACTCAGTCGTGTCCAACTCTTCGTGACCCCATGGACTGCAGCCCACCAGGCTCTTCCGTCCATGGGATTTTTCAGGCAAGAGTACTGGAGTGGGTTGCCATCGCCTTCTCCATTTTACTTCTTAAAAGAGCTTTATTGTTTTTATTAGTAAGCAACTTTCTGAAAGTTAATTTTCCTAACTTTGAATATGAAAAATTCATGCAAATCAATGGAGAACTCACTCTGGGATTAAATAATGTATGGAGTTTTATGCTGAAAAAGTACAAACTGTGGTATCATTAATATGCAGAAATAGATAGTTAATTTCTGTACATTTGCCCATACATATTATTATTTTCGTGACAGTGGAGTATGCGAACCATAAATTTATAGTTTCCAGAATTTCATGTTTTAAAATTTATCTACTCCAGCTTTTGAGTGCCATTTCTTCCGAAGTATTTGTTTAGGAAAGAATGGCAAATAACGCCCAGCAGGTAGACTGCCAGGTTTCAAAGAACTGGTTTGCCCTTGCATCAGTACCTACGTTAAAGTCTGTTTGTTTAATTTTCTACAGAAGAGAATTTGCATTGCTAAACTTGGCGTGTACAGCATGCATCTCTAATTTAGGTAAAACACCCATTCTGCCAGAAATCCATAATTAGAAAACAACCATAAAAGCTACACAAAAGCATATGTTAGTTTTTACAAATTTAAAGTTTTATTTGCAAACCATCAGCCCACTTGATACAGGTGCTACGAGTAGCCTGAATTATTGAATGAATTATTGCTCACTTCCCCTGTCCCGCTTTTATCCCTAATCTGGCTTACCTCTTCTCTCCCCTTCCCCCCAACAATCCATTTTCCCTACTCTGAGCAAGTTAACAACCTTTGCATGTCCTTGCATGCCTTCTCCCTACTCTTTTTTTTCTTTCTTTTGGCCACACTATGTGGGGTGCAGATTCCTAACCACTGGATTGCCAGGGAATTCCCTCCCTACTCTTTTAATTAGACAAACATATATACATGAGGATTTCCTCCTCATTTTCTTACAAAATAAATGATGGTTATAAAATTTTTTAAATTTTCTTTCTTTAGTAAAAGTATGTGGAAATCTCTCCAGGTCAACTGATAAAGAACCCACTCATTCTTTAAATTTATAATATTCTGTGTTTCTTAATATTCTATGAGGTGGCTATAGCACAGTTTAGTCCATTGTTTCCCCACTGATGTCATACACATTGTTTTCTGTCTTTTGTCCTTGCAAAAAGTTCTGCAATAAAAGTCCTTTAGGCAAGTCCTTAAGTACAGGTGCCTTTATTTCTAGCAGAAGTGAGAGAACTTGGTCAAGGGTGTGCATATTTTAAATTTTAATAGGTATTCCCAGATTGCTTTCCCAATGCACAGTATTGAATTCACAGTTTTAAATGTAATGTATGAGTGTGCCTTCGCCTGCACTCACCTCCATTGCCACCAGTCATAGGCAGTACTATTCTTTACAATTATTGCATCTTGATAAAAGGTGTTGGCATGTTCTCTGACTTCAGACTATACTACAAAGCTACAGTAATCAAAATAGTATGGTACAGGCACAAAAACAGAAGTGTAAATTAATGGAACAGAATAGAAAACCCAGAAATAAACCCCCAAACTTATGGTCAATTAATCTACCACAAAGGAGGCAAGAATAAACAATGGCAAAAAGACAGTTTCTTCAATAAGTGGTGCTGGGGAAACTAGACATTTATGTGTAAAAGAATGAAATTAGACTATTATCAACACCATATACATATATAATCTTAAATGGATTAAAGATCAAAAAATAAAACAAATACTATAACATTCCTAGAGGAAAACACAGATAAAACACTCTTTGACATAAATTGCAGCAATGTTTTTTTTTGGATCCATCTCTTAGCATAATGGAAATAAAAACAAAAATAAGCAAATGGGACATAATTAAACTAAAATACTTTTTCACAGCAAAGGAAACCATAAACGAAATGAAAAGACAACCTATGGACTGGGAGAAAATATTTTCAAATAATGCTACTAATGAGATTAATTTCTAAAATATACAAACAGCTCATACAGCTGAATATCAAAAAACAAATAGCCTGATTGAAAAATTGGTAGAAGGGCTTCCCTGGTGGTCTAATGCTAAGACTCTGCAGTCTTAATGCAGGGGTTTCAGGTTCAAACTCTGGTCAGGAAACTAGATCATACATACCACAAGTAAAAGAGCCCATATGCTGTAACTGAGACCTGGTGCAGCCAAATAAATTTTAAAAAGGAGTTAAAAAAAAAAAAGAAAGAAAACCTAAATAGGCATTTCTCCAAAGAAAATATATCAACAGCCAACAGGTACCAGAAAAGATGTTCAACATTGTTAATTCTTAGAGAAATGCTAATCAAAACCACAATGGGGTATCATCTCACACCCATCAGAATGGCCTTTTTTTTTTCTGGCCTCACCAGGCAGCATACAGGATTTTAGTTCCCCAAACAGGGATCAAAGCCAGGCCCCCTGCATTGGGAGTGCGGAATCTTAGCCACTGGACTACTGGAGAAGTCCCCAGAAGGGCCATTATTTAAAAAGTCTACAGATAATAAACGCTGGAGAAAAGGGAACCCTCCTACACTGTTGGTGGAAATGCAAATCAGTGCAGCCACTATGGAGAACAGTATGAAATAGTTCCTCAAAAAACAAAAATAGAGTTACTATTTGATCCTGCAGTCTCACTCCTGGGCATATATCTGGAGAAAACTATAATCCAGAAAGTACATTCACCTCAGTGTTCACAGCAACACTAATTACAATAGCCAAGACATGGAAGCAATTGAAGTGTGCTATAGACCATGCCTATCACAACTGACATGACAACAGAGACTGGAGCTACCATGTCTATTCACTCATTCATTCTAAAACAAGACACAGCACATACTGAGCACTTACATCTGCCAGATTTTGGATAAAGAAGATGTGGTATATATTAATATATACAATAGAATATTACTCAGTCATAAAAAAGAATGAAAATGGGACTTCCATGGTGCTTCAATGGTTAAGAATCAGTCTTCAAATGCAGAAGATGCAAGTCTGATCCCTGGTCCAGGGACTAAGATCCCACATGCTTTGGGGCAACTAACCGCACGTGCAGCAACAACTGAGCCCATGCACCATGACAGAGAGCCCGAGGGCTGCAATTAAGACCTGATGAAGGTCTTAAATATGTATTAAATAAATGCATTTTTTAAAAGATCATACTTAATGGTGAAAGTCTGAATGTTTTTCTCCCTAGGATCAGGAACAAAGGAGAATGTTCACTCACTTCTCCTATTCAACACTATACTGCAAGCCCATAATCAGTGCAGTAAGGAAAGGAAATGAAATAAAAGGAATAAAAATTGGAAAGGAAGAAATAAAAATATTCTTTAAAAGCAACAATAAAATAATGTCATTTGCAGCAACATGGATGGACCCATATCAAGTGAAGTAGGTCAAAGACAAATATCATATGATATCACTTATAGGTAGAATCCAAAAGAAATGATACACTCTTGCTGAGATTTATTGAAAGTCAGTGCACAAGAGTTTGTAAAAAGAAAAAGAAGAATGAAAAAAAGAAAAAGTGATATACAAAGAAACTTATTTACAAAACAGAAATAGACTCATAGACATAGAAAATAAAGTTATGGTTACTAAAGGGGAAAAGGAGGGGAAGAATAAATTGGAGATTAATGTATATTTATATTCTGTACATACTATCTATATATGGAATAGATAAACAGCCAGGACCTGCTGTATAGCACAGGGAACTATATTCAATATCTTGTAACAATCTATAATAGAAAAGAATCTGAAAAAGAATAAATAAATATATACACAGAAGCATATATGGGTTACTTGAATACTTTGAATCACTTTGTTGTATACCTAAAACTAACACAACAATGTAAACTAACTATACTTCAATTTTGAAAAAATAGAAGTGACAGTTGGGTATTTATTCATTTTTGTTAATTTTATCTTGAATGCACACACAGCAGTTCTGGATCAGATTTCTCACTCAGTTTTGTTTGACTCTCTTTGACCCCATAGACTGTGTAGCCCACAAGGCTCCTCTTTCCATGGGATTCTCCAGGAAGGAATAATGGAATGGGTAGCTATTCCCTCTCCAGGGGATCTTCTCAACTCAGGGACCGAACCTGGGTATCTCACACTGCAGGCAGATTCTTTACTGTCTGACTCTAGATTTCTTAACACCTCGTGGTAAACAGTCTGCGGGTCCCCTTGCCCCTGTTCTGATTTGCTTGTCTGTGTCCTAGGGAACTTCTGTGGAGTGCTCTCTGAATCCTCGTGGATTCACACAGACTTTTTTTCCATCTTAAATGAATACTATCTAAGATGGGTAAAGGTCCTTGGGTAGGATTTTTGTTTTTGTTTTTTCAGTATTCTGTAGATTTTATTTCATCCTCTCTAGCTTAAGACTTTTAATGGGGAACCTGGTGCCAGGCTGATAGTTTTCTTTTTTGAGTAACTTTTTCTTTCTACCCAGCAGATTCTAAGATGAGCACTGCTGGACTTCCTTGGTGGTACCGTGGATAGGAATCACACAGCAACTAGAGAAAGCCCATGCGCAGCATCGGAGACCCAGTGCAATAAAAAATACATAAATTAATTAATTTAAAAAAGATTAGTATTATTGACTTTTGAAGTTTAGGAATTTTACTAGAACATACTTGTGTGTAAATATATGTTTGTTTTTTTGTTACTACCATGTTTTAATCAATCTGATTGGAACTCAGGAAGACCTTTCCATTTTCAGATTCAAATTGTCCTTTACCTCATATAAAATTTCTTCCTTTATTGGTTCAGTTATTGCCTCGTCTCCATGTGTTCCTTTCTCTCTCCCTGGTAATATTATTTACACACTGCATTTTTTGTATCTGTCTTCCATGTCTTTATTTATTTATTTTTCCACTTTTACTGCTGTTTTCCTTCTGTGTTTTGAAATCTTTCTTCCCTTTGTGCTCAGTCACTCAGTCATGTATGATTTGTTTTGACCCTATGGACTATAGCTGGACTATAGCCTGCAAGGCTCCTCTGTCCATGAAATTTTCCAGGCAAGAATACTGGAGTGGTTCCTACTCCATTTTTTCCCTTTCCAGACCACTAATTCAGGTTTCTATATTACCATCCTTTATTTAAATTTATCTAATAAATTTTAAATCTAGAAAATTATACCTAATATTCCCAGAAATTCTCTTTCATGCTATAATTGAATCACATTAAATTCTCTGGCTTTTGGGGTTGTGATTCAGGTTGTCATCATTCTCCTGCAATTATTTCTATTTTGCTAGGAGGCACCAGATATATTAGCTATCTTTTTCTGCAAGCCAAATTACCCCAAATCTCTATATCTGAAAACAACAGCAAATATATATTTTCTCTGGAGAATTCAAGTAGAATCAAAGTACTCCAAGAAAAGTAAAAGTCCAGTCAAGATTTTTTAACAAAAGCCACCTGTCCTCTTTGCTTGGACCTGTAATAAACTTTTCTCTCCTACAAAACAGAAAGGTCTTCCTTATACTCCAGGACTTTGCATCCATCTATTCATTCATATACCCAGAGATAGTGAGTTTTTATAGTTTTGAAACATGTCTAAGAATATAAAAACTGATATAAATATATGTAAAGATATATTTTTGGCTTTTTGCTTTGAAATAATTTCAGACTTTTAGAAAATTTACAAAATGGCACAGAAAATAAATACCTGTCACCTAGACTCCTCAAATATTAGCATTTTGCCATAATTTGTTTTATTATCCTCTCTATATATACTTTTTCTGAAAAATTTGAAATTGGGTTGCAAATATGATGCCCCCTTACCACTAAATCCATCAGTATGTATTTCTTGAGAACACAGATGTTTTTCTCTATTGGAAAAGACTCTGATGCTGGGAGGGATTGAGGGCAGGAGGAGAAGGGGACAACAGAGGATGAGATGGCTGGATGGCATCACTGACTCGATGGACGTGAGTCTGGGCGAACTCTCGGAGTTGGTGATGGACAGGGAGGCCTGGCATGCTGTGATTCATGGGGTCGCAGAGTCAGACACGACTGAGTGACTGAACTGAACTGAACTGAATAGTATAATTATAAAGATCAAGAAACGGGCATCAATGGGAAAACAGTATGGACGTTTCTCAAAAAAGTAAAAATAGAGTTGCCATATGATTCTGCAATCCCTCTCCTGGGCATATATCCAACCAAAACTATAATTCAAAAAGATACATACACCCCTGTGTTCATAGCAGCACTATAGCCAAGACATGGAAATAACCTAAATGTTCATCGACGGATGGATAAAGAAGATGTTTTATACACACACACACACACACACACACAATGGAACACTACTCATCCATAAAAAAGAATGCAAAAATGCCATTTGCAGCAACATGGGTGGGCCTAGAGATTATCAAATCAAGTGAAGTAAGTCAGACAGAGAAAGACAAATATCATGACATCACTTACAGGTGGAATCTAAAATATGATACAAATAAATCTGTCTATGAAACAGAAACAGACTCAGGGACATAGAGAACAGACTTGTGGTTACCAAGGAGGAGGGGATTGATTAGGAGTTTGGGGTTAATAGACGTAAATTGTTATATATAGAATAAAAAAACTACAAGGTCCTACTCTATAGCATAGGGAACTATACTCAGTATTCCTTGATAAACCATAATGGAAAAGAATATAACAAAGAATGAATATATATGTATAACTGAATAACTTTGCTGTACAGCAGAAATTAACAGAACATTGTAAATCAACCATATTTCAATTTTTAAAAATGGGCATCAACAGAAACGGTATGGATCTAACAGAAGCAGCAGATATTACAAAGCGGTGGGAAGAATACACAGAAGAACTGTACAAAAAAGGTCTTAATGATCCAGATAACCATGATGGTGTGATCACTCACCTAGAGCCAGATATCCTGGAGTGCAAAGTCAAATAGGCCTTAGGAGGCATCACTACAAATAAAGCTAGTGGAAGTGATGGAATTTCAGCCAAGTTATTTCAAATCCTAAAAGATGATGCTGTTGAAGTGCTGCACTCAATATGACAGCAAATTTGGAAAACTCAGCAGTGGCCATAGGACTGGAAAAGGTCAGCTTTCGTTCCAGTCCCAAAGAAGGACAGTGCCAAAGAATGTTCAAACTACAGCACAGTTGTGCTCATTTCACATGCTAGCAAGGTAATGCTCAAATCCATCAAGCAAGGCTTCAACAGCATGTGAACTGAGAACTTCCAGATATACAAGCTGGATTTAGAAAAGGTGGAAGAACCAGAGATCAAATTTCCAACATCCGTTGCATCATAGAAAAAGCAAGGGAATTCCAGAAAAACATTTACTCCTGCTTCATTAACAATGTTAAAGGCTTTGACTGTGTGGATTGCAACAAGCTGTGGAAAATTCTTAAAGAGACAGGAATACCAGACTACTTTACCTCCTTCCTGAGAAACTTGTATAAGTATCAAGAAGCAACAGTTAGAACCAGACAGGGAACAACAGATTGGTTCCAAATTAGGAAAGGCGTATGTAGAAGCTGTATATTGTCACCCTGCTTATTTAACTTATATGCAGAGTACATCACACGAAATGCTGGACTGGATGAAGCACAAGCTGGAATCAAGATTGCCAGAAGTTTCAACAGCCTCAGATATGGAGATGATACCACCCTAATGGCAGAAAGAAGTGAAGAAGAACTAAAAAGCCTCTTGATGAAGGTGAAAGAGGAGAGTGAAAAAGCTGGCATAAAATCTGATGTTCAAAAACCTAAGATCATGGCACTCAGTCCCGTCACTTCATGGAAGATGAGAGTGAGTGAATGTGTAAAATTGTTCAGTCATGTCCGAGTCTTTGCAACCCCATGGACTGGAGTTTACCAGGCTCCTCTGTCCATGGGATTATCCAGGCAAGAGTATTGGAGTGGGTTGCCATTTCCTCCTGAAAGGTTGTTGCTGAACCACGAAAGACGCCAGGATTCTTGGCCTCCAGAAGAGAAGAATTCAATCCGGGGCCAGAGACAAGGCTTGATCGCTCAGAGCTTTTGTGTAATAAAGTTTTATTAAAGTATAAAAGAGATAGAGAAAGCTTCTGACGTAGACATCAGAAGGGGGCAAAAAGAATACCCCCCTGTAGTCTTTAGCTGGATGTTATATAGCTACTAGCAGTCTGCTAATTTAAGAAAGGAAATGTCTCAAAACTCAGAGAATGGCAGCAGGCCCCTCACCCACAAGATGCATTTTGAGATAATCTTGGCACCAGGTGAGTCATCTCTGGCCATAAAATGATTGACATGAATCTTGAAGAAAGGCAGTTTCATTAACATAGATTAGTAGAACAATGTATTAGTATAACATTCTGGTTTGTCAAGTTGGTTCTGAGCCTTTAGGCAGAACTGACTTGAAGACAGAGTGTGGGGTAAATGCATAGTATATTAACATAGCTTAAGACAAATATTTCCATGAGAAAAAAAAT
Organism: Bubalus bubalis; assembly: GCF_019923935.1. Classification (NCBI taxonomy): domain Eukaryota; kingdom Metazoa; phylum Chordata; class Mammalia; order Artiodactyla; family Bovidae; genus Bubalus; species Bubalus bubalis. Next base: position 101,592,162 of record NC_059167.1, on the reverse strand, counting down.
GCATTGGTTAGCTCAAAGTTTGAGAAAAGTTCAGGTGGAACCAGGTGTCATTATGGAAACACAGAGTTTTAAGAGAAACCTCTTTTTAAATTTGTATAGAGAAGGGGAAAAAAATGTAACACTAGTTTGTTTCTTCCTGGAGAGAGAGAGAGAGAGAGAGAGAGAGAGAGAAATGTCTGACGCTTGCAGCCTATTTCCTCGTTTGGAGACCCCTGGCCTTCCTGACTGTTACCCTCTCACTTCTCCAGGGGATCTTCCCAACCCAGGGATCGAGCCAGGGTCTCCCACATTGTAGGCAGATGCTTTACCATCTGAGCAACCAGGGAAGTCCTTTCATGGCAAATAGATGGGGGAAAAATGGAAACAGTGACAGAACTTATTTTCTTGGGCTCTAAAATCACTGTGGATGGTGATTGCAGTTATGAAATTAAAAGACATGTGTGCCTTGGAAGAAAAGCTATGACAAACCTAGACAGCACATTAAAAAGCAGAGACATTACTTTGCCAACAGAGGTCTGTCTAGTCAAAGTTATGGTTTTTCCAGTAGTCACTTACGATGTGATAGTTGAACTATAAAGAAGACTGAGCACCAAAAAATTGATGCTTTTGAACTGTGGTGTTGGAGAAGACTCTTGAGGGTCCCTTAGACAACAAGGAGATCCAATCAGTCAATCCTAAAGGAAATCAGTCCTGAATATTCATTGGAAGGACTGATGCTAAAGTTGAAGCTCCCAACACTTTGGCCACTGATGCAAAGAGCTGACTCATTGGAAAAGACCCTGATGCTGGAAAAGATTGAAGGTGGGAGGAGAAGGGGAAGACAGAAGATAGTTGGATGGTATCACTGACTCAATGGATATGAGTTTGAGTAACCTCCAGGAGTTGGTGATGGACAGGGAAGCCTGGCATGCTGCAGTCCATGGGGTCACAAAGAGTTGGGCATGACTGAGTAACTGAATTGAACTGAAGCTACAGATCTTATTCAAGTGTAACTAATTATCTTACTAACGTCTTTTATAGCAAAAGAAAAACCAACTTATGATCCAGTGGTTGAGACTCCAAGCTCCCAATGCAGGGGACCTGGATTTGATCCCTTGTCAAGGAACTAGATCCCACAAGCCACAACTAAGAGTCCAAGTGCTACAACTAAGACTCAGTGAAATCAAATTAAAAAAAAAAGAAAGGTATTTTTCTGTGGTCCAATATCCAATACTAGGTCATACACTGCATTTAGTTGGCATGCCTCTTTCATTGCCTTCGTTTGGAAGAGTTCCTCAGTCTGTCTTTTTCTACAGATACGTTTTCATAAAACCGTAGTTCAGTCAGTTCAGTTGCTCAGTTGTGTCTGACTCTGCGACCGCATGGACTGCAGCACACCAGGCTTCCCTGTCCATCACCAACTCCCGGAATCCACCCAAACTCATGTCCATTGAGTCAGTGATGCCATCCAACCATCTCATCCTCTGTCATCCCCTTTTCCTCCTGCCTTCAATCCTTCCCAGCATCAGGGTCTTTTCAAATGAGTCAGTTCTTTGTATCAGGTGGCCAAAGTCCTGGAGTTTCAGCTTCAACATCAGTCTTTCCAATGAATATTCAGGACTGATTTCCTTTAGGATGGACTGGTTGGATCTGCTTGCAGTCCAAGGGACTCTCAAGAGTCTTCTCCAACACCACAGTTCAAAAGCATCAATTTAGAATAATTCTGTATAAATCTATGTCCCTTGTGTTTTTCACTTAGTCTGTCTTGGATGTTTTCCATTTCAACTCATTTTTATCTGCCTCATTCACTTTACTGGCACTTAGTAGACAGTATCAGTCAGGATAATCTCTCTTATGCTATCATAACAACATCAGAATTCAGTGGCCTAACACAAAAGCTGATTTCCTGTGCATGTGAAGTTTGCTGACGTGGCTGTCAAGGCTCAGTCTAGCTGCTTCTGTCTCATGACTCTCCCTCCCAATGTGGTTTCTGCAAATGCCACACTAGAAGGGAGCATGGAGGATCAGCCATGGGCTCTTAAAATGCTTGTCGAATCTCAGGGGCCAAGTCAAATCACATCAGTATGCTCAACTTCAAAGGGGCAGGGAAGTGTATTCGCTTCATGGACTCAGAGGAGAAGAGACTAAGAAATATTGGTGAACACCAGGTTCACCTACCAAACATATCACTGAATTGTTATACCATAATTTTATTTAAATAGTCTCTTATTGATAGACATTTAGATTACTTATGGCTTTTTTTTTTCCAGAGATTTTTATACATTTATTTTTGTGCATTTGTGTGAGTATATTTACAGCATAAATTCCAAGAAATGAATTTGCAAAAGCAAAAGGAATGTCCAGCTGAAGTTTTGACAGATCAAGTCTGCTATTCTGAGCTATGTGCAACGTGAGTGAACAGAAGAAGGCAGACAACAATGAAGGAGGCAGAAACAGGAAAATCAAGAGAAGAAAGAGATGAAAGAGACAGAGTAGATTTCAAAGCCCAACTTTCCAATTCACAGGCCCTTTGAATGCGAGCATTCACATCTACTAAACCTCAGTATGCATTCAATAAGCCCCTGTTTTTCACTTTTGCATGTTTATATGTGTTTCTGCTCCTTGCCATAAGTTATACCAGACTTCAAGGGGGACAGAAAGAGGCATGGCATAATCCTTACTCTCTTGTCAATTTTCAACCTAGTGAACAGTTGAGGCAGGAAAAGACATGAGCACTGAGTTATCCAACCAGAAGCTTCCCCACTGAACAAGTGTTTATGATTTGACCTGTTTTTAAATCCAGGGCCAATGATTGATGGAATGAATTTTCCTCACATCTGGAAAAAGAACACGGTCCAAGAAAATTCTTGTTTTTCCATCTCTGCACCAGAGTATATTTTTCTCATTTTTAAAAGCCCAACTCACATTTCACTTATTTCATGAAGCTTCATCTGCTGCTATCAGATTTCATCTGATCTCCAACTTTTCTAAATTCTTATGACACATGACATACAAGTTAGCCTAAATTTGGTTTCATACTGTCCTCAGTTTGTCTTATTTCTAGAATTAGATTTTAAGTTCTTTGAGTATAGGGAAAATATTTTATATTCTTAAAATTTCCTACAGAAACTTGTAGATACACTACTTAATAAATGTATAATTGTTGACTGATTAATTCTACCTAAGCCATGAAAACCAGACTTAACATGGGTATATTTAAAGCCACAAATTAAGGAAGGACAACTTGGCTGAAACCAACATGTGGTTCACATTTGCCAGGATTCCCAAGGAATAAAGATTACTGCCTTGTTGATATAACTGCAGCAATTCTGAAAGCCTATGCATGCCCCTTCCAGTGACTACAATTTTCTTAGACTTGTATAAACTTGGCTTAAGTAAGCTTACACACATTTTATAAGCAGATTTATAAAACACGGTATTCACTCTATAAATAATCATTCTACGCATATGCATGCATGCTTAGTCATGTCCGACTTTTTGTGACACCATTATTTTAAGTATTGGAAGCTTCTTTCTCCATTTCTTGGAAAATCTTTCTATAAATGTCATTGAGTATCATTCCTAAACTTCCCAGGCAGTCCAGCGGTTAATTGTGCTTCACCTTAAGGGGGCACGGGTCTGATCCCTGGTTGGGAACTAAGATTCCATATGCCACGTGACAGGGCCAAAAAATAAACGCACAAACAAAACAAAAAAGACATTCAAAATTATGAATATCATTCCTGCAAATGTTTGCATATTAGTATGTATCCATAAATAACATATTCTATTACTGTCATGTATATTTTAAGTGTTATCATATTCTACTCATTATTCTGCAACCTCTTCTTTCTCTCTTCACAATATATATTTGTAATTTATCTCATGTTAATATAACTGTGAATAATTCAAGTATCTAGAATTTTATTTTTGTAAAGCCGTTTTCTTGTTGATGCACATTTAAACTACTTCCAGTTTTACCCAGGTTCCAAAAAAAAGGCTGCAAAGAATGTTCTTGTTCATATCCAATTATACACATACAGAAGACTTTCTCTGTGGTGTATGCCTACAAGTAGATTTCTGGGTATCGATACTTTCAGTTTTGAGGAAGAAACTGTTAGGTAGTTAGAATGGGAAACAGGAGTCCAAAATGGCGGTGACTAAAAGACAAGAAAGGGAAAAGCCCACAAAAATAGAACAAAGGAAGGTCTGAGGACCGGAGTGAGGACCTCAGGTAGAACAAACAGCACTCCTGGCTAGCCCAATTTACATAGGGCAGGCCTGGGGGGAGGAAAAACATATAAAAAGAGGAGCCAAGCGCTCTCTCTCTCTCTCTCCTGTGACTGGCGCGCTCCCCCACTCTCTTCTCTTCGCGTCTTTGGGTCGGCATGCCCTCACGCCTGGAGGATGGATTCTCTTGCTATTTTCTAAACAAAATAGAGCTGTAATACTGATTTGTCTAAGAGCTATAACACGGTCTGTCCAAGACCCGGAACTGTGATGTGCCGAGGGCTTTAATGTCTGTCACTCCAAATCTTTGTTATAACCGAGGAGCATACACTTGCCTGACAGAACCATCAACAAAATGTAATGATAACCTACTGAATGGGAGAAGATATTTGCATATGATATGACCAATTAGGGATTAATATCCAAAATATATAAACAGCTCATACAACTCAGTATCAGAAAAACAAAGAACCCAATTAAAAAATGGGCAGAAGAACTGATCAGACATTTTTCCAAAGAAGATATACAGATGGACAATAAGCACATGAAAAGATGCTTATCATTGCTAATCATCAAAGAAATGCAAATAAAAAACAGTGAGAGGACTTCCTTGGTGATACAGTGGATAAGAATCCACCTGCCAATGTCGAGGACATGGGTTTGGGATTCCATGGACAGAGCAGCCTAGCAAGCTATAGTCCATGGGGTCGCAGAGTCAGACACGACTGAGCGATTGAACCACAAAGAGAAAAGGCTACCCTGGTACATGGTACACTGTTGGTGGAAATGTAAACTGGTACAGACACTGTAGAAAAGAGTATAGCAGTTTCTTGAAATATCTAAAACTACCATATGATCCAACAATTTTGCTCCTAGGTATATATGCAAAGAAAACAAAAATTCAAAAACGTAAATGTACGCTAACATTCATAGTTTACCTTGAGGGTGTTATGTTTAGTGAAACAACTCAGATGACAAAAGACAAACACTGTATGTTATCATTTATTTGCGGAATCTAAAATATAAACAAATGAATAGAACAAAACAGAAACAGGTTCATAGATACAGAGAAAATACTAGTGGTTACCAGATGGGAGAGGGCAGCAGGGAGTGGCAAGATAGGGATATGAGTAGGAAATGAAGAGGTACAAGCTACTAAGGATAAAAAAAGCCACAAGGATACATTGTGCAGCACAGGGAACACAACCCGTATTTCAGAATACCTTTAAATGGAATATAATCTATAATTTTAATCATGCTTTACACCTGAAACTAGTATAATACTGTAAATCAACTGTGTCAATAAAAATTAATTAATTTCTGTGCTCACTATTTTTTTCTTGCAGCTAATTTCTCTTCTGTGGGTTTATTATTCTTCTTTTGAAATAACGTCTTTTACTAGGTCTCTTCCTGTAGGTCTATGGGTAGTATATTTTCTTCCTTTTGTATATCTATTTTCTGTATTTCACATATTTATAGAAATAGAGAAGTTTCTCATTACCGAAGTATTTCTCCAACTAAAAAGAGTGATTAAATTTGAATATCACCATTTTGCAAAGCCTAATCAACTAATTAATTGCTGCCACTACACAAAGAAGGACAACTGGCTATTACACGTCTCCTCCATGCCACCTACAATGGACTCTGTAACAAAATTGTACCTGAATCTGATTAAGTTCATAATCTCATTCCAAATTTGTAGAAAATACAAGAGACAGAGTAACAGGAAATGCAGTTATTAATAACAAAATCCAGTTGTGGGAAACTCTGCAAGCAAATCAAACAACCCGGATTCCTCCAGAACTAAGTTGGAAGGAAAAAGGTGGGACAAAGCAAGATTGGAATGTACTTGGAGAATTGGAAGAGACTTAAAAGATGTACATTTTTTTAAAACTATAGGGATTAGAGATGTATCTTGGGTGACAGTTTATAAAGAAAGTAAGGAGATGACCATACAAGTCAAGATGTGGTTATTTTTAGATGAAAGGGGAAAGATTGGGATTGATACATAAAGCACCTCTGGGGTGCCTGGCATGTGGACCCACTTCAGGTAAAGCTGAAAACAAAATGAAATTCTGGCTCTCAGGGAGACTGTATTCTGTAGGTAGAGATATATCAATAATGTACAATACAATGACAGTGATAAGTGCCATCAAGAAGTGTAAAGGATGATTGATTCCAAACCTCCAAATAAGCAACAGCTGAGTTTCACTCCTAACATAAAATATATAGAAAATGTAATTAACTGATAAAGTCAATAAGTAACACAATATTTCTGAATATCTCATGGCAAAACCAAAGACTGATACATAGAGAAGAGAGACATCCCAAAAGGCATAAACACCCACATCCAGTATGTAATAGAGTAAAATCTTACTACTGCTACAAATTCACCACTCTATGTAGAAATAGGAGACAGTATATTCTTTGCCTTTTCCCTTTCAGCTGATAAATCAAGGTCTGGAGACTCTCTCAGCCTTGGTCCTTCTAGTTCTTGCTTTGCCTTAAGGTTTGTTCCCAGACTGGATACAAATACTCTGGGCTGAAGTGACAGGAAATGGCAACCCACTCTAGTATTCTTGCCTGGAAAATTCTATGGACAGAGGAGTCTGGCAGGCTGCAGTCCACTCACGAAGTGACACTTTACAACTAAATTTCTGAAAACAGTTTTTAAAAAGAAAATGAGAGTGAGAGTGGATGAGTATCGGACCCCAGAGGAGAAAGGGCATGAAGGGATTGTGGAGGTGACTCAGCAAACCCCTCAATGCAGACAGTTTTACAAGAATGTACCAAGCCCTTCTCCTTGCACCCATTCAGGGCACTGAAATGGATGCCACAGAATGCAGAAGGCCACGTGGAGAGAAGTTCTCCTCTGTTCACCTTGGAAAGTTCATTTATAGCTCACTTAACTGGACGCAGAAAGGAAATCAATCTCACCATCTACAGTTCTAACAAAAATGGCAACAAAATGATTATGGTTTTTAATTTCTTCCCCTTATGGCAGCTGCAGTTTGTCCCATGATTGCTAGTTTTATTAGAAATAGCCATTCAAGTCAACAAACCCCCCAAAAGTTAAGATTTGTCTGATCTTGAGACAGGAATCCTACATTCGGTCACAACTCACTTCAAATATGCAGTTTAATTTATGTTGCTGTTGCTGCTGCTGCTGCTATGTCACTTCAGTCGTGTCCGACTCTGTGCGACCCCATAGACAGCCTCCCACCAGGCTCCTCTGTCCCTGGGATTCTCCAGGCAAGAACACTGGAGTGGGTTGCCATTTCCTTCTCCAATGCATGATAGTGAAAAGTGAAAGTGAAGTCGCTCAGTCGTGTCTGACTCTTAGCGACCCCATGGACTGCAGCCTACCAGGCTCCTCCACCCATGGGATTTTCCAGGCAAGAGTACTGGAGTGGGGTGCCATTGCCTTCTCCGTTAATTTATGTTATATACATACTAATTATAGACTATAATACAGATCATACTTTGACTTACTAAGACACAGAATATGAATTTTAGTTTTCAGACTGTGAGAAGACAGGTCATAAAAGTACTACTCCATCTAGGTCATAAAAGCACTACTCCATCTTTTCAAAATAAGACCTCAAAGAAATGTTATATCACATGTTTTCCAGGTGTACTTTTTTTTTTTTAATTTTGTGATGAAAACAGATTTTATTTTGGCTATAAAAGTAACATTAAAGTACTTTTAAGCACTTTAAAGTACTTCAAATTCTTTATTTTAAAAAGTCAATGGAACAAGCATATAGATTAAAAAAATATATCTAAAAATTACTTCACTCTCTCCACCAAGAAATCTCTCTGCCTAGACTCTTCTCTTTGCCTAAAAACACACTTGCAGGTGCACATACACACTTTACAAAAGCAGGATCATTCTAAATAGGCTGTTTATAACCTTATTTTTAAACTTGGTATATCACAGATATTCTTGCTATGTTATAGAAGGAAAAAATAAGTTACTGAGCAATACATATATGTTCATCAGTTCAGTTGCTCAGTCGTGTCTGACTCTGCAACCTCATGGACTGCAGCATGCCAGGCTTCCCTGTCCCTCACCAACTCCCAGAGCTTGCTCATGTCCATCGACTCATGTCCATCGAGTCGGTGATGCCATCCAACCATCTCATCCTCTGTCATCCCCTTCTCCTCCCGTCTTCAATCTTTCCCAGCATCAGGGTCTTTTCCAATGAGTCAGTTCTTCGCAGTAGGTGGCCAAAGTATTGGTTCTTCAGCTTCAGCATCAGTCCTTCCAATGAATACTCAGGACTGCTCTCCTTTGGGATGGATGGGTTGGATCTCCTTGCAGTCCAAGGGGCTCTCGAGAGTCTTCTCCAACACCACAGTTCAAAAGCATCAATTCTTCGGCACTCAGTTTTCTTTATGGTACAACTCACATCCATACACGACTACTGGAAAAACCATAGCCTTGACTAGACGGACCTTTGTTGGCAAAGTAATGTCTCTGCTGTTTAATATGCTGTCTGGGTTGGTCATAGCTTTTCTTCCAAGGAGCAAGCGTCTTTTAATTTTCATGGCTTCAGTCACCATCTGCAGTGATTTTGGAGCCCAAGAAAATAAAGTCTCTCACTGTTTCCCCATCTATTTGCCATGAAGTGATGGGACCGGATGCCATGATGTTCATTTTTTGAATATTGAGTTTTAAGCCAGTTTTTTCACTCTCCTCTTTCACTTTCATCAAGAGGCTCTTTAGTTCCTCTTTCTGCCATAAGGGTGGTGTCATCTGCATATCTGAGGTTATTGATATTTCTCCCGGTAATTGATTCCAGTTGTGGTTCACCCAGCCCCGCATTTCGCATGATAGACTCTGCAGATAAGTTAAATAATCGGCATGACAATATACAGCCATGAGGTATTCCTTTCCTAGTTGGGAACCAGTCCTTTGTTCCATGTCTGGTTCTAACTGTTATTTCTTGATCTGCATACAGATTTCTCAGGAGTCATAGTCTGAACATATTTTGCTTTAAAATTCTATATGCTTATATCTAAATATAAATCTAGATTTACAGATATATTATTTTATTTGTACAGAAGATGATCTGGCAGGGTACAAACCAAACTTTTAACATCAAGGAAGAGGATGGAAGTGTGGAGGGGTGGGTAAGTGGAGGAAGCTTAAATTTTTTACATTATATATATGGCTTCCCAGGTGGTTCAGTGATAAATAATCCACCCACCAATGCAGGAGATATGAGTTCAATTCCCAGGTCAGGAAGATCCCCTGGAGAAGAAAATGGCAACCCACTTCAGTATTCTTGCCTGGGCAATCCTGTGGACAGAGGAGCCTGGTGGGCTACAGTCCATGGAGTTGCAAAAGAGTTGAATACGACTGAATGACAAAGTGCATAATACAGAAAACTGCTTTTAAAAGTCATGAAAATTTTAATTTTAAAGGAGAAATGTACTCTAATACCTAAAAGATACTGGTTTGATTATATCAACACACCAAAAATTGTAGCCAGCTTGGTTTACTAGGACTCACATTGAAAAGTGAACCGAATATTCAGGACTCAAAGTCAAGTGTAGCCTTATTCATACTTGGTGGACCTTGGGAAATTATATACATTTGGGAGAAAAAGGCTCTGTTATTGCTTCACTGATGTCTACAGCTCTACCATTAATTCCACTGCTTCAGGTTCAAGGATTCCTTTCTCTGAACACACATGCACCTCTGAGAAAGATAGAATACAATGAATTAAGCCATTATAGTCTTTTACATTGTAGTATGAATTAATGGTCTATTTCTTCCCAACTTGTAGTTAATTATGAAGAGCTTTTCACAATAGATGAGAAGAAGAAGAAGAAGAGGATATTGGACGTGTAGGGGGTGTAGAGTAAAATAATATTTAGGAGAAGGAAGATAAAATTTATAAGTTTCTTATGACAGGAAATGCATCTTGCTCTTCTTTAAGCATGATGCTGAGTGCCATCATACCCACCATGCTGCTGCTGCTGCTGCTGCTGCGTTGCTTCAGTCGTGTCTGACTCTGTGCGACCCCATAGACAGCAGCCAACCAGGCTTCCCGTCCCTGGGATTCTCCAGGCAAGAACACTGGAGTGGGTTGCCATTTCCTTCTCCAATGCATGAAAAGTGAAAAGTGAAAGGGAAGTCGTTCAGTCGTGTCCGACTCTAGCAACCCCATGGACTGCAGCCTACCAGGCTCCTCCATCCATGGGATTTTCTAGGCAAAAGTACTGGAGTGGGGTGCCATTGCCTTCTCTGCACACCCACCATAGAGATATGCATAAAAACAGATGAGCCCATGAATAGACAACTCTGTTCACCTCAGCTCTGACTGTGGGTTGTTCTGCCCAAAGCTGCAGTCTCAGGCTATTTTGGGCTGACTGCTACTCTGCTATTCTGGGTTCTTTCCTCAGAATTACTCTCGTGGGATGGGATGCCAGAATCTCATTGTTAACAGATGTTGATTCACTGATATAACAAACAATTGCTAATTGCTAACACATTTTGCATTAAGGTAAAACAATGATACATCTGTTTATACAATTGAAAATATCTCCCTAAAGGATAAAAAGAGATTATTAATATCAGCTGCTCGGGCAGGTCAATGATGAGCTCTCCCTCCCACTCCTCAGAGGTCTGATCACTTCACAACTGACCCCACTAGGGAAGTATTTGGAGACTGGAAGATGAGGGATAAACAGTGGATCTTTCCCATTGTTTAGTTTTTTCCACTGTCAGCACTTATAAATTTATTGTATAAAGTGGCACAAATGTTAGGGGAAGCACACTGACTGAAACCACCCACCCTGGCCAGGAACCATGGTAACCATTCGCAAGAGTTATTTTATGACAGGAGGTCCTGGTAAGGAACACAGCACTAACAAGCCACCACCAACCAGAAGCATTTAGGAAAGGTCAAAAGCAGACACCACGTGTCCGACCATCTCCCCGAGTCCTTCTTGCTGGTATCCATCTTGACTGAGCAATGCATGCACCACCAGGAAGGACCCTGAGTCATAAGGATTGGCCAAAGACAACCCAGAAGCTAATCTCATCACCATAAAACTGGACATTGCAAGCCATGTGGCAGAGCAGTTCTCCTGGGTTCCTCAGCTGGGAGCCCCTTCCTAATAAAGCCTCTTGCTTTGTCAGCACATGTGTTTCCTCAGACAGTTCACTGCCAAGGGTTAGACAAGAGCCCATTCTCGGTCATGGAAGGGGCCCTCCTTCCTGCAACACAGTGCTGGTTCAAGCATGAGGTCAGCACTCTCCTAACTCCCGCCGAATCTGGGGCAAGGGGAGAGACAGACAGTAGAAGGTGACTGGTGAAGAGCGAACAAACGATACCATAAGATAGTCAAGTTGAGATGTTTTTAAAATTAACAATGGTTTTCTCTTAAGTGATGAAAAAAGTAAGTTTTGGGTTAAGATATAAAGTTTCAAATTCTCACTGATAGACCTCAAATATTATGAGAACCAGAAGGCAGGTAAAGAAGACAGAGTGCCAAAGAATTGATGCCTTAGAATTGTGGTGCTGGAGACTCCTGAAGGTCCTTTGGACAGCAAGGAGATCAAACCAATCAATCTTAAGTGAAATCAATCCTGAATATTCACTGGAAGGACTGATGCTAAGGCTGAAGCTCCAGTATTTTGGTAATCGGATGTGAACAGATGACTCATTAGAAAAGTCCCTGATGCTAGGAAAGATTGAGGGCAGAAGGAGAAGGGGATATCAGAGGATGAGATGGCTGGACAGCATCACTGATGCAATGAACATGAACTTGGGTAGACTCCAGGAGATGGTGAGGGACAGGAGGCCTGGCGTGCTACAGTCCATGGAGTCTCCAAGAATTGGACACAACTGGGTGACTGAAAAACAGCAACAACAGATGTGAGATCCAGAAAGGATGGGCCTCATCTATCTTGGCTTCTGGTGTATATTCAGGGCCTAGCAGACAGGAAGGGCTCAGTAAACAACTGTTGAATGAGTGAATATTAAGTACTGATGATTCAGTAGCCTTCTGAAAATGAGTCTACAGCCTTTAGCAAATTAAATCTAAATAGGTCTAATACTAATGGAAAGTGACTTTAAGGGCAGAGGACTTTATTCTAGAATCTTTTTTATACTTGACAAAAACAGCACTCACCATTCTCTGGTTTCACACTAAGTCATCCTGAAAAATCGACCCACGTCCAGTTGTTTTCTGTTAAAAGGTCATAGCGTGGGACTGTCTACACTAAATTATTATTCGTATAGTTGTTACTGATAAAATCCAAAGAGCATTGCTTAACTCTTTACATTCCTCTGTCAGTGTGGATGTAATCTAAGGCAAATGAAATCATACTCTATAAAATAATGCAGATCTTCAGGCTAAGTTGGACAGAATAAAATATTATAATAAAAATATGAATAAAAATTGTAAAAAGTTATTTGAGGTAACTATAAAAATTATTTTTAAATGATTTAAAATAGAGACTTTATTTTAATTTATTAAAGAGACTTCCCTGGTGGTCCAGTGATTAAGAGTCTGCCTGCCAGTGCAGGGGACACACGTTCGATCCCTGGTCCAGGAAGGTTCCACACGCCACAACTACCAAAGCCTCTGCACCCTAAAGCCCGTGCTCTGCAACAGAAGAAGCCACTACAACGAGAAGTCCATGCACCAGGACTAGAGAGCAGGCCCCACTCACTGCCACGAAGACAAGCCCAGGGTAGCAACAAAGACCCAGCACAGCCGTAAATAAATAAATAAAAGAGCACTCTGAAATTGAGCCAATGTTTTCCTTTTTTAGCTTATCAAGATAATGGTCTATCATCTAGGTAATGTTGCAGTCTTTTGTAGCTTAAGATGTTTGTGTCTAATCCGAATCATGGCATCCTTTAACATTAAAGTTGTGAAGCTGCTATCAAGCAATCTGAGTATAAGTTCCTCCTACATGTTAAAGACATACACTGTAAGTAACCACAGTCCCACAAAATCCAGAAATGGAAGCTCCTCCTTTAATCCATCTCCCATACCATTGTGTTATAAACACACCAAATATACATGTGATGTAGACTTGGTATACTGTGTCAAACCTAAATTTAGTCACAATTGTATAAAACTAGAGGTTACAGCTGAATGATTAATGTTTCCAAGTTCAAACTGTTTGCATAAGAATGATCATCAAAAGTCTCAGCACTGACTTTCAGTAAATTGTGTAAAGCTGGTTAACATGATAATCATTTCATACACACATCATGATTTTTTTATACTAATACTCTCTCACTTTCAGCAGAGAGTTTTTGCTATGGTGACCAATAAGTAAGAGTTATCAGAAACAAAGGGAACTAAAAAAATCCAGCCTGTACCCCTAAATCTTATTCCAAATCCCTCAATACTAGCTAGTCATAAATCTACATCAGTGTCAGTTTTACAGAGACCACGCTGGATAGTAAGCAAAAGGCTATATGGTCAAGTCATTCTCTCCTAAGTTCATGGCAAAGTGCATAATAAAGCAAAAGTTATTTATGTATTTTAAGGAAGAGGCACGCTCTTGAGTCAATGAGCGTGGTCACAGTATGACTGATGTCCAAGAGCTGGAGGATCTTGGGCCAAAACTTGTCCAGAAAAGGCTGACAGAGCCGGAGGAGAGAGAGGAAGCATCTGGGGACTGCTAAGTGATTAAGAGCTACATATAGCAGCTTGCCTGCCACGTGTCAGAGGACAGCTTGATTTGACCGGGCGCACGTTGTTAGGTCAGTTCCTTGCTCCCATCTGTGCAGGCCTGGAGAGTTCATTTCCTTTGGCCATTGCCTAGTCAAAGGATCCTAAGTGTAATAGGAAATTAGCAATTTGATTTCACTCTTGTGTACCTGTGAAAACCTGCTTTCTAATCCCTTACGCACCTGGTGCCTCCACCTTATTAAGATATGTTTTCAGGGACTTCCCTGCTGGCCCAGTGGTTAAGAATCCTCCTGCCAATACAGGGAGCACAGGTTCAGTCCCTGGTCTTTGAAGATTTCACAGGCCACAGGGCAAAGAAGCCCATTTGCCACAACGACTGAGTCTGTGCACCAAACTACCTGAGTCATTCAGGCTCTAGAGCCCGTGCTCCGCAACAAGGGAGTGGCCTCTGTTGGCCGCAACTACAGAAAGGCTTCACACAGCAAAGAAGACCCAGCGCAGCAAAAAAAAAAAAAAAAAAAAAAAAAGCTCTCATATCCTTCATGGACACAAATTGCTAACACAAAATAGGTGACTAATAAAATTTTTTGTTTTCCTCCCTCTTCCCCATAATTGCTCATGAAAATGTACTCTTCTTTTAGAGAATTTTCATTTTCACAGATACCAAATACTGAAATCGAAAGGATGAGGCAAGAGAGGAATTTTTGACATTACTTCTTATGGCTACTTCATGTATATATGAATCTCTCAGATTAGCTAAAATTTCATCAGCATTCATGAGGCAAGGCACTCTAAGAAATGCTTGAGATGGAGTGTGCAATTTTTCTTTTTTTTGGAGTGTGCAATTTATCTCTACAACCCTATGAGGTAGTATATTAGTCCATTTAGGCTGCCATAAAAAAATCAACTGGGTGACTTAAACAACAACATTTCTTTCTCACCGTTCTGGAGGCTAGAAAATCCAAGGTCAAGGAGCTGCCAGATCTGATATCTGGTGAGAACTGGTTCACGGACGGCCATCTCTTCTCTGTGTCCTCATATGATGGAAGGAGCAGGAGAGCTCTCTGGGGAATCTTTTACAAGGGTGCTAGACCCACTCAGGAGAGCTCCACCCACGTGACCTTATTACTTCCCAAAAGATCCCATCTCCAAATACCATCACGCTGGGAGTTAGGTTTCAACACATGGATTTTGGGTGGACACAACATTCAGCCTATAGCAGGTAGACACTAACATTATCTTCACTTTATACACGGAAGAAAGTGGGGTTTTTGGAGTTGGAGAAGTTTCCTATGATTATGCAGCTAGTAAGCCAGGGCATCTACTCCAGGGCCTTAATTAAGCCTTTGCTATATCCTGGGCAAGCCTTCAATGTGAATGAAAGGGCTACACCAGCTCATTGAGCTTAACATATTCATTCATTCTTTCCAGGGACCTTGATGCTGGTTTTGGACCCTCCGTGTATGTTGTTATGGCATGCAGAATAATGACCACCCCCTCCAAAATGTTCTTGTCCTAATATCCAGAACTTGTGATTATGTCCCCTTACATGGCAAAAGGGATGTTTTTAAGTTTATGGACCTTAAAATAGGCAGATTATCCTAGATTATGTGGGTAGGATCAACATAATCACACGACCCTGAAAATGGAAGTGGACGGCAGATGTGTCTGAGACATGAGATGGAAGAAAAAGGAAGAGAAATTTGAAGTATGAGAGGATTCAACGGACAGCTGCTGGCTTTGAAGATGAGGAAGGAAATGGCAACCTCAGTCCTACAATCGCAAGACTCTACACGTTGCCAAAAATCCAAAATGAACCAAAGATCAAATCTTCCTCTGAGCCTACAGAAAGGAAAATAGCCTTGCTGAGAACATGTTGATTTTAGCCCAGTGAGGCATCTGTCAGATTTCTGACACAGATAACTATGAGACAATAAAGTTGTGCTGTTTTAAGTCACCATGCTTATGGTAATTTGTCACGGAAGCCAAAGGAAATTAATACACCTGCTCAATTCCTTCATTCAAGTTAAGTACATTTTCCTGATGCATGCACTTAAGAGAAATGCACAAAAGTGTATCTTTCTCATCCTTCTCCTACATGGAAAGAAAAGTGAAAAAATGCACACCACCCTGCAGGCTATGAGGTAAATCTGGATTGCTCTCTATGGTTGGAAACAGACCCCAGGGTCAGTGGACAATCTCAGTATGGAATCCAAATGCCATGGTTTGTCCAGAACTGGCCTAACTGGTCTTGAACATAGAGAAACAACTTACCAGTGACTTATTTTCTATTTATCTCCTGTGCAGGCATTATGAGAGAACTGGAAGGGTGAAATGGACTGCACATTTTATACCTAGTGAAAATCTCTAGATTCATATGCAATACCAATGACACATGATATTCAATTTCAGACTATAAGTGTTTTGATGAACAAAAGGATATGCTTAGGTTGACTTATTTTCACTTGTGAGAAGTTATTTTCTAGAATTCAACTTTTTGTATATTGTCACTCTGCTTATTTAATGTATATGCAGAGTACATTATGTGAAATGCTGGACTGGATGAAGCACAAGCTGGAATCAAGATTGCTGGGAGAAATATCAATAACCTCAGATATGCAGATGACACCACCCTTATGGCAGAAAGTGAAGAGGAACTGAAGAGCCTCTAGATGAAAGTTAAAGAGGAGAATGAAAAAGTTGGCTTAAAGCTCAACATTCAGAAAACTAAGATGATGGCATCCAGTCCCATCATTCCATGGCAAATAGATGGAGAAACAATGGGAACAGTGAGAGATTTTATCTTTTGGGGCACCAAAATCACTGCAGATGGTGACTGCAGCCATGAAATTAAAAGATGCTTACTCCTTGGAAGAAAAGCTATGACCAACCCAGACAGCATATTAAATAGCAGAGACATTACTTTGCCAACAAAGGTCCATCTAGCCAAAGCTACGGTTTTTCCAGTAGTCATGTATGGATGTGAAAGTTGGACTATAAAGAAAGCTGAGAGCCAAAAATTGATGCTTTTGAGCTGTGGTGTTGGATAAGACTCTTGAGAGTCCCTTGGACTGCAAGAAGATCCAACCAGTCCATCCTAAAGGAAACCAGTCCTAAATATTCATTGGAAGGACTGATGCTGAAGCCAAACCTCCAATACTTGGGCCACCTGATGTGAAGAACTGACTCATTGGCAAAGACCCTGATGCTGGGAAAGATTGAAGACGGTAGGAGAAGGGGATGACAGAGGATGAGATGGTTGGATGGCATTACAGACTCAAGTCTGAGCAAACTCCGGGAGTTGATGATGGACAGGGAAGCCTGGCGTGCTTCAGTCCATGGGGTTGCAAAGAGTCGGACACGACTGAGAGACTGAACTGACTGAATTTCTTGTTTGATAAATGGGAACACATAATACAATGCTTTGTCCATACTTTCAGTAGAAAGTGTTGAAGATTAAGATAAATGGATTTCTTTGGAAGGAATGATGCTAAAGCTGAAACTCCAGTACTTTGGCCATCTCATGCCAAGAGTTGACTTGTCAAGAGTTGACTCATTGGAAAAGACTCTGATGCTGGGAGGGACTGGGGGCAGGAGGAGAAGGGGACGACTGAGGATGAGATGGCTGGATGGCGTCACTGACTCTATGGACGTGAGTCTGAGTGAACCCCGGGAGTTGGTGATGGACAGGGAGGCCTGGCGTGCTGTGATTCATGGGGTCAGGAAGAGTTGGACATGACTGAGCGACTGAACTGAACTGAAGACAAATGAAGCAAATAAAATGTAATTCAAATGTATTCAATGAAGGACAATAATCTTCACTTTTTATTTCTTTCAATAATCTTTCTTAAATTCTACTAAACCTCTGCATTTTCCTCCTGTCATCTGGAAAGTCTGTGCCTCAGGTTTTGTTTCCTTTGTCTTTTGCTCTTTTTATTTTGATGATGTCACCACTAACCTCCTCCAGCAGAGGGATGGGGGTTGTGCGCAAACAGGGCTGTGTCCACAGGGTCGGAGGGTCTCCTGACTGAGAAGGCTAGCCACCGCCTGGGTGGCAGGATCCAGGAACATGCAGGGTTCCGCCTCCATATTTGCGGTGGAGGGAGGGTAACAAAGAGATTACGAGGCAAACTATGCACTGCAACTTCTTCCTAACATGTATGAGAGGTAGAACAGAAATATATTAATAACTTCAAGCAGTTAAGAAGTTATCTTAACCTGAAGATACAGCTCGTGGAGAACTAAAGTGACCTGATTATAGGTCTCTGGCTGAATTTTGTGCTGTAGCTCAGAAAAGGGTGGAGTAACATCATTTGCATCATCCCAGGTTAGCCTGACTTCCTTCTTAGGAACTGCCAAAGTCAACCTGCTTCAGGCCAGCCTGCTCCATGGCCTTCCAGACAGAGACCTGGTCTGTCTGTTTCTCAGGTCTGTCAGCATCGGGCATCCAGGATATACTCCATGAATATGAGTAGGTGAATGGTCTGAGACCTAAGGCTGAGTTCTTATCTTCTGCATCTCTTTTCTTATCCCCGAAAGAGTCTAAGCTTTGTGGTGATGACTGAAAGAGCTAAGGGTCCCACATTGCCTAACTTGACTGTAACTTCCTAAAGGCAAGAACGATGAACTCCTTTATCTCAATTTTAGCATCAGGTTATGTTTGTCCTTCTTTCTTTCTTAAATTACTTAAGAAGGACTACCAGTGGTCCAGTGGTCAAGACTCCATACTTCCCCTGCAGTGGGTATGGGTTTGATCCCTGGTCAGGGAACTAGAGACCCTGTATGCCATGCAGTGCAGCCAAAAAATATTTATATATATTTAAGAAACACTTATTTTGGCATCAGGAACTCTTCCCAAAATTCTAGAAATAGCAGCTCATTCAATCATCATGACAACCCTGTGAAATAGATTCTAATGTCACCCCTAGAGGCACTGAAAGCTTATGTAACTTGACCAAAGTCACACAGCTAAATGATACACTGGGATTTCACCCATTTAGGCCACGTCCAGAGGCTGTGCTACACACACACACACACACACACACACACACACACACACACTATGCCTTACTATGCTGCCTCATCTTGCCAGTGTTATAATGAAAGAGAGAAAAACTTGCAATCTAACTTCACAGAAAATTGGGAAAAATTTTAGAATTTTAGAAAATTGTAGAAAATTTTCTACAAAAGAATTCTAAATGAATACTATGCTTCTAGATACTTCATGCATAACTGATATACTACAAATGTTGACACAATATGAAAAGTTGAGATAAAAATATAGGTTGATTTGAGCACTTAAAGGACATTGCTCCTTGGCTTAAAAAATAATAATACTATCAAATTGTGAATCATTTGAAGTTCTCAAAAACATGACCTTGACTTCCAGACAAATGAGTAATTACTGTATTTACTTAGGAAATTAAATTCACAACTGGCTAAAAACTTAAAATTCAGTTATTCTGGTAGCCAGTTGTATCGGTTAGGGCTGCTGTAACAAAGTCCCAGAAACTGCCTGTCTTCAATGAAAGACGTGTGTTGTCTCACAGTTCGGAAGCCAGATGGCCAGGATCAGGTGTTGGTAGAGCTGGTTTCCTTCGAGATCTATGAGGGCAGGTCTCTCTTTGTGGCTTGTAGAAGTCTGGCTTCTCCCCATGTGTCTTCACCTTGTCTTTCCTCTGTCGATGTCTGTCTCTATCTCATCCAAATTTCCTCATTTTATAAGTACACTAGTCATACTGGATTAGAGCTCACCCAGATAAACTCATCTTAATTTACTACCTTTATAAAGATCTTACCTCCAAATGAGAAGGAGATTATCACTCCAGCTTATCTTTTTTGAAGACACTATCTGACCCATATCAGCAGTACATTGGATGAATCACAAGCTGGAATCAAGGGAGAAATATCAACAACCTCAGCTATGCAGATGATACCACTCTAATAATGGCAGTGAAGTGGTATGGTATGCCTCATTTCCCTCCTTTAAATGAGGATAAAACAGTATCTACCCTATGCTGTCATGAGAATTATGTGAATCCGTGCATGAAACACTTAGAATACTTAGTAGCACAATGCATGTTAGATATTCATTAATTCAACAAATTGTTACTGAACACCTATTAAGTATCAGGTACTATTCTAGGGGTCTGAGATACAGACATAAAGAAAACAGCCCAAAACACCCCATTTTGTGGATCTCATAATTTAGAGGGGGAAGAAAAAAAATACAAAAAGTAGAACATAGAATGTCAGAGAGTAGTCAGTCTTGTAGAACAAAAAAGCAAAAGCAAGACACAGGTTAGAGAGTGTTAGGGCTGCAATTCTGGATCAGAGGGGACCTTATAGATTCATCATTTGAGCAAGGACCTGATGAATGGGAGAAGACATAAGCGCTTATCTGGAGGTTTTAGATAGAGAAGGGCTTCCCCACTTCAGCACTACTGACATTTGGGGCTGGATTTTTCTTTATGGGGGCCTGACCTGTGCATTGCAGGATGTTTAGCAGCATCCCTGCTAGATGCTTTTTGCAATTGAGTAGCATCTGCCACCCTAGTTGTGACCACCTGTCTTACAAGCAAAGATGTCTCCAGACATTGTCACATGTCCTGGGGGGACAGAATCACTGCTGGTTGAGGACCACTGAGGTAGAAGGAAAGTGAGAGCTCCGGGGCAGGAGAGTGCTCAGCTTGTTTGAAGCACAGCTAGGAAGCACACAATACGAGATGAGATCAGAAGGGAGAAGGATGAACCATACACATACCACCTGTAACTTTGAGGCCATTCTTTCCATCAACGGAAACTACTGGAGGGTTAAGAGAAAAAAGACAGCACAAATTGACCCACAATTTAGAAAGACCCGAGTAGCTGCCACACTGAGAATTGTCCATAGGTAGAAAGACAGAAATGGACACCTCAGCAGGATGGTAATCACAGTAATCTTATTATATATTTGCTTTTTGTTTGTTTAATTTGGTCACTGATTTGGCTGGGTAGTGATGGGACTAGTGAGAGAACTGAGCTAAGATCTGGGGAAGAAAAGAGGAAGGAGAATTAGCATAAAAGGAAAAGCCTAAGAATGGGCAAGGGAGCTTTTCGTGGAAGTGGAAGGCAGTTTGAAAGAGGGTGAAGAGAGAATGTTGGGGGCCGGTGAATGCTTTCCTAAGGAATCGTAGCTCTGGTCTGTAAGGGATGGGGAAACGTTGAAGCTTAAGCAACAAGGAAAACTCTGCAGCAGGGTACAGGTCACAGGAGTCAGAAAGACTACTTTCCAAGGGAGTTTCCTGAATTAACATGCTACTGCTGCTGTTAAGTCGCTTCAGTTGTGTCCGACTCTGTGCGACTCCATAGAAGGCAGCCCATCAGGCTCCACCGTCCCTGGGTTTCTCCAGGCAAGAACACTGGAGTGGGTTGCCATTTCCTTCTCCAATGCATGAAAGTGAAAGTGAAAGTGAAGTCGCTCAGTCGTGTCAGACCCTTAGCGACCCCATGGACTGCAGCCTACCAGGCTCCTCCGTCCATGGGATTTTCCAGGCAAGAGTACTGGAGTGGGGTGCCATTGCCTCCTTGTCACCATTCCTAGGGGTGCCATAGGAGCCATAAAAAGAGCTTATATTTAGGTGGATGAAGAGCAGGAGCCGGACCTTCTGAAGGAAGAAAAGCGAAGTCCTGCCCTAAGACTTGGACCTATTTTCTCCAGAGTAATTTTGCTTCTAGGCAAGAACGGGGCTTCCCTGATGGCTCAGGAGTTTAATGCTTGAGTCAGGAAGATCCCTTGGAGTAGGAAATCACAACTCACTCTGGTATTCTTGCCTGGCAAATTCCTGTGGACAGAGTAGCCTGGCGGGCTACAGTCCATAGGGTCGCAAAGAGTCGGACAATGACTGAGCGACTAGACAACCACAAGGCAAGCAAACGTTACTGTCTCTGAGGCTAGAAACATTTCCGTGGTATCAGAGATCAAGCGAATGCCAAGCCCACCATGAAATGGTTTAAGTTGTGCAGTACTTTTCTTGGAAATGGTGTCCCCAGAGTAGGGTGTCTTGTTTCTTCAAGGGTTTTTTCAAAAAGACTGTTATCTGTAAGTAAGAAAAGCTATGCCGAGTACCGGCCATGAAAGAAAAAGCAGGTCTGCAATCAAACAGTTCTTGGGGGTTGGTCGTGCATTTCAATTTTTAAGTGGAAAATGTGTTAGTAGATATAACACAGCAGTGTAGGTCCATCAAACCAGTCCTCCTACTTTGTAGGTGGCAGCAACAAGGCCGCCTGCCTCCACTTTCCTTCTGTCCTTCTGTCCAGTCCGATTTCTGAAAGGGGCTCACTCAGTTAACAGAGGTGGGGGCGGAGGGGCGGCCGCCGGGCAGGGAGCCGCGGGCGCCCGGCCGCAGCCCAGGGTGTGGCGCCGGGCGCGGCGCCCGGGCGCGAGAGGGGCGGGCAGCGGGCGGGCGGGGCCGGAGCGGGGCTGCGCAGAACCGCCGGGGACGCGTCAGTCGCCCGCCCCGCCGCCCCGGCGCAGTCACCTCGCTCTGCGGCCACCGGCACCAGGAACAGCACCAGGCGGAGCGCGACGGTCCCCGCCATGTCTGCAGCCATGAGGCAGAGGTTCGACCAGTTCCTGCACCAGAAGAACTGCATGACTGACCTCCTGGCCAAGATCGAGGCCAAGACCGGCGTGAACCGGAGCTTCATCGCGCTCGGTGAGTGCAGGGCCGGTGCCCGCGGGGTCCTGCCCCGCCTGGACCGGGGGCAGCTGTCTCATCCGCTGCCGGGAAGGCCCACGGGGACCGCGGGGTCGGTGACAGATGGGGCGAGCGGCGGGCACCTTCAGGGACGGGACTGGCTGCCTGGACAGGCCAGAGCCGCCCGGCGAAGGGGCGCCCAGGGCGCCGGGCGCAGGGACCGCTGACGCTGACGTGTCTGCCCCGCGGCCAGACGCCAAGCGCAGTGGCGGAGCGCAGGGCTGACGCGGAGCGGCGCAGCCCCTACGGGAGGGCGCGCGGTGCCCGTGGCGGAACACCGGGTACTCGCCAGGCTCGGGGCCGGGAAGGGGTGTCCCCGCGGGAGCGGAGGGGCTGCGGGCCGGCCAGGGAATCCCGACTTCTCTAGACCCTCGGGGAAGGAAAGAAACGGCTCCTCCAGCTGGTGTGCCCCTTGAGGGGAGGATAGTGGAAGGAAGGGCACAGATAGGAGGCCTGCCGGGTATCCTCAGACCCGAGGCAAAGCCCTGCGAAGGCGCAGGCCCTGCAGTGGTGCGGTTTGTTTTTCTCCATCGCCTAGAACGAGCCAAGCAGTGCGCTGTGGGCGGGGGCTGCGGCTGCAGTGTGCCACCCGACCCACTTCTGTCCTCGCGTCTCCAGGTGTCATCGGGCTGCTGGCGTTGTACCTGGTGTTCGGTTATGGAGCCTCTCTCCTCTGCAACCTGATAGGATTTGGTTACCCAGCCTACGTCTCGTAAGTGACTCCCCCTGCAACTGTCCCTTCCTCCCCTTCCCCCATCCAGAGTGGTCCTAGTTACTTCACATCCCCATTTTCCTGGAAGAGTGGTCAAAGGACCAGAGAGGAGTAACTCACCGCTTAAGGTTACACATTTTAGAGGCTTAACTTGACATCTGATTTCCTGATGACTAGCCAAAATGTATGTTTCATCAGCTTATAGTGGCAGGGTGTGTGCCTTCTAACAGCTCCATAAGTGAAAGGTAGAACATAGTGGACCTTTACTTTTGCAGAGATCTCACCGGGTACAGAGAGTGGATTATTGTTGTATTAGTTGCTAAGTCATGTCTGGTTCTTTGCAACCCCATGGACTGTAACCCACCACCCTTTTCTGTCTTTGGGGTTCTCCAGGCAAGAATACTGGAGTGGGTTGCCATTTCCTTCTCCAGGGGATCTTCCCTTACCAGGGATGGAACCCACCTCTCCTACATTGGCAGGCAAATTCTTTACCATTGAGCCTCCAGGGAAACTCGTACAGAGAGTGGATTCCTTCTCCCTAATAGTTATTTAAATGTGCATTTCACCTTATATTTATGTACATAGTAAAACCCCATCAATTGGAGCTGGAGAAGGAAATGGCAACCCACTCCAGTATTCTTGCCTGGAGAATCCCATGGACGGAGGAGCTTGGTGGGCTACAGTCCACAGGTCGCAGAGTCAGACACGACTGAGTGACTTCACTTTCACTTAATTCAGATTTACTCTACAGTGTGTTTAATTTTAAAATATTGTCCAATTTCATTTTTCCCCATTCATTGAAATAGGAATTATTCTTTCCCTTAAATGAATTTTGTTTTACTCTACAGCTGTTCCTGAGAACTCTGATGGGTTTTACTTTCATTGAGTTGGTCTCTACAACTTTCCTCAACCATAAGGATAAAAATAAAGGAAAAAAATTTCAGCTGGAAGACTAAGACACCAATAATACATGATTACACCTTGTCTATCATAGACCTGGCTAGAATTTAATATGTGACTAGAAAGTGGAAATGTGTTTTAGGAAAATGTTAGTTCTGACTTGAACAGTTAAATCGAAAGTGCCTAAGTAGTAGTTACTGAATTAGTCAAGTACAGACTCTTAGTGGCTCCAGAAAATCTAGCTACAGATAGGCTACTACTTGGTTTTGAATTTGGAGATCCTCCCCAGCATTGGAGAAGGAAATGGCAACCCACTCAAGTGTTCTTGCCTGGAGAATCCCGTGGACGGAGGAGCCTGGTAGGCTGCCGTCTATGGGGTTGCACAGAGTCGGACACGACTGAAACGACTTAGCAGCAGCAGCAGCAGCCCCAGCATTATGTGCTAAAGTACCATACATATTGTTTGTGTATGCCAAATGGTGAAGACCGACCAGAAAAACTGGATTGACTTTCAGATCAATGAAAAATTATCTCCTGTGCATGCTCAGTCCTGCTCTTTGTGACCCCATGGACTGTAGCCTGCCAGCCTCCTCTATCCGTGGAATTTTTCCAGGCAAGAATACTGGAAACATTTGCCATTTCTTCCTCCAGGGGATCTTCCCGACTCAGGGACCAAACGCTTGTCTCTGGGGAACACTTTTGTAAGGTTTAAAAAAGCTGCTTGAATTGTTTTAAACTAGCAGAGACTATGGCTCTTTAAAAATACCGCAGAGCTTAAAAAATGTTTTCTCCACATCAGTGCCATTTGATGTATAATCTTGTGAGAACCATAACCTTGTCTGTTGGTGTGATTAGATCATTGGTATAGGCTTTAGAAGTAAAAATCTGTTTCTCGGTAGGGTGTGTAGACCTGTGTATGTGGAAGTGGATGTGACTAAAGGCAGACAGAGCTTGGACAAGCTTTTCCTTGGCCTACTGAATTAATTCTAGCCATTTTTAAAGTCATATTTTAAAGTAATTTCAAGTGAGTCAATTTAAGTTTTATCATTTGTTTAAAGTCATTTTTTAATTCATTTTCTACATAGTCCATTGAATATTATTGGCTGTTTTTATTTAGAAGAAGCTAAATGTCCCTGTTTATTGCTAGGAATTCTTTGAAATGGTAGACATGATCATATTTCTGAGGTAAATGGGCTTTATATATTTTAGAATTTCTCTATTCATCAAGTAGACACACTTTATTTTCTTTTCTATCTGAGTACTCTGAGGCAAAGTGACATTTGTAGTACATTTTAACAGGAGTGATGAGTATTAGAAATCTAATAAAAGGGTTTTAATGACTTAAATAAAAATTCAGGGAATAATTGATGAGTACCTACGTCTATTAGTATTTGTTCATAGGGTGTTTCCTTTTGGTAGATCCAACTCTTACTTTTAAAATGAACATGGTTGTTCAGTCACTAAATTGGTATATGACTCTTTGTGACCCAGTGGACTACAGCACATCAGGCCTCCCTGTCCTTCACTATCTCACAGAATTCGCTCAAAGTCATGTTCATAGAGTTGGTGACGCCATCCAACCATCTCATCCTCTGTCACCCCCCTTCTCTTCCTGCCTTCAATCTTTCCTGGCTCCAGGGTCTTTTCCAATGAGTCAGCTCTTTGCATCAGGTGGCCAAAGTATTGGAGGTTCAGCATCAGTCCTTCCAGTGAATATTCAGGGTTGATTTCCTTTAGGATTGACTGATTTGATCTTGCTGTCCAAGGGACTCTCATTTAAAATGAATACAGGATTCTGTATCATTAAGTGAAGGTTGGTCTCTGTGGGTGCTTAGATTCTTCCCTAAGACTGCCCACTGGAAGTATCTGAGGAGCCTTAAAAATGACTGATTCCTGGGCCCTGCCCCTGAAGATTATGATGTAATTACTCTCAGGTGCAACATGGGTTTTGGAATTTTTAAAGGAGTCTCATTTTTAAAGGTCATGCTGAGAAGCCCCAGTATAAAGCAGCAGTGTAGCTTGTGCTTAATATACTTGAAGAGGGGGATTGAAGGGGTGGAAGAATGGCCCGCAGACCCTGGGGAGGGTCTAGAGGCCCACCTGGCCTCTGCTTTATGAAAGAGATTCAAGGAGACTGTAAGCACAATAAAGCATACAGACCCCCAGTTAGGAAACACTTGAGGCAATCGCTGTTACATTAGCCTAATAAGTCTGTTCATTGCTTAACCAATGTGACGGTGTAATTGTCAGAAAGAAAGTCCTTGCAAATGGTGCTATTCGTAGCACCTAAATCAGCGTTACTCAAGATGTGATCTGCCATCACTCTAATTGTTCTCGTCCGATGGAATTCTTGCCAGCCAGAGTGTTGTTTTTTTTTTAAATACAGGTTCATCTAGTAATATTAAGCAAACACCAAATGCTACCCATGCACCGTGGCAGCATCTCAGATACACAGGGACTAAGGCGGACATAGTCCCCATCTGTGCACGGATAGACCACATAGTAAACTGCAGTAAATAATGAAATAGTGACCGTGTGGTGAGTCCTCCACAGAGCACCCACAGGGAGCTGTGGGAGAGGCTAACAGCAGGGACCCCTGCAGATTACTCATCTGAGCTACTGTTGGAGTTAAGACTTGATGGATGGGAAGGTGCCAGCTGAGAGCAGACCCTGGAGGAGGAAGTAATGTGCGCCAGGCCCTGGAGGCACTGGTGCACTGGGAGCTCTGAGAGGGAAGAGGGGCGAAGGAGGGCCAGAGGGGGCACGTGTCAGCCAGCCACGGCTACTGGCTGACACGTCCAGTGTGCAGGTTATTTCAGGTAGTTGTGGGGAATTTGCATGTTTTCTGACTGCCTTGGATGGGTTCGAAATAAGAGGTGACGTGAAGATTTACATTCTTAAGGTCATTCTGGCTGCTGTGATCTCTGGAAGGAATTGGTGATCCCGCCAAACTATTGCTAATCCCTTTCTTTCTCACCTTTCCGTGTTCACTCCTGCCACTTCATCTCCTTGGGCCATCAGATTGTGCTATTTAATGGTCCCTGTTGGGTGGCCAACAATGGTCAAGCTTGGTTGACCAAGAGGCTGCAGGGTGCAGAAATAAAATTTGGGAAAGCTCATCTGTCTTCCCAGCTTTTCTCATGGCTCACTACCTTGGGAAATATGTGGGTGGGGCTGAGGTGCTCCTGGCTTCCTGCCAGGTCTTGGAGGCGTGTTGGAGCCAAAGACAGCTAGAGGCCTGGCCAGCCCTCCAGGCAGTGGAACCAGCTTGTTATCAGGAGGCCCCTTCCTACTGGTTACTCTTATTTTCTGTGCAGATAATTTCCCTTTGAGAGCAGGACCTTTATCCTCTTCCTCTACGTTTCCAGACTTTTTGGCCACCCTGTATAGGCAGTTTGAAATGTCATCCCAGCCTTCTCATTATCAAGAGCTGTTGACAGAAAGACTTTAATCTCCCTACTTCCTTCTATTACTGATAAGAGAAAGCAGACTACTGGATAGTCATAGGAAACTTTATTACCACAGTGGACCTGCCCCTCCCCCATTTTTTGCTGAGATAGAAGTCTCATGCAACCCTTTTAAAGTATACAGATTTAGCAGTTAATATATTTATAAAGTTTTGCAACCATCTTTGTTTCTGGGGTGGCCATGCATTTATTAACAAGTCTTTCTGAGAGACCTCTCAGGAGTGTATACTACACTAAAGCATCAGAGTTGGAGCTGAGACCCAAGACAACCTCCTCCCAGTGGTCCTGGAATGTGGTGGCTGTTCTTGACTGCTTTTTTATTCAAGTGGAATAGGAGGGAAAGCCTAATGGCTTTGTTTTCTCTTTTTGTCTTTGTCCTGAAGATAAGGGAAAGGAGGAGGGCTTGCTTTCTGTACAACCCAGCAACCTTTTTGTTTGAAATTCTATTAAAACATCTATTACTTTTTCTCCTTTTTATTTCATATTTTTGTTAGGGATCAGGTGGCCACCTTCCTGGGACTATCAGAGTTGGGCCTTAGCGTTCAAACGGGTAGTCTGATCATCAACGCTTTTCAAAAGATCCAGAGAGAGTTTAGAAGGTTTTCCAAGGTCACACAGAGGCTAGGCTTGGTCTGGAGCCTCAGTTAAGTGCGCAGGAATGTTAAAGCGCGTTCAGGAGTATTTTAGCGCCAAGCTTGAGAAGATACTGGATGCTCTGAGTCCAGCATTTTAATGTCTATATTTAATCTAATGTTTGGCAGCATTTTTCAGATCTCATACCCACTGGGTGATGCGTCATTTTATCTTCTGCGTGTCCTCACCAGCCCGATTTAAGCTTTTGCTATCAGTACAAGCAGTGTGACTGCTTTTAGCTCCTTGTGGAGCTGTTGAATAACTGTGTGGCACTTAATTTAATAAACACTTAAATATCTCTGTTTAAGTGCTTTACAAATATAGCTCATTTAATCCTCATGACAGCCCTGTGATGTAAGTATTATGATTATTCCTGTTTTACAGATGAGGAAACAGAGAAACAGAACTAATTTGATTATGGTCTCACAACAGTGGATGATTAAACTGATGTTTTAGCCTAGGGAGTCTGGCCGCAGAGTCCATGTTTTAAACTTCTGTTATATTGCTTCCCATATGGCTCTTTAAGTGTCCCACAGAGGCCAAAACTTTCCATAGGGATGAAAATTAATTGTTGATATAACTTTTTCTTTATCCATTTGACACTGTCAATGTGAATACATCAACTTCATGCAGTATGTTTCTCAAGGTACTGCCATTCCAAATCATATCTGCACACACAATAATTTGCAGTGTGTTATAACTGTGGATTAGAATATATTACTAACAAGTTCTTTCTCTTGTCCGATGTGATGTAGCATTGATTTATGATGGCGGCGCTATACATCGTTATACGCAGAAACCTCTTTTTTAACTGTGCACAGCCAGATGGCACACTGCATTGGGTCTTCTGAGCAAATGCGGCTTGCCTTCAGTTCTTTGTCAGGAGGCAGCACATCTCAGGGAGGCGAGATGTTTGGGGATGATCTGTATGAAGTCTTATCCTTCTCCATCAGAGGACAGACAAACTGAAAAACACAGTCACAGAAAACTCACCAATCTAATCACATTGATCACAGCCTTGTCTAACTCCATGAAACTATGAGCCATGCCCATGGGGCCACCCAAGACAGGTGGGTCATGGTGGAGAGTTCTGACAGAATATGGTCCACTGGAGAAGGGAATGGCAAACCACTTCAGTATTCTTTCCTTGAGAACCCCAGGAACAGTATGAAAAGGCAAAAAGATAGGACACTGAAAGATGAACTCCCCAGGTTGGTAGGTGCCCAATATACTACTGGAGATAAGAGGAGAAATAACTTCAGAAAGAATGAAGGGATGGAGCCAAAGTAAAAACAACACCCAGTTGTGGATGTGACTGGTGATGGAAGCAAGGTCTGATGCTATAAAGAGCAATATTGCATAGGAACCTGGAATGTTAGGTCCATGAATCAAGGCAAATTGGAAGTGGTCAAAAAGGAGATAGCAAGAGTGAACGTCAACATTTTAGGAATCAGCGAACTAAAATGGACTGGAATGGGTGAATTTAACTCAGATGACCATGATATCTACTACTGTGGGCAAGAATCCCTTAGAAGAAATGTCGTAGTCAACAAGAGTCCAAAATGCAGTACTTCGGTGCAGTCTTAAAAACAAAGGCATGATCTCTGTTCATTTCCATGGCAAACCATTCAAATTCACGGTAATCCAAATCTATGCCCCAACCAGTAAAGCTGATGAAGCTGAAGTTGAACAATTCTATGAAGACCTACAAGACCTTCTAGAATTGACACCCCAAAAAACTGTCCATTTCACTATAAGGGACTGGAATGCAAAAGTAGGAAGTCAAGAAACACCCAGAGGAACAGGCAAATTTGGCCTTGGAGTACGGAACGAAGCAGGGAGAAGGCTAATAGAGTTTTGCCAAGAGAACGTACTGATCATTGCAAACACCCTCTTCCAGCAACACAAGAGACGACTCTATGCATGGACATCACCAGATGGTCAATACCAAAATCAGATTGATTATATTCTTTTATCAGCAAAAACAAGACTGGGAGCTGACTTTGGCTCAGATCATGAACTCTTTATTGCCAAATTCAGACTTAAATTGAAGAAAGTAGGGAAAACCACTAGATCATTCAAGTATGACCTAAATCAAATCCCTAATGGTTATACAGTGGAAGTGAGAAATAGATTTAAGGGACTAGATCTAATAGACAGAGAGCCTGATGAACTATGGACAGAGGTTTGTGACATTGTACAGGAGACAGGGATCAAGACTATACCCAAGAAAAAGAAATGCAAAAAAGCAAAATAGCTGTCTGAGGAGGCTTACAAATAGCTGTGAAAAGAAGAGAAGCAAAAAGCAAAGGAGAAAAGGAAAGATACACCCATTTGAATGCAGAGTTCCAAAGAATAGCATGGAGAGATAAGAAATCCTTCCTCAGTGATCAATGCAAAGAAACAGAGGAAAACAATAGACTGGGAAAAACTAGAGATCTCTTCAAGAAATTAGAGATACCAAGGGAACATTTCATGCAAAGATGGGCTCAATAAAGGACACAAATGGTATGGACCTAACAGAGGCAGAAGATCTTAAGAACAGGTGGCAAGAAGACACAGAAGAACTGTACAAAAAAGATCTTCACGACCCAGATAATTATGATGTGATCACTCACCTAGAGCCAGACATCCTGGAATGTGAAGTCAAGTGGGCCTTAGTAAGCATCACTATGAACAAAGCTAGTGGATGTGATGGAATTCCAGTTGAGCTATTTCAAATCCTAAAAAGATGATGCTGTGAAAGTGTTGCACTCAATATACCAGCAACTTTGGAAAACTCAGCGGTGGCCACAGGACTGGAAAAGGTCTGTTTTCATTTCAGTCCCTAAGAAAGGCAATACCAAAGACTGCTCAAACTACCGCACAACTGCACTCATCTCACATGCTAGTAAAGTAATGCTCAAAATTCTCCAAGTGAGTCTTCAACAGTATGTAAACCATAAACTTCCAGATGTTCAAGCTGGATTTAGAAAAGGCAGAGGAACCAGAGATCAAATTGCCAACATCTGCTGGATCATGGAAAAAGCAAGAGAGTTCCAGAAAAACATCTATTTCTGCTTTATTGACTATGCCAAAGCTTTCAACTGTGTGGATCACAACAAACTGTGGAAAATTCTGAAAGAGATGGGAATACCAGACCACCTGACCTGCCTCTTGAGAAATCTGTATGCAGGTCAGGAAGCAACAGTTAGAACTGGACATGGAACAACAGACTGGTTCCAAATAGGGAAAGGAGTATGTCAAGGCTGTATCTTGTCACCCTGCTTATTTAACTTAAGAGTACATCATGAGAAACACTGGGCTGGATGATGCACAAGCTGGAATCAAGATTGCCGGGAGAAATATCAATAACCTCCAACATGCAGATGATACCACCCTTATGGTAGAAAGTGAAGAAGAACTAAAGAACCTCTTGATGAGTATGAAAGAGGAGAGTGAAAAAGTTGGCTTAACGCTCAACATTTAGAAAACTAAGATCATGGCATCTGGTCCCATCACTTCATGGCAAATAGATGGGGAAACAGTGTAAAGGGTGTCAGACTTTATTTTGGGGGGCTCCAAAATCACTGCAGATGGTGACTGCAGCCATGAAATTAAAAGATGCTTACTCCTTGGGAGAAAAATTATGACCCACCTAGACAGCATATTAAAAAGCAAATACATTACTTTGCCAACAAAGGTCTGTCTAGTCGAAGCTATGATTTTTCCAGTTGTCATGTAGGGATGTGAGAGTCGGACTATAAAAAAAACTGAGCACCGAAGAATCGATGGTTTTGAACTGTGGTGTTGGAGAAGACTCTTGAGAGTCCCTTGGACTGCAAGGAGATCCAACCAGTCCATCCTAAAGGACAGCAGTCCTGAATATTCATTGGAAGGACTGGTGTTGAAACTGAAACTCCAATCCTTTGGCCACCTCATGCGAAGAGCTGACTCATTTGAAGAGACCCTGATGCTGGGAAAGATTGAAGGTGGGAGGAGAAGGGGACGACAAAGGATGAGGTGGTTGGATGGCATCATTGACTCAATGGACATGAGTTTGAGTGAACTCTGGGAGTTGTTGATGGACAGGGAGGCCTGGCGTGCTGCAGTCCATGGGGTCACAAAGAGTTGGCACGACTGAGGGACTGAACTGAATTGAGCTGTATGAAGTCAGATTGGAAAAGGGGATGGTGAAGGGGAATACAGTCAGAATAACTACAAGGGTTGTACTACAGTCAATCACAAGTGAAAGCTATAGCATTTTAGCAGACAGTACACAGCAGATAACACGAGGAAAGGTAGGCTAAAAAGGGTTGAAATCTAGCTAGTTACAGTCTGCAGTGGCAGACCCCTGAACAGAGGTTCACCACCCAGAGGGGAGTTTAGGAAGGTCGCCGTGGTGTGACTGACAGTTCTGAATCACTTTCCGTCTCACGAGAGCAAGTCTTGTGAACCAGAGCTAGGCTTCCCTAATGGTGCTGGAGGATGTGTATTTGTGTTTCTCTCATAGACTTATTAGTAAGGAATGTGTTTGTTTTCTTGTGTTTTTTATATAACTTGTAATTATCTTTTTTCTTTTACATTCATGAGCACTTGGGGGCAGATATATTTTCCACTCAGCTGCTTATGTCCCCATTACACCCGCTTTTCTCTTTGCAACTGTGTGTTCCTTGTTAGGAGAGCTGCAGGGCAGGGCGGCGCATGCCCACACTTTCCTTTCTGGCCTACTGGGTACTTGGACCAAAAATACAACTGACAGTCTGTAAATGTTGCCTTAAGCACCACTGAGGTCGTAAAATTTACGTTTGTCAGCTGTTTGCTGGTTGTTTTCACTTTGTATTATGGTTAGTATTACTGAACTATTTTAAGATGAAGGAGTTATGGAGAAAACTGTAACACTAATAAGTTATCCTTATACACCCGTGACTATTTTGTAGATAATTACAGCCAGTACTTTGGTTATGTTTTTGCTTTTTTCCTTTTGCCTGTGTCATAGAGAAAAGAAAGTTTTGAGGAGCAAATAAGATGAATGATTTGAGTGATTTATTCATAATGTAGTTTCTGGGCTCTGAAGCAGTTGTAGAGGGAGACTTCATTCCAGACTCTGTTCTGGAGTGTTCCCTGTGAACTTTAATGAACTGTTTTTTTGTTCTCTTCATGGAGGCCCTGGAGATAAGATCTATTTGTTCTTCCGAGCTGCCTTCCTCTTCCCCCTGTCCTAGAGCTTTCTTTTTTTAGGACTTTGAATGAGGACTCCATTTTTCAAGTTAATATCCTTGAATAGTATTTAAAACAAGTATAGAGACTTTGCTGATGGTCCAGAGGCTAAGACTCCACACTCCCAATTCGAGGGGCCCAGATGCATTTCCTAGACAGGGAAGTAGATACCACATGCCATGACTAAAAGACCCTGCATGCTATAACTAAAGATCAAAGCTCCCCATGCCACACTAAGAGCCAGGACAGCCAAATAGATAAAAAAATATATTAAAAAATAAAATCAAACAAATATATTTATGGGACACTTTAAGATATTTAATGCCTATCAATAATATTACCAAGTTTTGAGAATAAATCAGTATAGCAGAAGTTTAAAAATAGTTTCAAAAATTGCTAATGAAATTACTTTTCTAGCAGTTGAAATCTAAGCAGGGGCTGCAGAAACCTATGTTGACTTCATACTAACACTTCCTGGTTCCTGGGAGTGGGGCTGCCATCTGTCCCTCTCACAAGGCCACTATATATATCCTACAACTTCTGCTGGTGTGGCCAGGTGACCTAGTGAAGGGATCACTTACATGGCAGAGGTAACTCTAGATTGCTCTCTGCATCTTGATGTGGCCCTCTTTCATCTGGGGAAGGTCAGTTCAGGTTGTTCCTGCAGAGGTTGTAAGGGTGCATGAGTGTAAGTTAAATTTTCCAGTACATACCTGACATAGATATTATATTTACAGAGCCATCAGTTTTATCAGCAGAGGGTTGTCCCAGTAGAATCTGCATCTGCTGGTGTTTTCTGTTTGTTTATTGAAGTATAGTTGGTTTACATTGCTATGTTAGCTTCTAGTGTACAGAAGGTGATTCAGTTTTACATATATATATTTTTTCCATTATGGATTATTACAAAATACTGAATATAATTCCCTGTGCCATATAGTAGGACCTGGTTGTTTGCATCTGCTGTTTTATTGCTTCGGGCATTCATCTTTTAATATTGCCTAGTGAATAGTCTAATGCTTTCTGTTTGGAATTATAAAATGTGGTCTATGGGGTTGCTAGGAGTCAGACACAACTGAGTGACTTCACTTTCACTTTTCACTTTCATGCATTGGAGAAGGAAATGGCAACCCACTCCAGTGTTCTTGCCTGGAGAATCCCAGGGACGGGGGAGCCTGGTGGGCTGCCATCTCTGGGGTCACACAGAGTCGGACACGACTGAAGCGACTTAGCAGCAGCAGCAGCAGCAGCCAGAAGAGGTCTTAGAGATCAAGCTGCTGGAACTGTAGCTACCTTTAACATATTTGGAGACTAAAGTGACAAAATCAGGTTTTACGACTTAGTTCACAAGTCTGTTGAGGCAAAGTCAGGTGTAGGGAAAGGGTATCTGACTCCCCTGGCCTGCCCACTGCCAACATTCCTTATGCTTTATATTCAGCCATTACTGACACTTCCATTTTGCATTTAAAAAAAAGCAAACAGTTGGCAGATATGATCACCATAATTAAACACCAAAATATTTGACCACTAAAAGACTGCTTTTGGCTTTTTTGTATTTCAACTTCCATTAGAGTTGTTTTATAGAGTCATCTTGATATACATTTGCCTGCAAATTTAGCTTATATTATATTAAGTAGTTCATTAAGTCGGTCATTTTGTACTATAGGGGAACACTATTAAAAATTAAAGGAACATGGTATATTTTTTCGTTGTTCTTGTATAGTCATCTTAGAAGACAGTTTCTACATATTTAAGAAGCAGATTTGCTGTACTGATTGTATCCTTCTTTGGGGTAGGGAGGAGGATTGGGTATGACACAAACAGTAAAGAAGCAAATTGCTCCTTTACTTCTTTACTTGTTTAGTTTTTTCTTTGTTTATCTCTTTCTCTGTTGGTGTTCTCTCTTGTTTTGAAAGTACACCTACTCGGCAGCAAAACAACAAGTACTTTTCTGAGTGTCCATAGTTTCTGATCTTTATTTCCATGAACAAAAATCTCTTCTTTCAGTTCACTTCAGTTCAGTTCAGTTGCTCAGTCATGTCCGACTCTTTGTGACCCCATGAATCGCAGCATGCCAGGCCTCCCTGTCCATCACCAACTCCCAGAGTCCACTCAAACTCACTTCCATCGAGTCAGTGATGCCATCCAGCCATCTCATCCTCTGTCGTCCCCTTCTCCTCCTGCCCCCAATCCCTCCCAGCATCAGAGTCTTTTCCAATGAGTCAACCCTTCACATGAGGTGGCCAAAGTACTGGAGTTTCAGCTTCAGCATCATTCCTTCCAAAGAAATCCCAGGACTGATCTCCTTTAGAATGGACTGGTTGGATCTCCTTGCAGTCCAAGGGACTCTCAAGAGTCTTCTCCAACACCACAGTTCAAAAGCATCAATTCTTCGGTGCTCAGCCTTCTTCACAGTCCAACTCTCACATCCATACGTGACCACTGGAAAAACCATAGCCTTGACTAGATGGACCTTTGTTGGCAGAGTAATGTCTCTGCTTTTCAATATGCTATCTGGGTTGGTCATAACTTTCCTTCCAAGGAGTCAGTGTCTTTTAGTTTCATGGCTGCAATCACCATCTGCAGTGATTTTGGAGCCCCCCAAAATAAAGTCTGACACTGTTTCCACTCTTTCCCCATCTATTTGCCATGAAGTGATGGGACCAGATGCCATGATCTTCGTTTTCTGAATGTTGAGCTTTAAGCCAACTTTTTCACTCTCCTCTTTCACTTTCATCAAGAAGCTCTTTAGTTCTTCACTTTCTGCCATAAAGGTAGTGTCATCTGCATATCTGAGATTATTGATATTTCTCCCAGCAGTCTTGATTCCAGCTTGTGCTTCTTCCAGCCTAGCATTTCTCATGATGTACTCAGCATAGAAGTTAAATAAGCAGGGTGACAATATACAGCCTTGACGAACTCCTTTCCCTATTTGGAAGTAGTCTGTTGTTCCATGTCCAGTTCTAACTGTTGCTTCCTGACCTGCATACAGATTTCTCAAGAGGCAGGTCAGGTGGTCTGGTATTCCCATCTCTTTCAGAATTTTCCACAGTTTATTGTTATCCACACAGTCAAAGGCTTTGGCATAGTCAATAACGCAGAAGTAGATGGTTTTCTGGAACTCTTTTGTTTTTTTGATGATTCAGCGGATGTTGGCAATTTGATTTCTGGTTCCTCTGCCTTTTCTAAAACCAGCTTGAACATCAGGAAGTTCACGGTTCACGTATTGCTGAAGCCTGGCTTGGAGAATTTTGAGCATTCCTTTACTAGCGTGTGAGATGAGTGCAATTGTGCCATAGTTTGAGCATTCTTTGGCATTGCCTTTCTTTGGGATTGGAATGAAAACTGACCTTTTCCAGTCCTGTGGCCACTGCTGAGTTTTCCAAATTTGCTGGCATATTGAGTGCAGCACTTTCACAGCATCATCTTTCAGGATTTGAAATAGTTCAACTAGGATTCCATCACCTCCACTGGCTTTGTTCATAGTGATGCTTTCCAAGGCCCATTTGACTTGGCATTCCAGGATGTCTGGCTCTAGGTAAGTGATCACACCATCGTGATTATGTTGGTTGTGAAGATCTTTTTTGTACAGTTCTTCTGTGTCTTCTTGCCACTTCTTCTTAATATCTTCTGCTTCTGTTAGGTCCATACCATTTCTGTCCTTTATTGAGCCCATCTTTGCATGAAATGTTCCCTTGGTATCCCTAATTTACTGGCATGTAATTTAATCTCTTCTTTACTGGCATGGAAATAAATACTGTTCATGTCTTAAAATGTGTGTTTTTTTCCTTCTAATTTGTATGTGTGAAATAATATTTGAAATGACAGACTCCTAAACAGAGGTAATAGGAAATAGGAAAAACATTTTAAGCTGTCAGGAATTCCTACTTCACATTCTCTGATAAATTCTGGCATAGGAGTGCCAGAAGCACTGCTGTGCATAGTGGTCACAGTGTGTGTCTGCTGTATCGGAAAGGATATTAACATTCTGGTCCATATTCTTCATATTCATGCTTCAAATAATACACCTTAAACTCTGGAATATTTGTTTTTAAATGTAACTTACCACATTCGAAATAGAACAAAGCAAATGGACCAGAAGTAGATTCCTTTCTGTTCCTTACAAACAGCACATCTCAAAGCTTTTTATTGTTATAGGCCTTTTTCATGAATGGTTTTTTTTTTTTTTGATGTCCTGTCAGTCTGGAAATATAATCAACTTATTAAAATTAAAATCCTATTGATGAGCACAACTAGTTTCAGTAGTAAAGCCAGTGCTCTGAAGACATTTAATATTAATACTTAATTTTACATCATTTGGCTAGTGTGAACTATAGTGACTAAGTTACATGTGAACCACATAGAGTCTGGGTAGTGTGTACCCAGGTTTCTTTCGTGTGAGTGATCAGAAGCATATATAATGCACCTGATAATTACTAGCTGAATTAACCTTGGGCAAATAAATTAACTTTTATAATATTCAATTTTCTCTATGTAAAAGGAGGGGATAATTTAAGTTAAACACTAACAGAATCAACATTTTAGGAACTTCTTAATTAAGGGTGGTTACTTTTAATTAACCACCCTTATGGCAGAAAGTGAAGAGGAACTAAAAAGCCTCATAATGAAAGTCAAAGAGGAGAGTGAAAAAGTTGGCTTAATGCTCAACATTCAGAAAATGAAGATCATGGCATCTGGTCCCATCACTTCATGGGAAATAGATGGGGAAACAGTGGAAACAGTGTCAGACTTTATTTTGGGGGGCTCCAAAATCACTGCAGATGGTGACTGCAGCCAAGAAATTAAAAGACACTTACTCCTTGGAAGGAAAGATATGACCAACCTAGACAGCATATTCAAAAGCAGAGACATTACTTTGCCAACAAAGGTCCATCTAGTCAAGGCTATGGTTTTTCCAGTGGTCACGTATGGATGTGAGAGTTGGACTGTGAAGAAAGCCGAGCACCAAGGAATTGATGCTTTGAACTGTGGTGTTGCAGATGACTCTTTAGAGTCCCTTGGACTGCAAGGAGATCCAAGCAGTCCATCCTAAAGGAGATCAGTCCTGGGTGTTCATTGGAAGGACTGATGCTGAGCCTGAAACTCCAATACTTTGGCCACCTCATGCTAAGAGTTGACTCATTAGAAAAGACCGTGATGCTGGGAGGGATTGGGGGCAGGAGGAGGAGGGGATGACAGAGCATGAGATGGTTGGATGGCATCACCAACTCAATGGACATGAGTTTGAGTAAACTCCGGGATTTGGTGATGGACAGGAAGGCCTGGTGTACTGCAGTTCATGGGGTCACAAAGAGTAGGACACGACTGAGCGACTGAACTGAACTGAACTGAACTTTTAATTAACATATAGGGGAAAACTGACTTAATCATAGTCATGGTTCTCTTACTCATGTCATTGAACTTAAATGATTAAGGAAAAACCTCTCAAGTCATATTTTAACTTATTTTTGCTACTGATTGTTTTTTGTTCCTTGTGTTATTTTTTCCTGTACTTAGATATCAGCAGCTTAAGACATCATTGTTTAAGGAGCAATAAGGTACAATAAGGTTTTGTTTTTCCAAGTTATGAATATGTGTTATGGCTAGTGGTTGTCTTCTGTTTTGGTACAGTAGTATACTTGTTCCTAAGCACTGGGCATAATTTTTACTAACAGTTTTTAAATATTAAATCTATTTTTTACTTTGTTTTGCTTCCAGTGACGTTTCTTGTTTGTCTTAACTCATTCAGTGGACCGTTCCCCAAGCACACCTGTGCTGCTTACTTAAGAATGGAAGTATCACTTGACTGTTTTTGATTTTCGGCCCTGGAGCGTCACTGTTTTGGCCCCAGAGCTCAGTACAGTGTCATGCATGGTCAGTGCTCCACATATGCATGCATTTGAACAGGTCTGTCACTGGTAGTCATGGTGGATTACCTAGACAGGGCCTCTCTGGCCATTTTACCACCAAGAATTGAGTGGAGAAAAGTAACGCTGGTTTGGTTTGGTTTGGTTTGTACTGATGGTAAAGAATCTTATGTATTTTTTCATTGCCTTTTTATCTTAAGAAAAATTACAACAAAGAAGATTAAGCCAGACAGTCTTATTCCCTCTTAGAAGTTACTTTTAAAGTAGCTCATTTAAAATATAGAACATAGGAATAAATAATTGCAAAATGGCTTAACTGGCTTTTTGTATTTATCATCTATATTATGCTTCCCCTTCATTGTAGACATATGCATATATAATACTAAATATAATGTACACACAGCTTATACTCCATACTATTGTAGAAAATGGACATTTTTAACTTAATGACTTGAATGTATTGAAATACTCATTAACCAGGAATAAACTTTGAGTCTGAAAAAGTTATTATAGTGTAAAAAATGCTTAACTTGCAGGGGCTACCTGGATAGCTCAAACGGTGAAGAATCTGCCTGCAGTGTGGGAGACCTGGGTTCGACCCCTGGGTTGGGAACATCCCCGGGAGAAGGGCATGGCAACCCACTCCAGTATTCTTGCCTGGAGAATTCCATGGACAGAGGAGCCTGGTGGGCTACAGTCCATGCGGTCTCAAAGAGTTGGGCACAACTGAGTGACTTTCAATTTCACATCAACTGTCTTTAGTTTACATGATTTCTTTCTAATGAAGGACTTAGGGAATTTACAGTTTACTCATGTCTGTGGGTCACAGAATACTTAGATTCTCTGAATGTAAGTATTTGGAGGGAGAGTCTTAATTTGGAGGGAGAAAATGCTGATAGACCGTATCTACTCGAACTTTGGTTTTTTTACATCTGTTTAATGCTGTGCTTTGGCTGGTTTTGGTTCCTGATCTTACTTTCAGAAGCAGCAGCAAAGCCACAGACGATTCAACAAGGTGGAGGCAGCCAGCGCAGGCACCGGGGCTGCGTGGTCCGGATGAGGGCGGGCCGGTGGCTGCATCTCTGTCTGTGCCAGTCCAATACCAGTGTCAAGACTTTCGGCCAGTCTCCATGTAGACCTGAAAAATGCTTTAAGCAGCGTCCAGGTTTATTACATTGACCTGCAAATAGGATTTTTGGATTTCACCCAACCCTGTACTTTCTGTAGCCTTTTGGATTTGGAGAGTGAAGTACAATTAAAATCCCTGAGTGATTCTCTAATCTCCTCTTTCCTGTATTAACAATGCTATTAATCCTTTATGCTCTGCTTAGCCAGAAGGACTGGAGTGTTCTTATTGCTTTCTTTCTTTTTAATCCTTTGCCCCCTATGATAATAATAAATTATCACCATATTATAATTACTACCTAATAAAGCAATATTTCTGAGTGCTTACCCTGTTTAAGTGCTTAACATGTATTAACTAAGTTAATCTTCATAGCAACACAGTAAGGCTTATCATCCCTACTTGACAGATGAGCTCACTAAGGCCCAGAAAAACTAGCCCAAGGTCACGTATCTAGTAAGTGGTAACACCAGGATACAAGGCTATAAGCCAAGAATAGTAAAATAATGTAAAGACAGATGAGCATTGGGAAGAAATGAAGGGGAAAGCCTGGCTATTTCATAATTCAATGAAATTAATCATCTTTTACTAGTTTTCTTTTTATAGTAGGAAATTCAGTTCAGTTTAGTTTGGTTGCGCAATTGTGTCTGACTCTTCACCATCCCATGGACAGCAGCACACCAGGCCTCCCTGTCCATCACCAACAGCCGGAGTTTATTCAAACTCATGTCCATTGAGTTGGTCCCATCCAACTATCTCATCCTCTGTCATCCCCTTCTCCTCCTGCCTTCAATCTTTCCCAGCATCAGGGTCTTTTCCAATGAGTCAGTTCTTCGCATCAGGTGGCCAAAGTATTGGAGTTTCAGCATCAGTCTTTCCAATGAATATTCAGGATTGATTTCTTTTAGGATGGACTGGTTGGATCTCCTTGGAGTCCAAGGGACTCTCAAGAGTCTTCAACACCACAGTTCAAAATCATCAATTCTTTGGTGCTCAGCTTTCTTTATAGTCCAACTCTCACATCCATACATGACCACTGGAAAAACCATAGCCTTGATTAGATGGACCTTTGTTGGCAAAGTAATGTATTTGCTTTTTAATATGTTGTCTAGGGTGTTCATAACTTTTCTTCCAAGAAGCAAGCATCTTTCAATTACATGGCTGCAATCACCATCTGTAGTGATTTTGGAGCCCAGGAAAATAAAGTCTGACACTGTTTCCACTGTTTCCCCATCTATTTCCCATAAAGTGGTGGGACCAGATGCCATGATCTTCATTTTCTGAATGATGAGCTTTAAAGCATAGCAGGAATTAAAAAACCTTCCATGTAACGGATGTACATTTGTTAGCTCTTTGGTTCACATGCTTGCCTACTTTTTCCTTTGACTTCCTATTACATCAGCTAGTTTCTACCTGAGGAAAGCTAAAACACAGACACAGTCTACATGTGACAAGCCATTATTTTATAATTAGCTCTCTTCAATTTATTTTGTGATTCTGTATTTACTCTTGATGTTCAAAACACGTTCACTTCATCACCCTCTCCTCGCCTTTTCCCCATGTCATTAGCAGTCATTGCAGTCAGCTGTAATTTTCCCCCACTTGGTCATTTTCTTAAAACACACATGTAGGCAGGCACACATACACCCATGGCTGCTTCTGATTAATTCAGAGGCTTTCTTAGGGGATGATTCAGCATGATTCATCAGACTGTTTCTTTGGCTAACCCCTGTTACCAAGTAGCCAATGTATTTTCAGTAGTTAACTCATTGCATAAGCTAAACAAGATTCATATTTCTTCTAGTTTACTGATGCAGTCCAGCTCAGTTATAAGTATCCAGACATGTCAGGATAGGATAAAAAATTATGGAATCGGGTCTTAGAATGAAGGGATTTTTAGGACTAGAAGAAATTCCTCTGATTCAGAACTAAAAGAAGGTTATTCTAAATTTAGTTCTATTTATTTACATAATGAATTTTGTTTAAGAAGGTAGTTGATACTGAGAAGGTCCTAGTGTTAACTGATGAGGGGAGGAAAGTTCACCGCCTGAGGATCACGTGACGACAGTCAGAACCAATGTTAGTTTTCACCTGTTTGTTACGAAGTATGTTATGAACTCTGGAAAGCGTTCTGGAACTGTGTTTCCCAAGATATTGTCTATCGAAATGCCTACTCACTCATGATGTACTTCAGTTAAAGTGCATAAGAACTGAAGTACATGAGTGAAATCTTAATACGTCCCTAGTGGCAGGACCCCACTTGAAAATGGGGATCACTCTAGTTTCCAGTCATTAGTGCTATTTCCTGGAGCTGTGGTGGAGGCTCAGGCAAGGTGGAGACTCATGGGACAGCTGGTGCTGGCATCTCTGGTGACCAGAGGACTGGTAACAAGTGGTTATAATAGCTTGTCTTGATATTTCTACTTTGCTGTCTGTTTTCATGTTGAATTCATGCATCTACTGTCATGGTACATATATTGCCTGAGTTTTTCAGTTGGTATTGGAGGGCAGCGTGAAAGTATAATGATCAAAATTGTCTCATTGAGATCTTACTACATAATACACTTGCTTTTGTATTGCCTTTCAGAATTAAAGCCATAGAAAGCCCCAACAAAGAAGATGATACCCAGTGGCTGACCTACTGGGTAGTATATGGTGTGTTCAGCATTGTTGAATTCTTCTCTGACCTCTTCCTGTCCTGGTTCCCCTTCTACTACATGCTGAAGGTACGTTGGCTTTTCCTGAACTGCCGTGTTTTCTTTCATCTGTTTTAGTTTTGCTCCCTACCACTAGAATAAACTCGATCTCAGGACCTATATACAATGAATAGGAACAGATGCTTGAATGTTAGACATCTCTGGCTCTGCCTCAGATTATGTAAACAGGAAGAAAGAACTCAATATAGCTAACTATTTTGTGTATTACCTTGGAAATAGCCAAAGCAATTATGTCTGTAACATGTGTTTGATAATACTGAAAGATGGAAATACTGTGAACTAGCAAAGCATTGCTCTTTGCCAAAATCCTATCTTCATGTGCTCTTGTCTGTGTTTGATGCATAAACATTGCAAATTTTATCAATCCATCAGTTATTCACAGTTGTGGGCTGCAGTCTTTATATCTGGACAAAAAATACTCATTTCTTATATAGGTTTGGAAAAAGAAGATGTGAAATCAGCTGAGGAAGTCATGTTAATAACTCTGGCAGGTCCATTAGTCTGGCATCAGCCCTGCCACACCTTGTGTTTGGCAGAGGACTCACTTTCATTACAACTGTGTGAGGAAAGGCAGTAGGAAGTTGAACTTTTTCCTAATGGGGCCTGTGTCAACTCTGGACTTGCATCAGAGGCAAATGACAATGAAGAAGTT
The DNA here is from genome assembly GCF_019923935.1 of Bubalus bubalis. Lineage (NCBI taxonomy): Eukaryota > Metazoa > Chordata > Mammalia > Artiodactyla > Bovidae > Bubalus > Bubalus bubalis. The sequence goes on along the minus strand of NC_059167.1, from coordinate 101,548,279 downwards.
CACACCTTTTAATAGAGTAGTTGCTTCTTTCTCTCTAAATGGTGGGTCCTCGAATGTCTTCTGTGGAAGAGGCCCTGCTTCCCATGAACGTCATAGGATGCAATGCCTCGGGCTCACTGAACCAGGCTGCCAAGCTGCAGGGGCTTTAAGTCCAGCTCTTAACGAATTATGGGTTCTCTTCTTTCCCTTCATACTCTTTAAGTATTTGTTTTAGTAAGAGTTACAAGTGAAAAAGTTTAAAGACTCAAGTAAGAGTACACGTGAAGTTACACAAGAAATAGTTTGAGTTACATATGAAATAGTTTAAAGACTCAAGTAATTCTCTAAGAATTTTGAAGATCTGCATTCCTGCCCCCTATACTGCCTCTCTTAAAAGTTATTTTAGTTTCCCTCAAATCTAATTGTTTCCTTTGTATATTTAGACCTGTTTTGAGTGTCCTTGTTATTTTAACTTGTCCTAAATGTCTTCATTTTTTTTACTTTCTTTTTAGACTTTTTTTCCTTCCTACAATTTTTTCTTATATATATATTTTTTTAATTAATTTATTTTTTATTGAAGGATAATTGCTTCACAGAATATTGCTGTTTTCTGTCAAACCTCAAAATTAATCAGACCTAAGTATACATATATCCCCTCCGTTTTGCAACTCCCACCCCTCTAGGTTGATACAGAGCTCCTGTTTGAGTTTCTTGAGCCATACAGCAAATTCCCATTGGCAGTCTATTTTACATGTGGTAATGTAAGTCTCCATGTTACTCCTTCCATACATCTCACCTGCTCCTCCCCTCTCCCCATGTCCATAAGTCTATTCTCCATGTCTGTTTCTCCACTGTTGCCCTATAAATAAAATCTTCAGTACCATTTTTCTAGATTCTGTATATATGTGTTCAGTTAAGATCAGTTCAGTTGTTCGGTCGTGTCCGACTTTTTGTGACCCCTTGAACGCAGCATATCAGGTCTCCCTGTCTGTCATCAACTCCCGGAGTTTACCCAGACTCATGTCCATTGAGTCGGTGATGCTATCCAACAATCTCATCCTCTGTCGTCCCCTTCTCCTCCTGCCCTCAATCTTTCCCAGCATTGGGGTCTTTTCAAATGAGTCAGCTCTTCGTATCAGATAGCCAAAGGATTGGAGTTTCAGCTTCAGTCCTTCCAATGAAAATTCAGGACTGATCTCCTTTAGGATGGATGGTTGGATCTCCTTGCAGTCCAAGGGACTCTCAAGAGTCTTCTCCAACACCACAGTTCAAAAGCATCAATTCTTTGGCGTTCAGCCTTCTTTATAGTCCAACTCTCACATCTATACATGACCACTATACATACCAAAAGCCATAGCCTTGACTAGATGGACCTTTGGTGACAAAGTAATGCCTCTGCTTTTGAATATGCTGTCTAGGTTGGTTATGATTTCCCTGGTGGCTCAGATGGTAAAGTGTGTGCCTACAATGCAGAAGACCCGGATCAATCCCTGGGTCGGGAAGATCCTCTGGAGAAGGAAATGGCAACCCACTCCAGTACTCTTGCCTAGAAAATCCCATGGATGGAGCAGGTTGGTCATAGCTTTTCTTCCAAGGAGTAAGTGTCTTTTAATTTCATGGCCGCAGTCACCATCTGCAGTGATTTTGGAGCCCCCAAAAATAAAGTCTGACACTGTTTCCACTGTTTCCCCATCTATTTCCCATGAAGTGATGGGACCAGGTGCCATGATCTTAGTTTTCTGAATGTTGAGTTTTAAGCCAACTTTTTCACTCTCCTCTTTCACTTTCATCAAGAAGCTCTTTAGTTCTTCACTTTCTGCCATAAAGGTGGTGTCATCTGCATATCTGAGGTTATTGATATTTCTCCCGGCAATTTTGATTCCAGCTAGTGCTTCATCCAGCCCAGCGTTTCTCATGATGTACTCTGCATATAAGTTAAATAAGCAGGGTGACAATATACAGCCTTGATGTACTCCTTTCCCTATTTGGAAGTAGTCTGTTGTTCCATGTCCAGTTCTAACTGTTGCTTCCGGACCTGCATACAAATTTCTCAAGAGGCAGGTCAGGTGGTCTGGTATTCCCATCTCTTTTAGAATTTTCCCCAGTTTATTGTGAACCACAAAGTCACAGGCTTTGGCATAGTCAATAAAGCAGAAGTAGATGGTTTTCTGGAACTCTCTTGCTTTTTTGATGACCAGCAGATGTTGGCAATTTGATCTCTGGTTCCTCTGCCTTTTCTAAAACCAGCTTAACATTTGGAAGTTCACAGTTCACGTGTTGCTGAAGCCTGGCTTGGAGAATTTTGAGCGTTACTTTATAAGTATGTGAGACGAGTGCAATTGTGCAGTAGTTTGAGCATTCTTTGGCATTGCCTTTCTTAGGGATTGGAATGAAAACTGACCTTTTCCAGTCCTGTGGCCACTGCTGAGTTTTCTAAATTTGCTGGCATATTGAGTGCAGCACTTTCACAGCATCATCTTTTAGGATTTGAAATAGCTCAACTTGAATTCCATTACCTCCACTAGCTTTGTTTGTAGTGATGCTTCCTAAGGCCCAGTTGACTTCACATTCCAGGATGTCTGGCTCTAGGTGAGTGATCACACTGTGATTATCTGGGTTGTGAAGATCTTTTTTGTACAGTTCTTCTGTGTCTTCTTGCCAGCTCTTCTGAATATCTTCTGCTTCTGTTAGGTCCATACCATATCTGGCCTTTATTGAGCCCATCTTTGCTTGAAATATTCCCTTAGTATCTCTAATTTTCTTGAAGAGATCTCTAGTCTTTCCCATTCTATTGTTTTCCTCTGTTTCTTTGCACTGATTGCTGAGGAAGGCTTTCGTATCTCTCCTTGCTATTCTTTGGAACTCTGCATTCACATGGGTGTATCTTTCCTTTACTCCTTTGCTTTTTGCTTCTCTTCTTTTCACAGCTATTTGTAAGGCCTCCTCAGATAGCCATTTTGCTTTTTTGCATTTCTTTTTCTTGGGGATGGTCTTGCTCCCTGTCTCCTGTACAAAGTCACAGATCTCCGTCCCATAGTTCATCAGGCACTCTATCAGATCTAGTCCCTTAAATCTATTTCTCACTTCCACTGTATAATCATAAGGGATTTGATTTAGGTCATACAAAGCCTTTGACTGTGTGGATCACAATAAACTGTGGAAAATTCTGAAAGAGATGGGAATACCAGACCACCTGACCTGCCTCTTGAGAAACCTGTATGCAGGTCAGGAAGCAACAGTTAGAACTGGACATGGAACAACAGACTGGTTCCAAATAGGAAAAGGAGTACATCAAGGCTGTATATTGTCACGCTGCTTATTTAACTTATATGCAGACTACATCATGAGAAACGCTGGGCTGGAAGAAGCACAAGCTGAAATCAAGATTGCCAGGAAAAATATCAATACCTTCAGATATGCAGATGATACCACTCTTATGGCAGAAAGTGAAGAGGAACTAAAAAGCCTCTTGATGAAAGTAAAAGAGGAGAGTGAAAAAGGTGGCTTAAAACTCAACATTCAGAAAACGAAGATCATGGCATCTGGTCCCATCACTTCATGGGAAATAGGTGGGGAAACAGTGAAAACAGTGTCAGACTTTATTTTTTGGGGCTCCAAAATCACTGCAGATGGTGATTGCAGCCATGAATTTAAAAGATGCTTACTCCTTGGAAGGAAAGTTATGACCAACCTAGATAGCATATTCAAAAGCAGAGACATTACTTTGCCAACAAAGGTCTGTCTAGTCAAGGCTATGGTTTTTCCAGTGGTCATGTATGGATGTGAGAGTTGAACTGTGAAGAAAGCTGAGTGCCAAAGAATTGATGCTTTTGAACTGTGGTGTTGGAGAAGACTCTTGAGAGTCCCTTGGACTGCAAGGAGATCCAACCAGTCCATCCTAAAGGAGATCAGTCCTGGGTGTTCTTTGGAAGGACTGATGCTGAAGCTGAAACTCTAATACTTTGGCCACCTGATGGGAAGAGTTGACTCATTGGAAAAGACTCTGATGCTGGGAGGGATTGGGGGCAGGAGGAGAAGCCGTTGACAGAGGATGAGATGGCTGGATGGCATCACTGACTCGATGGACGTGAGTTTGAGTGGACTCTGGGAGTTGGTGATGGACAGGGAGGCCTGGCATGCTGCAGTTCATGGGGTCGCAAAGAGTCAGACGTGACTGAACAACTGAACTGAACTGAATGGTCTAGTGGTTTTCCCCACTTTCTTCAATTTCAGTCTGAATTTCGCAAAAAGGAGTTCATGGTCTGAGCCACAGTCAGCTCCCAGTCTTGTTTTTGGTGACTGTATAGAGCGTCTCCATCTTTGGCTGCAAAGAATATAATCAATCTGATTTTGGTGTTGACCATCTGGTGATATCCATGATAGAGTCTTCTCTTGTGCTGTTGGAAGAGGGTGTTTGCTATGAATAGTGCATTCTCTTGGCAGAACTTTATTAGCTTTTGCCCTGCTTCATTCTGTACTCCAAGGCCAAATTTACCTGTTACTCCAGGTGTTTCTTGACCTCCTGCTTTTGCATTCCAGTCCCCTATAATGAAACGGACATCTTTTTTGGGTGTTAGTTCTAAAAGTTCTTGTAGGTCTTCATAGATTCTTTCAACTTCAGCTTTTCAGCGTTACTGGTTGGGGCATAGACTGGATTACCATGATATTGAATGGTTTGCCTTGGAAATGAACAGAGATCATTCTGTCGTTTTTGAGATTGCATCCAAGTACTGCATTTTGGACTCTTTTGTTGACAATGATGGCTACTCCCACTTCTTCTGAGGGATTCCTGCCCACAGTAGTAGATATAACGGTCATCTGAGTTAAATTCACCCATTCCAGTCCATTTTAGTTCACTGATTCCTAGAATGTTGATGTTCACTCTTGCCATCTACTGTTTGACCGCTTCCAATTTGCCTTGATTCATGGACCTAACATTCCAGGTTCCCATGCAATATATGTGTTAGAATATGGTATTTATCTTTCTCATTCTGACTTACTTCACTCTGTATTATTATACAGATAAATAGGTTCTAGGTTCATTCCCCTCATTAGGATGGACCCAGTGCATTCCTTTGTATGGCTAATATTCCATTGTGTTTATATACCACAACTTCTTTACCCATTCATCTGTCGAATGACATCTAGGTTGCTTCCATGTTCTATCTTTTTTAAATAGTGCTGCAGTGAACAATGGGATACATGTGTCTTTTTCAGTTTTGGTTTTCTCAGGGTATATGTGTAGGAGTGGAATTGCTGGGTCATAAGGAATCTCCATACCATCTTCCATAGTGGCTGTATCAATTTACATTCCCACCAACTGTGCAAGAGCATTCCCTTTTCTCCACACCCTCTCCAGCATTTATTTTTTGTAGACTTTTTGATGAGGGCCATTCTTACTGGTGTGAGGTGATATCTCATTGTAGTTTTGATTTACATTTCTCTAATAATGAGTGATGTTGAGCATCTTTTCATGTGTTTGCTAGCCATCTGTATGTCTTCTTTGGAGAAATGCCTGTTTAGGTCTTTTTTTCGCTTTCTGATTGGGTTGTTTGTTTTTCTGGCATTGAGTTGTATGAGTTCCTTGTATATCTTGGAAATTGATCCTTTGTCAGTTGTTTCAGTTGCTATTATTTTCTCCCATTCTGAGGCTTGTCTTTTCACCTTGCTTATAGTTTCCTTTGCTGTGCAAAAGCTTTTAAGTTTACTCAGGTTCCACTTGTTTACTGTTGTTTTTACTTACATTACTCTAGGTGGTGGGTCATCCAATTGGGGAATAAAGCAATAATAAAACTAACAAATATTTTGAGAGGAAAGGAGATTAAGAAAAGAAAGAATAGATATGCCAAGTTAAATAGAAGTAGATAAAGAAGATTTACATATGTTAAAGATTAACAGCAAGGGGGAAAGAACAGTAGGAAAAGCAAACAAAGGAATAAATGTAGAAAAAATAATAATAGGTTTAAAAAATTAAAATTAAAAAGAGAAGAAATAAAAGAGGAAAACTCCACAGAACTGTAAAAGGCCAGCATAGAGGCAGCAGTTTATGACAATGAAAATGTGACTGAGGAAATAAAAAGAGGCTCAAAAGCTTAATTGGATTTCTCAGTGTCAATAAAATCGAGAACTACAACAGAGGAGGAAAAAAAAGGAAAAAAGAAAAAAAATCCAAGTGAATGTACAGAACAAGTCAAAACCTGAAAATAATAAAGGTTTATCTTGAATCACTGCTGTTAGAGTCCTTTCCTGCCCTGGGAATCCCAGTCCACCTTGCCTCCCTAGGATGCCCTCCAACACTGTGCTGATCATGGACCTGCTGTGGGGGCAGCTCAGATTCTCATCTGGCCCTACTCCTGGGTGTTCTTGCCTCCAGTGTCCACAGCTATCAGAGCTGGTGCGTTTTCTTTTGTGGGTGCTCTCAGTGGCCTTTCATATATTCCATAGACACGGAGTCTGCCTAGTTGATTGTGTGGATGTAATCTGCAGCTTGTACAGCTGGTGGGAAGGTTTTGGGTCTTCTTCCTTAGCCACACTGCCCCTGGGTTTCACCTGTGGTGTTATTTCTACCTCTGCACAGGGGTTTAGGTCCTGAGGCTGCCCTGGAGGACTCGGGTTTGCCCCGTGAGGGCCAGGTGTGGAGGTGGTGCAGCTGCTTGGGTCGCAGGGGTTCTGGCAGCACCAGGTACCAAGGGGGGTTGGTGGCTAGGGCAGCAGGAAATATAGCGCTCTAGGAGGGTACAGCAACCAGTATTGGCCAATACGTTCCAGTATTCCTGTCTGGAGAACCCCCTCTCTGACAGAGGAGCCTGGCAGGCCACAGTCTACAGGGTCGCAAAGAGTCGGACAGGACCAAAGAGATCCTGTGCACATGACACATGACATTTTTTTTTGCCTGTGGCAGCTCTGTCCCAGTGAGGGTTGAGCATGAAGGTGGTGCAGCTGCCTGGATTGGGGAGACCGTGGCGGCGCCAAGTGTGCAGGGACACAGACTGCCTCCACGGCAGGAGTTATGGCCCGATCAGAGGCTTTTTTCCAGCCTCTTGTAGCTGGTGCTCAGGAGGCCTCTTTGGCCAGTCTTTCTTCGTATCTCCGCCCATTCAGGCACTTAGAGGGATCCCTTGCCTGGGGTCCTTCTCTGTTGTTGGCTTCAGGCACTTAGAGGGCCACCCTGGGTGGGGTCCTGCTCTGTAGTTTGGTTCATCAGTCACTGAAGGGGGCACCCTGGGTGGGGTCCTGCTCTGTGAAAATGAAGTCGCTCAGTTGTGTCCGACTCTTTGTGACCCTGTGGACTGTAGCCTACCAGGCTTCTCCATCCATGGGGATCCTCCAGGCCAGAATACTGGAGTGGGTTACCATTTCCTTCTCCAGGGGATCTTCCTGACCCAGGGATCGAACCCGGATCAAACCTTCCAGTAGATCTCCATTCCTGTCCGGCATATGTATGGTTGCGGCAGGGACTGTCTGATTCTCACTCCATTTAGGCTGCCACAGATCAGCTGTTTCACTCTCAGCCTTAAATGCTTCTCCTCTGACTCAGACAGTTGCCTGGCTGTGGGATCGGACCCCCGCTTCATTTCCCCCACCCGCCCAGGGCAGGTCCAGTCCTGCTAACACTCCTGTTTTTCCCCCTAGTTCCTTCGTCCTACTGAGTTTTGCATGGTTCTGTGTGTTCTTTTCCACTGGTCAGGTCCTCCTGTCCGCTCTCCGCTGGTGTGCTGCATGCACTTCTGTGTCTGAAGGTGTATTCCTGGTGTATCCGTGGAGAGAGATGGACTCCACGTCCACCTACTCCTCCGCCATCTTGTTCTCTCTCTCTCTTTAGATTTTTTATCTAAAAAATAGATACAGGAAATTGGATACCAGAAACTCTCTCATTCTTTGATTTCCCTTGCTGTAACCACCACTACATTGATATTATCTTGATTTTTAATTCTGGGTAATTTGTATGTATTTTTTCTTTTCCTCTGGCCTTACCTATTTTTCAAATATATTTATTTGTGTTTTCCTGCTTTCTGGGAGTTTTTCTCAATCTGATCTTCCAGTTTCAATTTTGTTCCATTTGATCTTTATGCTATACATTGTGTTTACTTCAACTATTTTATTTTTCATTCCTAGTAATTTTGCTTGGTTCTTTCCTATGTTTTTTTGTTCTTTCATGTCAAAGTATTTCTTTTAGTACGCTGCTACTGCTGCTAAGTCGCTTCAGTAGTGTCTGACTCTGTGTGACCCCAGAGACGGCAGCCCACCAGGCTCCCCTGTCCCTGGGATTCTCCAGGCAAGAACACTGGAGTGGGTTGCCATTTCCTTTTAGTGTAATTTAAAATTCTTGGTCAGTCACTTCTAATATTTCTGCTGCTGATAGGTCTGTAGTTGACTGTGCTGTCTTTGTTTTGAACTGGTTGTACTCTCAAATACCTTGTTACTTTGGCCTGTAAGTTCGTTTTTCTCCAGGCATATCAGCTGTTCCATCGGGTGCTGGAATGGAGGTGGCCACACCCCAATCCATGCTAGTTCTGGTAGACTCAGGATAGGGGGCAGGTGGGGAGCCTGCCCACCCTAAACTAGGGTGGGGAGCCCCAGGCAGCAGAGGAGCCACAGTTAATCACCCTTCCCTCCCCAGAATAGCTCCTCGGGTGCAGGCATCAGCCTTCGGCTGCCCCAGCAGCACTCGAAGCAGGTGCTCCTGGGCGGTCATTCACAGCTCTAGGGCTTGGAGCAGGGGCATGAGGAGAAACCGCCCTGGATACTCAGTCCGTGGCTGTTTTCCTCAGTCCCTCCCAAGACAGGACTTCTACACCAAAACCTCTGCTTTAGAAAAAGTATAGGAGAATGTTTTTTAACTTGGAGGAATAGAAATTAGACAAAAATTTCTATATAACAGTGGGCAGCATAAACAAAGGAAAAATAATGACAGGTGAGGAGGATGTATTTACATTCGTACCAGATATGGAATTAATATCCAGAATATATAGAAAAACTTACAGGGAAGAAAAAGAGAAAAATGAAACAAGTCATATAGAGATATTTCACCTAAGAGAAAAAATATGAGTAGTCAGCAATCTGGGAAGTGTGAGTTAAAATACTCAAATAGTGTAGCTTCCTCATTAAATTGGCAGTTATTTAAAATGTCTACATTTCTGTTTACTTTCTTTTTAGACTTTTTATCTAAAGAAATGTAGATACAGGAAATTAGATACCAGAAGCTCTCTCATTATGGTAATTACAAAAAAGCCCTGAAGGGTCCATCAACAGGTAAATGGTTAAATGAATTAATAGTATTGTACATCCATCCAGGCTTCCCACTATTAAAAGAAATACTTCATTTATTGAGATACAGAAGTTTTGCATAATTCATTATTTATAAAAATTATAGATTATATACAGTATGAAACCATTTATGGTAAAAAAAAAAAGAGCTAGATAGTTAAAAATTTAAATGAAAAAGTGAATATTCTTTTTAAAAAGCAATTCTTTGTTTATTTGGCTGCAGTGGGTCTTAGGTGTGACATGTGGGATATAGTTCCCTAACCAGGGATTGAACCCAGGCTCCCTGCATTGGGAGCACAGAGTCTTAGCTACTAGACCACCAGAAAAGGCCCTGGATATTCTTTTAAGTTTGAATGATGTTACCACAGAATGCCTTGTAACACAGCTGAAAAATTTTCCTTTCAAAAGAAATGGGAAAAAAATTGGTCTATCAGAAGATTTAGATTTCATAGGCTGCTGGATTTTTCATGGTTTTGTTATCCAAAGATATTTCAGATCAGGTCAGATCAGTCACTCAGTCGTGTCCGACTCTTTGCGACCCCATGAATCGCAGCACGCCAGGCCTCCCTGTCCATCACCAACTCCCGGAGTTCACTGAGACTCACGTCCATCGAGTCAGTGATGCCATCCAGCCATCTCATCCTCTGTCGTCCCCTTCTCCTCCTACCCCCAATCCCTCCCAGCATCAGAGTCTTTTCCAATGAGTCAACTCTTCACATGAGGTGGCCAGAGTACTGGAGTTTCAGCTTTAGCATCATTCCTTCCAAAGAAATCCCAGGGCTGATCTCTTTCAGAATGGACTGGTTGGATCTCCTTGCAGTCCAAGGGACTCTCAAGAGTCTTCTCCAACACCACAGTTCAAAAGCATCAATTCTTTGGCGCTCAACCTTCTTCACAGTCCAACTCTCACATCCATACATGACCACAGGAAAAACCATAGCCTTGACTAGACGGACCTTTGTTGGCAAAGTAATGTCTCTGCTTTTGAATATGCTATCAAAGATATTTAGCATTTATAAAAATAGCTTTATAGTCTTTGATGTGGATGTCCATACTTTAAACTTCAAATACTTCGGAATCCTTTAAGACCCGTCTAGTGGCGGTGATGTCACACTGCAGCCTCTAACAGCGGGCAGCCGGGCTTTTGCCTCGGGCCCGCTGCTTGCCCCCAGCTCTGCTGTCAGCAGAACCACTACACCAGCACCTGACCTCAGACTTCTGAAATGTGAGTGGTCTGACGGCAGCCTGCTCGTGATCACCTCTGCTAATGGAGGCCCCTTGAGTCAGAAAGGCTCCAAAATACAAGATAATCAGCAAGTCATTTATATTTGAAGTACATTACAGAAATTGCTGTGCAGCAAGTTTTCCTCCCTAATAGTGAAATGAACATGCATCCATTAGTAGTGAGCGCCCAGCTGTATGATGGCATGGCATCCAGAAAGAGGGAATTTATCCCGTATGTTCCAAATAGATAATATACTTGAGATGATTAAAAATTGATCACGCTGTCAATAAAAATGCTTTCTGTATTAGTGGTGAATTCTGAGTGGCTTCAGTGAAGGAAGGTCTCTGAGTTGCAGGGAACTGTACGTTAGAGCCCATTTTAAGGACTAGCTGGGTCCTCCCTGTGCTACTGCTACAAATCACACGGTAATTGTTTGGGAGGATGAAGAAAAGACCTGCGACTAAGGCCAGGTTTACTATTTTATCTTTTGCAGAGTTAATATTGTTGACCTGTTCCCCCCATTTTTCTAAAGTAGCCTCTTAGATTTAAGGAATGTACGAGGAACCAATGATTAGGCATCGAAAGTTGGTTGAGAAGATACTGTTCCATGTATTGAGCTAGAAAAAGTGGATCCTGCCTGTTTAGAGCTTTGATCTGAGCTCTGCCTCGGAACAGGAAGGTTTAAAAATAAATGTATTCATTTAAAAATAATTTCTCTGTTTGTGAAAGTAGTATATCTTCTTTACTCAGCAGATATTTATTTAGAACCTCTGTGTGCCAGAATGTGTTTTAGGTCAGGGGGATTTTGGTGAATTAATCCTTGCTGTTATACTGTGTGCATCTGTGGTTGTGTGTATGTGTGCCTGTGTGTTGGGGCATGTTTTATGTAGAAAATAAAATAGTATTTTAAGACTCCCACTGTTATCATCTTAGGGTAGTCTTCCTATTTTTTAATGTGCAAATAAATTTCTTGATACAGTGTATACACACAGAGAATTGTGTATGTTATTGCTTTACCCAACTATGTATGGTTGAGACCATATATATCATATATGATTCTATGTCTCACTTTTTTGACTACAATACTATGAGTATTTTCTCATGTTATTCAATATTCTTTGACCTAGATGTCTGATCCATTATAGATAAGAATTCACTCATTCCTCAGTTACTAGACATTTAGGACATTTATCTTGCTGTTATAACTAATGCTGCAATGAATACCTTTGCACCTCATCGTTATTCTCATTTAAATAAGTTTCTAGATTTTTCAAACAAGGTTGAATAAACTTTGGCAAGTTTAAGTCCTGATCCAGACTGTTACCTGTACTGCTGGACCCACTGATAGAGAGCATAGCATTTTTCTTCTTAACTTTGTAGAAGGAAAAGAAGATAGAAAAGTCTTGCCCTTCACAAGTTTGCTTTCAGCTTTTATTAGTGCATGCCGAGCATTACTGTTCTTGTGGCTGTGTCGCAAAGGCTTCCCAAGACTTGTTTCTGATCAAGTGATTGCAGCACACCAGAAGCTAGTGTTGAAACACATTTTTTCAGACATTAACTCTCAGGTCTCACCAGGCTAGTGCCCAACTGTGCATATTAAATATATCCCTACCTTGGAAGCGTTTCTACAGGGAAGCTGAATAGTGGCAGCATTAGAATCACAGACACAACTCTGGCCTGTTGTAATTTGAGGATTTAGTATGTGAGTGCTGCTAGCGCTGAGAGTTAAACTGAAATAGCACAGACTCTTCATCTGCACTGCGGGTAAGAGTGGGCTTATGCTTGTTCTTGGGAACACCGTGAGCTGCCCCGATTAAAAGGATGGTCAGATCTGTGTATTTCTGGGCTCTTGAGTAGGTACATAGGTTGAGAAAAGGGAGTTGTAAAAGCTGGCAGCTGAATATCACCCTTGAGAGCTGAACTGTAATTAACTTTATTTTTAATACAAGAAAGTTATTTCATTTGAAGAACTGGAAAATGCTCAGGATGTGGGTAAAGAGCAGTAATGACTTTACAGTCTCAAGACAATACCTAGAGGGAACTGGGAAGAACTAAATGAACAGTCTGGAGTTTAGCATATAAACTTAATCACATTGGAGAGGTACAAAAATGCAGGCTCTTGGCTCTGGCCCTGTCTGGTAGCCATGCTTAAATCATCCACAAAAGGTGAACAAGTCAACTTCTCTGGGTTGCTTAGGGTTGTTAGATGTAAAGGCAGATAACATTTCAGAGATTTTCAACACCAGTAAGAACTGTAAGACTTGGTAATATTAGCTGTATCTTATGTACTTTCTTCATGTATATGTTTTAATTTCTGAGTTTCCTAAAAAATCCTGAAGAGAAAATTGACTCTTTGAGAGGTTGTTTGATTTACTTACAGTCATGAAATAGATACCAACTCTCCTCTGATTCTTTTTTTTTTTTTTTTTAAATATTTGGAATACCTCTTTTACATGCCTTAGGAGTGGTGGTTTAGTTGCTAATTCGTGTCTGACTCTCACAACCCCATGGACTGTAGCCAGCCAGGCTCCTCTGTCCAGTCGATTCTCTAGGCAAGAATACTGGAGTGGGCTGCCATTTCCTTCTCCCCAACTCTCCTGATTCTTAACCCAGTGAGTCCTTTCCACTTCACTTTGAGGCTATGTCTACATCAGTAATATTCCTGACAATCAGATATTCTACATAGGAATACCAGCCAGGAGACTATTTTCTACAATTTTAAATAGTAAAAATTAAAATGTATCACATGCCAATTTAAAACTTTATGCCAATTTCCTAAATATTAATTGTTGAGTCGCACAATTGTGTCTGACTCCTTGCAACCCCATGGACTGCAGCACACCAGGCTTCCTTGTCCTCCACTATTTCCTGCAGCTTGCTCAAACTCAACCATCTCATCCTCTGTCGCCCCTTCTTCTCCTAAATAATAAATACAGCAAAATGCCTGGATGTAAATAACAAGTATATTGGATGTTAGATGCTAAAAACTAAATCCAAATAGTTCTTCTCTTCAAATAGTTAATATAGTTGGTAGGAAACTTGCTTTGTATGCAGTCGTACATGGCACATTCCCTCGGCCACCACACTGCATTCTCTTCAAAATGTTCACATAGAATTCTGATGTTCTGTCAAGAATGTAACTTTTCTTGCACATCACTTTGATTAAATTGCTCTATTGACTTTTAGGTGTGTGTGTGGTTATATTAGCATTATCTTTATAAATAACTGATGGAAAATATGAATGTTTGGGTATCAAAAAAGCATAGGCTCTAGGCGCCAGGCCTCAGTAGTTGCAGCTCGTGGGCCTAGCGTGTGGGGCTCGGTAGCTGTGGTGCGTGGGCTTAGCTACTCCACGGAGGTGGAATTTTCCCAGACCAGGGATCGAACCAGTGGCCCCTGCATGGCAGGAAGATTCTTATTCTCTGCACCACCAGGGAAGTCCAAAATACATTTTCTAAATAAAACACTTTTACTTTATTCTTTCTTCATATTCCAGTTAGAAACCTTTTTTTTCCATAATTGTATGTGTAAGCATCTCATGACTTTGAATTTCATTTCAGGCAGTGAAAGGAGAGGTAAGAACAAAATAATTGTTTAAAAAGGGTGTATGTTGGTCCTGAGATCTGATTTTACCTGACTTAAAACTCTAATAGGCAGCCTGCTTCTGTCTCATGGATGTTGGTAGAAGACACAGTATTCTTGGGACAGGGACAGAGCCCCTGCTAGGCTAGATGCTCCAGATGTTTCTTATTTTCTTACAAAACCTGTATGAAATAGATTTAAAAATTTTTTCCATTTATACTTTTTTTTATAGAGTCAGAACAGACTTAAGCAAATAAGTAACTTGCATAAGTTTTGCCCAGCCAGTAAGTGGCAGAGCCGAGACTGGAACCAGTGTCTCTGAGCTCCGTTCTTTTACCTCTATGTTTTGTAGTATACAAATCTCTTAGGTCTCAGGTTGTTGGGTGGAGAGATCTGTATATATCTTTAGATTAAGATTTTAAATTTTGTGTATTTTCCTATGTATTCTTACTAATTTCTAGTTTTTTAATATATCAGTTTCTGATGGAAATATTAAAAAGCAATTGATCATGGATTTTGTCCATTGATCTATATAATTCTGACTTTCAAGTTTATACAGTTCGAAACTATTATGTATTTAGAAACTACATATAATTATAAATTACATAATTATAAAAACTAAAATTATATAAGTATCAAAACAAAAAGAAAGTGAAGTCGCTCATTCGTGTCCTACTCTGTGACCCCATGGACTATAGCCTGTCAGACTCCTCCGTCCATGGCAAGAATACTGGAGTGGGTTGCCATTTCCTCCTCTAGGGGATCTTCCTGACCCAAGAATCGAACCTGGGTCTCCTGTACTGCAGTTAGACTCTACCATTTGAGCCACCAGGGAAGACAAAAACAAAAGTATACATAATTTACATAGGTCCAAGATACATAGGTTCGGGCCAGTTATTCTTCCTAACAAGTTGTTTTCCTTCCTTATCATTTTGTTCACTTATTTTTCCTTGTGTTTATGTACTATTATTATATGAGCTATTTTGAGAGTTGGTATCTGTCAGATACATCTTTTTTTTTCATCTTATTTTCAGTGTTCCTGATTGGTTTTGTCTTAGGTGTGTTTCTTGCAAGAACTATATAGCCATAGTTTGGGATTTTCTTTTTTTTTTAAATCCAGCCTCGTTCAGTTCAGTTCAGTCGCTCAGTCATGTCCGACTCTTCACGACCCCATGAATCGCAGCATGCCAGGCCTCCCTGTCCATCACCAACTCCTGGAGTTCACTCAGACTCACATCCATCAAGTCAATGATGCCATCCAGCCATCTCATCCTCTGTCGTCCCCTTCTCCCCTGCCCTCAATCCCTCCCCACATCAGAGTCTTTTCCAATGCCTGGTAACTCCTGTCTTTTAAAAACTCGCCCCCTATAATCCGTTTAGAACCTGCATTTTGTTATGTATTTTGAATGTCACAGAAGGGCACTCAGTATCGGTGCTCTGTGTGCGTTTTAACTCAAGCTCTGTCATTAGAAGTAGCCCCTTAGCAGGTTTGCATTTCTAGAGCTCTCGTGACTCACAACTAAAAAGTGGTCCAAGTTAGCAAGGAAGTTAAGTGCTGGACTTGGTGTGTTTTGCCTTTGTCAGTCTGTTTTTCCTTCTGTGCTTAGTTACTGAGTCATATCCGACTCTTTGTGACCCCATGGACCATAGCCCACCAGGCTCCTCTGTCCATGGGGATTCTCCAGGCAAGAACACTGCAGTGGGTTGCCATGCCCTCCTCCAGGGGATCTTTGCAACTCAGGGATTGAACCCAAGTCTCCTCCATTGCAGGTGGATTCTGTACCAGCTGAGCCACCAGGGAAGCCCAAGAATACTGGAGTGGGTAGCCTATCCCTTATCCAGGGGAACTTCCCAACCCAGGAATCGAAGTGGGGTCTCCTGCCTTGCAGGCAGAGTCTTTGCCAGCTGAGCCACCAGGGACGCCCTGGCAGCCTTTCCTTACTAAGTCATTATTTGTCATGTTTTCTCCACCAAGAAAAGTGCACCTAACATCCTGCAGAAACACCAGCGATGCTGCTGGAGCACGCAGCAGAGGCGGCGCTGTCCTCGGATAGAGGTGGCAGTGCGTGTGGTCCGTGTCACCCCCTCTGTAACCATGCTGCTTCTCCTCCATGCAGTGTGGCTTCCTGCTGTGGTGCATGGCTCCCAGCCCCGCCAACGGAGCGGACCTGCTCTACAAGCGCATCATCCGGCCTTTCTTCCTGAAGCATGAGTCCCAAGTAGACAATGTGGTGAATGACCTGAAGGACAAAGCCAAAGAGACTGCAGACACCATCTCCAAGGAAGGTATGGCTTGGGGGCAGCCTGGCTCAGTGTGCGAGGAGCCATGGGTTATACTGGCCCAGATAGCAGGCTTCCTCACTTCACATCCTGTTGGCTTTCCTCAGCCATGTGCCAAGGCTGTTCTGGGATTTCTCCACCAAGGCTTTGTCTGTTGCCTTTACTGTTCCCAACATTCTTCTGCCATGCCACGAATAACACATCATTCACTCAGCACATTAGGAAAAGTGACTTTCCTGTGGTGGGTGGAGATTTTAGGGGTCATCTGTATTTGTATACAAGTCCAGTCTCTCTAATTCATTTCAGGTTGAACTGCTTGTTATGCTGCTGTTCAAATGGCTTTTGTGAGAGGTGCAAGAGAACGCCCTCTCTCTCAGCCTTTCTCATCCATTCATTCAACAAATACTTATTTACTGAGGTAACTTAATTATGTGCCAAGCATGTTCATAGCACTGGGCATGAGCCAGGGAACCAAACAGACCAGCAGACCATACTGCATGAACCCATGAAGCTTACAGTCTTGTTGAGAGAGAGAGAGAGAGAATACAATGAAAAAGCAAGTTACATGGTATAGTTAGCACCTGATACAGAGAAAAATAAAACACATCGAAAGATAGGGAGTGCTCAGGGGCTGAAGGGAAGGTGACAGTTTTAAAGAGTAATTTAGGAAATCCTCACAAAGGAGGCAATACTGCATCACATTTGAAAGTGTTAAGGGAAGGAACCATGGGGAAGAAAGCCCCCGTGGGAGAACTAGCATGTGCAAAAGCCGAGAGCAGGGAACGTATGACTGGAAGGGAGTGGCCCAGAGGGGGAGCTGAAGGAGACCAGGCTGCAGAGCAGCTAGAATGGAACATCCTGGTTACTGGAGTGGAGGACCCAAGCGCCCAGGATACTGGAAGAATACTGAAATCAGTGATAATTCAAGGAACAGCAGTGCTCAAAAGTGATTGTAAGTTTGGAGCTAAAATCTTAAAGAAATGAGGCAGCACAGCCCAAGGGTCAGAGAGAATTGGAAAAAAGATGGGCGGCTGGGAAAGGTCATCTGATGCCATGAGATTCTGAACACAGCCATGAAGATCAAAGACAATGCTTCCTGGACCTCCAGACCCGGAAGTACCAGGGTCATGGAAGGAAAATGCATAGGACACTTGAGAAGGCAGTATCCTGGGGGGCAGGCAGGTCTCTGTAAGAGCAACAGGAAGAAGGATTCATTCGGAGAAATGGGTGAGGATAGAGGTCTTCCTGATGATGGGTTGGTAGTTCCAGAGGGCACAGTAAGGGTTTTAGCCGATGGACAGTGGGCATAGAACTAGGGAATTAAAATAAAAAAAGGGTTCTACACTCTTGAGGAAGTGGGAGACGAGAGGTGAGCTGGCCTCTGGGGAAGGAGGACCCCCAGATGGCCCGCTGCAGCCCTGATGCCCCAGCTGGTGTGTGTTCTCCTCCTCCTAGCAGACTGCGTCCTCCCCAAGCCCTGCTCCCGGACACAGCTCCAGTCTCTTTCAGTGCGTTCCTACGTTTCTTCACATCCTCCCACTCTGGGATCGCCAGTTCCTTTTTTTTTTTTTTTTCACTTTCACATGCGGATATTATTTAAAAAAAAAATGTGGTAACAGATCTAGAACCTTTGGCAAGCTAACGAATGAGAAATCTAAATATGAATAATAAACTTTGCCCTGCATGGTGATTACCGTCCGGTATTTGCTGTGAGAGCAGTTGAACTCCTCATTGTTAAAGAGAAATAATCCTTTCCTCTCTGAAACATTTGTGAACCATTCAGTTGGGTGTGGTGAATAAAATACTTAAGGATCTAATACATAAAAATGCAATAGACAAAGCACATTATATTTTCGCTCCCTTTCTCAAAGGATGGAATATTTTGTATTTGCCCTGATTTTATGTCTTGACTTCATGCACCATTGTATAGTGACATTTTTAGTTGAAATACAGTAGGACTAAAAATATTGATAGAATACTAATAAATCATGTTGGTATGTGTGGTTGTCACATAGGATTCACAGGAGATTTAAATTCACAGTTGTCAACGTAAAGGATTCATGCTATTTATCTTCTTCATGAATCTATACCACAAAGGAAGAGCTTTTCACAACATATTTCACTGAGGGAACTACAAGGATGATAGGCGTAATACTATGTGTCAACTCATGGATTTCTAAGCATTGCTCACAATACAGATCTGATTTTCAACATCAGGGTTCTTTCAGTGTCCTTGAACAGCATTTGTTTTTCTGTTCAGTTCAGTTCAGTTCAGTCGCTCGGTCGCGTCTGACTCTTTGCGACCCCCATTGAACCGCAGCACGCCAGACCTCCCTGTCCATCACCAACTCCCAGAGTTTACCCAAACTCGTGACCATTGGGTCGCTGGTGCCATCTAACCATCTCATCCGCTGTCATCCCCTTCTCCTCCTGTCTTCAATCTTTCCCAACATCAGGGTCTTTTCAAATGAGTCAGCTCTCCAAAAACTGGAGTTTCAGCTTCAACATCAGTCCTTCAATGAACACCCAGAACGGATTTCCTTTAGGATGGACTGGTTGGATTTCCTTGCAACCCAAGGGACTCTCAAGAGTCTTCTCCAACACCACAGTTCAAAAGCATCCATTCTTCTGCGCTCAGCTTTCTTTATAGTTCAGCTATATATTCGTCTGCTTTAAGTCCATCAAGTTTGTCCAAATCAACGTACATCTCCGTATCATTCCCAGGCGAAGTTCAAGGGAAGCTGTGATGCTCCACTGTCCTTGAAGGAGTCCACATGGAATGAAGAAGTACTGTGGGAAGTCTATTAGTAACCACTGTGCCTTGGGTCTAGGAGGGCCATGATATTCTATAGATCCAGCCACCAGTTCCTTTTGAAGAGGTTTCTTAACTGTTCCTCTCTGCTCTTAACCAAACCAGCAACCTCTGGTGATGTCATTTCTGTCTAGTTCACCCACATTTCTCGGCCTTTGATTCTCTTAGATCTCAGTCCTCTAAAATCCTGTTTTACTTTGATAGGATACATTCATAAACCGAGGTGTAAGAGTGAAAATAAGAGGGATTTTGAGGCTGACACATTTTAGACTCTGAGTTTCTGGATTCTCCAGGAAGTACATTTTTGCAAAGAGCTAGTTGAGAGCCTGCAGTGTCTTTGTAAACTTTAGTCCACAATTTTAAGTGAGTGAAGGGAGAGCCGCTGTCGGGCAGCTGGTGCATAAGGAGGGCAGCCTTGCCTGGCACCCGCTCAGGGCTCCGAGAACAGCTGCGGTCTGGACTCTCAGGAGGCGGCCCTCAGACACATCACACGAGTTCTTAGAGCACATTCCAAGCCAAGTGGTAATTAGGAAGGCCAGGGAGGACCTGGAATTTCTTGACTGTACAGAGGACACTATACACTCAAGGAACCTCTGCTTCTTACGATACTCGGAGGGGACAGGACACAGTGGCACAGGCGACATGGTCACTCTAAGGGGCCAGGTCCTCAGTAACTTTGCTGCAGTGCTCAGGAGCTGCGTTTGAAGAGTTCTCAGGTCCATTTCCTGGAAACTCTGCTAGCCCTGCCCACAGACCTCCGTGTGTCTTCATCTGAGTGTGAGTCACCCATGGCATCACCCACAATAGATGCCACATCAGCACACAGCTGGGTTACAAACAGCTCTGATACAGTTTTCTCTCCTTATAACAGCCAGGAAAGCCGCCGTGAGTTTACTGGGCGAGGAGAAGAAGAGCACCTAGACCACTGTCTGGCCGGAGCCTCCCTGGCGCCTCTGCACCTCCCATTGGAGCTTGATACCGTATTAGGGGCTGTGGTGTATGACCGTTTTAATAATGTTGCCTTGGAAACATTTTTGATATATTAAACAAAGGAATGTGTTGTAAGGTTTTTTGCTTACTTTTACTGTTTATATACTTAGGGAGCATTTACATTTAATGCAATGGGCAGTGTCCAG
Source organism: Bubalus bubalis (assembly GCF_019923935.1). Lineage (NCBI taxonomy): Eukaryota > Metazoa > Chordata > Mammalia > Artiodactyla > Bovidae > Bubalus > Bubalus bubalis. Next base: position 101,527,998 of record NC_059167.1, on the reverse strand, counting down.
GTTTTCAGAAAATATATTATGCCTCTGGGTAGGAAAAGACCTATGTTACCATCCTGTAGGAAATATAAACTTAAAATTATATATCCCACAGGCTTTGTACTGCAGTGGGCTCTCTCTGCATGCATTTTCTCTGTACTTACCCTGTACTTACATTTTAGGATACTCTTTAAGAAAATGTTTCAATGTTTTTAATGTATCTGTGCATACACACATGTAGGGAAATGTTACTGCCTATAGCCTGCATATTGCTTATGGGGAGCACCAGCCAGAGGCTGAAGGTTCCGTTGTGTTGGTGTGATCTGCTGAATAATACTTCAGAAAATTAATACAAATGAGCAGTGTTTCAAAGGAACAGTTAAGTGATAAATGAGGCAGAAGCGAGGTTGGCCTTGTGGTTTCCTAACACTGTAGCAGCTGAATACCAGAACAGCTCTGTGAGGCAGTCAGCTAAGTGACAAATGGGGAAATGTACACACACATCACAGTTCCCAGTTCTGTTAGAACTAGCAATATTGTCTTGTAGCTTTTAAAAAACTGGCTGATACGCTTTGTTGTGGAAACCATCCCTGGTTTCACTTTCATAGCTGAGTAACATGTTGGTTTAGTCTTGTTTCTTTTCCAGTCTTTTGAAAAGCCTCTACTTTAAGGACTCTCCACTTGCCCACCTCTCATTACATGTATGTTCTTGTTTGTATCATTAGCACCTACATGCTCATGGCGACACCAGGCTCGAAGAGCAGTTCTCAGAGAAGTACGACATGCTGCACAGTCTAGTTGCTAGCGGTTAAGACAAACACCTTTACCTTCTTTCCCTAGACTTTAGGGTCAAACAACAGAGGCTTCCCTAGGTTACAAGTCACAATCATTTGCAGTCCATTTACATGCTTTCGTCTATATGCTTTGTTTTGATGATAAACTATGAGGTTATATGCAGTTTAAGTACAAAATAAAAAGTTAAAATTAATATTACTAGCTTGATTAGCCAAATGGCTTATAGGGACCTTGACAACTTGTCCATACTAAAGAATCTAAGCTTTGCACTGACCATACTGCTAGGATCCTTCTTCTAAAACAAAAACATTGCAAAACTAACAACCAGGCCTATAAAATATTTTAAGGCAAATAAAGATGATTAGTTCCCTTTTAGAAAACAATTAGGTAAAGTCATAAGGATGTGTCACAATGTAATACAAAAATATGTCAAAGGTATCAAAAATAAGGAACAATATCACCCCAATATAACAATATGGATCAGGGCCTTTTTGGGGAGAGAGGAATGTGATGATAATAAAGTACCTTATTAAGCTTATGTTAAACCATAAAATCTTTCAGAAAGCAAACAGCTACTTGTTATTGGAAGAAAATCAAGCCTTAGGTTAAAAAGTTTTAGAAGTACCTCTAGGAGTATTTAAATCCCTTTCCCTATAAATCAAGTATGCTTTCTTGGTGGTAAAAGAATGAAAATTAGCAACTTCTAGCATTCAGACTATATAATCAGACTGTTAGTATACAGAATATGTAACTTTTAGGGTACAAAATATCAGGCAAGATGGTGAAGCATGAAAGTTACTATTGCTTATAACTACTTACAGGCTAATATCAATTTAGACAGAAATTTCTGAATGCTAATTTTTTTTTTTGTTACTATAGGTTTCTCTTGCAGTACATTCTGTAAGAAATTTTAGTTATTCTTTTTGGCAGTCAGCATGTACATATTAATGACAGGAGAAGCTATGAATTGAGCAATTCTTGTCTCAGTTTAGATTTCCAAAAAAACATACTGCTGTGGCTAGAGTATTTGAAAAAGTAATTGAGCCTGTGTTCAGCTATAAGACAAATATTTATTTGTACATGAATGGTATTTTGGGGATATGTGAAGGCTAAGAATTCTTACAACAAGACAGTTACCTGGGGAGTCTTCCACCCACAGCCTGAAGAATATGAGCATAACCTTTAAATAAGTTACCATCTGTCCTGAAGATGTGATATATTAAATGGAAATAGATGTAAATAAAATTTTGTTATCTCATGGAGCTTTTATAGTCCATTTTCTTTTATGGGGCTTAAAATAAAATGTAAGAAGAACCTTAACACAGATAAATAACCCTTTACCACTGCTGTTCATGGACCATGTTTCTCACCTGGCCTGTGGTTTTCCCTGTGGTGGTGACTACCTGTCAGAGCAAAGACTGTCCCTAAAAACAAGCGAGGGGATATAAGTGTACATATAGCTGATTCACGTTGTTGTACAGCAGAAACTACACAACATTGTAAAGCAATTATACTTCAATTAAAAAAATAAAAAATATTTAAAAGCCAGAAAAAAAAATACCAGTCAAAAAGAGTTTCTACTAATTAGCAATAAATGGAGAGGAAACCCAAACTCTTCTTGACCTTTGAATAACACAGGTTTGAAGTGCATGGGCTCACTTACAGATTTTTTCCAATAAACACGCACTGCAGTACTACACAATCTGCGGCTGACTGAATACCCGGGTGCTGCAAAGTCATCACCGAGCGGTTGCCTGAGGAGTCAGCTCTAATGCTGGCGTAATGCGTTACACACAGTCTCACACGGCTACTAGTCGGTGCTACTATTTCATATATCTTAATACAGTAAACACACATATGCCTCCAAATCACTCTGTATTTTTAGACTAAGAAAAGAAGAACTGAGGATTTTATTAGAAACGCCTGCCTTTGGAGCGTGCACTTCGGTCAGCATCCGCTCCTGCGTCTGCCTTTACATGTCTGTATGTCTAGAATCATGGTGTTTAATTAGAGAGTAAGAGATACAGTTCACATCCTTAACCAAATATTAGTTGTGTATGATATAGCAGGAGAAAGTACATATATCTGAGAATGACCCTAAGTTTTTCAGGCTGCTTACTACAGTATTAGCTTATAAAATCTGTCACATACACGCCTCCGAGAATTAAGAGCAATGAAGAGGTTCTTTGCTCAAATCAGAGGCTCTCAAGTGTTAGTGTGCATCAGGATTTCCTTGGGGAGGGGAGGAATTGGTAAAAGATTGCTGGTCCCATCCCCGATTCATGAAGTCTGGGGTGGGGCTGAAACATCTGTATTTGGAACAAGATCCCAGGTGATGCTAATGATACAGAAACCACACTTTGACAGGAAATCACTGAGTAAGGTTAATGGTGTCTTTATACTCAGTATAGAGGTTTTCAGGCCTGGCTGTACATCACCATCATCTGAGCAGCTTTCAGAAAATACTAGTGTCTGCCTCCACTACCAGACATTTTAACAATAACTATATACCCAGGTGCCAGTATTTTAAAACTCTTCCAATGTATAACCAGGATTAAGAAAGTAAATGAAATTCATGTTTTGGCAAGAAAAATTTAAACATAAAAATTCTTCTTTGCTGTTTGGCCTCCCCTGTCCCTCCAACTTCAGCTTCCCTGATAGCTCAGTTGGTAAAGAATCCACCTACAATGCAGGAGACACTGGTTTGATCCCTGGCTCAAGAAGATCCACTGGAGAAGGGATAGGCTGCCTACTTCAATATTGTTGGGCTTCCCCTGTGGCTCAGCTGGTAAAGAATCTGCCTGCAATGTGGGAGACCTGGGTTCGATCCTTGGGTTGGGAAGATGCCCTGGAGAAAGGAAAAGCTACTCACTCCAGTATTCTAGCCTGGAGAATTCCATGGACTGCATAGTCCATGGGATCGCAAAGAGTTGGACATGACTGAGCAACTTGCACTCCCCCAATTGTGCATTGTATATCCACATTATGCATTGACCAAACCTCCCCCGTCAGCAGGAATACCTACTCACCATAACCAGCAACATTCTCTCAGCACGAAGACACCTCTTTAAAAGACAACATTCCTTTTTGAGCTTGTAAAAAGTCACATGACCCACCATGATGGTGCTTACACCTGGATTATGAAAAATACGAATACATCATTTAACATACTGCCCTCTGTCTCAAAAAACGTATATAAATTGTCTTGACTTTTAATGGGCAGAACAACTCTCTGAGCTTTCTGAGGTGCTCTTCCCAGGCTATAATCTTCAAATTTGGCTCGAATAAAATCTCCCAATTTTTCTTAGGTTGACTACTTTTTGATGACAGCTACTATTGGAGACTACTGCTTAGGTCAAGATGCCAAGGTCTGGACAGTTTCTCTTAGCTCATTAGTTCAGCTCGTGTGTGAGTTTCCTGTTATTGCTGTAACATATCACCACATATCATTAGTGGCTTAAACCAGCACAGATGCATTAGCTTATAGTTCTGAAGGACAGACATACCAAAGAGGTGGGCAGGGCTGCATTATTTCTGGAGATACAGGAGAACCCATTTTCTTGCTTTCAGCTTCCACACTCTGCCTGTATCCGCATTTGTGGCCCGCTAGTACACTGAGCCCTGCTTCCCTTTTATAAGCTTGTCTGTGATTACACTGGGCCCACCTGGATAACCCAGGATACTCTCTCCAGCTCAAGATTCTTAATCTCACATGCAAAGCTTTTTGCCATGAAAGCAATATATTTACTGTTTTTTTTTTTGCGAGGATGGATGATGGTCAGGAGAACAGCATATTCTGCCTACCCCACCTAGTCTCTCTTTGGGTACAGAAATTTTGTTATCATTACCACCAATATAAAAATAACTGCAAAGAGTATCTTAATGTTGGGAGGGAACTAAAAAAAGAGGAGGATTTAATGAAGAACTACCTTATTCACAACCATGTAGACTGGAGGTTTATCCTCTGGAAAGAGTGGGGGATCCTTGGAGAGGGGGCACGGGCAGAGTTAAGGGAGGGAAGTTGCATTAAAAGCATGACTGAGTGACCAAATGCTGAGACCCATTTGCCCACTCTGCATTCTCCCACTAGGCGCCCAGATCTTTATCCTGGGAGCTTGTCAGCCTTCTCTCCAGGGAAGCAGATCAACCTTAGAGAAAACATCTACCTGATACGGACAAGCTTTTTGAAAGGACATTTTGACAACTGATAATTCATCAAATATTCATAAAACTAAGCAAATAAAATTAGCTCCAAGGAAAACAAAAATAACCATAGCATACTAGAGAGTGTTTCCGGAGATAAGCTAAATCTTCAAAACGCATCTGAATTCCAGGCTGGGGCCAGCGAGTGTGAAATTTTCACAAGCTCCTTGGGGAATCCTGTACTGCTGCACACCAACCACACTATTTAGCAGCAAAGGTACTGCATGATTCAGCTATGAATGAAACACAGAACAACAATGTTCACTTTAAATTGTTGTTCAGTCGCTAAGTTGTGCCGGACTCTCTGACCCCATGGACTGCAGCACGCCAGTCTTCCCTGTTCTTCACTATCTCCCAGAACTTGCTGAAACTCATGTCCATTGAGTCAGTGATGCCATCCAACCAACTCGTCCTCTGTTGCCACCTTCTCCCACCTTCAATCTTCCCCAGCATCAGGGTCTTTTCCAATGAGTTGGCTCTTCGCATCACATGGCCAAAAGTACTGGAGCTTCAGCTTCAACATCAGTCCTTCCAATGAATATTCAGGGCTGATTTCCTTTAGGACTGACTGTGGTACTGACTCCAGCACCACAGCTCAAAAGCATCAACTCTTCAGCGCTCAGCTTTCTTTATGGTCCAGCTCTCACATCCATACCTGACCACTAGAAAAACCATAGCCTCGACTACACGGACCTTCGTTGGCAAAGTGATGTCTCTGCTTTTTAATATGCTATGTTTGTCATAGATTTTTCTTCCAAGGAGCAAGCATCTTTTGAATTCATGGCTGCAGTCACCATTTGCGATGATTTTGGAGCCCAAGAAAATAGTCTCTATTTCTATTGCTTCCCCATCTATTTGACATGAAGTGATGGGACCAGATACCATGATCTTTGCTTTTTCAATGTTGAGTTTTAAACCAGTTTTTTTCACGTTCCTCTTTCACCTTCATCAAGAGGCTCTTTAGTTACTCTTTGCTCTCTGCCTTTAGGGTGGTGTCATCTGCATACCTGAGATTATTGCTATTTCTGCCAGCACTCTTAATCCAGCTTGTTATTCATCCAGGCCACCATTTTGCATGGTATACTCTGCATGTAAGTTAAATAAGCAGGGTGACGTTATACTACAGCCTTGTCATACTCCTTTCCTAATTATGAGCCAGTCCATTATTCCATGTCTGGTTCTAACTGTTGCTTCTTGACCTGTATACAAGTTTCTCAGGAGTCAGGTAAGATGTGATTACAATGATGAAATACAGTGGTAGGAGGGAAGATGGGAAAGATGCATGCATGTCTTGGGAATAAAGAAAGGAAAATGAAATCATCCTCCTCTACAGATAGAAGTTAATGCCTAAATGGAAACTATTAAAATTGGCTGCTGCTGCTGCCGCTGCTAAGTCACTTCAGTCGTGTCCGCCTCTGTGCGACCCCATAGATGGCAGGCCACCAGGCTCCCCCGTCCCTGGGATTCTCCAGGCAAGAACACTGGAGTGGGTTGCCATTGCCTTCTCCAATGCATGAAAGTGAAAAAATAAAGTGAAGTCGCTCAGTCGTGTCCAACTCCTAGTGACCTCATGGACTGCATCCCACCAGGCCCCTCCATCCATGGGATTTTCCAGGCAAGAGTACTGGATTGGGTTGCCATTGCCTTCTCCGATTAAAATTGGCTAGCTCTTTCAATTATGTACAAGTATAAAACTCATAATAATATAGGCCTTTTAAAAAAGGCCAAAGAAGGTGAACATAATTCACTGAAATGACTGTTTTTCACTTGGCTGGCAAAGAAGTAAAGATAACTATTCACTGACTGCAACATGAACAAACAGCAACACGTACAGCAATAGTTGTGAAACCTTTCCTGGCAATCCTAGTGCCCTATCTCTAAAACAATTGTAGGTTCTAGGCATCTTTCTGTGACAAATCTTTTACACGGACTGCCCAGTATCCACTCTCAACTACTCACTTCCTTGTCTGCCACTCTATCAGGACTGAGAAGGTTGTATTTCACTTTGTGCCAGAGTTCTTGACAATGAAACAAGTGAAAGTTGGCCAGGACAGGTTTTGAGAAATCCCTGCCTTTCCTTTAACACACTTTCCAGGAAATTTTTGCAGAGACTAACACCTGTGGTCAGCAGTTTTTATTGTGATCGACCAAAAACTGTTATTTTTAACAATTAAACCTCAACATTCAGAAAACTTAGATCATGACATCAGGTCCCATCACTTCATGGCAGATAAATGGGCAAACAGTGGAAACAGTGGCAGACTTTATTTTGGGGGGCTCCAAAGTCACTGCAGATGGTGACTGCAGCCATGAAATTAAAAGACACTTGCTCCTTGGAAGAAAAGTTATGACCAACCTAGATGGCATATTAAAAAGCAGAGACATTACTTTGCTGACAAATGTCCATCTAGTCAAGGCTATGGTTTTTCCAGTAGTCATGTATGGATGTGAGAGCTGGACTATAAAGAAAGCTGAGTGCTGAAGAATTGATGCTTTTGAACTGTGGTGTTGGAGAAGACTCTTGAGAGTCCCTTGGACTGCAAGGGGATCCAACCAGTCTAAAGGACATCAGTCCTAACTATATATTGGAAGGACTGATGCTGAAGCTGAAACTCTTACTTTGGCCACCTGATGCGAAGAACTGACTCGTTTGAAAAGACCCTGATGCTGGGTAAGATTGAAGGTGGGAGAAGAGGATGACAGAGGATGAGATGATTGGATGGCATCACCGACTCAGTGGACATGAGTTTGAATAAACTCTGGAAGTTGGTGATGGACAGGGAAGCCTGGTGCAGTCCATGGGGTCGCAGTCAGACACGGAGTGACTGAACTGAACACCTGTGGCCGGCAATTTTTACTGTTGCTGGCCAAAAATTGTTATTTCACTAATACTTTGTGGGTTACTACATTCAACAATTATACCTAACACCCCTGTAAAGTCATTTTCGTGAAACACTATATTCAAAACACTCTTCTTTGGAAGCAAAGGAGCATTCTCCAGCATCATTTCATTTTCACTTCCCATTGCAGAATCAGTCACTAAGGATTTTTGTCTTTTTGTTGGTCTGACATCATCATGTACACCATCTGAATCAGAACTATATTCTGAAGAACTATGATCTTCTGAGACACTAGTATTAATACATATGTCGCTCAGCCAGAGGAAGTATCTACGTAAGATTCACTGAAAAATTCTTCACTCAAAAATTTTGTGATGCTTCTTTCTTGAAAGTTTTACAGTAATAAAGGTGTGTTTATAATATACACAATGTTGCAACAAAAACCTGACCCAGTAAAATGAGGATGATAACGACAATCTAAGTTGTCTGATGAAACCTTGATCACTCTGAAGCTCTGTGAACTTCGCACGGTGATGTCAGGGGGACAGATGTGGAACTCTGACATGGTGTCGGGTCTGCACCAGTCCTCTTACAAGTTTGTAACAACTTAAGGACGCTGGAAACATGCCACAGATAGTGGAGTACAGAGGTAGGAGGGCATCACTGAGCAACTGGATCAGCACCTACAATAACCTTTGAGTTTCATGTTATTTAAAAATTTAATTCCTGTTTAAGTCCCTCATTCTTTTCTGTTACACAGCCATATTCCTAAGCGATACGTTTTTCCAAAGAGGGCTTTTCTGAATCATGTTTTGCACCCCTGTATTTATTTGTCAGTCTGATATATAAACTACTATACAATTATGCTCACTATAGGACATAGTAAAAACAGAAACTGTTGGAGAGAAAACCTAAGGTGGATCATCTCATACAGCCTGGGTGTATAATCCCTTTTAGAGTTCTGAAACTCTGGCTACGTTTATTCTGTAATCACTTGGAATTGTTCGATCTCTAGCAATAAAACAGGAATTGGGATTTAAAGAAGGCTATGAATTCACTCACAGGATTCACAGAAGAGTGGCACTAGGCCTCAGGAAGATGTGAATCACATCTTAGCTCCTATCACCATCTGTACTTGTGTTTCTACTCCATACATAAAACTGAGAGCAACACTCCACTGGCCTGGCCTTGGTCACATCCTGCGGTCAGGGTGCAGTCCTGTGATTGACAGCTCTTCCAGAAGCACACTGAGTCAGAGAAGGCAGTCCCCCAGGAGATGCTCAGTAGACAAAAACAAAAGGCCAGAGAAGGAGTCTCTTAAATTTTACATAAAGTCACCACTTTTAGAACAGTGCTTTGGAATAAAGTCAGAATTATCAATCCACTTTACTTTCTTGGAAAAAAGTTTATCTCAAGGTGCTAAAGCATAGACAATTTTAGAACTCCAATCTACAGAATAAGCAAATCTAAAGCTTAAATTTCCACACGTCAACAAACTAGTAATTGATGAAACAGATCCACAGACTGCATGTTCATAGACCTCCAAAAGGATTTAACTACCTTCTGGTTTTAGGTTCACACAATGGCACCCCACTCCAGTACTCTTGCCTGGAAAATCCCATGGACGGAGGGGCCTGGTAGGCTGCAGTCCATGGGGTCGCTAAGAGTCGGACACGACTGAGCGACTTCACTTTCACTTTTCACTTTCATGCATTGGAGAAGGAAATGGCAACCCACTCCAGTGTTCTTGCCTGGAGAATCCCAGGGATGGGGGAGCCTGGTAGGCTACCGTCTATGGGGTCCACAGAGTCGGACACGACTGAAGTGACTTAGCATAGCATAGCATAGCATAAGCTTCCACTCCCCATTTTATTCCCTTTATCTCCTCTACTGGCATTAATCAGTTCATAAGCAAAAGCTACAAAAAGTCAAGTTTCAAATTTTATTTCACTAAAATTAAAAAGAAACAAAATGTGTATTTCAAATCTTATTAAACTCATTTATTTGAAACATGTTTACATAGAGGACAAACAGATACAGGATTTCAAGTAACTTATGGTAGAGCCCACTGTCCATTTAAGAATATGCTTCTTTCTTTCACAAAAACTGTATTAAGAGGCAAAAAAGAAAAATTTCTCTTATACTGCATAAGAGCTGGATGAAAACTTCTGATGTATATTTATTTCATTATCAACTCTGATGTTGAAGCTGGGAGGCACAAATGTTCACAGCTCAGTTAAATGATGCAAAGAAAAAGCTTCTGTTTCTCTCAGATACAAGTGAGAAGCCTCCATTCATGTCTCTTACAGTAGTATCACATCCTTGATTCTCAGACCAGATCACTTCTTCTTCTTTCCTTTCCCTTTCTTACTTCCCTCTCCTTGCTGAAGACTTTGGTCCCCACCTCCTGTTTTTTGTGTCCGTGTTTTCAGTTTAGGTATCATTTCTGCAGCATACAACATTACTGACTTACCTAGGAACCAGAAGTTAGGCTTAGTACATAAACTGAGAAACATGATGTAAAAGGTCATCATACTTGAAAATCATAAAGTTCATGAAGTCATCACCACATCAAGAAAATAAGAATTTAAAAAGAAAAAATTAAATAACTAGGAAGACAATGCTTTGCAGAAGTGGGGACCTTTCCAGGAGAAAATGTATTAAGAACAATGCTGAAATTAAATTTAAATGAACAAAACAAAAATTTAGAACACTTTATCTGAAATAAAAATTTTTACCTTGATCCTAGTAATAGACTTGAAGATCAAAGAAAATATCTAAACATAACAAGCTGGCAACAGAATCAGGCTGTTATTGTATCTTAAGCTAGGAAGCACAGGCTTCCGAGTCTTCTAACAAAAATTCAATGTCATTAAGCTGTAGAAGATTTTTTTAAGGAATAAAATGCTAGAGATAATGCAACAGTCTTCCTCACCGCCTTGCTTGCATTAGGGTAAGCAGGTGTTAAAACTTGGTGTTTTCTTCCAGTCCATTTCAAATATACACACATGGAGAAGGCGATGGCACCCCACTCCAGCCCTCTTGCCTGGAAAATCCCATGGATGGGGGAGCCTGGTAGGCTGCAGTCCATGGGGTCGCTAAGAGTTGGACACGACTGAGTGACTTCACTTTTACTTATCACTTTCATGCATTGGAGAAGGACATGGCAACCCACTCCAGTGTTCTTGCCTGGAGAAGCCCAGGAACGGGAGAGCCTGATGGGCTGCCGTCTCTGGGGTCACAGAGTCGGACATGACTGAAGCGACTTAGCAGCAGCAGCATATACACACACGGAGCCAAAGCAAAAACAACACCCAGTTGTCGATGTGACTGGTGATGGAAGCAAGGTCCGATGCTGTAAAGAGCAATACTGCATAGGAGCCTGGAATGTTAGGTCCACCAATCAAGGCAAATTGGAAGTGGTCAAACAGGAGATGGCAAGAGTGAACATCAACATTCTAGGAATCAGCGAACTAAAATGGACTGGAATGGGTGAATTTAACTCAGATGACCATTATATCGATTACTGTGGGCAAGAATCCCTTAGAAGAAATGGAGTAGCCATCATAGTCAACAAAAGAGTCCAAAATGCAGTATCTGGATGCAATCTCAAAAATGACAGAATGATCTCTATTCGTTTCCAAGGGAAACCATTCAGTATCACGGTAAGCCAAGTCTATGCCCCAAGTAATGCTGAAGGAGCTGAAGTTGAACGGTTCTATGAAGACCTACAAGACCTTTTAGAACTAAAACCCCAAAACGATGTCCTTTTCATTATAGGGGACTGGAATGCAAAAGTAGGAAGTCAAGAGACACCTGGAGTAACAGGCAAATTTGGCCTTGGAGTGCAGAATGAAGCAGGGAAAAGTCTAATAGAGTGCTGCCAAGAGAAAGCACTGGTCAGAGCAAACACCCTCTTCTCATGGACATCGCCAGATAGTCAACACTGAAATCAGGTTGATTATATTCTTTGCATCCAAAGATGGAGAAGCTCTATACAGTCAGCAAAAACAAGAACGGGAGCTGACTGTGGCTCAGATCCTTATTGCCAAATTCAGACTTAAATTGAAGAAAGTAGGGAAAACCACTAGACCATTCAAGTATGACCTAAATCAAATCCCTAATGGTTATATAGTAGAAGTGAGAAACAGATATAAGGTACTAGATCTGATAGACAGAGTGCCTGATGAACTATGGACAGAGGTTTGTGACACTGTACAGGAGACAGGGAACAAGACCAACCCCAAGAAAAAGAAATGCAAAAAAGCAGAATGGCTGTCTGAGGAGTCTTTACAAATAGCTATGAAAAGAAGACAAGCAAAAAGCAAAGGAGAAAGGAAAGATATACCCATTTGAATGCAGAGTTCCAAAGAACAGCAAGGAGAGGTAAGAAAGCCTTCTTCAGTGATCAATGCAAAGAAATAGAGGAAAACAATAGACTGGGCAAGACTAGAGATCTCAAGAAAATTAGAGATACCAAGGGAACATTTCATGCAAAGATGGGCACAACAAAGGACAGAGACAGTATGGACCTAACAGAAGCACAAGATATTAAGATGAGATGGCAAGAAAACACAGAAGAACTGTACAAGAAAGATCTTCACAACGCAGATAACCATGACTGTGTGATCACTGACCTAGAGCCAGACATCCTGGAATGTGAAGTCAAGTGGGCCTTAAGAAGCATCACTATGAACAAAGCTAGTGGATGTGATGGAATTCCAGTTGAGCTATTTCAAATCCTAGAAGATGATGCTTTGAAAGTGCTGCACTCTGCATGCCTGCAAATTTGGAAAACTCAGCAGTGGCTGCAGGACTGGAAAAGGTCCCGAATTTCATTCCAATTCCTAAGAAAGGTAATGCCAAAGAATGCTCAAACTACTGCACAACTGCACTCATCTCACATGCTAGTAAAGTAATGCTCAAAATTCTCCAAGCCAGGCTTCAGCAATATGTGAACCGTGAACTTCAAGATGTTCAAGCTGGTTTTAGAAAAGGCAGAGGAACCAGAGATCAAATTGCCAACATCTGCTGGATCATGGAGAAAGCAAGAGAGTTCCAGAAAAACATCTATTTCTGCTTTATTGACTATGCCAAAGCCTTTGACTGTGTGGATCACAATAAACTGTGGAAAATTCTGAAAGAGATGGGAATACCAGACCACCTGACCTGCTTCTTGAAAAACCTGTATGCAGGTCAGGAAGCAACAGTTAGAACTGGACATGGAACCACAGACTGGTTCCAAATAGGAAAAGGAGTATGTCAAGGCTGTATATTGTCACCCTGCTTATTTAACTTCTATGCAGAGTACATCATGAGAAACACCTGGCTGGAGGAAGCACAAGCTGGAATCAAGATTGCCGGAAGAAATATCAATAACCTCAGATATGCAGATGATGGCATCCTTATGGCAGAAAGTGAAGAAGAAATAAAGAGCCTCTTGATGAAAGTGAAAGAGGAGAGTGAAAAAGTTGGCTTAAAGTTCAACATTCAGAAAACAAAGATCATGGCATCCGGTCCCATCACTTCATGGCAAACATATGGAGAAACAGTGGCAGACTTAATTTTTTGGGGCTCCAAAAATCACTGCTGATGATTACTGCAGACATGAAATTAAAAGACGTTTATTCCTTGGGAGAAAAGTTATGATCAACCTAGAAAGCATACTAAAAAGCTGAGATGTTACTTTGCCAACAAAGACCTATCTAGTCATGGCTATGTTTTTTTCCAGTAGTCATGTATGGATGTGAAAGTTGGAGTATAAAGAAAGCTGAGCACCGAAGATTGATGCTTTTAACTTTTAACTGTGGTGTTGGAGAAGACTCTTGAGAGCCCCTTGGACTGCAAGGAGATCCAACTAGTCCATCCTAAAGGAAATCAGTCCTGAATATTCATTGAAAGGACTGATGTTGAAACTGAAACTCCAAAACTTTGGCCACCTGATGCAAAGAGCTGACTCATTTGAAAAGACCTTGATGCTGGGAAAGTTTGAAGGCAGGACAGAAGGGGACGACAGAGGATGAGATGGCTGGATGGCATCTCCTACTCAATGCAGATGAGTTTGAGTAAACTTTGGGAGTTGGTGATAGACAGGGAGGCCTGGCGTGCTGTGGTCCATGGGGTCGCAAAGAGCAGACACAACTGAGCGACTGAACTGATACACACACACATATATATAAAATCAATAAATAACACTGCACCCATATCTATCAATAAATAGTAATATTCTATATTTAAATTTACACTTTAGTAGCACCACACTGCATACTTCTTGCTTTTTTTCACTCAATACAGTTTTTTAGATTTATCAGTATTAGAAATTAGTAACAGATCCCAAGTGTTTCTACATGTGAAATAGCAATAATATCTGACAATTTAATAATTTCTCATTCTTAACCTGGGAACAACAATGGACTTCCATAGGTTCATAAAATGTTCATTGAACAATTTTTTTTTTTCGGAGAAATGATTACTAGGTTTCATCAAATTCTCAAATGTCCTAACATAAAAGAAATTAAAAGCAGTTTCTCTCTCTCCATCAGCAGTAGTCCTTTTTCTAAATTAATTCACAGAATGCAAATTACTTTTCTGACTTGTCAAAATGTCAGTTTTAGAATATTTTTGGCAGTGTAGAGGAATGCTGCTGCTGCTGCTAAGTTGCTTCAGTCGTGTCCGACTCTGTGCGACCCCATAGACGGCAGCCCATCAGGCTCCCCCGTCCCTGGGATTCTCCAGGCAAGAACACTGGAGCGGGTTGCCACTTCCTTCTCCAATGCATGAAAGTGAAAAGTCCAAGTGAAGTCGCTTAGTCATTCCCGAGTCTTAGCGACCCCATGGACTGGAGCCTACCAGGCTCCTCCGTCTATGGGATTTTCCAGGCAAGAGTACTGGAGTGGGGTGCCATTGCCTTCTCCGATGTAGAGGAATAACCTATCCCAAAATTCATTCTTTCATTAAAAAAAGCTTACGTGATGGGAACTGTACAAGACAGAGGCTGCCATCTTCCTGTTTGAGCTGGACCCGGACTCTGCCCCTGTACTGAAGATCACGATTCCATTCTCTAGAGTACATTTTATTTTTCTTAACAGAAAGAAATAAAAACAAAATTTATGAAAGTTATCACATCAATGAAATGAGTATGGAAGTTAGTGAATGAAGAACTATATCATACCTCAAGAAATACATTAAGTCCAACTGCTGCACATACATCTTGAATCTCTGTAGCTGTAGGATTTTCAACAGCCTGAAAAGTTAATTAAAGATGAAAACAGTAAATAGCTCAGCTTTAAGTGGATACTGCTACACTGTTGTATAAATCATTTCAAACACTATGAATAAAACACATACCAAGACCCTTGGTTTCCTTTAAAAAAAAAACAAAGAACAAACTAGGTACAGTTGTTTCAACTGTAATTTTTAAATTCTTGGGACTCACATATTCAGACTTTTGTGTCGATTTCCCTTCCATGAGAACATAAACTTCACAAGGTTAAGGACTGCTTTGTTCACCAATATATTCATCTGGCATAATGCTTGGAATACAGTAGTGTTCAATGAATATTGGTTAAACAACTATTACAGATACAACAACTTTAGAAAATTGTTTGGCAGAATCTATAGAAGTAAAATAAAATAAATGCATTCCTTATGGCCATGCAGTTCCACTGCAAGGTATATACCGCCCCCCCTCCCAAAATACAAAATAGACGATCTCAAGAAGCACTATTTATAACAGCCTCAAACTAGAAACAACCCAACTATCTGTCAATAGTAAAATGGACTGTGGTACATTCACACAATGCAATACTACAGAGCAGTAGTTTTCAGCAAGGTAATCTTGCACCCTGACACTTATCAGTGCTTGGAGACATTTTTGATCATCACAACTAGGGTGGGGTAGGGCACTGGCTTCCAGTGGGTAGATGCCAAGGAAGCTGCTAAGCAATCCAGACAGCACAGGACAGCACTCACAACCATGAACTATCTGGCTCAAAATGTCAACAGTGCTGCTGTTGGGAAACCCTACGACAGAGAGATGAGATTTAACAAACTATACTCAAAAGTTCAGGTAAACCTCATAAGCTTAACATTCATTAAAATAAGACAGACATAAAGCACATAGTGTATGATGCCATTTAAATAAAATTAAAAAACAAGCAATAGCAATCTATGGTATTCGAAGTCAGGACAGTGGTCATCCTTTGTTATGACTATATGTGCAGGGGACACTGGGGGTGGCGGGGACATAAAGGAATCTTTGTGGGTGCTAGTAATGTTTTTTTTTGATTGGATACTTGGTTAACCATGTGTACTCACTTCATGAAAATTAATCAAGAAAAACACTTAAGATTTACGTATGTTTCTGTATGAAAGCTATCAATAAACTTAAAAGTAATTCAATCATTCTCCAAATTATCTGAGAGCCTGCTGCCAGAGGCCTCTGTCAAAGTGGCTTGATGTTAGGCATTTTTCTCAATTAGTGCTTTGGCATCTTCTCCTTTATGCTGTAGCAGCAAAGCAGACTTCACATATTTAAGCAGCAAAATGGGAGATATTAAACAACTCAAAAATAATGTATTGCTTCCGGCCAAGTTCCTTAAATCCATTAGATTACAAAATGTAAATCAGCCTTAAAAAATAGGATGTAACATTAATTGTGAAAATACAAAGCTACAAAGATCCCTTCACTTGGCTCTAGGCTCTTTCTAAACTTAAGCCACTAGGCCAACTAAGAACTTGGGTTTTTCTATTGAAACAGCACAAGGGAGAAATCATTTCTTTTAAGACTATAAACACCTACTTTAAAAAAGTGTTAATTTTAAAGTAATTTAATCCAAGTCAAAAGGATGATGATGATAAGGGGCCTAAAACTGTAAAATTCAACACATCTGAATTTTCTGCAAGTCTTGTTTAAAATAAAAAACTCAACTACATTCTGGACATGATATTGTACAGTGCCATAATTTGGGTTTCCTTTATTAAGGAGAAGATTGTCATAACATTGGTTTAAAAAAGAAAAAAATGTGCAAACCCTACAACAACCCACCCCCAAACTGTTTCAAACAAAGGCTCATGAAGAATCACTTAAAAAGCAGCCTAGTCGTTGGCTGCTCGTTCTCCCTGGGCCTCAAAATATGCAGCAGAGTAAAAGAAGACTTTGTGGCCTAACAGGACAACCTGCCCAGGTCCCCATTGCAAAACATGCTTACCTTACTTATGGGGATTCGCCGTCCCTCCGCGATGGTCTTCTTGTTATTTAAATAAGCAGGATAAATACAAATGAACCTGCCACAGGAAAAGCACAGCTGGTATCATTAGAGCAATATTTCCCCAAATTCATTCATTCTTTCACCATCATCAAGATTGCCGGTGCACCTATACAATTATTCAGTTCAGTTCAGTCGCTCAGTCGCGTCCGACTCTGCGACCCCATGGACCGCAGCACGCTAGGCTTCCCCGTCTACCACCAACTCCCGAAGCCTGCTCAAACTCATGTCCATCGAGTCGGTGATGCTCCCCTCTATTTAAAAAACGAACTTTAACTTATTACCTTAGATGAAAAAAAATCACTTGCTAGACAAAGCTTTTTTTTTTAAAAGAAAAGAAAACAATACCGGAACTGTTCATTTACTTACAACAGCCTGTCAAAAGCTTCTGAGGGCGGGCTCTGCTCTCACACGTCAACGATCGAAAGAAAAGAGTTGTCACTTAATTACTACTTTCCGTCACCCACGGAGCTCCCAATATCCTCTGTTTCAAGTACAGGTAAACATCGAGCTACGTAAAGTTGGAATCTAGGGTCCTGCGAACAGCGGCCTCCGGGAGGTACAGACGCCCGAGAACAGGGCCAGGGCCTAGCTCCCTCTGAGGAGCCTTCCTTGGGGTTGGGGAAGGAGGCGCAGAGCCGGCGGGCTTGCCCCAAGTTGCTTCCTGTTTCCGGACTCACCTGTCCTGGTCGGCCGGGGACCGCGCCGCGGCGCAAGCCATCTTCAACCCGGGTCCAGACAGCGTCCACGCCCAGAGAGCACCCGGGCTGGGCCTGCAGGTAAAAAAGCCGGCCGGAGACCTCTGAGAGGTCCCTGACCACCCCGTTTCCGGCGGAAGTCCCGCCCTTTGGAACGTCTACTCGTCTGGGCTCTCTGACTCCTGATGTGGCGTTGAAATCCCTTCCTCTCGCGAGAGGGTGACACGAACGTGACTAATTCCTTCCTTGCTGTGAGCTTGCAGAAACCAGCCTTTGGAACGGTGGCGCCGTCGCTACAATTGGTTTACTCTTTCACGCCCCCCCCCCCCTTTTTTTTTTAGCTACTTTCGGTTTGACTGTGGATGATGCATGTTTCTCTCATCCTTAGAGTACGGCTCAACACCGCGGGTTATCTGTGAGTTCTGAGCAAGTTGTTAGAGTAGGCAAGGAAATGCCCTGTTTGTTTAATCTTTAACCGCTCCTGGGCCCTGCAGCTTGCTTTCAACTTGGCAAAAATGGATTTTTATAGTGGTGGAACTAGCAAAATTACTGGCATTGTTTCAGTGTTCCGTGTAAATGTTAGGAATTCGACTATGCACTTTAAAGAATCTCTCCCTAAAATTAAACTCAGTGGTAAAGAATCTCCTTGCACATGGTTTGGATCCGTGGGTTACGATGATTGATCCCGTGAAGTAGGAAATAGCAATACACTTCAGTACTCTTGAAGACTTCCGTGGTGGCTCAGACGGTAAAGCGTCTGTCTACAATGCGGGAGACTCAGGTTCGATCCCTAGTTCGGGAAGATCCGCTGGAGAAAGAACAAGGCAATTCATTCCAGTACTATATTGCCTGGAAAGTCCCATGGACAGAGGCGCCTGGTAGGCTACAACCCATGGGGTCGCATAGAGTCAGAAACGACTGAGCGACTTCACTTACTTATTTCAGTATTCTTCAGATCTTTATCTTGGTGTGGGAGGGTAGACTGTAAGTAAAATTTCTTTTAGTGAAACTGTTTCACTACAAATCCTTTAAGGCATTTGAACACAAGCAGTACTGCTTTGGTATTCTGAGGGGAAGTGTTACACTAAATCCCAAAGTGGAGGACAAGTGTTCTTCCCACTTCTATAGGGACGGAGTGCAGCTTTTGGACACCAAGAACTGACAGGATGGCACCCACCACCAAGCTTCTGGCTGGTGTCTAATGGAGAGCAGTGTTTTGGTAGCTCTGGTTGGTTTATAAAGAGTAAGGCGAGAACGTTCAATGAACTGAAGACTCAAGATTGAAAAGACTCAGTATTAAAAGGGCTGTGGAAAAAAAGACACAGAGCTGGGTTTATGCTAGTAAAATTGCTTTATTTCAAGGATTAAAAACAAAACCCTAAGAACACCAGGCAGGAAATAAGTTTTCTATAGGGGAAACAGAACTCAGCCTGATATCTGAACTTTTTAGCCACAGTAAACATTAGAAAAGTTTTGAAGAAAATGAATTCTGACTAAAGTTGTGAATCAAATTATCCTTTGTGTGAGGGCAAAAGAAAAACAATTTTAAGCAAGCAAGGATTGAGAAAGTATATTTCCAACCTAGCTTTTCTGGAAAACAAACACTATTTAAGGACATACTCCAGTCAAACCAAATTATATTATCATAAAGAAGAAAGTGTTTCTGCTATGCAATATAGAGGAAACTGAACACTTACATGTAATATAAGTAAATTCAAATAATTTAATAATTTATATAAAGTGATGGTGAAGATAACTGCGATTGTCAAAAAGATTCTGAAAATTAAGTGAATACATTATTACCGAACAAAGATTTTATAAAGGACTTAGATTTCAACTGAAGTAATGTATGTCTCTATTTCTAAAACCATTGCCTGTCGCATCACCAGGGTTTTCATAGGACCCTGGCTTCCTGCCATTTTTTCTGTTCTGTCTCTCCTCTTGTGCTCACATCTCTGCTCCTCAACCCCCCA
The DNA here is from genome assembly GCF_019923935.1 of Bubalus bubalis. NCBI lineage: Eukaryota > Metazoa > Chordata > Mammalia > Artiodactyla > Bovidae > Bubalus > Bubalus bubalis. The sequence continues at coordinate 101,508,247 of NC_059167.1, read as the reverse complement.
TTCCTGGGTACCCCCCAAACCCTGAGTTCTTTCCTCTCTTAAGCACACCTATGCGATTTTCTCTAACCCTCCTCCCACTAAACTCCAGGCTTGGCTTTACTGATCCCAAACCCATCAAGGTCCTCAGCTAAAGAAAAGGACTTTTCAAGAATTTAATCTTGGCAAGAGTCACCCTTTCTGGAAGGAGTGATTTTAAGTAAGAAGTGATTTTAAGTAAGAAGTTGTGGTTTTAAGTAATAACCCTCCTTTGGTTGTGTGTAGACTATCATCTGTCAAACACTGACCCTGTCACTGGCTCCACAGTTTTTATCAATCTCTTTGTGTTTGTAATTTTGTTTCATACACTTGATGCTTTATCATTTGATGTTCAAATAAAGTCATAACTGTTGTTCATCTTCTTTTCATTGTTTGATGCCTTTCATCCAGAATTATACTTTGACATAAATTTACCTCTACTGCTTTCTTTGCATTTGCCTGTGTGTAGTTGAGCTTTTAGTTTTGTCCAGTCTGGATCATTTTAGGTGTATCTTTTACTAATGGCATATAGGTAAAGGATTTTTTTTTTTAACTTGACTCCAACTTTACCATATGTGATTAATCCAATCATTATTTGTTATTACTGTCATTTTATGCTTTGTTGTGGCTAATTCTCCCTCTCCCCTTTTCCCTATTCTTTGATATCCTGTTTAAGTGTTCTTATATTCATAGTTATTTTGACTAATGATTTGGATGGAAAGCTTTCTTTTTAACATTCGTTAGCACTAAATAGAAAAGTTGAACTTGTATTTTTCCAAGTTAAAAGTAAAATAGTATCTTTTGACACTGCCTATTCTTAAAAGAGGAGAAATTTAGCATGCTTTTATGTCTTCTCTCCCTCATTTCCCAGTTTGGGGTGGAATAATATGGAATTTAAATTAAGCATTTCATCTTTTCAGTTCTGAGTTACGTGCACATTCACATTGAGATTCAGTATCAGATTAACCACAATTACTTACACGTTTATTTAGTTTAAAGGTTTTATTGCTCAAACTGTTTCCTTAATAAGTTCCCATTTAATTGCTCAGGCAGCAGGAGTACTATGGTAGGAGGTATGTCATGGATTCTGGTTTCCCAATGGTGCCTTTGAAACGCCCCTTGTAGGTTTGGAGAATTCATGTCCTAGGCATCCAGCTTCCTCAATGGAGAAACCAAACCACTGAGCTTTCCCCGGCTCTACAGGCATATGACAACAGCTTCTGCCAAGTATCCTTTCAGCAAGACTGCAGTCCAGAATTGAGCGATGTGATGAGGCAAGTGCTGAATATATTCTTAATTTATGAGGAGGGTGGTGTCAGAGGGCTCCAGAGTTGACAGGTAACAACCGGGTCTTTTTGAAGCAGCCTCACAGTATCGTTTGGGTATTGTTTCTGTGGTGGTTTCCAAGCCTGATTTTCTGGCCCTCATACAGCTCCTGTGAGCTATCTGATTCCTTAAATGAGTGTCTCCTCTTTTAGAAAAAGTCTTGTTAACAACTGTAACAAGAATCCTGAATGATACAAGTGTTTCAGATATATTAAGTGCTAGTTTGGCAGGTTTCAGAATTCGTAGGTAATATTTCCATTTGCTTCCAAATGGTATATATATTGTCCTACTGCTTTTTTTTTTTTTTTTTTTTTTTGGCATTCAGTATTTCAGAGAAGAAATCTGATGCCAATCTATTTTTTTTTCTTTGTAGGCAGCCTATTCCTCTTTCCCCACAGATGATTTCAAGAAAGATTTAAAGACTTAAAGCAAGAAAGCTTTCTTTATATTTAAAAAAAAAACTCACTAAACTGTCTAAATAGTTTTGTTTGAAGTTACTTCAGGAACAAAGTGGGTTTGAAAGTTCACAAATGTTCCAAACACAAGGAAAAGTAGAACTAGCCCCCAGAATCAGCAAGAACTGTGGTAACGCCAGGAGCTAGCCATTCTTGTATGTCTCGCACTTGCTTTCTATGCCTCCCTCTCATACCTGTTCCTTCTCTCTAGCGACTGACTTTCTCTTATTTTAGCTTCATGATGCCAATCAGAGCACCTTCAGTCTTAACTCTACAAGATCTTTCAGTTCTAGCACTCAATCTCCAACCGGAAATTTCATGACTCTTTTATTTAAAATTGACCTAATCTTTTTTTTTTTAAAGACAAGCCATACAAGTCTTTGGTAACTAGTTTCCTCTAGGTCAGGTACCCCCTCTGGTGGAAACAGCCATGGCCGGGGGAAACACTGAGTGAGTACAAGGTTCAGTGATCAACAGTGAGACTAATGTCAGGATTCCAGAAGGTTGTGTAGGTGAGGCAGGTAATGTCTGCAACAATAGCTATTAACAATAGCTAATTTTTGCAACATTCACTAATGTTGCTTTATATTCAGTGGTCACCTTCACTAGCAAAAGGTTGAGTACTTTTAAAAAAAAGGAACAACCTCATAATGTCAAGAAAATAAGCAAATAGTCACAATTGTAGAGTTATCCTGAATATCAGAAGTGTATTTAGCACCGAGAACAATATTATACACACACAAAACATACAGGTTGAAAGAAGGATCGATGGTCTAACAAAAACCAGAATATAGTTTTATAGACCACAGAAGAGAGGAGAAGGGCAGAAAAAAGACCTGGAGTTTGTAGGAGTCAAAGTCCTAGGTTTCAACACTATGTAGTAGTATTTGAAAGTCAGCATTAATATGAAGGAATTAGAAACTAAAATATAATTTATATACTCTATTTCAACCCTTGTGACTCTTGAAAAATTATTTTTGTTTGGTTAAGTGTGAATGATCTGACTACTCAAGTATTCTTCAGCTCTTGGCAATTTTCTTTTTGCATTTCTGGCACTCAGTTCTTTTTCTATTTAGATACAAGGAAACATGTATTCATGAATTCATGTTTCACAGAATACATGAATACATGTTTCACAGAAACATGTTTTCTGTGAAAACATGAATTCAGATACAGTGCAACTAGCTTCCATCTTCAGCAAGACTCATCCCTTCAGTTCATTAACCTTGTGGGAACAATCCACAGTTTATGGGGAAAAAAGTTTTTTGACTATTCTTACAATGCAGTTGGATTCTTTGGGGCTTATTTTTTATTTCATTATTTCCCTCTCATTAACTTTGCTGTCAGTGCAAAGTAACTTGTAAAGTTTATTCTCAAATACCGCATTTGCCATTAGTTGTTGTTTGTATACCAACTGGGCACATTTTTCTTTCATCTGAAGTCCATTTTCCCTCTCTTTAAAGTTCTCTTCTTTGCCCTGTTCTTGGTGTGTCTCTTTTGATATTATTGTAAATCCAAATTAGATATTTGCTGAAATTTTGCCTTTTTGATAACTGTTCCAAAGGGAATATGAGTCAATCCCTCAGATACAGAATTACCTGTTCATTCATGTCTGGTAAACTTGTGGACTATTGGGAGTTGAGATGGGCTGTATCAGATTGTAACTCAATATTAACATCTTTTCATGCCTGAAGGAGAGGGCAGCTTGGTGTACTCTCTCAGATGCTGAGTCCAGTGGTTGAGAAGAATAGCTGGAACTGAAGGCAGTCCCTCGAGGAGCTTTACTGCAGTCACGCACGGCAGTAACTCTGAATGGTCCCAGACCAGCAGCATCAGCATCGCCTGCTAGTTCCCAGGCCTGACTCAGAGTCAGGAAGGATGGGGATGTGTTTTAACATTTTTGGTGATCTGCATGCACTCAAGTTGGAAAACCACTGCCTCGGTTCTGTCTGCTGCAGTGCAAAGATAACAGGGCACTGCCCTACTTTTCTTAACAGGCGTTGCAACTCAACTAACCCCCAGTGTTGGCTCAGTGTGCATTTGTAACATACAAGTGTAAACTGGGGGCTATTGGGGTTGTTATCAGTTATGGGAGCACTCCCTGAACTTCTAAAATTAGAACTCAGATTTTCTCCTTTACTAATTCAGAGCCATTATCTCTAACTAGAGGGTCTCATACAGAACCTTTTCCTCAATGGCAATATATACTGTACCTTCTCCCAGTAGGCACTGCTTACTGGAATTCCTGAGTTTCCTGGGATATAGAGGGCATCCTTTTTTCATTTTCAGCACTGTTTTGTTTTTTTTTTTCCCCCCTTCCTTGAGAAAGGCAATTTTATTATAATTGACTTATATCCCATTTTTTTCTACAAAAGTATTTGAAGTGGTTTATAAAAATTGTCATGCAGTAGTAACTAAAAAAAATAAGAAAATCAGGACTAAACAGGAAAGAAATATGACCTCTATTCATATATCCCTGCTGGATAAGGCATCCTTTGAGAAAAACAGAATAGTCTTATGACTTACCAATGATTTCACTCAGATAAAACTTGATGAAAGTTTAAATGTAGGTATATTCCAAAGGTGAGCAGTAGAAAGAGTATGGGCTTTGGAGTCATGCCTTTCTTCAAATCACAGCACTTATTTACTGGCATTTTAGTAAATGACTTAAAAAAAAAAAGTCCTTACCTGTAAATAATAAACACAGGTAAGCGGTAGATAACTAACTCTATGATGTGATTTCAAAGACAGCAGGTAGATATGCTTACTCCTCACCACCTTTCCCCAGTGTCCTGCCATATTTAAATATCTTTTCCCTTCCCCAAATGCAGAGTGCATGAATTTATCATTAAAAAATAAAATTTCATTTATTCAATAAATACGTGAACATTTATCATCATCCTTACTCTCTGATTATTTAGAACAAATTCTGGAAAGATATATTAGCTTTTTAAATAAATCTTATCAGTCTATCTTCCTTCATGAAGGAGGATCCTCTCCTTGCTGTGTGAGGAAGGGGGCATTTGAACACACACCCCACAACCCTACTCATCAAAAACAAAGTTTTCATTAACAGGCAGTGGTTTCTTAAGAGTCTCTTGAATGTCTTAGCATTTTCTGAACATGGCAAGGTACTGATTGTATTTGGCTGCTGAAATTTTGCTGTAACACAAAAGGTGATGAAAGGTGTTCATTTCAGACCCAGGAGCAACAGGAGGGACAAGACAGTGACATTCCAAGACGGGCTTGGAAGAGACTACTTCTACCTCAGAAGAATTAATTTCTCAAGGACAGAATTCTATTAAGAAAAAAGAAATGTTCTTTGTGGGCCTATTGTGTTCAACGCCCATATGCAAGGCAGTTCACATTGCTATTATATGAATTTAGAAAATCAACTCCAGCAGAGTAAGAAAAAAAGTAAACAGAAAAATACTAAACAGGAAGTGCTAATCACACATTAAAAAAATTTTCAGGAATGGTTAAGTGCCAATGCATGGAATGGTTAAATGCCAACAATCAGCTTCAATTGTTTTTTATTACAGTAAGAGGAAGTTTACTCTTAAATGCATAGAATTTGAAGAAAAAATTTATATAAGCTTTTAAAAGAGGCCCTTTTTGACAGTTATTAATACAAATGTGAAATAAGACCCTTCAAACAAATACCAATTTCAGTAACAGTTTACATACAGCAATAATTTATTCTGAAATGTTCATTTAGTTTCTGTTGAGACACGATTCATGTCTCAATAATAAAAGAGCAGCCATCTCACCTCAAATACCAGAATATACAACAAGTTACAGCATAGCAAAAATTCTACCTACTTTCAGATGTTCAGGTAAAATAGTATCATTCAATGTTTTACAGTTACACAGATTTTTTTGTTTTGCGCACAAAATAGTGTAAGTTGTTACACTATAGCTATCTATATGCACATCATGTGACCACAGAACTGTTAATCATTACTTCTGAAATTGAACCATCATTTTCATTCATGCAGTAAAGCAAAGCAGGCTGGGTAAACTTGTTCACTGGGAACCATATTACTGTGAATTTCACAGCCACATGATTAATAATGATGTTAGATGGACTCTCAAGGACTAAAACAGAATGTTTTTTTGCATAAATACCAATTTCTCCCTGATGTAAGTTTAGTCAGTTTATTATCTAGAAATGATTGATAACAGCAATATATCATATCTTCTATCTGTAGTGTTATTTTAATACAAGCAATAATTAAAGGATGCTGGGATGGGATGCTACTTAAATACATGAAAAACATACTGTACAAATATACTTGGCTTTACCATTTTCTTCCTAACTATCAAGAGTGCCTCCCAAAATATGACCAGTGAAGACGAAGTATACTATCAAATATGGCTTCCAGAACAAAAACCCTCTAACAAGAATCAAACCTATTTACAAAATTTTTCAGTCTTTTACAGTTTCACTTGAAACAAAATTTCTACATAGCAGTTGTGAGGAACACGTATCACATTCTCGGTTTCATCCTTCCAGCTCTTTTCACACAGATGTCACAAGGTAAGACCCGGAATGGCGTTTAGGACTTTGAGTCCCGCTGGGTTCCGTGCTGTCGGGTTTTGAGTCGCGTTTCTTTGTGTTGTTGCTCACTGGCGTTGGGATCTGAGACGGTCGGGCTGAAGTGCCGTCTGTGCTGCTCTTCCTTGGGCTTGGGTTGTAGTTAAAAGGACTCACCCTGGCGGCGACAGTCCCACTTGGTGAACTGTGCTTGCTTGAGCTGCTAGAACTAAACGGGGTACGCTCAGCTATAGAACTTTCACTAGTCTCGGATGCAGGGACAGGGTTATTACTGTGTCCCGGTTTTGTCTCCGTTCCTTTTTGGTCTGGGGGATCTACCTGAATAAAGGAATTCAGGCGGTTTTCCAGACCCATGGTGCGTGTAGGGGCACTACCATTGCTCACATTTTGTTTTCCCTGATTATCTTTTGAATCTTTAGGGTTTGGGTTTCCCTTTTCTGAAACAGTGTCAATCACAGGGGGAGTATTTCCTGTTGGAGATCTTCCAGATCTAGGGTTGTTAATGGGGCAATCCTCAATTCTCACCCAAACATCCTCTGTTTTAGAAACAGCAGGTGCCATTTGATAAATCAGAGTCTTTGATTCAGCACCATTTGCAGCACCTGAAGAAGTGGTCTGAGAAGTAGTATTTGTGGGAGAAATTTCACTTTCTTTTATTTTTCTCCATGTTCCTTTTGTGGATACCTGGTTTTCTTTAGTTTGTTTGCTTCCTGAAATAGAGTTCACTTGTTTTTCGTCCTCACTTTTTGCCTTTTCACTAGATTCTGATGAAGCAGAAAGAATTGAGGATGAACTTCCAGTTCTTCTCCAAGTGCTTACTCGAGGAAGTGATGATGAGTGTTTGCTGTGCTCACGTTTCCAGGTCCCTGACCTATTGATGGGAAGTCTGGAAGGACTTTCGGAATGAGAGCGTGCTATATCATGGCGCTTTACTGGTCTTCCATCATTATACTCTATGGTGGGACTGAGGTTAGGCGGGAGTTTTCGCCATCCACCAGACTGAACAGACGAATGTGTAGATAGAGACATATCAGGAAGGGAAGGACTTAAAACTGGAGTATGAGCCTGGGACCGTGTGGGAGAATCGGGTCTGGAAGATGGAGAAAGAGATTCAAATGAAGCAGATTCCTCCAGTTTTCTCCTTAGGGTTGGGCTTGGAGCTTCTTTGATGAAAGTTGATTGGCGTACTAATACAGGTCTCTCTGACCTATCGGATTCACTTCCACTTGACTTTGTTGAAGACATTCTAGAAAGTTCTACTTTTTTATTGGATCCATTACTACTACTCATTTGATTTAGCCCTTTGGAGGCAGATTCACTTCTTGGGATACCACTGCCATTCTTGGATAAGCCCGTTTGTTTGGTGAGGTTCTGCTGGCTCATCTGTCTGCCAGGAGATGTGTAAGACATTTTCCCAGAACCTGAGGACTTAGTTGAAGCAGTACTAGGGGATGACGTCCTTGGTAGTTGAGATAATTTGTTAGGGGGACTTATTCCATTTCTACCAGGAGAGATTGAGTTTCGCCCTGGAGACTGCATTGGTCTACTTAATGGTTGCTGGGCAGGTCTTGAAGGAGTGGAATCTCTAGATCCTGATCTAGAAGGTGCTTTGTTTGATCCCACTGTCTGGGATGCCTGCCTTGTAACAGGGCTTAATTCTGACTTCACTGATGGCTTGGTTCCTCTGGGAGAGGTGGTAGCCGGCTGACCTTCACTAGGGCTTTTGGAGGCTGGAGTCTTGAGGGGCGGGCCTTTTTTAGACACTGGACTTGTACTTGAAGAGCTATTCCGAACTCCTGGAATATGAATCATTGTCCTACCTCGAGAGATTGAAGGCATGTTTGTTTGAAGCGGTTGTTTCATTTGGCTCGAAATTTCCGAGTTAGATCGAACTTTTCCAGTAATCAAACTTTTATAAACCTTTTTGCCTCCTTTTATTCCTTTATTTTCAGATTCTATTTTTTTAGTTTCCAATGTACTTTTCTCCCCAGGTTTTAGAATTCGTGGGCCTTTATTACTTGTAAAGGGTTTTTCTTCTTGATCAGGTGTAAGATGAAATGGTGATCCCAGAGAGATGCCCGATTTCAGTGAAAGGATGGAATCTGAATCAGATGAAGCTTGTCGAGATAAACATGCAGCGGCAGCAGCTTGATGTAAACTACTTACTATGGAATTTGCACCTTCCTGAATAGCTTTCCAATCAAAATTTTCTGAATCTGGGGATAAACCATGTTCTGAATCTGGTCTCTGTATATCTTTCAAATCGAGTGTCAAATCTTCTGCTAATATGCCACCCATATTTCTGGGACTATGCTTTTCATTATCAGGCTTGAGCCTGGAAGGCTTTTTCTTTTTTGGCATTGCAGAACTTATACATTCCTGCAACAGGTCATCTTCAGAATCAATACTAAGAGAACTGAGAGAACTGTTTCTTGAGAAACAAACAGGGGTGTCTTCCACGTGAAATGATTTAGGAGCATAACCTGAGGCCTGGGGTTTACCTGGTTCTCCCTGTGAGGCAGGGGGCTCTGTCTCTTTGATAGGTTCATTTTCCTTGTTGTTGTTGTTTTCTTGATCAATGTCACTAAGAGAGCTTAGAGAGGAATTTCGAGAAAAGCAAACTGGAGTATTTTCAATAGCGAAATTCTGTAATTTCTCATCTGTTGCTGCCCCTCTGTCTGGTATATCTTTGGAAGACTGGGGAAAAGTGGACTGCTTCTGCAGCATGGGTTTAGACTGACCTCTATTTATTGGCTGCTTTGTAACAGCTGGTGTCTTACTAGCTGATTGTTGGTTTGAGGTTAGTTCTGTGTGGTTGGTCACTTTAGCTTCTGATTCTTTATTTTCCTTCCCCTTTCTTAATTCAGCCTTTTCCCTAGAAAGGTCAACATCATCATCATCAAAATCTAGAGAACTCAAAGAGTCATTTCGTGAAAAACAGTATGGAGTGCCTTCAATGGGCGTGTAATGATGAGGTGAATCAAAAGTAAAACTTCCTCTGACTCTGTCTTCATTATTTGGCAGTTTATCATTGAAGTCCTTGGAATTATTTTTCAAGTGCTGTTTCTTTGAGTCTTTGTTTTCCGAGAAATTTCTTTCGGCATTTAAATTATTTTTTGAGTCTGTATTTTTTCTTACACGTGTCCTATACTCAGTATTTTGTGGTATAGGTTTTACTGGTGAAGTAGGTTTCTTTGTCTTACCATCTAATTGATTTTTGTTAATTCCAGATGAAGACATAGATGCTTGCTGGACCTGGTCCATAATCTTTTTCACACGGAAAGGCTTGTGACTTTTTCCTTTGGGCATGGCAGAATTAATGCATTCTGCAAGAATATCACCTTCTTCTGTTTTGTTGTCATCCAGTTCAGGTACAGTGACGGATGAGGCTTTCCCTCGTTGAGCCTCATCTGTACTTCTGCCTTCAGTAGGAATGGTATCTCTTTTTTCAAATTCACTTGACTGTGCCCCTGCTCTAACCCCTTCTCCAGCAGCTAACTCATTTGGAGGGGATTCTATCGTTAGATCACTCAGAGATGTAGCTGTGGAAAAGTTTATAGGTGTCCCTTCTACACAATACACCCGTGGCATATCATCTCCTTGTGTAAAACTAACATGCTTTTGTGCCTGTAACCTGTTTTGCGATGGCAGAAGTTTGTATACAGGGAGCTGACTTGGTTTCCTTGCCACAGGTGGAGGTAATTTCGAAGTAGTCTGGGCTGGTTTTTTGGCTTTGCGTGAAGATTTTGTTGGCATGGCAGAAATTATACACTCTTCTAGTATTTCAATATCATCATCATCTGACTCATCTAAAAGATCTTTTTCAGAATCAGTGGGTTTTTCTGCCTCTTTTTCCTGGTTTTCATTTGATTCTTCAGGCTGCTCACTTTCTGTTTCATTCCCATTGTCATTTTCCTGAACTGGAGGCATTATTCTTAGTTCTACATCTTTCTGAATAAATGGCTCATCAAGGCTCAGAGCGCTCAGGCTAGATGAACAAGAAAATCCATCAGGAGTACTCTCTGTGGCAAAATGTAACAGAGTATCAGCCTCTGGAAGAACCTGGACCCTTTGTACTGCAGCATTTACAGCAGCTTGCTTGGGTCCACTTTCTCTCTTTTCAGCACTAGGTGCTTTATTTTTAGGTACTTCCTGCTTCGTTTGAACTGTCTGAGGAGGAGGCGGAGGCGGCGGTGGCGGGGTTTTGCTTCTGCTTGGCGGCATGGTTTGTCCAGGGCTATCTGGGAGGTCACTGGGGCTTATGATGCCGCTTACCATTCCACTGCAGGGTTCACTCTGAACAGAGCTGGCAATCGAGCGACTCTCAAAACTGTCGAGTGAACTGACCGAAGTACATCTGCTAAACATGAGTGGGGTCTCCTGAACGTAGTGCTCTGGTGGACTTTTGGGTGTCTGAGCACCGCTCTTGGAAGGAGATTTGGCCCCTGAAGAAAATTCAACAGCTTTGTGCCTGGCTGACTCTGAAGACAGACCAGAAGCCTGGAGTCTGCTGGATTTGGTTCTAATGTGCTGTGACCCTGCTGGAACTTTACTCACAGAATCTTCATTTGACCTAGGTCCGCTGTTGTCCTTGATTTCGGCTATTTGCAGAGTGTTAGCAGACTCTGCTTCTTGTGTTGTCTGATCACACCCTACTTCATCTTCAGCAGATGACAAAGACGATAATGAACTGCATCTTGAAAAGCATATTGGGGTATCTTCTACACAGTAAGTCTGTATTGTTTCTTGGTTGATAGAGGGGACTTTGCAAGAAGAAGAGGTGGCTTTTGGGGTCTGACCACTTCTGCTCTGTGCTGAGCTTGGATGCAGCTGATTCTGCCTCTTGGCATTAGATGAAGTTGTGGACGTATTCTCGCTGCTTGAAGAGATGTGTTCAGTTTTTGTGCTCTGTCCAGATGAATTCTTTGAGAATGAAAATGCTGGTTTCTGTGAAGAAGAAATGTCTGTGGTGTATTTTAAACTATAATCAATAGGCTGATCCACGTGATGTTTTTCTTCACTGTATTTTATGCTGTAATTGGTTGGCCTCTCTTCTTCCTCGTGCTGCCCTTCCTCAGAGTAACGTTCACTATAGTTGGTTGGTTTATCGTCTTCATAGTCATCTTCTTGACACAAAGACTGGTTCACATTTTGACTAATTCCATGATTAGAGCCTACTCGATTTGTTTCAGATCCATTGGCTGCTCTTGACCTGTATGGGGAAACACATTCTTGCTGCCCAAAGTGTGGTTGGAACTTGAGGTGTTTATCGTCAGTGCTCTCAGGATACACGGGATAAGCTGTGCTTTGACTCCTTGATTGTCTCTGCTCATTTGGTTTTATTTCATCTTCTAGTATATGTTTGGGTCTTGCCCATCTTTCATTCTGTGAAGGGCTCTGCCTCCCAGAGTTCAACTGTTCATCGGAATATTTAAGACTGTAATTTATTGGTGTATCTAGTTCTCCATCATTATCATCCATATGATTTGCACTGTGTATTTTATGGGCTAGGTCAGCTGGATACTGACCATAGCTGCAAAATTTACTTTCATCATCTTCAGAATAGGATTCAATTGAAGGCTTCATCTGACCTCTTTTACCATAACCATCACTACTGCTGACACTATTTAAACTATCATTTGAAGATCTCTTATATTCTACTTTGGCATATGGTATCGGACATGTTCTGTTTGAGTTTTCTGACTTGGTAAAGTTGTACGTGTTTGCATGTGTGTGGGTGGTAGAGCTTCTTCTTAGTGCATTCCTCTCATCTGTCCCACAGTGTAGTTCTGTGGTAGACCCAGAACTTCTGTCTTCCTGAGAGGTATGAATAGCTGATACTTCTTCCATGACTTTGGCAATCTGGGCTGCAGTGGTAGAAATCTGCAAACCTCGCTTTGAAGAGGTTCCTGGATTTTCTGTTGCTGGGTGATAGTTGCCTAGGCTAATACCTCGTTCTCTCTCCAAACTTCTATCTTTCTCAGAACGAGAGCTGTCTAAACTTCCCCTTGATGAAGAAGAGCTGGGCAATACTGTAGTGTTTAAGTATGGTGATAGGACAGTCATGTTTCCAGTATTAAAATTCTCTGACCTGTTATCATCATGTCGATTGGTGTCAAAAACATAGTCACCATAGAGATTTTGCTTGTGTCTCTGCTTACTACGATGAGAGGCCTTGGGACTTAAATTGTCAATATTGTCAAAAGTTTCTGATAAATGCTGAGCATCTAATTCTGCTTCCAGGGCCTTTTGTTTCCTGACATGTAGAGAAGGCAAACTTGAACCAGGAGACATGATATTGGCATCTTTATACTTTGCAGGTCTATTTGCCATGAGATTCCTTAAAGCTGCAGCACTTCCCATAGCAATCATCTTGTGCTTTGAATGAATGAGGTTCTTGAGCATGCTGACCGCTCCCATGTCCCACAATGCTTCCTGGTCTTTAGGGTTTCTTGCTGAGAGATTCCACAAGGTTCCGCATGCATTGCTGACTATTGTCAAACTGTGAGATTTCAAGTGTTGTAATAAGGTCTGTAAGCAATTATTCTCTCTTAGGATTTGCCTGAAATAAAAACAAGATATTACAAAAGTAAGGTAAATATCTGTTTGCAGTACAAATAAAAGGAAAGAGAACAAATTTAAATCTAAAGGTAACCGCTAAAACTTGTAACAACTGGCAAAATAAAACTACACCGAATTATATTATAAATTTCAAGCACTGCCCATCTCCTTTTGTTCTACCTTAGTTCATTTAATGTTTATTGTTTTACAGGACTCATCTATCAGACTAAAAGGTAAAAATGTTCAGTTTCATCAATTCTGCATTTCCTATTCTGACCTAACAGCTTTAAAAATTTTTCTTGAGCAAATATATATTTACTTTACATAGTGACAGAGTTTCTCAGTTTACTGAGTATAAATATATTATGAAAGCTGAACAGGGACTCTGTGGTAATTTAACATCTGGGTGGGTTCCACAATCTTGACAACAGAGACATCTCAGAAGAGGTAGAGAGAAGAATGAATTAATAGATCTTTACAAAGTCAGGGAACACACTGTAAGCTCAGGGCAGCAAAATGACTTTTAGATAATCTCTCTCTGGTTTGAATTTGTAATACTGATATTCCCCCTTGTAAGTGGTCTTGGGAAAATTGTGTGTGTAGTTTTTCTAAAAATAAAGTGAAAGTTTTCAAAACATTTAAAAGTAAGTATAAAAACAAGAGTTGAGAGCGTAATGAATGTTAGGATCGGAAGAGCTACGGCTTATTTAATGCATGGTAAAATGAAGTTTAATGAGAGCATAGTCAACTCTAGTGGGCTTTAAAACTGATAGGCAAAAAGGTACAATAAGCTTTAGCAATGGCAGCTCTCTCAGCAGTCCAGTAGACACCTGAGTGCTTACTGAGTTTAAGAGTTCTTCCATGAGAAGAGGAAAGGGCGGTAAGCCTTGTAGTTTGTGCATCAAAAACTTACAGAAAAGATGTTTACATTCTTTACAAAGCCCTTTTACTACAAGTACCCCATAGTTTTTTTTTTTTGAAATGAGACAGGAACAATACAGGATAAAATAAATAAATACACTGTGAAAGATACTGTATTTTTGTTGAGATAATACAAAGCTCAAGTTGTGAAAAGGTATGCCTTGCATCTGAGGTGCTCTGTTAGGTTTCACAGTTCTAATAAATTGGATGAATGGCTGCTGGCTGAAAAACATTTTGATTACTGATGTTATGGCTCCACTAGAAAAATGTGAATCATTGTACTTTCTGGATCATAACCACAGTTTTTTTTTTTTTTTTTTTTTATAACCTCATATTCCCTTAATCCATACTACATATAGGAAAGGATTTTGTTCTCTGTTGTATTTATGGCTTTCATTTTTTATTCTACACATGGGTTATATCTCTCAAGTATCACTGGTTTATTTTTAGACATCTTTGTGATACTATGAACTTTTATTAGCATAAATGTTAATGAATAAATCAGGTATTAATAGTTTCATTGTCGTAAGTGTAATTTGGGTCAGAACTTGCATAATTACACAAAACACTGCTCAGTTAAGTCTTTCTGAAGATATGAATCTTACAAATTCATTTAAAAGTAACAATAAACTCTGTATTTACCTGTGGTCCTCATTTGTAGCTATCAAGCTGGAAACATTCCGTAATATCCCACCTCCACTTTCAATAATGGCTAAAGTATTGGTCTGGCTGCGATAAGTGAGAGTGCCAACCAAAAATGCAAGCGCACCATCCACAGCACATATGTCAGCTTTATTCTCAGTGCAGTGTGCTGACAAGTTCCATAAGGCACTCAATACACTTTTGAGGGTTGATTCCTATCAAGAGACAGAGTATATGTCATCAAGAGTTCTAACTATAACTCTTAGAATGTCTATGCTTACTTCTATAGAGAAATCTGTCTCTCTTTTTTAAAAATATCCCCTGGCTACCCATCCTTTACTGGTAAAGCATTAGGAACGCCTCACTTAAAAAAACTTTCATAAAATACCAAACAGAACTTAAGACAGTGATACCCCATGAAACAAGCAGAACACAACATTAAAACAATGACCATCACATTCATCTGAACAATGAACGTGAAATGTTAGATGGTACACACTTATCTCACAGAAGCTTATATTAGAAAATGAAACAACTGATGTGCATTCTGAAAAGATAACATTTTCAGGATAATATAAACTAGAAAAGACCCTCTAAATGGTGATTTGAAAAGATATCCAGACCTATTATTAAATGAAAAGAGCAAGTTGCAGAGAAGTATGTACAATATTCTGTTTGTATAAAAATACACATCCATATTTATGTGTGGTTGATGCAAAAATAACAATTTATTAAAATGGAAGCAGACTGGAAATACTCCAATTTCTTAAAATCCTCAAAGAAACAAAGTCATTATAAAAATGAGAACTCCCTGATGTACAGGATCATAGTAAACTGTCAAATTATAACTGCCAGAGAAAACACTTTGAGTATACAATTAAGGATGTTTGGTTAAAACTTGCCATGCTCCTGACAACAGTCTTCTTACTAAAAATCAATCAGGGAACAAACGAACATTCATTAGAAACCTACCCTGTGCCTATCACAGTTACAGGTACTCTAGAGGATACAAACAGAGCAACTGACACTTGTTTTGAAGGTGCTGTTTACTTTGGGGAAAAAAGACAGTAACACTGTACTTAAAACCAAGGGCTCTAATGAAAAGACTACTGCCATGGGAACTTAAGTCAAATAAATGAAATAATTTTTGGAGGAGAGCACCTCTGCAGATAAAAAGATGTACATTCAGAGGAGGCAGGGGAAGTAGAATGAGTAAAGGCATGGAAGTGGGAATAAGCAAGGGAGGACTAAATAACAGAAAGAAGACACAGAAGAAGTCAAAGTCCACGTTGGGACATTGTGCGAAGTAACGTCAGACAGGGAAAAGAGGGCCCTGAATGTCATGGCAAACATTTTGGGCTCAACCCAATTAAGAGCCATTGTATTCTCTTCTTCAGGATATTAAATGAATAAAATAGATACTATTTACCTTGAGGCAGAGAAGAAATGCTTTCACCACTGAAGATGTGAAAAGGACAATAGCTCAATTTTAATTATAATGTGATTTAGGAAATGGGACAAAGTATCTTGAGATCAGAAAAAATGGGAACAGTTTACAGGAGTAAGCTAAACTTACAACTGACCTAGAGATGAGAGTTGAAGGTAGGAAAACAGAAGTTGCTCTCTTTGGGACTACATGTAGGTGGCCAAGGGTTTTGTTTCAAAGAAGCTTTATAGTTAGAGGAGACAAGATGAAACGATTAGATGTGGGAGGTATAGGTGGTAAAAACAAAGGGAGGAGATTCAGTAAGGTATGTGATCAAAGGTATAAAATACAGGTACAGGTAGAAAAGTGATATCCTAGTTAAGCTATAAATCTAGATTTTTTTGTTAGGAGCAAATTTAGAAAGGACTGAGGAAGATATGGCCAGTTAGGAAATGAAGGGAGTGACTACTTGACTACTTGTTCAGGGCTTTGGTTGTCACAGGAGACTCTCTGAAGAAGTTGGAAGAAGCAATGAAAATGAACATTTTTGTTTTTATTTTCAAAATATTGGGCTTCTTACAGATAAGTGAAACATTAAAAAAGCCTCCTTCTCTATAAGCAGTAGAGAAAGTATAGCGGAGAAGAGTAAGGGAGAACAGTTTTGAGTAACAGCAATGCCCAGAGCACAGGGTGCAGGTGAAGGCAAAGACTGTTGTGTAGAAGAGAAGGGCCAGTGAATGAGGTGAAAAGAATGCAGTACCCTGGGGATATGGAAGGGAGTTTTGGTTCTTGTGGTTGTGAGGAGTAAATGAAGTTGAGAACGAAGAGCTGACAAGTTAAGAAGAGAAGGAATGTTCATATTGGCTGTTGCACTGAATGTAGAAAAAGATGGAAAAAATAAATTCTAATACCATTAACCAGAGCAAGACCAAACGAGAACTGGATAGTATAACTTTCTGATGGGCTAGTTTTTCCAAGATTGGGCTTACATTAAAAAAAAAATTTTTTTAATTAATTTTAATTGGAGGCTAATTACTTTACATGATTGTAGTGGTTTCTGCCATACATTGACATGAATCAGCCATGGGGGTACATGTGTTCCCCATTCTGAACCAACCTCCTACCTCCCTCCCCATCCCATCCCTCAGGGTCATCCCAGTGCACCAGCCCCGAGCACCCTGTCTTATGCATCGAACCTGGACTGGCGATCTGTTTCACATATGATATTATACATGTTTCAATGCCATTCTCTCAGATCATCCCACTCTTGCCTTCTCCCACAGAGTCCAAAAGTCTGTTCTTTACATCCGTGTCTCTTTTGCTGTCTCTCATATAGAGTCATCATCACCATCTTTCTAAATTCCATATATATGTGTTAATATACTGTATTGGTATATATACTGTTAATGGTTAATATACTGTATTGGTGTTTTTCTTTCTGACTTACTTCACTCTGTATAATAGGCTCCAGTTTCATCCACCTCATTAGAATTGATTCAAATGCATTCTTTTTAATAGCTGAGTAAATACACACATTCCATTGTGTGTATGTACCACAGCTTTCTTATCCATTTGTCTGCTGATAGACATCTAGGTTGCTTCCATGTCCTGGCTATTATAAACAGTGCTGTGATGAACACTGGGGTACATGTGTCTCTTTCAATTCTGGTTTTCTTGGTGTGGGCTTACATTAAAAATTTATAGATGAATTTAGGGAGAAATGATCTTTAATGATCTCTCTCTCATCTATGACAGAGAAATGATCTATTCTTCCTTTACAAGACAGGCTATGTCTTGACAGTTATTAAAATCCTCTTTTACACTTTTCAGTAGGCTGTGTCTGTTAATCTAACTTTCTTGGTACGTAGCAATTGGTTTGTATGTAGATCTTTGAGGTCCCTGAGTGATAATACAATGAGCTGCTGCTGCTGCTGCTGCGTCGCTTCAGTTGTGTCTGACTCTGTGTGACCCCACAGACAGCAGCCCACCAGGCTCCCCCGTCCCTGGGATTCTCCAGGCAAGAACACCGGAGTGGGTTGCCATTGCCTTCTCCAATGCATGGAAGTGAAAAGTGAAAGTGAAGTCACTCAGTTGTGTCCGACTCTTAGTGACCCTATGGACTGCAGCCCGCGAGGCTCCTCAGTCCATGGGATTTTCCAGGCAAGAGTACTGGAGTGGGGTGCCATTGCCTTCTCCGATACAATGAGCTATTCAATAGCAATACAAGGTCCAATAATCTATACAAAAACATTAAATCTTTCTGAAAATACACAAGGTTGATTAGAAAGAAGTCTTAAAGTGCACATGGCACTAATTTTTTTGTATAATTTTAGTAAGGTATTAAGGCGACCAATAAACTGTACTTTGATCCTCCTCCAATTTCCTCATACTCCTTGTAATCCACCCCCAAACCCAGGCAACTACTGTTCTGATTTCTGACATAACAGATTATTGCAGGTATCAATAGTTCATTCTTTTTTTTTTTTAATATAGCCAAATAGTATTCCACAGTTTATTTACCCATTTATCCACTGATGGTCATTAGAATTTTTTTCCTAGGTTTTGGCTATCACAAATAATCTTTATGTGAATAACTGTGTGTCTTTGTGTAAATTTAAGTTTTTGTTCCTCATGGGTGGCCAGGTTGTATGGCAGGTAAATGGTAGTTTGAAAACACTGCCAAAAGTTCTCTCAAGTGGGACAGACAGACCTCAGAGACATTGCAGGTATGGTTCCAGACCACTCCAATAAAGCAAATATTGCAATAAAGCAAGTCACACCATTTTTTTGGTTTCGCAGTGCATATAAAGTTACATTTACATTATACTGTAGTCTGTTAACTGTCCAAAAGCATTGTGTATAAAGATGTACATACCTTAACAGAAAAATAACGCTGTTGGGAAAATGGCACTAAAAGACTTGCTTAGTGCAGGGTTGCCACAGACTTTCAATTTACCAAAAATGCAGTATCTGCGAACTGCAATAGTGAGGTATGCTTGTATACCATTTAACTTTTCTGCCAGCACTGCATAAGAATTTCAGCTGTTTAACATCTTTGACAACACACAGTCAATTTTAAAGATTATAACCAATATAATACGTGTAACAGTATCTCACAGTTGTAATCCGTATTTCCCTGATGACTAATGATGCTGAGTATATTTTCAAGTGCTTACTGGCCATTCATAACCTTTTTTTCTAGAGCGTGAGTGTTCTGCTGATTCAGTAGTGTTCTAAAGGTATCTTTATGCAAATCCTGAGTATATTTGAACAGTATTGTTTTCTCCCAGTTTTGAGACATAATTGACATGTAACACTATTTAAGGTAAACAGCATAATGATTTACCTTACATACATCATGAAATGATCACCACAGTGAGTTCAGTGAACATCTATTATCTCATATATATATATATACATGTATATACACATACACAAAAATTAAAGAAACAGCAAACTTTTTCCTTGTGATGAGCACTCACGACTTACTCTCTTAAAAATTTTCATATATAATGATATGGTAGTGTTAACAACATTTATCATATTGTATATTACATTCTATTATGTATTTATCTTATAACTGGAAGTTTGTACCTCTTGACCACCTTTGAACATTATCTTTATAGTCACTTACTTAACTGAATATTTTTCTTATTTCTAATAATTTTCCAGTTGATTTTCTTGGAGTTTCCAGGTATAAAACAATGTAATTTAGAAAAAAATACATAAATTAAAAAAACAGCCCCAGACTGAAAAGGAAATTCTGAAGAGAAAAATGTAGGCTCTGGGTCAAGGAGGGCTGGTTGGGTGAAAGGAAGCTCAGATTAGCTAAAAAGACTAGCTTAGCTTAGTTCTTCACAAATTTCAATTAAAAAAAAAAAAATCAGCTTAGTTTCTAAAGTAGATATCCCATCTGGACATTACTTCCTTTTGTAAACAAATTATTATTTGATGGATTTTTCATCTTTGGGTCTGATTACCTCTATAAGGTGACTATTAAAATCTGGGGACTCTGGGAGATTGGGATTTGGGCAGCAAGGAATCATCTGGGGGTGATTCTGTCCCTTTTCTCTTACAGGGACATCTGGTAATAAATGGAGACATTTCTGATTATTATGACTGAGGGGAAGGTATGTCAGCATTTAGTAGGTAAAGGCCAGGAATGCTGCTAAACATTCTACAAGGCACAGATCAGTACCCCCAAACAAAGACTTGTCTGTCCAAGATGTCAACAGAGCTGCAACACCCCTGTTTACACTAGGTCACCTTGTACAGTCTTGTCTGCCTTAATACTTGCAGAGTTTGGAGCAGTCTAAGTCTTGGGATTGGTAAGCTAAGAGGGTCAGAAATTAGTGAGTCTCAGAGGTGGGAGAGGGCAGTGAAAAAGTATCCAAAGATGAAATGCATATGGTAATACCAAATGTTCTCAAAGGTACCTTTTTTACTTCCAAAGCACATTCCATCAATGCTTTCACACTTCCAACTTCACGCAAAGTCTTTTTACTATTTACATCTGCTCTCCAAGACAGATTCCTCAAAACACTCGCAATAACCTGCAAATGGATCAATTTTAGAATAGTTTGTTTATAAAATTATTTATACTAGTTGCTTTCTTGCTCTTAATGTTAAAAGTAAGAGTGCATGCATGTGTGTTAAGCTGTTTCAGTCATGTCTGACTCTTTGCAACCCTATAGACTGTAGCCCACCAGGCTCCTCTGTCCATGGGACTGTGCAGGCAAGAATACTGGAATGGATTGCCATGCTCTCCTCTAGGGGATCTTCCTGACCCAGAGATCAAACCCGTGTCTCTTACGTCTCCTGCATTGGCAGGTGGGTTCTTTACCACAGGCATCACCTGGGAAGCCCAAAAGTAAGAGTAGAAATCTATCAACAAATACATTTCTTCTTAAAGCTAATATAAGCCAAAAGGAAGTCTAGAATAAAATTCTTTGCCTCTATTCTGGTGTTAAGGCAGCCACAATTTAAACACGAGATGCTGAATACTGAGTCACAGCTTACATTAACCTAAGTCAGGGTGTTAAGCCACTGATATCCAAGAAAACCACGAAGAATCTGAGGAGTACCTGCTGCAAGTCCTCGCTCTCAGACTGGAGCTGAGCCACGAGTGCTCTCATGCAGCCTTTCATAGAGCAGAGAGTAGCCTGGAAAGTCAAGGGTTACACAGGGTTAGTAACAAGGCAACCTGCAGCCACCCATAAAAGAACTAGAACCATCAATTACATAAATGAAAGACAAATACCCTCCTAATCCTTTGCAATATTCATTCCTTTCTTGGCAAACTGGAAAAATAAAGTGAATAAATAATAAGAAATGATAAGAAAAGGGTTTGAACGTAAAGTCTTTTATTTGGATGGAACTAATATGTGTTTGACACTTTCACCAATCATCAAGATTTCCAGATTTTTGCCATCATTCCCAAGAACAGTATTTTTTTTCTTTAATTACTTTTTAGCTTCACTAGGTGGTATATGGGATCCTAGTTCCCCAATCAGGGATTGAACCTGTGCTCCCTACAGTGGAAGAGTGGAGTCTGAACTGCGGGACCATCAGGGAAGTCTGCCCAGGAACAGAATTTTAAATGTGATTACATAAGTTCACGTCTGTGTTCCATCTTTTGCCTTTGTTTAGGCATTAGACATCAAATGAGTACAGATATGCAGTGGAATATAAAGTACACGTTTTTATTAGTCAGTGTTTAATGATGAAAGTCACAAAAAAGAAAGTCAGTGAAAAGTAGTCTGTATGAAAAAAAAGCTCATACCAGAGCCATCTTAAGAAATGGATCTTATAAAACATACCTTGTTGGCTACATCTCCGAAAGTCAAGTTTGTCAAAGCCATTCCTGCATAGCGTCTTAAAGTAATACTGTAGTGGTCATTAGTAAGCCCATACATTTCACAGTCCACTTGCAATAATTCTGCAATGGCCTGTAGTCCCCCTAATTTAAAAAGGGCAAGACGAAAAAGTCAATAATCTAAAATAACACAAATGGGTACCAAGTTTATAAATTACTAGAGAAAAATCTCAAAGAATGAATTTAATTCTGTCTTCAGAATTACAAGCTACAAAAAATGTTATAAAGCACTAGTGTAATACACTTATCAAGTACAAGTGACAACTATTTCATTTCCTGCCAGTTTCTCCACCCTCCACCCCCCCCTGTCTTACTGAGTAAGATGAATATTATACTCTATTTAATGCAATACACTGTATCCTGTCAAGGAAGTAGAAGACTATATTCTACTATTAGGTCCTCCTGAATGTAAGCAGAAAAAGGTAACTTTATTACTAGGACTTTATAAAAACATTCTTCACTGTCACACACTATGGCCTAATTACTTTAATATATTTTTAGCTCCAAAATAATTTTTAGTATCATTAGGAATACTAAAACTTCTAAGTGAAATAGTGCATGAAGCAAAGCTTATTTCTTTTTTATGAAAAAGAATTACCTGTTCAACTTATTACTAAGCTGAATAGAACCATTTTTATGGTTTTTCTCTTTAAATTCTTACTTTTCTTTGATATACACAAAAAGTGTCAAATACCAATACTAGGATTTAGTATCTTCTCTCCCCTTGATTCCCACCACTGCATATACTTAACAATGCCCACAGTGGTCAACAGTAGGAAGGTAAGGAGAAAAATGAAGGGAGAGGAAAAGACATAAAGGAAGGGGTAGCAGAAAGACAACACAAAACAGAAGGACAAAAGGTGAAGCAAAATGGTGAGGGAATGAATAAAAAGAAAAAGAAAAATGCATATGGAAGTTATTCAAAATATTCATCATCATCAATATTAATCATTATGAAACTGGAGATACTGTTAGCTAAGACAGAAAAAGAGATGATGAATATAAACACGTAGTTCTTGGATACTGGAGGTCTAAACTGTCAGGTCATTAATCTGAAAGAGGATCTGTACATTCATCATTTTTGTAAATGATCTAGAAGGATCAGTATGCAGAGCAATCAGCAAGTTTGCCAAACAGACCAAGTTCAATTCTGGGTCAAGAATGCCAAGCCAGGGATTTAACTCTTGGAACATTTGTGTAAATCTTTATAACTGGCACCAATGACAGATAAGTCTGAGTGTAGGTAAATAAAAATTAATTTGGTTAAGGAAAATCCAAACCATATTTAGGAAGATTTTCCTCCATCCACCCATGATGATGGGAAAGATAAACAGCCCATGAACAAAACAGCCAATGAACAAAACAACCAATGTCTTTATGGAGCTTACAGATTAGCACAGACAGCCATCGAACAACTAACGTAAATGTCATGACTGTGTAGAAGCACGGGGCATGATAACAGGTAAACCTAACGTAGACTGGAAGGATCCAGAAAATGGCTGAGGTACTAAGGTTTAACTTGAGACTTAAAGGATGAATGACCATCTAAAAGGGGTAGAGAAGAAACAATAAGGAAGCATTTCAAGCAGATAAAATAGCACGTGTAAGGGCCGCTGGGCCTGAAACATTAATCCACAGCAACAAGGAGGGGCTACAAAAATGCCAGGTAATACAAGACTTTGTGTACCTCACCAATGATCTAATGCAGGAGAAAAGAATAATTAGATGTATGTTCTAAACAGATTCCTATGATTAAGGCTATAGAAACGATTATGATTGGAAGTGGGAAGCCAAGTAAGACAAAGTGGGGAGCCAAGTAAGATGAACTACGGGAGACCAGGAGTGAAGAAAGAGGCTTTGCTTGTGCTGGGGATAAAAAGAAGAGCAGTGGGGTAAGATACATTTGAGAACCAGAATTAAAGCAGTTAGCAGATATAGGGGACAGGAATAGAGTCCAAGACGTCTTCTAAGATAGCAGCTTCAGCAAGTGGGTTGACGGGAAGGCTACTGTCTGAGAAAAGGAACCCTGGTCAAGAGACAGTTTTGGGGATGGGGGAGACAGACTCAGTTTCTGTCAACTGAGTCAGAAATGTCTGAAAAATCATCTGGGTGAAAATGCTGGAGGAGCAGTATGAAAATGTGTGTAAATCTCAGGAGAGAGAATGTGGATTAAGATGTGAGTTTGAAAAACATTGTCAGGGAAGACATGTAGTAGAGCATATAGCCTAGGGAGAGTGGAAGAAAGCCGAGTACAGAGCTTCAGAAAATTCCACCATTTAATCCTTCAGCAAAGGAGGAGGAACTAGAGTCTTGACTAGGAAACAGACCTGGGAGTCACTGTTGACTTAAAGACAGTAGCCTTGTGTACTGATCAGATCACCAAATGTTGAGGATTATAAACCGGACCATCAAAGCCATGCCTACATAAAATCCTGCCTGGCACAGCAGCATCTGTGACACTGTTCTAACAAAGTAACATGTGAAATAATCTCAAGAACCTCCCAAGAAGGCCCTTGACTACTTTTGTATGGGAAGACCAAAAATCTTAGGACTTGATTCTGAAAAAGAACAACATGATTAATGCCAATGATGAAGAACGTGCTAATGAAAAAAGAACATTCAAGAAAACTTAGCGTATTAGATAGAAGACAGAGACCCTTTATGATTTCCAGGAGTTAAAAAAAAACCTTCCAGTGAACTGTAAGGCAAAGAATCTATACACTTTAAAAATGGATTTACAAAATATGATGTGAATTCATGACAGATAGGAAAAAAACTGGCTGCCCTAAGAAATACTAGGATGTTTCAAGGTAATTTAAAGGTCATGAGCACATCCTTCCACATTTTCTTGGTGTCTGTGTTAGAGAATAGTGGTCCAGATGAACCAAATATTATCGTGTATGGTATCTCATAACCTTATTGATAGTAGACGATCAATGTCTTCAGATGACATTTACCAAAATCCTTAAACTTATCAAAACAAGAGAGTAGAAAGATGACAGAATTTTTAAAAAGTATGTTACTTTTCTTTTACTTGGTTTAGATAGTCACCATTAGCATGCAATACCTCATTCTAAAATAACTAGGGCTCAGCAACAATATTCTATATATTGGTAGTTTCACAAAATTTCCTGATTCTAAGAATCACCTGGGCCACTTACTAGATTTGACTCCTAGGTCCCCTGCTCTGGAGATTCTATTTTCCTAAGCTTGCTTACCATGGGCCAGAGAAGTACACGTTCTGACCACTGCCCCTGGTGATCATTATCATCTAGTCTGGGAAACACCAATGCATATGTTTGGAAATTAATAAATGTGTACATTCCTGGTATTATAGTCTAAAACTTGCAACACTAATAATTGCAAACTTAAATGACCCTAACAGTTGGAGAATTTTCTTGCATCTACAAAAGACAGTCCTAGCTGACTGGGCTTAGGAATTTTTCTTCATCTGCTTGGGACTTCTTTCCTCCTATCCCTCGCTGTCAGATCCCTTGTGCTACCTGACTGTATCTATCCACAGTCTACACACCTTGTTCCTTCTTTGGCTCCAACGCAAAGTCAGAGGCTAGGAGTGAGAAGGTAATCGCCTGTGGCTACATCCCCACAGTCACACCCCCAGAGGCCCCGTCCTGCTCCTCACCTGAAAGCCCCTGCCCTAGCTCCTGGGATGAAATGCCCCGGGTAGCCTTCCTACCTGAAGAAGGAAGAGGAACAAACACTGAGTCTAGATTTTACTTGGAAATTCAGATGATTAATGTGGGTCAGTCCTAGTCTACAGTTCATTGGAACACAGGGACATTTAGAAAAAACATTTGTGGGAGCTTAAAACTGGATTAGTTTTCCTGTTTGTTCATATTTTCCCCATTATTATGAGTGTTAAAAAAAAAAAAAAAAACCCACCCAAACTTGAAATTTCACCAGTGCTGGATTGTATTGAGGAGGGGAGAACTCACAAGTGCATACTCAATTTCACAGGAACCTGGGGAATAAGGAAATAGATTCAAGTGGCCTACGGCCTGTGGGGAGAAAAGTACAGCTGGGGGGCAGGTGGAGACCAAGTATACACAGCATCCCAAAATGACGATCTGAAGGAGACAGCACTCATTTTCAGCCATTCAGGTTCTCTGTGTTTTAAGAGACTCACGACTTTGTCACTTTTAAGATAAATGATGAATGAAAATGGCAAGGGTGGCAGGGATACAAAGTGGGGGCTGGAATGAAAGGTAACGTAAACAGCACAAAAAGCAAGGGCACAGCTACACTAAGATGCAGACTCAGTGCCTGCTTCTCGCTTGTGGCACAACTAGAGCGATCCAGGTTCACATGAGATGGCTCAGCATGACGCAACTTATAAATACCACATGTGCAAAATGAACCTAGAAATCAAAGAGAAACCATCACATGAAAAATGTGGGCCACAGAGGCAGGTTTTATAAGGTTCAGAGTATGTGAGAACACATCCTAAGAGTAATCCTTCCAAAATTAATGGAATTATTTTCTAACATAAATTAGAGAATAATGCTTTTCCATTATTAATGAGTTTCAGAGATACCAACCACGCTGCTTATCAGGAAAACCCAGTAAAGTACGGACAACCATGAAGATAAATGAGAATCTTAATAATAATTCCTTCCTGTGTCCATCAGAAGTGACTGAGTTCAAGAATAATTACAAAGCTCCATATCATCACATCTCAAAACGATTCAAATTACCCTCCCACCGACTGTCACCCAGGGTCTACCTTGACAATATTGGCAAGAGTGGCCCGTTTATTTATTTTTGCCCATCTCTGGCTAAGATTTTAAAGACCCAAGTTAGGTTATAAAAGGGTAGCAGTTTCTGTCACTTAGGACATTGTCGTCTCTGGAAACCAGAGTCACTTGCTACAAGGAGGAAGCAGATGGTAATAGAAGTTAGTGGCCTTATATACTAATTCAACAATGACGAAAAGTCTTCAGGATTCTCCTATGGCATTAAGAAACATTTTTATCTTACCAAGCTCATTCATGGCATGTCTATGCTCTTCATCAAACGAAAGCTTCATTAGAACACAGACAGCAGGGCAGATCTGATGTTCAACAGGAGCTGGCACTGAAAAGTAAAATGGACATAAGCCATGATGCTTTGTTTTCTCAAAGTAGTGACGTTCATTATACCTAAAAAATACTCAGTTTGCTGATATACTTCTCATGCATGGTAGCTTAGTGAATCAACAAGTATTTGCTGAAGAGATGAATAAATACTACACACACGGAAAGGAAAATATAGGTAAAGTGCTTTCTTGGTTCCATAAAAATGTTTACCTCTCATCAGCCTTTGACCAAGTCTGTTGGACTAACTCCCATGTAGGTTTATGCTATAATTCAACTAATAACTTAAAAATTATATTAGTTATTTGAAATAATAAAAACATTTTGGTATAAAACTATTTATAATCTCTATTTTCAACTGAAAGGCACATGGCTGTATAGAAATGTATAGAGAAACCTGGTGCAACTCTAGTAGCGAAAGCTTATTATATAGACACCAGATAGTAAATAAAAATTTAAAGGGAAAGTGTCTATGAAAATGTACTTGCACATTTAATATTATGCATAAAGTTTCAAAACTGTTACTTGAAATAAAAATTTAAAAACTGATCTATTTTTCAGAAGTAATAATATTTATTCTATTTAACTTTTCTAAGAACAGGTATTAAGAGCATACAATACAAGTCATTACATAATTGTGGACAGCCAAAGAAAACAATCCAGAAAGATGTTTTCCTCAGAAAGCAACTTATTAATTCTCCCTAGCCCTAGGACAAACAGAAAGGACATTTCTGCTATATTCTTATTGTTGAAAAATTTTTAATTTTTAATAAATTCACCTTTATACCTAACCCTAAGAGAAATCTACTAAATCTTTATAGATCAAGTTCTCATCATCAGTCTTTCTCCTGCTCCCCCAGTCAAGATATTGATTCGATGGTCCTTTGTTGTGTGTATGTCTATGTGTGGGTTCTTATCAGGTGAAAGGAGCTCTTACCTTCTATACTTACTGCTTTTGGTTCTTCCTATAGGAATGAAGTAAGTTATCTCCCCAAGGGTCCCAACTCCCATGATACCTGCTCCTGGGGGAGAGGGTTTCTCCCTGAGAAAAGAGCTGGGTGGCTGATCACCCAAGCAACTGGGGCCCCAAGGCCTGAAGACAGGTGGTGCAGTGGGAAGAACACTGAGCTGAAAGTCAGGAGGTCTGGCCTCTGAGCCTAGATCCACCACCCACCACCTATCTGTGAAGCCACAGGCAAGTCTTTTAGCCTCTCTGAACCTCAGTCTCTTCATCTATAAAATGAAGATGATAATCTCTCCCCTTCCTACTTCACAAGCTTGTTGTAAGGATCAAATAACGGATATAACACAGCTCTGCATCCACTAAGTGATGTGCGAATATGAGAGAACGGCTTGGTCACTCACAGCTGAAGGAACTTATGTAAAAGTTCTTTCTAGATCAACTATGCTATGACTGCTTAAGTCTACTTTGATTTTCTGTTCTTTTCTGGTTGCATTGTAGTACACACAACATTTTCCTTTGCTAATTTCTTTTCTAGGGAAATTAAGCTTTAAACTATGTGAGCAGTGTAGGTAGCTAATATGAATTTCCCACTCTGATTCATAAAGACACCATCCTAATTAAAAAACTTTTCATTTCAAAAACGTTTACATTTGCTTTGTCACATGCACCATAGGGAACATACTTGGATTTTTGTCCTGGTCCATGCCTTGTTCATGGGCTTCCTGCCACTCCCAACAGGTTTCACAGTAAGCTCGTATCTGTTCCAAAAGATGAAGGACTCGGATTTCACGCCTGCCTCTCTTGTCATCAGGCTGTGAGTGAATGATGTTGTGGAGTGCTGCACTGGCCCTGGCCCGAGCCTCTTTACTGCCCCGGGAATTTCCCAACAACACAGAGTCTTTGTCATTGCCATGTAAAAGCTGGATGAGGAGAGGAAGACATCCAGACTGTCGCATGGATATACAGCTGTCTTGGGAGCTAGACATAGCTAGCAAAGTTCGCGACATATCATCCTTATCATGAGTACCAAGCATTGACAACAATGAATACACCATTTCCACCTGTGGGCCAAATGAGTTTAGAAACAAAATTATGACTTTAATAGCCAAAAGCCAACATCAATGAAGTGATGAATGGGATATTAATTGTAACTCAAACAAAAACAGAAACAAAAACAAAAATCTCTTTCTAGGATGAAGTAATGAGCATTATTTCAAAATCCATATGCTATAATCATCATCACCGTCTTGTTTATAAGTAAATATTAGTAGTGGTAGTATATAGTCATAAGGAGACAGTAGGTTCTTGCATACCTAAACTGCTATTGTCTAAATCAGTGGGTGATAATCCGTTATTATAATGAAAGACAATCAACTGATTTCTTTCTCTCACATCTCCCCCACCCACCACACACATACCTACCAACACACACAGAGTAAGAAATGTGGTTTATCTAAAATTCTTTACACAATTAAAAATTTTACTTTTTAAAATCTACAACCATAATCAATAAAGAGAAAATATTTTTTAGCAATTACTATTTACTAAGTACTAGTTCTCAGCAATTGCTAACCCTCACCAGATTATAATATTCTTAAAATTATGATGTCTCCCTTATACATGTAAAAGTATTTTGTCATAAAAAGAATGCCCTGATCATATAGGGATACAAAGTCACTATTCTTATTCAATTTTTTTTTGAAGCAGCTGGTAAGCATCATCACTCCCTTACTGTAAACTTAAGAACTGACTCAGAAGCAGACTAGAAATAGGAAACAGCACCCAGTCATCCTGTCCTGTGATCAACAGCAGTTTCTTAAAGCAAGAGCTACTGCATAAAAGTTGAACATCTTATCTATATCTATCAATCATATCTATAAATTAGCGGTTCCAAACCAGGAGCAACTTTAGCCACCTTGAGACTCTTCTGGCAATATCTTGGAGAAATTTTTGGCCATCATACTTTAGGAGGAAACACTTTGGGTCTTCAGTGGGTGAAGACCAGGGATGCTGCTAAACACCCTACAATGCAATGAGGAATTATCCAGCCAATAATGCTGAGGCTGAGAACTGTACTCTAAATGTGTATACACACTACTCTTAGATTTGTAAGTTTTATTAGGAAGGCAGTACAGGACTGCCTTCCTAATGGGAAAAAAAAAAAAAAGGCTTTCAAATTCTGACTCCACTATTTGCAAGTGAGCTGTGTGACACAACCAAGTTATCTGAGTTCTCTGAGGTCCAGCTGTCTCAGTTGCAAAATGGAATAATTTACCTAATAGGGTTTTCTTTGTGAGGATTAAATAAAGTAACACATGTATAGGACAGTAACTGGCATTCAAAAATGTAGTAAGGTCTTAATATTATCGTGCATAAATCACTCCAAAAGGAAATGGTATTCAAGCTGCCAGTTTTCAAGTAACAGAACTCTTAAATATTAGTTTTCTTTATAGTAAAAATTACTCATTGATGTTGGACAGATTGGGGTGGAATTATAATTTAATTACCATCTTTTTGGCTTCAGTCTTCTCATTCAAAAGAGGGGCAAGAATAAAATACATTCAAAGGGTTTTTGAAGAAATCAGAGATAGTAAACGTACAACTCTTAGCAGTTACTGGCATACTAGTGATCCTAAGCAGTAACCATTGCGAGTTACTAAAAGGATTAAGCTTTATATTAATAATATCACTGCTACTCTAAAATTCGTTTCTTAAATCGACATTTGTCATGTAATGCTTTTCCTCAGAGCCATTACTAAAGTAAAGAAAGAGTATGTAGAATATGCTATGAAAACAAGGAAGTATTTAGATGTAACGGAAAATATACTGTTTAAAAAACAGTCCCTGTGCTCCAAATGTACTGATTCAAAGGAGGCAGACACAGACTGCATGGGTAGGCAAGAGGGCCCTGGAAATCAGAAAACGTTTTGTAAAGAAGGAAAGCCCAAGAAGAGTTCTGAAGGCTGGCGAGGACTCCTGATGGTCATCTTGCAGTGGGGTGGGAAGTGAAGGGGCAGAAAGTAATGGGAGGGGAGGGCTTGGGGGAGTAAGTCAACTTCTGGGCTGGACCTTAGGATACTTGCAGAGAACTGGCTGTCATTTCTTTAAGAGACTGTGATGATGGAAACAAAAGAATTCTTTAGCTAAGTTTTAAAGAAGAATGAAGAATGTTTTAATAAAGTACTTAGAGTTCTAGCAACAAGACTTTATAATCTATTACCTTGGTTCCCAGATGACTCGTCAGCCTTCGAGGAGCAGAATGTGTGCTACTAGAACTCAAAACACTGGCTGTTTCATGATCTATTCGTGTAGTTGAACCCTAGAAATTAAGCAAATTATAGACAGTATAATTTAGATTATAGATATATGTAGCTAGCTTCATGTTAAGATACTCCAAATTAACTGTCTTTAGGGTAAATAGCTAAATATACCATTAAAGTGTGAACATTTATAACTGCTCAAAATGAGTATTTTTATATATAAACTTGAGTAGAATTTAGAGAAACACTGAAGAAAAAAAAAAAAAAAATGTTGCAAAAGACAAAGTACCAAACACTGAAGAAATTCTAAGAGTAATATTCTTTCCCAAATCAAAAGGCATGAAACCACATTCAGTCAAATATAAATTGGTTGGTAGAAAGCTCCACTGAGTGATGAAATGCTCTGAATTACCACAAAACTAAGTGAATTGGGTACAGTCAAAGTTCTCCAGGAGCTGAGAGCAGAGAGAAGACTGCTTGAAACTTCTATTGGAGAAAGACATGAAAAAATAAATAACTGCACTGAGATGTCTAAAGGGACTAATATGAGGAGCAAGTTAGAAGATAATATAGGCAGAACACTCTTTGACATAAATAGTAGCAATATTTTTTTGGATCTGTCTCCTAAGACAAGAGAAATAAAAGTAAAAATAAACAAATGGAACCCAACTAAACTTAAAAGCTGCTGCATGGCAATGGAAACCACAGACAAAACAAAAAGACAAACTAGAGAATGGGAGAAAATATTTGCAAATGATGTGAACAACAAGGAATTAAAATCCAAAGTATTTAAATAGCTTATAAGACTCAATATCAAAAAAACGAAAAACCCAATCAAAAAATGTGCAGAAGACCTGAATAGACATTTCTCCAAAGAAGACATATAGGCACAAGAAAAGATGCTCAATATCACCATTTATTACAAAAATACAAATTGAAACGAGATACCATTCTCATAGCTGCCAGAATGGCTATTATTAAAAAAAAGTTTTAAGAGAAAAATACATTTATAAATATAACTGTAGGAAAAAACTGTAAATGTGAAACTCACTTAACTGTATATTTAAAATAGGTACATTTTACTGTATGTTACTCTTTACTCAATAAAGTTTATTTTTAAGAAGTCATAACTTGAGAGGTCTCTTTTATGTCTCCCCAGATAAAAGGATGAAGACCTACCTATTCATACACACACTGGGAAATCTAGGGTTTAATAAGGAAACTAGCAGAGTCCCAGACAGGCTACCCTTTCTGGACTCCACTCCTTCTGCAGGTCTGGATGCTTTATGTTGATTAATCTTCTAGGGTTATTTCTCAATTAGAAGCAGCAGGGTAGCACCCTCTGGGCAGGAGAAGGGGTAGAACAGAAAGACATCTCCTTCCACTGTCACCAGCTACCGTGTGCTTCTGAAACGGTATTTCAGTTCACATGCATGCAAACAACAAACATTTACTGAGCTCCTGCTCCTTTCTTCAGTTCAGTTCAGTTCAATTGCTCAATCATGTCTGACTTTTTGCAACCCTGTGGACTGTAGCACGCCAGGCCTCCCTGTCCATCACCAACTCCCAGAGCTGGCTCAAACTCACGTTCTCAGTGATGCCATCCAACCATCTCATCCTCTGTCATCCCCTTCTCCTCCTGCCCTCAATCTTTCCCAGCATCAGGGTCTTTTCAAATGAGTCAGTTCTTCGCATCAGGTGGCCGAAGTATTGGAGTTTCAGCTTCAGCATCAGTCCTTCCAATGAATATTCAGGACTGATTTCCTTTAGGATAGACTGGTTTGATCTCCTTGCAGTCCAAGGGACTCTCAAGAGTCTTCTCCAACACCACAGTTCTAAAGCATCAATTCTTCAGTGCTCAGCTTTCTTTATAGTCCAACTCTCACATCCATACATGACTACTGGAAAAACCATAGCTTTGACTAGACGGACATTTGCTGGCAAAGCAATGTCTCTGCTTTTTAATATGCTGTCTAGGTTGGTCATAGCTTTTCTTACAAGGAGCAAGTGTCTTTTAATTTCATGGCTGCAGTCAACATCTGCAATGATTTTGGACCAATCCAAAATAAAGTCTCTCACTGTCTCCATTGTTTCCCCATCTTTTTGCCATGAAGTGATGGGACCGGATGCCATGATCTTAGTTTTCTGAATGTTGGGAGTTTTAAGCCAACTTTTTCACTCTCCTCTTTCACTTTCATCAAGAGGCTCTTTAGTTCTTCTTCGCTTTCTGCCATAAGGGTGGTGTCAGCTGCATATCTGAGGTTATTGATATTTCTCCCGGCAATCTTGATTCCAGCTTGTGCTTTATCCAGCCTGGCATTTCTCATGATGTACTCTGCATATAAGTTAAATAAGCAGGGTGACAATATACAGCCTTGACATGCTCCTTTCCTGATTTTGAACCAGTCTGTTGTTCCACGTCCAGTTCTAACTGTTACTCTTGACCTACATACAGATTTCTCAGGAGGCAGGTAAGGTGGTCTGGTATTCCCATCTCTTTCAGAATTTTCCACAGTTTGTTGTGATCCACACAGTCAAAGGCTTTGGTGTGGTCAATAAAGCAGATGTAGATGTTTTTCTGGAACTCTCTTGCTTTTTTGATGATCGAATGGATGTTGGCAATTTGATCTCTGGTTCCCCTGCCTTTTCTAAATCCAGCTTGAACATCTGGAAGTTCATGGTTCATGTCCTGTTGAAGACTGGCTTGGAGAATTTTGACCATTACTTTGCTAGCGTGTGAGATGAGTACAATTGTGTGGTAGTCTGAGCATTCTTTGGTAGTCTGAGCAATCCCTAAGAAAGGATTGCCTTTCTTAGGGATTGAAATGAAAACTGAAGTTTTCCAACCCTGTTTGGCCACTGCTGAGTTTTCCAAATTTGCTCGCATATTGAGTGCAGCACTTTCACAACATCATCTTTTAGGATTTGAAATAGCTCAACTGGAATTCCATCACCTCCACTAGCTTTGTTTGTAGTGATGCTTCCTAAGGTCCACTTGACTTCTCATTCCAGGATGTCTGGCTCTAGGTGAGTGATCACACCATTGTGGTTACCTGGGTCATGAAGATCTTTTTTGTATAGTTCTTCTGTGTATTTTTGCCACCTATTCTTAGTATCTTCTGCTTCTGTTATGTCCATACCATTTCTGTCCTTTCTTGGTGCAATGCTAGTCTCTAGGAACATAAGGGAATAAAACATCCACACCCTCACTGCATATGGAGTCTAGACAGGTTGCTGAACATGTAAGTACACAGTGCTTTGACAGAGCCCAGGTGTACGCATAGGAATGGCGTGTACTCAGTTCGGGAAAGTGCTATCTGATTTTGAACGACAAAGAGGTGTTTAGTTCAAAAAGAGGAAGGTTAGCTACATGGCAGCTCAGATGAGGCAGAGGCTATAAGCACAGGTCAGAAAGAATGTGTGTGTGTGTGTGTGTGTGTGTGTGTGTGTGAGAGAGAGAGAGAGAGAGAGAGAGAGAGAGAGAAACTGACTGACTGACTTGGAGATTAAGAGCTTCTTCTAATCGCATTAACGAAGATGGAGTTGATGGACTAAGATTCAAAATAAAGAAAGCAGGTGGGAGGCTTTTAAGGAAATTTTGGCAAAGGGCTGCTTTTGATCTACAGGAGGGAATGAATGACTCCTTATCCTGAAGCAAGCATACTGTAAGGATATCTAAATACTTTGACTGTTTCTGGTAGTGAGGATGTAACACAACCTGTAAGGATCCTCATCTTCTAGAATTCACCACCTTATGAACTATCCCTGTGTTTAAGTGTGGGCTAGATTTAGTAAAAGGCTTTTAGTGAACAGACTGCTATAGATATGATGAGAAGTCACTTTCAAGATAAGTTTACTAAGACTGTGGCTTCCAGCGTGGACACCCTCTCTTGTTCTTCTCTGAGGGATGCCAGATATTACACTATGAACTGCTCTTTGTAGAGGCCTTGGTGGCAAGAAATGATACTACTGGCCGACAGCCTGGAGACCTGAGGCCTGATAACAGTCATTTGGTGAGTTTAGAAGCAGATCTTCCCCTCATCAAATCTTGAAATGACTGTGGCCCCAGCCAACATGGTGACCGCAGCCTATGAGAGTCCCTGAACCAGAGGCACTCAGCTAAGCTGCACCAGGATTCCTGACCTACAAGAGACAATAAATGGTTGCCGATTTAAGCTGCTAAATTTGTCAGGCAGCAATAGATAACTAATATATTGTTTGAAACAGAAGAGAAACAAGAGGTTATATTATGAAGCAAGAAAAACCCATGTCTACGTTGAAACATGTTCTGACATTCATTTCAGTGTAGACATCAAATCACCTTTAAGCTTCAGACTTACTATCTTTCTATATAGATTCTTGATTTTGGGACACTCTCCACTCTGCTCTCCCAAACTCTCTAGCTAGAAACCCAGATGGATTTATTATAAGGAGATTCCAAGAGAACATTCCCATACCCATACTACCTGTAAGCCAGAACTCGAGTCTTGAGAATCTTTCCTGGGCCTTTTTATTATGATTAAGTCTGCACCAACATCCTTCAGAGGGACCAGAGAAGCAGTAACCTGTAAGAAATGGTTATTGTTGTTCAGTTGCTAAGTCATGTCTGACTCTTTGTGACCCATGGACTGCAGCATGCCAGGCTTCCCTGTACTTCAGTATCTCCTGGAGTTTACTCCAACTCATGTCCTTTGAGTTGGTGATGCCATCCAACATCTCATCCTCCTTCGTCCCCTTCTCCTCTTGCCCTCAGTCTTTCCCAGCATCAGGGTCTTTTTCAATGACTCGCCTATCTTTGCATCAGGTGGCCAAAGTATTGGAGCTTCCGGATCAGTTCTTCCAATGAATATTCAGGGTTGATTTCATTTATGATTGACTGGTTTGATCTCCCTGTAGTCCACGGGACTCTCAAGAGTCCTCTCCAACACCACAGTTCAAAAGCATCAATTCTTCAGTGCTCAGCCTTCTTTACGGTCCAACTCTCACATCCATATATGACTACTAGAAAAACCATAGCTTTGACTAGATGGACCTTTGTTGGCAAAGTGATGTCTCTGCTTTTTAATATGCTGTCTAGGTTGGTCATAGCTTTTCTTCCAAGGAGCATGTGTATTTTAATTTCATGGCTGCAGTCACCATCCACAGTGATTTTGGAGCCCAAGAAAATAACATCTGCCACTGTTTCCACTTTCCCCCCATCTATTTGCCATGAAATGACAAGACAGGATGCCATGATCTTCATTTTTTAATGTTGAATTTTAAGCCAGCTTTTTCACTCTCTTCCCTCATCAAGCGGTTCTTTAGTTCCTCTTCACTTTTTGCCACTAGAGTGGTATCATTTGCATATCTGAGGTTGCTGATATTCCTTCCAACAATCTTGATTCCAGCTTGTGAGTCTTCTAGCCTGGGATTTCACATGATGTACTCTGCATATAAGTTAAATAAGCAGGGTGACAATATACAGCATTGATGTACTCCTTTCCAGATTTTGAACCAGTCTGTTGTTCCATGTCTGGTTCTAACTGTTGCTTCTGACCTGCACCTCCTTTTTGCACACATTAGAATCAAGCACCTTTCTATTTTCTGGTCCTGCTCTATCCACCCTTCAATAACCACTGCCATCATGGGCACTCAAATGTGTGCCGAGGGGCCCAAGAAGGACTATGCCTGGCAGCTCAATCAGCACAGCTGGGACACGGTCAATTTCAACTACATCTGCTGAGTACAAACCTCTCTTCTATCATGCTCACTTTAGGAAGTGACTCAAAAATCGTATTTTTCTGAGAAAACAAAACAAAGTGACTCTAAAAAGTTCTTCATAGAGGTAGCAACAGTCTCCAATTCACTGTGAAACTGTGTAAGAGGGGGAAGAAGCAAAAGAAGCAAGCACCCTCCTCATCTTGCCTTTTTTCATACAGATGGTACATGGAAGTGGTCCAACAGTAGATAAGGAGAAGTTTCTCTTTATTAAAGTCCTACAGCTAATTCTATAACCCTTAGTGAATTACTGAACCTAGACATTAAGTATAAATGCTGTTAATATCACAAAAAGAGAGCCCACCAGACGTTATGTGCTTCCTGGTGGAAGACCACTATGCTACCTACGAAAGTCTCGGCCATAGAATCAGGGCCTGAGACCAAATCTGATCACATCTCTAGACCCAAATACCAATTTACAGGGAATACAGAAGACAAACAGAGAGGTCAAACCTCACCATGCAGATGTTCCTAGCAAAATTCAGACTATGGAAAACTTGAGAAGACAAATAACTTTGGTTATTCAACAAATACATAGCAAAAATCTAAGAGACAAAGAAGAAACCTATAGATTAAAAGAAACTTCAAAGACACATTAACCAATCTCTGTGCATGAACTTTACCTGGCCCTTGTGTCAAATAAATTTAAAAATTATGACATTTATGAAACAACTGCAAATTTGAATACTGACTAGTTATCTGATGCTACCAAGGAATTACTGTTAGTTTCTTTGGGAGCGTAATAATGGCACAATAGTTATGTATTCTATAGGTGTCCTCTGTCCACAGGATTGCTTTAGCAATTCTGGGCCTTTTGTGGTTCCATATAAATTTTAGTATTATTTGTTCTAGTTCTGTGAAAAATGTCATAGGCATTTGGACAGGAATTGCATTAAATCTGCAGACTGCTTTGGGACTTCAGACACTACTACTAAGCTACAGTAATCAAAACAGCATGGTACTTGTACAAAAACATGACAGACAGACACACAGACCAAAAGTGCAGCATAAAGAGCACAGAACTAAACCCACATACCTACAGTCAGTTAATCCTTGACAAAGGAGGTAAGAACACACAATGGAGAAAAGAAGGTCTTTTCAGCAAGTGGACACTAGGAAAGTGGGACAGCTACATGTAAATCAATGATGTTAGAACACACCCTCACACCATAAACAAACAAGTAAAAAAAAAAAAAAACAAAAACAAAAACCCTCTCAAATTGTTTTAAAGACCTATATATAAGACATG
This sequence comes from Bubalus bubalis, assembly GCF_019923935.1. Lineage (NCBI taxonomy): Eukaryota > Metazoa > Chordata > Mammalia > Artiodactyla > Bovidae > Bubalus > Bubalus bubalis. The sequence goes on along the minus strand of NC_059167.1, from coordinate 101,470,145 downwards.
ATACCATAAAACTTCTGGAAGAAAACATAGGCAAAATAGTCTCATAGTCTCAAATTATAGCAATATTTTCTTACATCAGTCTCCCAAGGGAAAACAAATAAAAGCAAAAATAAACAAATGGGACCTAGTCAAACTTAAAAAGATTTTTTACCACAAAGAAAACTATCAACAAAACAGAAACACAGCCTACAGACTGGGAGAAAATATTTGCAAGTGATGTGACTGACAGTCAATATCCAAAATGTACAAACAGCTCAAACAACTCAGTATCAAAGGAGGGACAGAAGACCTAAACAGACATTCCTTCAAAAAAGACATACAGATAGCCAACAAATCATGAAAAGACGCTCAACATCACTGATTACTGAGAAATTCAAATTAAAAATGGCCACCATCAAAACAAAAAGTCTGGAGATAATGTGGAGAAAAGGAAACCCTCCTACACTGTTAGTGGGAATATAAACTGGTACAGCCACAATGAAAAACAGTATGGAGGTTTCTTAAAAAACTAAAAATACAGTTACCACATGATCCAGCAATCACACTCCTGGGCATAAATCCAAAAAAGATGAAAACTCTAATCTGAAAAGATAAATGCACCCCAATGTTCACAGCAACGTATTTACAATAACCAAGACATGGAGAGAACCCAAGTACCCATCAATAGATGATGGTTTAAGAAGATACAATGGTCTAAGAAGTCACAAAAAAGAATGAAATATTGCCACTTGCAGCAACATGGATGGAGCTAGAGAATGTCATACTAAGTGAGGGAAGTCAGATAAAGACAGATACTATATGATATCACTTATATGTGGAATCTAAAAAATAATACAAATTTATCTATGTACAAAACAGAAATAGACTCACAGACACAGAAAACAAACTTATGGTTACCACAGGGGACAGGGAAGGACAAATTAAAGGTATGGGATTAACAAATACAAATAATCCAAAAAATATGTATATATTACTGAATCACTTTGCTGTAGAGCTAAAACTAACACAATAATGTAAATCAATTGTATTTCAATTTAAAAGAAAGTATTCTTAGACACAGAAAACAAACTTATGGTTATCAAAGGGGAAATGGGAGGAGGGATAAATTAGGAGTATGGGATTAACAGATATATACACTTTGATATATATAAAATAAACAACAAGGATTTACTTTATAGTACGTGCATGTGTGCATGCTAAGTCACTTCAGTCATGTCCAACTCTTTGCGACCCTATGGACCATAGCCTGCCGGGCTCCTCTGTCCATGGGATTCTCTAGGCAACAACACTGAAGTGGGTTGCCACACCCTCCTCCAGGGGATGGTCCCAACCCAGGGATCAAACCTGCATCTCTAACGTCTCTTGCACTGGCAGGCAAGTTCTTTACCACTAGCACCACCTGGGAAGCCCTAGGGAATTATATTCAATATCTTGTAATAACCTAAAATGGAAAAGAATTGGAAAAATACAATATAACTGAATCACTCTGCTGTATACCTGAAACTAACAATATTATGAATCAACCACATTTCAATTAAAAAAATGTTATATTCTGGAAATATACAGTGAAATATTTAAGCAAAAAATGATGATGTCTGGGATCTTTTGCAAAAATAAAACCAGAGGACAAAGTATATAGGGTACCTGGAGATTACTATATTGCTCTGTTTGCCTCTGTATATATTTGAAATTTTAGCTAGAAATAAATTATATTAGCTAGATCCCTACTTGCTTAGTATATAACTTTACATGTAATTCATTTATGAATCGATTCTTAGCTTTTCCATTTAATGTTTAGAACCAGATCTCTAGTGATACAACCACTAAGTAGTGATGAAGTTCAAACAAGAGTGGGAAAGGGATGAAATGGTAGGAGAACCTTTTCCACTGCCAATAAAATGTTTTTAAACCTATTATGGAAAATTTCAAATATGGTGGTGGTTTAGTCGCTAAAGTAGCTAAAATTTCAAATATATACAAGAGGGTGATTTACTTGTGAAAGATCATCCTGGCAGAGTGGTTGTGGGCAGGAAAGCAGGCAAGGTACAGTGAGCTTCCTTCCACACAGCAGTAGAGAGAAGGGCACTAGGGTAGGAGCTTTGATGGATCATCTTACTGCGATCCCGAGAAAGTCAGAGAGAGTATTTTCATTTTTGTTAGTGTTAATTGTTTTTGTCTCTGGAGCAAATAACTAAAGAACAAACCCCAAGAGTCTGTCATGTGTCAATCCTATTAAGACAGGTAAAGGGATTTTGGCATAACTAAATCACAGTCTCACAGACACCACTTATCTACATTAGGATCTGGGAGTCGCTGTAGTGTCATTAATGTGATCTTGGTTTTTGTCTTCTAAGTTTGTTATGATTTTATGGCACACTAAAGTCTTACATTTTTAGATGAAAGCTATCATTCTTTTAGGGTTTCCTACTCACTTCATGATTATAAAAATTCTATCCCCATTTTCTTACCTTTTAATATTTTTCATTTGGGGGACTTCCCTGGTGGTTCAGTGATTTAAGAATCTGCCTTCTAATGCAGCTTCTTAAATCTGCATTAGATTTGACCCCTGGGGGTTATGAGTTTGACCCCTGGTCTGGGAACGAAGGTCCCACATGCTGCAAGGCAACTAAGCCCAAGGGCTGCAGCCACTGGGCCAGCGAAGCAATAGAAGATCCCGTGCGGCGCAGTGAAGGCCTCACGTGCCTCGACTAGGACACGACACAGGCAAATGAGTACATTGTTTTTTAAAGTTTTCATTTTTGACATTAAATCTAATATATTTAGAGTTAAATTTTGATGTAAGAAGTGACATAGGAATTCAATTAAAAAAATAAATATCCAGCTTATTGGCTAGGTGAGGCTTTGAAGGATATAATAATTGAAATATGACCCAAAGCATTAATAGTGGGTCTTAATCCTAAAGCAAAAAAAAAAAAAGTTTTTGTCAAGAAGACAGAACTTCTTTCTACATATGTGTAGGAACACATGATATTCCCAAAGAATTCCCTAAATAGTAGACAAAGAACCCAAATGTACTATTTAAATATAATTTCTTTTGCCCTAATTTACCCTTCTGTAGAGTATTACCCAGTACAATGTGGACCAGTAATATTAAAATGAAGTATATTTTTGTTTAAACGTGGTAAATTTAAATATTAAGTATGAGACATTTTAAGCTTTAAATTTTAATGAACTAATAGAACCGTGTTCTTTCTAAATAAATAGTATCATTAAAAGTAACCTATAGACACTAAAGGAATATTTTATATCAACAGTAAGAAAATTTCCTTAAAATCAACTTAGTTGAAACTGCATTTTAAAAAATCATTCATTTAAAACATAAAATATTGCTTAAAAAAATGTGGAGGATACAGAACACTCCAAGGAAAAATACTGTCATATCAGGATGCATTCCAGTCAAACTCTAATGGAAAACTGATGGCACACAACAAGATAATGTTCTACCTTAAAAAAAATTATCTTCCACAATTTTGCTAAAGATGATAATAGTAAATATGACTAGGGTATGTATTTACTTTTTAAATGGGCATTAGAATCATTTATTTCAATGCTGGGTTTATATAATCTTGAAATACAATTGAAGATGAGAATATTAACTCTTTATGATTAAAAAAAAAAACATAAAAATGTCTTATAAAGAATGCCACAGAGAAAGAGCAAAACTATTCGATGCATGCTATAATAACTAGGTCAAATCACATATGACCAAAATGCAGCTTAGTATTTATTTTTCAAAGAAACTCTACTCACATTAATCATTTTAGGCTAAAACAGAGACACATAATTTAGAGCTATAAAATATACTTGGAAATTTTGAAAGCATCATTGTTAAATATAATAAAGAAAAATGACATAGCATTTTAGTACTGAATTCTTCTGGAGATATCCATTTAGGACTAAGGAAACAGATAAGATTTACAGATTGTTGTGAGAATCATCTCACTCAGTATTTCTTTTTAAATATTTAAACAGTTAACTAGAAAAAAAATTAATAAAATAATTTATTTACCTGACCGCTACCCGAGGTTGCCATGTTGATTTCTGCCACTCCTTGACCTTCATTCTGCCGTTCAGCTTCATGTGAGCCCGCTTCATGCTTGCTCTGAGATGACCTCTGTTAACATGGAGTTAACATCAGTACATACAAAAATGGTGCATGCTTTCTTAGCCCACAGCTTTCCTTCGTTCTTGCTTTAAAGCTCTGAATGCATATATAAATACAGGTTACAAAAGCATGGAACTGCACTTCATATTTTATAACCTCCAGCAGGGTTGTCAGTTGACTATTTCGGTAAAAGGAAAGTGAAGTGTGTCCCTCGAGCAATAGAGCTGCACAAGACAAAGGATTTTCTGAGACTCACAGAAACACCATCCTCCACCAGCTGTGCTCACATCACTATCAGGGACATAACCCAACTAGAACAAATAACTGTCTTTTCTGCAAGGTCACATGGTTCTGGTATTTAATAGAGCTGCAAATATAACAGTTACTACCTAAGCTTATAAATGCCTTCTATGTAAGTATATTTATACACACATATATATTTCTATATACATCTGCTAATAAAAGTCACATGAAACCAACAGATAAGCTCTTAGGTTCTAATATGAATAAAACCAAAACCTTTTCTAATGTAACCACCATCTGTTATGTAAAGTGAAAGGGCAAGATTATATCCAGTAAAAGCAGTCATTTCAAGACAGATTACATCCAATACAAAGCAGTCATTTTGAAAAATATCACCACAGAATCAAAGAAATAAAATAATTATCAATCATCTTTTATAGAAACAATTACCAGTGTGCCTCCTCTAGGAAAATTATAGACAAAATTAAAAATCACACATTAAAAAGTGTGACATAATAATGGAAAACTGTATTACCAAGTGGCTTCCACTGGAATTTCTTTAAACATAAAGCTTTCCTAGACCATTTAAAATGGGACTTAAAAATAATTTACATATACTATTTCCATCAATAAACAACTGTAAGTTATACATAGGCAAAAGAGAGGTAGTCCCAATAATTCAGAAACAAGAAAAAACAGTACCACGGGAAAGTGACACTATAAAATTCAACAAAATCATCTAAAGTAGAGAATACAAAGTCACTGAAGAGAAAAAAATGAATCAACGAGCACTAAATCCACAAAGATTTGACACTAACATCACTGAAGATGTCAACATAAAAGCAATTCTTGAATATGTGCAACATTCGTTACTTGCAATAGGGCTGGAGAACACAGCACTGGCGGAACCAGGCGTTGTTCACTGCCCTCTTCAAGATTTAGTCTAGTCAGGGATACTACCAAATAATGAAAGAAATGACAATAAAGTTAAAAACTTCGACAAGTACTCTGAAAAAAGGGTACAGGGTGCTTATAAAGATACATAACAGAGGGACATCAGACACTGTGGGAGTCCGGGGAAGCGCTCTCTTAGCAAGTGTTGTTTGGACTGAGATCTAAAATATACACAGGAGATCTAGGAAATGGGATATGGCAGAGGATGAAGGAAACAGAGACCATCTGCAAAGATTTAGGGAAATAAGAGACCATATGCAAAGGAGCTGGGATGAGAGGAACATGGTTTGCTCTAGGATATCAAAGAATTACAGTGTGAAGAGTAGAACAGAGAGATGGTTAAAAAAAAGGAACTTAATGATTTTGTTGAATTTCAGTGTGATTCTCAGATGGCACTCATGCCCCCACATAACCAATACTAGTAATACTAAAGGAAAAAGGTGCATGTATTCTGATTGTTTAAACTCAAGTTTTAAATGGTCTAAGTAGTTGGGAAACAGAAGAGATCAACTTGCAGACTATACATTAACGTAAGTGGGAGATGATGGTCCTTTACACCCAGGGAAGCACTGATGTAGGTAAAAGCAGTGGAGAGAGAGGTCAATCTGAAGGACTGCATGACAGACTGGATACAGTGAGTGGAAGAAGAGATCTGGGGTCACAAACTACTCTTCTGTTTCTCAGCTCACACAGCTGAATAATGGTGGTGCCATTCACAGAGACACATAATACTAAAGGAGAATGAGGACTGGGAGGATGTGGGGGTCCCAAGGAGGACTTAGGAGACCATCATTAATTATGTTTTGGGTATGCTGGATTTAAAATGCCTTTAAGACAATCCACTTTAAGTGTACAACTCAATGACTCTGAATAAACTTACCAAGAATCACCATACTTCAGTTTTAGACCATTTTCATCATTCTAAAAAGATCCTTCGTGCTCATTTATAGGTAATCCCCATTCCCACTCACAGCTCCAAGTAACTATGACTCTACTTTGTAAACTTGTCTTTTCTGTATATTTATTGTAAATGGAATATATGGACTTACATGTCTAGCTACTTTTACTCAGTACAATGTTTTTGTGGTTCACCTCTGTTATAGTGTGTGTCAACAATTTGTTCCTTTTAATTGCTGAATAGTATTACATTGTAATGGTATACATTTTGTTTATTGATTCACCAGTTGATACACTTTTGTGTTTTTCTACTTTTGGGCTACTGTGAGTAATACTGCCATGAATATTCAAATTAAAGTCTCTGTGTGGACAAATCTGCTCATTTCTCTTATATAGCTAGAAGTGGAACTGCTGGGTTATATGGTAACTGTACGTTTAATACTTCAGGTAACTGCCAAACTTCTAAGTGGCTGAACCATTTTACATTCCCAGCAGCAGCGTATGACAGCTTCTATCGATCCACATCCTTGCCAATGCTCAGTGGCACCCCACTCCAGTACTCTTGCCTGGAAAATCCCATGGACGGAGGAGCCTGGTGGGCTGCAGTCCATGGGGTCGCTAGGAGTCGGACACGACTGAGCGACTTCATTTTCACTTTTCACTTTCATGCATTGGAGAAGGAAATGGCAACCCACCCCAGTGTCCTTGCCTGGAGAACCCCAGGGACGGGGGGGCCAGGTGGGCTGCTGTCTATGGGGTCGCACGGAGTCGGACACGACTGAGGTGGCTTAGGAGCACAGCCATTCTAGTGAGTATAGAGTGATACACCGTTGTGGTTCTGATTTCCTTAACGACCAATGATGTTGAGCGTTTTTTCATGTGCTTATTAGCCATTCCTATGTGTTTTTCTGGTGAAATGTATATTGAAATCTTTAGCCCATCTGTAAGTTGGGTTGTCTCTTTATTAATGAGTTATAAGAGTACTCTGCATGGGATTTTAAAAACTATTTCTCACTGGCTATTTTCTAGAGATTATTAAACCAGGCCACAATTTTCCTTATAGCTCCCATCTTTTGGGGCCCCTCTCCCCCATATGTATACACTTGTCAGTAAATAACCTATTGGAAAGAATACAAAAGAAAGTGGTAGTACCAGTTGCCTCATGTACCCTCTTGGAACTTCTGAGATTTGAATCATGTGCAATAGTTATATCATCTGAGTTATATCCTGCATCTAGACCCTAAACCAGAGTTGTTAGCAGGTAGGGCAAAGATAGTGTTATAAGATGCTTCAAGGTGGATAAAGTATTTGGCAGACATCTTTTCTTCTCTATACTGTATGTGAACTAATTTATGAGTATCTGATCCCCAGTTTTCTCCATTTTCTAGCTTCTCCATCTGATAGTAATAAAGAAACACCAAACAGCAAAATTAAAAAGTTTTCTTTCTTTCTTAAATAAGACATGACACCTTCTTTTAGTTTATATTCATTGAATAAATATAACCACTTAAGGCTATGAAAAATATGGCCATTTTTATAACAAAAAGAAACAAGAATAGACTAAGTTACAGTGGCAGACAGTTGGTCCCAAATCCAATGATATAAATGAAATCTTGAACATATAAAAAAACACAAACAAGCCCCCGACCTGCAATAAACTTATAATTGTGCGGACAATGAGAACTGTTATTAACAAATGACAATTTTTCTTAGGAATTTCTAGAGGCCAGAATGTTGGTAAAGTTTGGAAATGTACTGACAGTATATTATACCAGGCAAATGATGACCAAAAGAAGTTCCGTGCAGTAATACTAACAGCAAAGAAGGCTATTTCACACACATAAAAGAGTCAATCAAGTAGAAAAAAAAATGTAAATATTGACTTAGAAATTTAAAAAAAAAAACAACCCTGTTGATGCAGCCAAACAGTAAAAATCGTAATATAAGAAAGATGGTGAATAAAAACTAACTGTAACTAAAGAAGCTAGAAAAACAACAGCAAAAACTCAAAAGTAGAAAAAATATATACAAAAAGAAAATATAAATGCAGTGCTGCTCCATAAAAAACAGAAGTTGCTTCTCTAAAAACAGCTTTAAAAATAGAGTATAGTATTTTTGATCGAGGAAAAAAAAAAAAAAAAACACACAGATAAACTACCCTGGAAACCCTAAGGGGCCATAATAACCAGAATGCCACATACAGCAATGCCAATGACGTTGAAAAAGGAGTAAAGAGATAGTTTTATTTTGGAAGGAAAAAAACAGTCCTGAAGGGTTAATATTGCAAAAAGGACACGTTCTGTATATTACAAATATTTGGTTCATACTGACTTAAAACATCCAGGTTGAACTACTTTTAACCATATGACTATCACACTGAACTTGACTACTTAGCAAATACGTGTTTCCACATATTCCAGATTCCGGTGTGCTGAAGCCAAAACTGCTAAGACATTTAAAGAGCAAGGCATGGATGAAGAGAGTCTTAAAGACACTGTTTTCAAAAATTATACTTTTTAACATTAGAATTAGTTGTCTTCCCTGTGTATAAATGGGCCTGCACTAAGTTTCTGCCTCCAAACACAACTATTCATTATTTGATCAGATTTTCCATGGGTGGAAAATATGTGCTGGCGATGAGTGTTGTTGCTGTTGTTTAGCTGCTAAGTCATGTCCGACTCTTTTGCAACCCCACGGACGGGAGTCCACCACGTTTCTCTTTCTATAGGATTTCCCAGGCAAGAATACTGGAGTGGGAATCTTCCCGACCCAGTGATAGAACCTGCGTCTCCTGTGTTGGCAGGTGGATTCTTTACCACCGAGCTACCTGGGAAGCGTGCTGGTGATGATAGGACACGCCAAATTTGTTTCGCATACAAAAGTTTTCTCTCACTGTAAAAGCTGTACAGTTACTATAAAAACATTACAAAACTGGCCAAACTAAAAAAACAAGGAGGTATTAACAATGGTTATCTGCCTTTTCATATTATTTCTGATACACTATGTTTATTTGTACATATTAAAAAATGGGATCAAAGTGTACATACTATTTTGTATATCATAAACATTAAAGAATATCAACAAGCACTTCATCATGTTTTATGTAATTATATTTAGAATAAAGCAGTAGGTTGATGTTTCATTCTTTGCATTCTATTCTTTTTTCCTGTATGATCTGGAATGTGAGTCTTAATCTGGCTGCACATTAGAAACTTTGCATTGATGTATCCCCAAATACTGAGCCAATTTTTCCTAGCAACAATTCTGTATTGTTCAATGTGGACTTTTATTCAACACTTTTTGCTCTTATTGCATAGAGACAGGTCTTCCTGTAGGTGACTTAAGCAGCAAATACTTTATTTTCTCTGAGCCTCCCACATGCTGTTTCTCCCTATTCAGCAATAGTTCACTTAAGTTCCATGTAGGTTTTCCTTTTATTTGCCCATAAACAAGGTGAGAAGTGCCCAGATTCAGTGGCTATAAACAGACAGCTGAAGGGATGGTTTTTATACCCCATCCTTCTGTGTGGTGATCAAAACCAAATGTTAGCTGCAGAGCTGACAAACATGGTTTTAACCCCCTTTTTAATCCTCATGTCCAGAAGCACCTAGTGTAACCAATTCTGGAAGCTTTCAGGACCACACAGTGTAAGATGAGCTGCTCTGTGACCTACTAGTGCTCACTGCAGGGTCAACTCTCTACCATCATCTAGAAGAATGGTTTGTCTGCTTCGCAGTTCTCCTAATTTTATAACTGTCACCTTCCCTGGTATCTGTGCTTTTTCATTCTGTCCTTTTACTGTCATTTGAATGAAGCTTGTGAAGTGAGCACAGATAAATGTATACAACCAATTTTTACTATGGATTACACAGGGAGAGAGCTTATTTACAAACTGTTAGTAGCCAAATTATATGTAAACAGATAACTGAAGTAAGGTATCTATTTATGGCTCTATAAGCTTTAACTGACTAAACGTTATGAAGAAATAGTAGTATAGGTTTTTGAAATCTACTTAATTTAATGAAAAAGCTTATCAAGTGTCTCAGTTCTCTAGAACATCTATTTCAATGACACTGCGCTAACTGCCCACATCTTCTCTTAGAATAACTGCCCATCATTACATCTGTGAACAAAAGAGACAATTTACTAACCTCTGCTTCTGTGGCTTGGGACTGTAAAAGCTGTCGTATACGAAGTATGTCCTTTTCTATTTGTTGAATTCTGGTTATTCTTCGCTAAAATAAAATAAGTAACCAAATTAGATCTATTTTTATTGAAAACATTAGTTTTTAATATTAATTTAACATTAACCATTCTACGGTTACCATTTAAAAGCTTAGGATTGTATAAAATCATTCTTTTTTTCTATACCAAATCATTCTTATGTGAAAATTAGATACATATATATACATATTCATATACTGAGGACATCAGCGGATCAGTTCAACTTTTTAACGTATCTAACTTTATAAAACAGATCTCTAGATTTAGGAAAACTGTACAAATGCAAGTCATGTATCTACTTGGACCATAAAGAAAGGTGAGAGCTGAAGAATTGATGCTTCTGAACTGTGGTGTTGGAGAAGACTCTTGAGAGTCCCTTGGACTGCAAGGAAATCCAACCAATCCATCCTAAAGGAAATCAGTCCTGAATATTCATTGGAAGGACTGAGGCTGAAGCTGAAACTCCAATACTTTGGCCATCTGATGCGAAGAGCCAACTCACTGGAAAAGACCCTGATGCTGGGAAAGATTGAAGGCAGAAGGAGAAGGGGATGACAGAGGATAAGATATGGTTAGATGGTATCATGAATTTCAATGGACATGAGTTTAAGCAAACTTAGGGAGATAGTAAAGGACAGGAAAGCCTGGCATGCTGCAGTTCACAGAGTAGCAAAGAGCTGGACATGACTGAGCAACTGAACAACACATGATATATAACAGTGTGAAACTGGTATTTAAAAGCTGTTCTCAAAAACTATTTCAAAAAGAAAATTGCATCTGAATCTAAACTTTTATATTAACTCAGAGTCAGTACAGTACAATGGGTTTATATAAAGTATGGCATCCTATAAAGAGAAAGAACATCTGATTTAAGAAGCAACAGTATGTAAAAAATAAGAATAATCTTCCCCAAAGTTATTCCTATTACAGGTCAGCAGTACCTTTCAGAGTTAGCTTTCCCAAATACTTACTGCAGCTAAACATTACTCCCAACACTAAAGATCACAATGATGGTAAGAGTTATTGCTTCCCCCATATACTGAGATCTTCAAGTGAACACAAAGCAGTAACTATAGATCAAACAATGTGGAATTGAAAAATGTGGGAAATGTTTTCAAGTATATATGTTTAAAAATAAGTACTGCTGACACTGTATCATCTTCTGCCATAATTCCATAGTTGACACTGTAACACTGGTATAAAAAACTGTATTGTAAGAGTAATTGTTTCAATGAGGAAAAAGTGTCAGAAACTAGATGAGTCATTTCCAAACTTTTTATGATTATGAAAGATTTTTGAAGCACGTATACTTCAATAGATAATTAAAGTATTATAACGAACAGCTTTAAGCATATATAGCTAAAAATCTTACATACAAAACTTACCCTTTGATCAAACATAGTTTTGTTTAAATAAATGTCCTTATGATTTTGTTGCCATAGTAGGAATGATTACTGTTGCTGCTTCCATTATTATGATAAACAAACATGGAAAAGCTCAAAAAAGTTGTGCTCACCAAAAAAGAAAACTTCCTCCCTCTGTCCCTCCTTTGTAACACTACAACTATGCTAATTCTCTATCACGATTCTGAAAATAGTGAACTTAAGGTAAATAATATTCTCTAATTAAGACATTTACCATGTCTAATTTTCACCATGAAAATACACTGAAGAAGAAGTGCTTTTGGTAGCTCTCTAAAGATTCTGCAGAGATGAGTGATCACTTCTACATCAGATACTAAATACATCCTGACATTACAGAAACAACAAAACTATCTACACTTACTACTTTCATAATATTTCATTGTTTTCCTCTCTCTATATAACCAGCTCCCCCTCACCAATAAAGTCCCAAGTCAAAATTTTTAATATTTAGAGGATGAAAACAGCAAAATAGATCTAACATTCCTCTTCAGAGAACTATATTTTGGTATTGCTATTAGGTCACTAAACCCTGAAATCAAGTCAACACCTTGATGACAGCTTCCACAATAACCTGTGTGCTTTTGTTACTCAACATAAAATGGAAGAAGCCAGTAGCATTTCTTTCCATTCTCTATATGACGATCTTGAATATTTATGAAATTAAATGCAAAACGCTTAACTGTTCAGGCATACAGAGATGGTATGACTTCTGACAAACTGATATAAAATTATATAGTAATATAGTTTGATATATATATTGAAATTGCATTTAGAATCAAACTCCATACCCACCAGAGACACTCAGAGGGCTGAAACGAACTTTATGTGCACCAGGACCAAGAGACCCCCACAGAGACTGAGAAAGAACTGTGTTTGAGCGTCTCCTGTGAACATACGGGTCAGCAGTAATCTGCCACAGAGGCAGGGGCTCTGGGTGCAGCAGACTTGGGTATCGCATAAGTCCTCTTGGAGGAGGTCGCCATTAACCCCACCACAGAGCAGCCAGAACTTACACAGGACTGGGGAAGTAAGACTCCTGGAGGAAACAAACCAAACCTTGTGTGCACCAGGACCCAGGAGAAAGAAGCACTGACCCCACCAGAGACTGATCCAGACTTGTCCGTGAGTGTCCAGGAGTCTCCGGTGGAGATATGGGTCGGTGGTGGCCTGCTGCAGGGTCAGGGGCACTGAGTGTAGCAGAGCATGCATGGGAACTTTTGAAGGAGGTCGCCACTATCTTCATTACCTCCACTATAGTTTGGCCTTAGGTAAACAGCAGGGAGGGAACACAGCCCCGCCAATCAACAGAAAATTGGATTAAAGATTTACTGATCCTGGTCCCACCCCTCAGAACAAGACCCAGTTTCCCCCTCAGTCAGTCTCTCCCATCAGAAAGCTTCCATAAGCCTCTTATCTTTCTCCATCAGAGGGCAGATAGACTGAAAATCAACCACAATCACAGAAAACTAACCATTCTAATCACATGAACCACAGCCTTGTCTAACTCAATTAAACTATGAGCCATGCCATGTAGGGCCACCCAAGATGTACAGGTCATGGTGGAGAGTTCCGACAAAACATGGCCCACTGGAGAAGGGAATGGCAAACCACTTCAGTATTCTTGCTTTGAGAACCCCATGAACAGTATGAAAATGCAAAAAGATAGGACACTGAAAGATGAACTCCCAGGGTTGGTAGGTGACCACTATGCTACTGGATATAACTCCAGAAAGACTGAAGAGATGGAGCCAAAGCAAAAACAACATCCAGTTGTGGATGTGACTGGTAATGGAAGTAAAGTCCAATGCTGTAAAGAGCAATACTGCATAGGAATATTAGATCCACGAATCAAGGCAAATTGGAAGTGGTCAAACAGGAGATGGCAAGAGTGAACGTCGACATTCTAGGAATCAGTGAATTAAAATGGACTGGAATGGGTGAATTTAGCTCAGATGACCATTATATCTACTACTGCGGGCAGGAATCCCTTAGAAGAAATGGAGTAGCCATCATGGTCAACAAGAGAGTCCGAAATGCAGTACTTGGATGCAATCTCAAAAACAATAGAATGATCTCTGTTCCTTTCCAAGGCAAACCATTCAATATCACGGTAATCCAAGTCTATGCCCTGACCAGTAATGCTGAAGAAGCTGAAGTTGAAAGGGTCTATGAAGACCTACAAGAACTTCTAGAACTAACACCCAAAAAAGATGTCCTTTTCATTACAGCAGACTGGAATGCAAGAGTAGGAAGTCAAGAAACACCTGGAGTAACAGGCAAAATTTGGCCTTGGAGTACAGAACGAAGCAGGACAAAGGCTAATAAGGGTTTTTTGAAGAGAACGCACTGGTCATAGCAAACATTCTCTTTCAACAACACAAGAGAAGACTCTACATATGGATATCACCAGATGGTCAACACCAAAATCAGACTGATTATGTTCTTTGCATCCAAAGATGGAGAAGCTCTATACAGTCAGCAAAAGCAAGACCAGGAGCTGACTGCGGCTCAGATCATGAACTCCTAATGCTAAATTCAGACTTAAACTGAAGAAAGGAGGGAAAAACCTCTAGACCAATCAGATATGACCTAAATCACATCCCTTACGATTATACAGTAGAAGTGATATATAGATTCAAGGGATTAGATCTGATAGACAGAGTGCCTGAAAAACTATGGATGCAGGTTCGTGATATTGTACAGGAGGGAGGGATCAAGATTACCCCCAAGAAAAAGAAGTGCAAAAAGGCAAAATGGTTGTCTGAGGAGGCTTTACAAATAGCTGTGAAAAGAAGAGAAGTGCAAGGCAAAGGAGAAAAGGAAATATATACCCATTTGAATGCAGAGTTCCAACAAATAGCACAGACAGATAAGAAAGCCTTCCTCAGTGATCAGTGCAAAGAAATAGAGGAAAACAACCAAAAGGGAAAGACTAGAGATCTCTTCAAGAAAATTAGAGATACCAAGGGAACATTTCATGCAAAGATGGGCTCGATAAAGGACAGGAATGGTATGGACCTAACAGAAGCAGAAGATATTAACAAGAGGTGGCAAGAAAACACAGAAGAACTGTACAAAAAGATCTTCACAACCCAGATAATCATGATATGATCACTCACCTAGAGCCAGACATTCTGGAATGCGAAGTCAAGGGGGCCTTAGGAGTCATCACTACCAACAAAGCTAGTGGAGGTGATGGAATTCTAGTCAAGCTATTTCAAATCCTAAAAGATGATGCTGTGCAAGTGTTGCATTCAAAATGCCAGCAAATTTGGAAAACTCAGCAGTGGCCACAGGACTGGAAAAAGTCCCTTTTCATTACAATCCCAAAGAAAGGCAATGCTGAAGAATGCTCAAACTACCGCACAATTGCACTCATCTCACACACTAGTAAAGTGATGCTCAAAATTCTCCAAGCCAGACTTCAACAGTATGCAAACCATGAACTTCCAAATGTTCAAGCTGGTTTTAGACAAGGCAGAGGAACCAGAGATCAAATTGCCAACACCCGTTGACTCACTGAAAAAGCAAGAGCGTTGCAGAAAATCATCTACTTCTGCTTTATTGACTATGCCAAAGCCTTTGATGGTGTGGATCACAACAAACTATGAAAAATTCTTAAAGAGATGGGAACACCAGACCAACTGACCTGCCTTTTGAGAAATTTGTATGCAGGTTAGGAGGCAGTTAGAACTGGACATGGAACAGACTGGTTCCAAATAGGGAAAGGAGTACGTCTAGGCTGTATCTTGTCTCCCTGTTTATTTAACTTATATGCAGAGTACTTCATGAGAAACACTGGTCTGGATGAAGCACAAGCTGGAATCAAGATTGTTGGGAGAAATATCAATAACCTCAGATATGCAGATGACACTTCCCTTATGGCAGAAAGCAAAGAAGAACTAAAGAGCCTCCTGATGAAAGTGAAAGAGGAGAGTGAAAAAGCTGGCTTAAAACTCAACATTCAGAAAATTAAGATAATGGCATCTGGTCCTATTACTTCATGGCAAATAGATGGGAAACAGTGGAAACAGTGGTAGACCTTATGTTTTGGGCTCCAAAATCACTGCAGATGGTGAATGCAGCCATGAAATAAAAGATGCTTGCTCCTTGGAAGAAAATTTATGACCAACTTAGATAGCATATTAATAAGCGGAGACATCACTTTGCCAACAAAGGTCCACCTAGTCAAAGCTATCATTTTTCCAGTAGTCACATATGGATGTGAGAGTGGACTATAAAGAAAGCTGACTGCTGAAGCATAGATACTTTTGAACTGTGGCGTTGGAGAAGACTCTTGAGAGTCCCTTGGACTGCAAGGAGATCCAACCAGTCTATCCTAAAGGAAATCAGTCCTGAATATTCACTGGAAGGACTGATGTTGAAGCTGAAACTCCAATCCTTTGGCCACCTGATGTGAAGAGCCAACTCACTGGAGTTGGCTGGAAAAGACCCTGATGCTGGGAAAGATTGAGGGTGGGAGGAGAAGGGGACGACAGGATGAGATGGTTGGGTGGCATCATCGACTCAATGGACGTGAGTCTGAGTGAACTCCAGGAGTTGGTGATGGACAGGGCGGCCTGGTGTGCTGCGGTTCATGGGGTCGCTAAGAGTCAGACACAACTGAGTGACTGAACTGACTGACTGACCTCTAAAACATATATAATAGTAAATTTGAGATAAATTAAAGATCTAATTGAAACATAAAACATTAGATTTACTAGAAAAAAATATGAGGGGATATTTAAAGATAGGAAAAGATGTAAAAATAGGTCGAAGAAAGCACAAATATGACAATATAATTAATTTAGCATTACAATAAAAACTAATTTTTTGTTATCATTAAGCTAAAGTAGGTAACAGATTTGGCAGGGAAGGGCTGTGAAATACATCCTGTATAACCGACGGGTATTAAGAGTATATTAAAATATCTCTTAAGTATATATGAATAAGACATCTAATAATATGAAAAAAACAGCAAAAAGAAAATCTAAAAGTCTAATACATACATGAAAAGATATTCAACTTCAGTTACTCATGAAAGCATAAACTAAATGACAAGATAATTGTTTCATATGCCCCTTGACTATTAATTATAAAGTCTGACTCACAATTTCTGAAGGGAAAAAAAAAAACAACAGTCAAAGGAAACAGAATTCTCATATACTACTGGGAGGAACGTAAACTGATAAATCAATTGAGTGCAATTTGGCAAACACTATTCAGAACACTCCTACCTTAGGGCCAGCAATTAACGCTTTCAGGTATGTATACCAGAGCAGAGGTCAGCAAGTTAAAGCTTGCCAGTCATGTGTGCTTATGAATTAAGTTTTACTGAAATGCAGCCATGCTCATTTGCTCATATACTGTTGTCTATGGTTGCTCTCTTGCTACAAAAGCAGAGCTGAGTAGTTGCAACAGACCACATGGTCCACAAAGTCTAAAATACTTACCATACAGCCCTCTAAGAAAAAGATTCTTGACCTAGAAAAACTTTTGTGCACGTTTATAGGATATGGATAAGAATGTTTATCAGAGTTGTTTTAACAGTGAGAAATTATAAATAACCTAAGTATCTGTAAACCAGAAAACAGGTAAAGCTACACAGAACTATGTCATCCATGTATTTATAAAACATTACAGCAGTACAGAAGTATAAGTAACCTTCACCCTACCAATCCCCAACTCCCAGAAAAAGCTCTTATGAACAACTCGATGTACATTTATCCAACTTTTTCTTACACGCATAGAGGAGAGTAGGGAGCACCATACTAGGTGCCCAAATGTGTGCTGAACAAAGAAACAAATAAATAACCAAACTGTTAACGGAGATAGCTAGAGACTAATTCAAACAGGCATGGGCAAGAGTGGAGTTTGTTTCAATTTCCCCTGAACTGTTCAACAGTCATTTGCATGTGTTTTACTGGTCATCTGCATTTTCTTTTCAATAAACTGAATGACTACATCCTCTGCCCATATAAAAACAGTTGTCTTTTCCTTATTAGTTTGTAGAATTCTTACAGTACAGGGATATTAAACCTTTCTCCCTTGATGTGTCACAAACAGTTTCCCGTATGCTTTTTCCTGCAGGATGAATGCTTTAAAATTTTACAAAATAAATCCTGTGCCCTCCTATTGCTTTTGGGTTTCCATTCTTAATTAAGATCTCTCTTGTCCTGCATTTTCTTCTATTAATTTTATTTTTTACATTTAGATTTTTAACTCACCTGTAACTGTTCATGTACAAGATGTGAGGTAGGGATCTAATTTAATTTCTGTACTACCAAATAGGGCTTCTCTGGTGGCTCAGTAGTAAAGAATCTGCCTGCCAATGCAGGAGATGTGGGTTCAATCCCTGGGTCAGGAATATCCCCTGGAGAAGGAAATGGTAACCCACTCCAGTATTCTTGCCTGAGAAATTCCATGGACAGAGAAGCCTGATGGCCTACAGTTCACGGGGTCACAAAAGAGTCGGACATGACTTAGTGACTAAAAGATAACTACCACCAAAAAGGTTCCTAGTTATTATCTATGCGTTCAATGAGTTATTTACCACTCCCCACCCCACCCCGCCCCAAACTTGCAACTTTTATCATTAAAAGATTCCAGATTTTCTTACATCTTTTTCTAGTCTCTATTCTGTTCTATTTGCCTACGTCTATTCCTGTGCTATTAATATCATACTGTGATTACTGCAACACCTTTACAGTAAATTTTACCAAATGGTAAGGTAAATCCTCACTCATTATAATTTTCTTAAATACTTTTGGAAATTCTTACTTTACAAACTTAAGAATCATTTTTCCGGGTTCTAAAAAAACTAAGATTATGACTGGAATCATATTATATTTCTATATCAACTTTTTAAAAAAAGACATTATTAGGATATTAAAATCTTCTCACCTAGGGATCTTATTTATTTTTAGCAACAGGGACATCAATGGTGTAATGGAAGGGGGATCTTACGCACCTGAAACAAGGTTCTGGAGTGACACCCTACCATGTGCGACGGATGACCAGCAGGACACGCAGCAGGCTCCCTCTCGGGTGGAAGGGGAGACTGCCAGTTATAGAGTGATGTCAGGTTGGCTCATTAGTTACCAGGGAAACCAGCAGGGGGAAAGCCCTTCACTGCCCCAGTGATAGGCACAGTCAATAGCTGGGGCCGGGCAAGTGTGTGGGAAGGTCAGTCTTGTATGCAGGGTGCAGGGGAAGCAGGCACTCACAGGATGTACAGACAGCAAGAGAACAGCCAGCCTGAGTGGTCTGGCTACTCACTTCACTCCTCCATACCCTGCAGGACCCTTACAATCTTGGCCTCTCTTTTGAGATATCCCTGGCGTCGCTGCAACCAGATAACACAAACACAACGCAGACAGCCACACAGGCTTCTCTACTTTCAAGGCCACATAGCGTGTCCTTTAGCAATTTTATATTTTTCTTCATGTGGGTCTGTTTTTGGTATTTTAAAGTTTCCTGCCATTATGAAGAGATCCTTCTATCCAATTTCCATTTCTAAATGGTAGCCATTGCTAATAGAGAAACACTAATTTATCTTAACTCCAGCTACCTTACTGAGTTCTCTCATTAGCTGAAATACTTTTTGGCTCTTTGCCATGGCTTTTCTAGGTAGACAACTGTATAATTCACAAATGACAATTATTTGGTCTCTTCCCTTCTAGTTGGAGAACAGTGCAGTAAACACTTGTTTTCCTTCTACCTGCATTAGTGGAGCCTCCAAAGTTGAGTGATAGTGATGACAGCAAGCAGCAACCACGTTACTGACCGCAACGGTAATAATCTAATTATTTCTCTATTTTCTCAATCGAATATAATGTTGGCTTCTGTTTCATAATTATTTTTTTAAAAACTTTTACTCCATTTTTATTTTTACTTGGAATTTTTATCCATCTCTTTTCCTTGCAAAGGAGGTACCACATTTTTTTCTCATGGCCTCAGGCCTTCTTGGAATTCACTTTCATGTTCATTAGCTGGCCATTCTAGTCTTACATGTTGAGTCACTCAAGCAGAGTTACAAGGCAAAGAATTACTATGGGCAATTATTTTCATTATTCCCATTACCTAATTATTAATATTTGTAACAGCTGCATACTACTAATTTAATAACTACCCAAATGATGGACACTGAAATTGTCTCTCTCTGTAAGTGTCTTACAAATAGTGTTGCAATGAATATCATAAAATCTATACTTATATTCTTGCTGCTTTAAGTAGACATTCGTGGAAGACATATTCTGAGAGTCTTACAGAATTACTAGGTCAGAGGGTAAAAACATTTTAACTTTGATAGGTAGTGCTACAGAGTCCTTCAGGACTGTACCAGTTTATTCTTACAACAGGCAGACGACAACGCTTCATATTACAATCTCTCACAATCTCACCAGTATTACATGACGCTAAACTTGAAAGCTTTTGCCAGTCTGATAGGCAGAAAATTAACCAACCAAACAATAAACCACCACCACTAACAAAAAACAACATTATTTTGTGTTACTTTTCCCTAATGACTAGTGAGGTTTCAGTATCTTTTCACAATCATTTATTAACCACTTGTACTTTTGTGATGGGACTACTCATACCTTTTGATTATTTTCCTCTTTGGTTGTCTTGTTTTCAACTGATTTGTAGGTGCTCCCTGTATATTAGGGATATTAACTCCTCATATGTACTACAAATACTTCCATTTTTGCTTTGTGTACAATATTTCTTTAACCCTAACCTTAATATGGAGAAGGCAATGGCACCCCACTCCAGTACTCTTGCCTGGAAAATCCCATGGACGGAGGAGCCTGGTAGGCTGCAATCCATGGGGTCGCTAAGAGTCGGACACGACTGAGCGACTTCACTTTCACTTTTCACTTTCATGCATTGGAGAAGGAAATGGCAACCCACTCCAGTGTTCTTGCCTGGAGAATCCCAGGGATGGGGGAGACCAGTGGGCTGCCGTCTATGGGGTTGCACAGAGTCGGACACGACTGAAGAGACTTAGCAGCAGCAGCAGCAACCTTAATATATTTCCAGAATAAATGAATGTTTGCTGTATTTATAAAATATGGGCTAAAAATTCCTTAGAATATTAACTAGCAAAAAAAGAACACTATATTCCAGAACAAAATTAAAATGAATACATCTGCAAATATCTGGACAAAATGGCCAAGAAAGAATTCAAGTTAATCTGTTCTACAGTAAGCTGTCTGGAATATACTTATTTATATATATATATATTAGAGAAGGCAATGGCAACCCACTCCAGTACTCTTGCCTGGAAAATCCCATGGGTGGAGGAGCCTGATAGGCTGCAGTCCACAGGGTCGCACAGAGTTGGACACGACTGGGCGACTTCACTTTCACTTTTCACTTTCATGCATTGGAGAAGGAAATGGCAACCCATTCCAGTGTTCTTGCCTGGACAATCCCAGGGACGGGGGAGCCCATCCGTCTCTGGGGTCGCACAGTCGGACACGACTGAAGCGAATTAGCAGCAGTAGCAGCAGCATATTTATATATTAATACAGAAATTTTCGAATCTACATCTTATTTCTTAAGTACCTTTAAAAACAAACACAATAACAGATACAGAAAAACATGCATACAGTATTCCATAAATTCACATTCTAAAAACGTAAATTCATATAAACCAGAGTAAAATTTCTTAGTTTTTCTATAAAAACAAAGAAAATCTGCCTGGTATTTTAAAATAATTTCATGAAAACATCAACTGTTACAAATACTAAATCTGTATTAATTGTATCATATAATTTAATTTACAGTATTTTTGGAAATTCATTATATATTCTTGATTCCTTGCCACTTATATGGTGATAAATACCTTCTCCCAATACGTAACTTATCTTTTCACCTTTTTTTTCCTTTTGGCCATGCCACTTGGCTTGTGGGGTCTTAGTTCTCTGACCACAGCCGGAACTCAGGGCCTGGCAGTACAAGCACTGAGTCCAGACCGATGGACAGACAGGAAATTCCCAAACGTGTTTTTTCCCCTTTTCATTTTCTTTAAGGTGCCTAATAAAGATAAACTCTTAATTTTAAAGTAGTAGAATTTTACCAATCTTTACAATTAGTCTAATGTCTTAAATCCTTTCTTATCCCAATATTCTTTCTTTACATAGTTGAGAGTAGAAACATGGGAATGTTCTCCATCCAATTCGTTTCTCTTCCCAATGTTCTCTTTATATGTTTCTCTCCTTGAATGAGACTTTCCTTTTTTAATATTCTGGGTTTCATTACACAAACACAGAAGTAAAAATCTCAAAGGATAACTAAAGTTAGCTAGCAACTAATAAGATGACCAGAATCGAATTCTTTTTCCCTCTTATAATTCCAAGGCATAGCAGAACAGTACCAGAGAACTGAAATATGAGGGCAGAATTATGCGAATACTGGTTATGCTTCCAGCAGCCATAGTAAATTATTCTTATTTTGAACTAGTGCCAAAGTAAAGACAGACTTTAAAATATCTTTAATATTTTCATTTTGATTCATTTTGATATTTGGCAAATCTAATACAGTTATGTAAAGTTTAAAAATAAAATAAAAAAAAAATATATCTTTAATAATAAAACTTAACCAAAGTTAACAGAGCTGTAATTCATTAGATTCTTCACAGAAATCTAGCTATTCCTGTTTCACAGTTTAATAATAAATGTTACCTGTGCTCGTTTTTCCATATCCTGGCAAGTACCTAGTTGTTCTTCCATCGCAACTCTGATTTGCCTTGCCTCATATTCCAACTGCCTTCTGGTCATATCTGTTTGTAAGGAAAACTAAAACACAAATAAAATGGAAATGTGAATATCTTGTGTTTATCAGTAAAAATAAAAAAGCATGTAAGTATCAATAAAGAAAATGAATAAACAAATACATAATTGTTACATATGAGAAAATTATTTTTTACTCTACGAAGTCCTAAAACTTGATGATCAGTGCGAGGCTCAGCCTGGGTTTCTGATATGAAGTGAAGAGTTGAAACACTTTTATTTCCCCACAGTCACAAATAGTTTTAATTAAATTGTACTAGCTCTTTAAAATATATATATATGTGTGTGTGTGTGTGTGTGTGTGTGTGTGTCCAGTTAAGGTAAGCCTATTTTTAGTTACCTTACAATTCTTCTGCCCTGAAGAAGCACTACTTTGAATTATTAAAAATTAGAATATTAATGTGGACAAAATAGAAAAACCAAGAATCAGGTCCATCATCCTTAAGTTGATACCTCACTTTAGGATTGTTATATACATATAGACTAAACTGAGAGAACTTTCCCACATGTAAAATGAAGAAGATAGAATAAAGAAAAGCTTTTATATAATACAATCATAAATTGCGAGATAATACAAACTTTTTGGTAAAAATATAAATATGAACCAAAGTTGAAACAAACCAAAAAAAGTACTTCTTCATGGAGTGGGTGTTAGTACATTCAAAACTTTATTAGCCCTCTAACTACAATTCCAGACGCTGTGGTAACTGCTAGGTATAAAAAATGAGGGAAAGGAGAAGGCAAAGAAACTTACAAAGACATGCTCCAAGGCTAAAAAACGACCAGGCAAAATGACAGGTGACAGTTATAATGGACCATGAAGGGAATAATCAAGTGCTGTCGATTTTTCATGCTCTATAAGTCCAATAAAAAGCTGCATGTGGACAATTCCCTGCAGGTCCAGGAGTTAGGACTCCAAGCGCTCACTGTCAAGGGCACAGGTCTGACCCCTGATCAAGAAACTAAGACCCTACATACATATACACACATACTCACACACACACACACACACACACACACACAAGCTGCATGTGTATGTGTCTGACTCAGAATAGCATTCTGTAGGCCTAAGAATCCCAAACTGTGTTGTCAGGTAAGTTAGAGGACCTTTCACCCTTTTCTCTTGCAATATACAGACGACACACGCAGAATGTGTTCCTATAGGCATATCCACATTATGTGTTGTAATACAGTTGAAACAGTCTGCATGCTGTGAGTCATGTTATAACTACAGTGAGTCAGTTATAACTACACTTATTTGTCCTCCACTTCTAAAAATCCCTTGCACGAAAGGCTGAAGATGACACACTATGCTACAATAATGTGGTTTATATCTGATGTTTTAAGCAATGCCTAGTAACCTGATAAGTATTTCCATATGAAATAAATCTTAACCTGCCTTCCCAATATAAAATAAAAATTTTGTGAATTTAAAAATATTTATGAAATATACGCAATTTACATTTGCTAATGTTGCCTAATGGTCTATAATGTCTTACATATCCTCTTAAATAAATGTGACTGACTATATGGTAAATTAATATGGGAATGATTTGATAACTGATCTTTGTTTCAGGTATTAATCAATTGCTCTTGAACTGTTTCATATACAACTGCATGCAGACAGCTGGACTCTAAATATTGTACATTTTAATCACCAAAGTGAATGTTAAGCAAAACACCACTTTAACATTAAGAGCAAATATCCCTCCAAACCCTCCTGAGCTCCTAATCCTCAGGCGTCAACACTCTCTATGAACTGTTCTTTCATTTGTGGTGTCTCCTGAGCTCCCAAAAGGATGTTAAGGACGTTGTCAGGAAGGGAGATTCTTTCCCTCTCACAAACCTGGATAAGTTTGTGCTCAGGAGGCTGAGCACTAGTTCTAGCTCCTGCCAGACAATGCCCACGCAGGAAACTGATTAACTGTGTGTTTTGGAAAAGGTTTTTCCTTCGTTGTACTTTTTCTTTTACTTTGTCCTCTCAAAACTTTATTAGAAAATAAAAAATCTAAGCTAAGAGTGGAAGATTAATTTTAATTGGTCTATTAAATTGTTTTAAAATTTATGGGTGACAGTTAAAGTCTTATTTAAAATTATTAATGTACTTCAGAAATGTTCTTATACGTGTCACCCCATAAATAAAACAGTTAACTTGGAGAGGCTGGGTGGGGAGGGAGAGGCTGACAGAATTAAGTTATTTTTTACATAGTTATATTAGCAAAACAAACAACTTTTAGTGCTTGCAAAAAGCCCTAACATCTGTGCCAACAGCTACTGTCATTTACAATAACTAGAATAGGACTCAAGTTATTTCAAAGATACTTTCATTGCAAAAACCATCTGGCACGAGTCCTGTAATATAGTTCAAAAAAACAGACAGATGGTGAAAAACATTTCTACAGAGTATCTTTGGTAATTCAACACATCTAATAAAAAACCTGGTTGAATCCTTAATCTTTTAGTTGTATCATCTTTATATACAAAATTCACTGACTATATATTTATGTTGAAGTTGGATAAAACATATTACAGTTTACAAATAACTATATAGTTATAAACAGATATACTTTCAGATATAAAAATAAGTTATTTTGTCAAGTTACTTACATTTTCAGTTAAAGGAAGGCTATCTATTCTTTTAGTGAGATTCTGAAGTTGAGCATAATACCAGTCTTTTTCCTTTTCTTCTTTGTCAAGGTCAGCAAGAAGCAATGATCTGTTTTTCAAAAAAAATTTAAGTTTACACAATGCTAATACAGAGCACGTAACAGCAACTCTCATAAGCTATAACTGTAATGTTTTCTATTTAAAGTAATATAATGAATAAGTAAGAATTTTACTAATTTGAGATTTCTGAAGGTAGGACTAAGATTATAGTCATTAAAATTTGAATATTAAAAGTTTTAAACTTTTTCAGCTAAATAAGATGGCAACCATTCTTACTAGAATATTTACATTCTAACCAAATGCTTTCGTCACATTTATTTACAATCTAAGAATTTGATGTTGGTATACAGTAAAAAGTACAGATTTAATAAAACTCAGATACAAGAATAAAAAGTATAATAAAGAAGCAAAGAAAAGCAGTAATTATGCAAAAAATAAATCTAGAGTATAGGGAACTATTGCATGTAGCTTTCAGCTTCTTATTGATCAAAATAAGAAATATATTATCACTGTGTAATAAGAGGAGGTTGTTCTGAGGGAGAGAAACATTTTCTTAGGCTTGGAATCTGAAGATGAACTTGTTACATAATTTCTGACAACCCAATCGATGATGTCCTCAATAACAACCTATATCAATACTCTATACCTGATCAATATACACATAAATTCAAAATAAAGTGTTAAGAGGAAAAAATCAGTAGGTACAAGAAGTATTAAAGATCCTGCATGGCTCAGAGGGTAAAGCGTCTGCTTGCAATGCAGGAGACATGGGTTCGATCCCTGGGTTGGGAAGGGCCCCTGGAGAAGGAAATGGCAACCCACTCCAGTACTCTTGCCTAGAAAATCCCATGGACAGAGAAGCCTGGTAGACTACAGTCCATGGGATCGCAAAAAGTTGGACACAACTGAGTGACTTCACTTTCACTTTCACAAGAAGTATATGATCTATGTCCTTTTGTGTGACTCCTTCCCTAAGCGACCACTAGTATTCTCTTATATTTATTTCCAGAGACATTCTATAAAAATGAAAGAATATGTGTGTATATGTACACGTACATTTTAAAACATAAATAATAGCATATTATTAGCTGTGTTGTCTTATAACTTTTTACCACTTAAAGTCTATCTTGGAGATCATTCTTGTATCAGAATATAAAAAGGTTCTATGTGTTTTTCTGCTAGCTGCAAAGATATTTATGAATCCATACAAGAGTAAATAGTAACTGGTTCTACGTTAGAGGGCATTTAGGGTCTTTTTTTTTTTTTTCCATTTAGGGTCTTTCTAATCTTTTGCTATTATAAATAGTGCTCCACTGAATATCCTTATATGTAACTTCATTGTACAAATATGCAAGCATGTATAGATGACAAATTCCTAGGATATGTAAATTTTTAACTTACTGTCCTTACTAGATATTGTACCAATTTATGCTTCTGCCACCTTTGACAATCTAAATGCTTTATCAAACTTTTAAGACTCTTTTACATTTCTAGGGTTTAAAAAATGGTGTATCATTATGGACTTCCTTGTTTTTGGCCATGCTGCACAGCTTGTGGGATCTTAGTTTCCAGACCACGGATGGAACCCCAGCTCGCGGCATTAGACGTGCAGAGTCCTAACCACTAGACCAAAAGGGAATTCCCTATTACTAAGGTTTTAATTTGATTTCTTTTAGTATGGGTAAGGGTAAACATTTTTCCAAGTTTAAAATCCATTTTTATTTCCTTTTCTGTGGCTTTTTCTTATTTACAGGACCTCTTCTGCATTAGGAACAATAGTACTCTGTCAGTTATAAATGTTATTTTCTCAGTTAATCACTTGAATATGAAGATATTTTTTATTATAGCTTCTGGGCTTTGCTCTTACTTGAGTCATTCCCCACTCTGACTCTGTTATTAACACTTTAAAATTCTATTTGATTATATTTTCTTGATGAGTATGTATGCATGTATGTGGAAAGTTCTACTGTTGCTAAACTTTCCTTTCTTTACTGAGAAGCAACTTGAAAAATAAGAAATAAGCCTTCGCTTTTTGCTGTGGCAACCTCAGTAGTGGGGGAATTCATGGGAAGAAGCCAGATCTTGGTTACGATGTACCAACCTGAGGCAGAGGTGCTGACCAATGAGAAGCTGCCCTCTTCCCTCCATTTTTGACAACAGGAGCAGGAGAAAGCAGTCCAGAAATCCTGAACCCCTTTCACAGGCTGGGTATTACAACTAGCAAAAAAAATGAGATCTGACCCTATTTTTAAATGATCCCTGATGAGCACCTGCAGGACCTACCAGGACTAAGGCAAGGAAACAAGGGATAGAGGGAGATGCTATTTCTTCTGATTCAGTTCAGTTCAGTAGCTCAGTCTGACTCTTCGCAACCCCATGAATCCCAGCACACCAGGCCTCCCTGTCCATCACCAACTCCCGGAGTTCACTCAAACTCACTTCCATCGAGTCGGTGATGCCATCTAACCATCTCATCCTCTGTCGTCCCCTTCCCCTCCTGCCCCCAATCCCTCCCAGCATCAGAGTCTTTTCCAATGAGTCAACTCTTCGCATGAGGTGGCCAAAGTACTGGAGTTTCAGCTTTAGCATCATTCCTTCCAAAGAACACCCAGGGCTGATCTCCTTCAGAATGGACTGGTTGGATCTCCTTGCAGTCCAAGGGACTCTCAAGAGTCTTCTCCAACACCACAGTTCAAAAGCATCAATTCTTTGGTGCTCAGCCTTCTTCACAGTCCAACTCTCATATCCATACATCACCACTGGAAAAATCATAGCCTTGACTAGACGGACATTTGTTGGCAAAGTCATGTCTCTGCTTTTCAATGTGCTATCTAGGTTGGTCATAACTTTCCTTCCAAGGAGTAAGTGTCTTTTAATCTCATGGCTGCAGTCACCATCTGCAGTGATTTTGGAGCCCCCCAAAATAAAGTCTGACACTGTTTCCACTGTTTCCCCATCTATTTCCCATGAAGTGATGGGACCGGATGCCATGATCTTAGTTTTCTGAATGTTGAGCTTTAAGTCATCTTTTTCACTCTCCTCTTTCACCTTCATCAAGAGGCTTTTTAGTTCCTCTTCACTTTCTGCCATAAGGGTGGTGTCATCTGCATATCTGAGGTTATTGATATTTCTCCCAGCAATCTTGATTCCAGCTTGTGCTTCTCCAGCCCAGCGTTTGGCATGATGTACTCTGCATATAAGTTAAATAAGCAGTGACAATATACAGCCTTGATGTACTTCTTTTCCTATCTGGAACCAGTCTGTTGTTCCATGTCCAGTTCTAACTGTTGCTTCCTGACCTGCATATAGGTTTGTCAAGAGGCAGGTCAGGTGGTCTAGCATTCCCATCTCCTTCAGAATTTTCCACAGTTTATTGTGATCCACACAGTCAAAGGTTTTGGAATAGTCAATAAAGCAGAAATAGATGTTTTTCTGGAACTCTCTTGCTTTTTCTGATCAGTCTTCAATAAATTGACTTATTTAATCAAGATCTGGGTGCTAAAAGTGCTCAAATGAATAAGCTAATTTTAGCTATGGTATTGGAGAAGGAAATGGCAACCCACTCCAGTGTTCTTGCCTGGAGAATCCCAGGGACGGGGGAGCCTGGTGGGCTGCTGTCTATGGGGTCGCACAGAGTCGGACACGACTGAAGCGACTTAGCAGCAGCAGCAGCAGCGATGGTATTGGAGTGAGAAAAATGTTAAGGAGAATAGGGCCAAGTTGTTGCTATCAAGTTTAAGACTGAACTCTGGCAAAATGCTCTTGCTTGCGAAGCCAAAGTCAAGAGCCAACATGGTAACAAGTGGTTAACTGACAGGAGTTGATCTTATGACTCATACCACAGTATTTAAGGCTCAAAACTGAAAGGAAGCTGGTGGGTCTTTATCATTTAGCAGATTAAAGGCTTGTTTAGTGACTGTCAACAGTCTTCTTTAAAATGTAAATGTTAGCTAGGAAGTTAGACAGGAACAAGGGGAGGCCTGGCTGAAAGGGATGCAAGCTGATCTCTGAACATCCCAGACACACCCATGAGAGCCCACAGATGTTACAAAATAAGCACAGAGACTTTTCAACTACTGCACATGGGCCCTGGGCACACAGTGGATGCAAACCACCAGGGGGCTTCTCCAAGTAGACTTAGGCAGTTAGGAGGCCTTTAAGGGCTTATGAATATTCTACATCTAATTATAAGATGGACTTAGGGGAAGA
Source organism: Bubalus bubalis (assembly GCF_019923935.1). Lineage (NCBI taxonomy): Eukaryota > Metazoa > Chordata > Mammalia > Artiodactyla > Bovidae > Bubalus > Bubalus bubalis. The sequence goes on along the minus strand of NC_059167.1, from coordinate 101,440,605 downwards.
CATATGGTAAGGCATAACAACACAGCCTGCTGTTACATAACTTGAAATTGTCAACTGGCCTTGAGTGTATGACCATTTGCATTCCTCTCATTGATTGGTGGTGGGTACAAGCCCTACTCTGCACCAGGTGTAACCAAAAGGAAGAGACTGGACCTATAATAAAAGGGGAGCCAAGAGGGATCAACAGGAAAGATGGGAGGGCTCCTTTGGGAGTATCTTACTAAGAAAAGATCTGTCTGCTTGAGCTGAACTGAGCTGTAACTTGTCTGATGTTCTACACCTTTTGGTCCATTGCTCCAAATTTTTATTGCGATGAGACAAGAACCAAGGAAGATAAATAAACTGACCTGACATAAATTTCATGTCTTCTTAGTCCTCTAGCTAACTCAGGATCATCTAGAAGAACATGGCACATGTATCAGGCATTTAAATATTTGTTAAAAAGTATTAATGGCTAATGTGACAATAACTATTTGATTGTATCAGACATAGAGTGCTAAGCAGTTTTTTAAAAGTATCTAATTTCATCCTCACAACATATTTTAACTGGAAAACTGAGGTTCAAAAAGGTCATGGAGCTTCCCTGGCGGTACAGTGGTTAAGAATCCTCCTGCCAATGCAGGGACACGGGTTTGACCCCTGGTCCTGGAAGATCCCACATGCCCAGAGGTAACTAAGCCCACGCGTCACAACTACTGAAGCCTGTGCTCCCTACAGCCCGAGTGGCAGAACAAGCCCCCATTCTCTGCAACCAAAGAAAGCACCTGTGCAGCAAGGAATACCCAACACAGTCAAAAATAAAAGTAAATTAAGAAAAAAAAAAAGGGTATGGATCTGGGCTTCAGTTCTGGCTTCTATTTTCTAACACCTACCTCACTTAAACTTACTGTATCTATAGGTAATACAGAGAACAAGAGAAAAATGATACAGAGATAGTTTCTATGACTTAAGGGATGTCTGGAAAGAAAGAGTAGAAAAACAGAGGGGGTAAAATCATCAAAGAAATAACAGAATTTTCAAAAGTTGAAGAAAATAAATCCTAGACCTATTCACACAATCAATCAAGTACGAGAGCAAAATACAGCTTTTGTCACATAAACAAGGGCTAAATTTACCTTCAAACAATGGTGAGAACCAGGAGGCCACAAGATATTGAGAACTACACACACATACACACACACACTCTTTGTGAATAAAATCAGGCCTTTGTCACATAAAGCAAAGTAAGTTCCTAGGAAAATTGGCACTCTCATATGCCTCTTAACAGCTCAAAGGGGACAAAGTGGTGGAAGAATGGGTACTCCAGTTAGCTTCTGATTGTTTCCTAGACTCTCAGAAACAGTCCTGGTTCAAGATATGAAACAGAGATTCATTTAAACTCAAGAGATTAAAGAAAGCTTAACACTATTTCTGGTCCATGATTATTGTTATTTTTAGAGATGGTCACATCTAAAACCAGAGAGAAAGTAGTAAAAGGTCTTTTGCCTCTCAATGAGATATGCTGGGTATTTTCCATATGTTAATATCCATTGTTCATAACTCCACAAGGTAGAACCATATTCCTATTTTACAGAAGGAAATGACACAAAAATTTAAAGACTTGACCAAGGTCCCAGAGAATTTATACATTTGTACATTTATGCAAATTAAGATTTATAAATTTGAGTATTTCTTGAAAGTCCAATAGAACTTTTAGGAATATAAATATGGTATCAATCATGTATAAAGGAATTTATAATTTTATAGGAGGTACAAAAATACTTGACAAAGTTCTTGGTAACTATATATTCTGATACTTGTGAGATGATTTTAAGTTCAAGAAGAAAAGAATTAACATAGTAGCTCTTAGAAACAAGAATTGATTCTGTGCCAAGCAACATTTTTTTAAGAAACCGAAACTGATAAATTGTTTCATTTGTTTAATAATGGAAACCAGTCAGCTTATACTGAATCTGGTAGCTACTTAATTCATTTGAAAAGATAATGGAAAAGTCAATCAAAACTCAGTTACATATTTTAGCCACTGTGATTATGTATACTATTTGTACATGATTCAATGTACAGAGCATTTGAGCATTAGAATCCCAAGAAACTGTCTCCTTCACATTTTTAGATGTAAGATAAGGACAATCAGTAATACACTGCTTTGAGACAATAAATGGAAAATGCTGTCTAAGTGCTGCTTGTGATCACCCACCACACACACTTCATAATTCCTGTTTTGTATTGTCACAAAATGACAAAATCTAGCAAAAATTGGAGCATAAAAGTTTACCACTTAATGAAGAAAAGTTACCTCTCTTTTTCAAGTTCTTCTAAATAACCGGTATTTTCTCTGCTTCCATTTACAAACCCTCTTCTTGGAAATGAACCCATAGGAACAGGACTGCATTCTCCTGAGCGACTAGATACAGATCCTTCTCGGCTTCCGTAAGAACGGAGGGACATTTTGGACCGTAGTTTCACTCCAGGGAAATTACTGCTATCTAAGTTAAGTTCTAAATAAAATACAGACAAGTTTTTATAAAACAACTGCTTTAAGTGATCTAAAATATTGCTAATGTAATTATATTACCTTTTAATAATGAAACCTTAGGTTCACATTTCAACCCTCAAATTTTACACCATTTTATATATATATAAATACATTATATATATATATCACATAAAGTATGCAGAGTACTAAATTATGGCAGTTATTGAGCAGCAGATCTATACAGGGACAGAGGGAATCCATATCACAAATGCTGATGCTCAGAGAAATTCACTCACTACTGGTTCTATAAAAGAAACGTCCTGAAAAAAACCCAGGCCAAAGCACATATAAAAGGGTACGCTTGTGGTGGTGACCTCTGCAATATACACAAATACGGGTCATTAATAAAGAAAAGTTCACCTTTTGGTTTAGAGACCTGTGACTTTAGATTTCTATCAGAGAAAGCCACAAATGTATATGAGTGAATGAACAATTATTTAGGAACAGAACAGCTAAACTTTCCCTCCAAGATAGCTTGAATCAGTCCGGTGGAAAAAAAGTATGTTAAAGAAAAATTAGACAGAATGTCCTTTCTTAGATTCCTACTAGGTAATAATATACTTGGGGATCCAAAGGTAATTTCTCTGCCCACCTTCAATTACAATTAAAACTTAGCTAATTTGACATTTGAATTTTTAAGTAATAAAACAAGAAAGACATTCTTTCAAAATTCTATTAAAAATGGGTTAAAATCAGTGTGTGTGTGTGTGTGTGTGTGTGTGTGTGTGTGTATGCACAAAGATAAAGCACTTCTATTCTGAATGGAACAAAGAAAGGCACTGACTCCTTCAAATGAAGCAATGGGTCCAGTCTATAGCATAAAGCTTAATAAAGGCCTACTTAATGACTGGCAGAAGAGCAATGCATTTTAGAAAGAGCTGAAAATTGTCAAGAAAGGTATCTAAAATAGTTTATTTAAAGGCAGTTAAATGTTTTAACTGAAAAAATGACAAGCAAATAGACTTTTTACATATTTGTACTTAAAAAATTACATGCTAATGCATTAGGCTAAGAAAATCCAACACCAACATTCTAATCAAGAGAAGCGTTATTTGGATACATACTCCTAAAGTTGACAACTGGAGCTTTAAAAAATTACTTTAAAACATTTAAAAAAAATTTACCTTTAAGACGTTCTAATAAATCAATCTGTCCAGAAGAAGCCATAGCTTCATCTTCAATACTTCCTTGTAGTTGTTTAAGTACTTCCTATAAAAAAGAACACAGTATCTCAATATGACAAAATTCTAAATAACTTTTTGAAGAATGATTTTAAGTTTCTTGGCATTTAGGTCTGCTGGGGGAAAAAGTTATTTCAGATCTATCTGAAAACATATAAAATGCAAAGTACTTTACAGATACCATCTATTACTAATTATAAATAATAAGTTACAGCCCAATGACAACACTGATCCTTTGTGACAATGGTGATTACAAGCAGTCTCCACACAGTATACACAGGCTAGTTAAGATATGTTATTTGTAACTTCCGAAATAACATAACAAGGAGGATTACTCTCATTTTTCAGATAGACCAACTGAGACTCAAAGATTTGCTGAAGACACAAAAACTAAACTTGTACCAACATGGCCATGAAAGACAGCAAATTAACACATTATGCTGTTTTATTTAACACCCCAATAGATACCAAGCATTTATATACTAAATTTATATACATTCTACTAGTACCCTGATTTATAGTCAGCAGATGGTTAAATGACTGTATGCTGTCTCCCAACTTCTGATCCATTACGTCCTTTCCCATCTAAAGCCTTCTCTTAACAAATTTTTGTCAGAGAACGTTAAAAACTTTCACTTCCTACTAGTTTTTCTGTATGTTCTTTAACAATAATTTATATGTATTTTTACATTCTACATATTCTGAGGCATCCCATTCTAGTTCATAACAAAATCTTTGCTGGCCAAGTAGGATTCCAAATGCAAAACAATGTATTTGAACAGTTACAATCCTACAGCTATGGGCAGTGTTCCTCTATGTGAAAAAGGATCCATAAATAGACTGAAAAGGACACCTGTCAAGAAGAGTAAATATAGTAAAGACTATGTCAGTGGTTTCGGAGAAGGCAATGGCACCCCACTCCAGTACTCTTGCCTGGAAAATCCCATGGACAGAGGAGCCTGGTAGGCTGCAGTCCATGGGGTCGCCAAGAGTTGGACATGACTGAGCGACTTCACTTTCACTTTTCACTTTCATGCATTGGAGAAGGAAATGGCAACCCACTCCAGTGTTCTTGCCTGGAGAATCCCAGGGACGGGGGAGCCTGGTGGGCTGCTGTCTATGGGGTCGCACAGAGTTGGACACGACTGAAGTGACTTAGCATGTCAGTGGTTTACCTTGACAGTCACATTAGAAGCATTAAGAAAAGAATTCCTATGTTAACAATAAGAAATAGCCTGTGACCTTAACGATCTGCCCTTCAAATAAAGACCATGTTGGAAGTTAAGAGGCTTAGATAAGTAGATGTGGGAACGTGGAGGTGACTGTTATTTACAGTCAGAAATTATGTCAGTGTATCACAACCACGAGATAGGACATAAATTTGCACAGGCATGTCTTTCTTGAATGAATGTAGATTACTATAAACATCAGGACACAATTCTCTTCCATAACATTTGAGAATTACCATTGGAGGCTACCTGCAGTTTTCAGGATCCTGAGTCTCCTTCCATCCACTGCTGCTTGCAATTCAATGATCTTTTAATCTTATTTCTTATAATCCCTTGGAGAAGGAAATGGCAACCCACTCCAGCATTCTGGAGAATCCCATGGACGGAGGAGCCTCGTAGGCTACAGTCCACGGGGTCGCAAAGAGTCGGACACGACTGACCGACTTCACTTTCACATAATCCCTAGTTTCACAATTCAACACTTACCTTTTTCAAGGAACTATCAATGATATGTCTGTAATCCTAACCTCACAACTTCAGAATCATTTTTCCAGTATGACTGATAGATGCTTTACATTCAATGTGTCTGGATGATATGCACTGTATATGTAAATGTCCAAGCTATCACCCTGTGCCATTAAATCCTGTTCCTTGCCTTGTATCTGTTCAGTTAAATAGCAGTAGCCTTCTTTTCCCTTTCGGCTCTAATCTTCAGCCTCGCGTCTTTCATCTCCCTGATCAGTTATCAATTCTGTATTTTAGGCTTAATATCTCTTATTAGCCATCTCTTTTCTATTCTTATGTCATTATCCTGGCTGTTGACCCCCCCAAAACTACTAAAATAATCTCCTAAATGGTCCTACCTTGCACAGAACTAACAGATTAATAAAACTTTTAAAGCACAGCTCTAATCAGGTCTTTCTTTATACATGATCCTTCTCTAGAGCCTATCATCAGGTGTTAACGGTGAGTATTCTATAGAAGTTGGGATTACAAGCAATTTTTGTTTTTGGTTTCCTCATTTTAAAACAACAGATATTATCAAAACAAATATTGTTTTCAGAAAAAGTACAAGCATTTAAGAATTCAAAAGCAACAATTAAAAGAAATCCCTGGCATGTCATAGGACATATACTTAATTTTTGAAAATTAATGGCATATTACTGGTTTTTAAAAAACATATTAAAAATAATAAGGAAAAATTAAAATAACACCAACAGAAATGAAAAGGCCATGTAAATCTGCATGCTCAACAATGAAGGATTAAATAAATTTATGGCATTAGCCAAACAACAGAATATTATACAACTACAAAAATAGTATGAAATACTTAATGACATGAAAAGATGGCTCTATTAAATTAAAAAGCATGCTGCAAAATATGATCCCATTGAATGCATGCCTGCATAAAATGCACAGAGAGAAAAATATACACATTATCAAAGGTTCAGTTCAGTAGCTCAGTTGTGTCTGACTCTTTGCAACCCCATGAATCGCAGCACGCCAGGCCTCCCTGTCCATCACCTACCAACATTAAAAAAATTTTTTTAAATGGGTGAGTTTGATCTCTTTTTGTCTGTATTTCCTAAATTTAAAAAATAGTGAATATACATAACTTGTAAGTTTTAAGTTTCTGTGCATATGGCTAGAAGTCTATTGGTAAAGGCAATAACCATAAAGTAAATAAAATTATTGAAATTTAAAGTTAAAAAAATTAAAATTTCAAAACAGCTATCTTGAAAAGCTACTTATTCCAATGTGTTCTCTTAAATTATTCTTGTAAATTCTGAGTTATGAATCTCAAAAAAATGCAGTTAATTTATAGATCCGGTTACTCTGTCTCAAGATGACACTATCCAGCATGACTACATTCCTACTTTCTTGTGAACAGTTTGTGTCTATTCCATAATAAAAATTAAGCTCATTTCTTTTCTGTTTTACTGAGATAGAATATACATATGAAAAGCACACCAATCTTAAATTTCTTATATAATCCAAGTATCCATGTAATTGCCACCCAGGGAAGACACAGAACATTTCCAGTATCTCAGAAGGTTCCCTTTTGCCCCTTACCAATCAATATTCATTCTCCAGAAGTAACTAGTACTCTGATTTTTGTTACCAGTTAGTTAGCATGCTTGTGAATTGCATATAAATGAAATCACACAGTATACAGTCTTTTGTGTCTTGTGTTTTTTGCTCACCAAAGTCTCTATGACACTCATCCCATGCTACTGTATGCATCAGTTATTTAATACTGTGCAGTTGTCCGCTGTATGACTAGATCTCCACTGATACATCCCTTATCCTTTTGATGGGCACTTGGGTTGCTGCCAGGTTGGAAGCTATTATGAAGAATGCTACTACGTACATTCCTGCACTTATCTCCAGGTGGACACATGTACTCACTTCTCTTGAATATGTATCTGGAGGTTTAAATGCTTAGTCACAGTGATTAACTTTAAAAGAAACTGCTGAATGGTTTTTCAAAGTGTTTGTGCTATTTTATACTCCCACCAGCAAGGTTTAAGTTTGATTCTTCCTAATTATAGATTCCAATTCTCTGTTGAGATTTTCTGACTCTTTATCCATTTAATCCATCATTTTTTCCAAATCATTTAAAATAATTATGTTAAAATCCTTGACTCTTACTTACAATATGTGGATCATCTTGGGATTTGTTTCTATTACCTATTTGCTCTGTTGGTTATCAGTCATTTTCCTATTTCTTTGTATTTCTTGTAACTTTTAACTGTATGCCAGTCATTATGTATACAAGAACAAGAAAGACTTGAGATTAGAGTTTCCCTTAGAGAGTTTGCCCTTTCCACCACTGGGGTCTGATTTCCTTCAACCAATAACTGAAAATGGGTTGCAGATGCAGTTTAAGTGAAATTCATATGGGATTTCCTAATAGCTCAGTTGGTAAAGAATTCATCTGCAATGCAGGAGACCTGGGTTCAATCCCTGGGTTTGGAAGATCCTCTGGGGAAGGGAAAGGCTACCCACTCCAGTATTGTGGCCTGGAGAATTCCATGGAATGTATAGTCCATGGGGTTGCAAAGGGTTGGACACGACTGAGTGACTTTCCCTTTCGCATCTGATTTGGTTTGCTGAGTTCTTTCAATGTATCTCTTCTCTTAAATTTAGACTGAGGAGACCTGCTATGTGAAAGTATTCCTTTAGCAGGACATTCCTCCTAACATTCTGCTTCCTAGTCCACCCCAGCATCTTTCCCCTCAACAAGACTCAGCTAACATCCCATGTATTTGGAGAAAATGTGAGAAACTAGTCATACACTTGGAGCTCTTCTAAACGTCAATACTTCACATATGCCTGTGTGTGTGTCAAGACCTCCAACAGTGGAGTCTTGATGCCTGTGCCAATGATTATCAGTCTGTCCCCAGAATCAGCAAACACCCCTGGGAATAAAATTACTGGTGATCTCAGCTCATCTAGAAAGGGCTCTTTCCTCTTAGGAATTTTAGTTAATATAGTCCTTGATGATTTTACAGTTCTCCAATGTCTTTAAAAGAATGGTTTTTGTTTTTATCCAGTGTTTTCTAGTTGCTGTGGTAGGGCTGATTAATTGCTTGGAGCTGCATACTGAATACAGCCTAAAAAGAAGTCCTTAATTTCAAAGAGGTTTTTAAAAGAAAATGCTACACAACTACAAAGCAATTTCAAACAAAATATTTCACAAGAATGTTTTGAGAAATGATGGTTTTTTAAATTAATATGTAATTTTAAAGGAGAGAATACTCACTTGTATTTATAAATTCTTGAAGTTTGGTTTTACAAAATCATATAATCAAACATTATTTTAAAAACATGTTAAGATTTTAAAACCATGAGAGAATTAATTATTACAGACAAATTACTGTGGTCATATAGGTGAATAGAAAATATCAATGAGTAACTGTGTCATTTCAAGGGAGTTTTAACTTGACCCACTTCTGTTTTTCTCGCTATGTCATAGTTACTGATATCTTTTATTACTAGATAAAAGTATACTTGGTAATTAAATCTTCAAAATAAATTATGAACTATGCCAATTTGAATTTTTACTTCTCATTTTTTTTCTTACACTCTGAAAATAAAAGATACTCTCCATGTAGATGGTTTTACAGTTAAAAAACAATTTATAAATACTTCATTTTACTAAAATGCAAGAGATATAAACAGTTGGTTAAAATTTTACCTAGATATATTTTTCTACACCATGCCATCTTTCAATTTAAATGCTTCATACTTCACTATATTTTGGAGAAGGAAATGGCAACCAATCCAGTACTCCTGCCTGGAGAATTCCATGGACAGAGGAGAGGGACAGGCTGCAATCCAAGGAATCGCAGAGTTGGACATCACTGTGCAACTAACTTAACTTTTCACCGTATTTATCATGCTGTGATACTCAGTATTTTAAAGTAAATCACATTGACTTCCTGCCCTGGAGTAAAAAGTATAGTATATCATTTCCCTTAAGTTTAGCTATAATTGCTGCATTCTTATTCTAAATCCCACAAAATCTGTAGTTTATTTTAATTACAGAAGCATCAAGTATATACATAACTGTATATGTATGAGAATAATGTAACGAACTCCCATGTATCCTCACATTAGTTCAATAATTACCAGCCCATGGGTTTCTTTCATTATACTTATACCCACTTCCTCCATTCCCCCTCAACCCAAATTTATTTGAAAAACAAATCTCAGTCATCATACTGCTTTTTCTCTAAAAAAAATTCTACATATATATTTAAAAAGGGATTCTGTCTAAACACAACCACAATGCCATCATTAGACCTAAAAAATAACATTTTCTTAATATTCTCAAATACAGTCAATGCTCACATTTCCTTAACTGCTGTACACATATTTCCCTGACTGTCACACACACAGAGAATATTTTTATACTATCAATGACATGTAATCAATAGCAAAGCAGTATTCTCTTTTGCCACTAGATGGTACTACTGTATAAATTTCAGAAATCCTGGAATTATCTAGTTGGAAGAGACACACCTTGCCGGAATGATCAGTAAACTTAATACAAGATCATATGATGTATTACAAAGTCTAAAAAGTGATTTTTTTTGAGAAATAACCATTGTTTCGGATTAACTTTAATCCAATGTAGTAAGTTCCAGTGTTTCCAAGTGTCTTTTCACACATCGATATTTTAAGACAAAACAAACAGAGCATGGTTTCCTGTTAATACCATAAAGCTGCTGCTTTTTTTTTTTTTCAAAAAGCTTCTTGAAAGGAGAGATACATAAATAATTTCAGTAAAAAGGCATAACTGCTATGATACCATACTCTAAATCCTGAAGAAATATGTGGATGGCTTTGCAAGGATGTCTGTAAAAACACTCACTGAGCAGTAATCAATTCATGGTTGAATTCAGACATATCTTAAATACTAATATTCATGATGTATATTATACCCCATTGCTAAGAGGTCAACCTGGTATTCCATTGCAGAAATTTAAGGACCTGACATATTGTTACTCTGAGAGCCATTCCACACTTCAGCATTCCCATCCATTGAGATGGATCTAAAGGTATGTTAAAATGTTTCACCAAAAAGAAGTTTCAATTTGCTCTAGTTAAAAAAAAAGATAAAATTTTAAAAGAGGACTCAGAATTCTGCACAAGAGACATTCAGACAGGTGTGCTAGGAAGAATTCTCTTCTGAAGCAGATAAACGATTAGTCCTGCTGGGGAGTTTAAATTTTGTATCTTTAAACTTTTAAAACCACATGTCATGTACAATAATTTTAGATACATTATGTTGATCAGTGTTAAAATACCAAACTACTCTTTTTTAACCTAGTAAGTAATTGATTCAGCTGTTTTCATGGTTTGTGGTGAGAAAAAAAATGTTTCTTTATAGTCTATAGAAAAAAAGATTTCTTTATGAAGGACTTGAGATAGGTATCTTGGAGATCTGTCATTGCTACTGCCACAAAAATAGGCAACAGAGTAGAAAAGATTTATGGATAGAAGAGAAAGAAAGGGAGAAAGAGAAAAAGAAAGAAAGGTTCATATGAGTAAAAGGCTACACTGCTATGATATTGAATAAAAAGGTAAAAGAGGAGCAGCTCAATAGTTCAGTTAATACACAGAAGCTTGAAGAATAAGAGAGACCTCAAAATGCATGGAAAAAGAAATAGAAGAGATTAATAAATGAATAAGGAATAAGAGTGGTGAGCAGACAGGGAGAAGAGGGTCAGAAACCCAGATGGTAAAATAGCCAAGGTGCAGAAAAAACATGTAGCAAGAAGGATTTTTTTTTTTTTTAAAGAGAAGGAGGTAACAGTTTTGTTGATGACCTCCAGTTCTAGTCAATTCAGTGAGAGGAAAATCTGCCTAACTGGAAATTCAAACAGTTAAAGTTTTAACTGGAATTATTTTGAAATAAGAACGTATTTTCCCAGTGCACACTGAATATTTTATAACTTTTCATAGAGGTTATCACAGCTTTTCAATGCTATATAGAAAACCAATTTCAGGGCTTGAAGGTGTCATGGACATCATCTGTTAGTGCAACGACTACTTTTCAAATAAAGCAATTTAAGTCTAGAAGGGCACCCTACAGTCTGTAGCTCAGCTTATGGCAAAACCAGCAACAGAATCAGGCACTAATCTCACTTCAGGACTCTTCTCATTAGGTCGCCCCACACTTCCTGATGGTCTGTCACTGCAGCACGTAAGTGACGACAGGATCTGAGGGGTTGGGGATGTGACTGTGATCTGTTTTAATCCTTATGATAAATCCTACAGCTGCGAGGCTAGCTTCTAAGAGTCACACAGGACCCCCAGCCTCACTATAGCGATGGTGAAGTTGGTCTCTCATTTTTAAGCTTAAAAATAACTAAGGACTAACTACTTAGTTACTGTGGTTTTATAATCATTTTCTTTATATGATTTCCTGGATGAATTAAAAACATTTGGACTGAAAATATCAATGTTAACTTTTGCAAGGAAGAGTTTAAAAATTACTGCTTAACTTAAAAAATACACTTCTAAGTAAGTGAAGTGTCTAACCCCAAGTTTACAGGAAGAAACATGGAATAAAAACGGATAAACTACAATTTAAAGTCACAGTCTTGATACCTTCATATTAGATGCCTCAGTTTCCAGTTTTGTAAGATGATTGGAATTATCTTCTAGCTCTTGTCGAAGATTTGAGTTCTCCATCTTCAGGGCCTCAACTTGCTTTAACAACTGATCATATGAAGCTGCAGCCATCCTTGGCTACCCCTGGACCTATAAGGTTAAAAAGGATTTTGAAATTCACTACTGAAAAATAGAGTGGCTGCTTGTTACAAAGAAAGGGATAAAGAAACAAAACCTCCAGACATTTAATAAGAGCTGTGTTAATGTAGCGGTTTCAGTCTCAAAACAACATTGTGCCAGCGGCAGCATCTTTCTGAGAAGATGAAACACCGAGGTTTTAAAGACAAATAAGATTTAAAACAGAAGAGAGCTTCAGTAGTGTTTGAAAAACACCTGCCTTTTCACAGGCGGGTAAGATTTCTATCAGGTTAGAATTTTTTCGAGGTTTCAGAGATACTTTTAATGGTCTTACAGACAGGATTTAGGAAATGCAGTTATTGATAAGAAATATATTTATATTGGTCATATTAATTTACTTCTGGATTTTGTCCAATAGTCACACAATTTTATAGCCCAAATGGATTAATGAGATTAGGTATATGCAGTCTACCACTTTTCATTTGATAAAAGGCTAGTCTTAAAACATTATCCATGGGGAAATACGAAGTTCCAAGAAGGCCTCATTAAAAAGGTGGTCATTTAACAAAATAGACACAAGGGAGAAGACTGGATTGAGACTTCAAATCTTTTGGAAAGAAAGATGATAATAATTGCTAATATAAAATTCTATAACATTTATCCAAAAGGATGAATATAATAGGCCATGCTATGGCATATGTATCACAGGACCCACTGTGCGCACATTGAGGCTGAAAGACACTTGAAAAAAACGGATGATTTTAGGAGACTGTCAAAGAGAAGTGAAGCAGAGGCTGGCTATTAATAACATTACCATGAAAGAAGAGGGGAGAAAAGAAAGATATAGAGGACAGTCAGGTAATAAGAGGTCCTTGGCCTGAACAATTAGAGAATGCTAGAAGTTATGTTCAGACTAACGAAGTTCCAAAGACCCAGATCCTCTTTGTAGTTTAATTTCTATGGAATAAATAAAATTCTACCTATCTCTAAGAGTTAAAAAGTATAACAGAGTTTGTACTCAAACAATACTTAATAGATCTGGACATTAAAAAAATGTTTCTGCAGTAAAAATCCATGATACGAAATAAGGCAGACAAATTACAACACTGGCCAGTCATGACAATACTGTAGTTCAGCAACTGGAAGGGATTCCCTAACAAGGGAAATCAAGTGACACAGGTCTCGTCTGTTCTCCAACAGCTAGGGACGATAAACCTGGTGCAACCCACTGTCAACTGAGGAGGAAACAGAGTCCTGGGTGGTGGAGATCACCCTGGAAAATCCTCATGACTGAAAAGAATGAGCACTAGACTTGTATTTGGAGACACGGGTCTTAATTTCAGTCTCGGTCACGCCTTTACCTTTGCCCCTGAATTTTAATTCATTTCACCATTTGTAAAATGGACATTTACTACCTTTTCTAATATAATTTACCAGAATATTGTTAGAATTGAGAAACAAAAGGATGGTCTAAAGATAAAAGTCCTGTGTAAGTTATATGATGAAAATACACTTGAAACGTAACTTCTTTAGTAAGACCTAAGGTTAATCTACTGTTATAAGCCTCAGTCCTCTGACCAACGGACAAGAGGTGAACTCTTTTGAAAAAGGACTGAGAAGGTATATCAGAAACAAAGGAGAAATTCACAGGTGGGATCACTTATCTGTTTTGTGTGCATGCATGCTCAGCTGTGCCTGACTCTTGGCCACTCCATGGACAGCAGCCCACCAGGCTCCTCTGTCCCTGGGATGATCCAGGCAAAAATACTGGGGTGGTTTGTCATTTCCTCCTCCAGGGTATCTTCCTGACCCAGGGATTGAACCCCAGTCTCCTGCATCTCCTGCATTGGCAAGTGGTTTCTCTACTACTGAGCCACCTGGGAAGCCTTATCTATTTTATACCGTACCACTAATAAGCATCTCTACAAAGACACAGCACATTAAAAATCACGTGACAAAGGTGGGAATCTGACAGCATTTAGTAACATAAGCCCTAAAATTCCTCATTCCAAATAAAATCCTAACAGGCAATTTTCCACTAAAATAGTATGAATAAGAGAAAAAGTAATAATACAGGGAAAGAGAAAATTACCGGAATTATGTTAAGACACAGAGGTTATAACCATACACAATCACAAAAAAAGCCAGATGGGCAAAATGAGCAAGAGACTACTACAAGTGCTCTTTATTGGAACAAAAAAGAATTCAACCCTTTAGGTGGACAATTAAAACATTCCATCATTTTTTTTTTCTCTCCCTCCAGAATCAAAACATTTAAGTCATTTCTGCTTTAGAAAGCAGGATGTTTTCATATAATTTTATGAGAAAAATAAGATGTTTCGAGGTAATACTTTGCCTTATGTCCTTTTAATATGTTGCAGCCATACCTAAGACAAAATTGCTTAATGCAAAATTTAAAAAAATCATAAATAGAAAGCCTTTTAAACAATCACAAGAATTTCATACAAAATATATCGTAAATGCAAACCACTCAGCATCATTAAAAAAAAAAAAAAAAAAAAACCTCAAAATTTATCTGATGAAATGGAAAAAATCTCTGACTCTTTCACATTACTGAGAATACACAGAGATCTAAATATGCTTTTCAGTAAGTGAAAGGGTTAGTTGCTCAGTCCTGTCCAACTCTTTGGGAGCCCATGGATTGTAGCACGCCAGGCTCCTGTTGATGGAATTCTCCAGGCAAGGATACTGGAGAAGGGAGTCATTCCCTTTTTCAGGAGATATTCCTGATCCAGGGATCAAACTCAGGTCTCCTGCATTGCAGGTGGATTCTTTCTGAGTCACCGGGAGTCAGGGTATGCACTAAAGAGATTCTCATCCCTTAAGAGTAGGGTAGGGGAGAAGAAAGTAAAAGGACTGTTATTTAGACTTGTATCCACATGTTCACTGGAAACAAATTCACAAGGATCCTAAGAAATTAATGCAAGGAGGCAGAAAAATTTAGGTAGGTAAGGGATACTCAATTAGAATTAAATCTGAAAGATTCTTTATTATAAATTAAGAAGTTTGGGATTTTAAAAAAAATTAGCTAAACTGCTTTTATTCTTTTGATTTAATGAATTTTAAAAAAAGATGTATCTGTCAGTACTGTTAGATGGTAATGAAAAAAGAAGAAAACATCAATACAAAAAGAAACCAAAAGAATCATAAAAGACTACTTTGCTCAAGTCTATATAAACAAACTTGAAAACTAAATGAAATAGATAATTTACTAGAAAGTGTATTTTATCAAAACTAACCACAAGAGAAGGAAAATCTAAAATTTACAACAAAAATCACTGTTGTAAAATTGATATCATTCAGCACATTAATAGAACTACACAGAAGAAAAACATGCCAAAGTGATGAAAAGACACTTTAAAAATTCAATGCCCATTCTTGTTGAAAATATTGGATATAAAAACACACTTTTTTAACACAATATATTTCAGCCCCACAATAAGCCAGCACCACCCAATGAGGAAATACTAGATACACTATATTACTAAAGTCAGGGAAAGCCCCATTTTTACCACTATTACTCGTTTTATCAGTCAACACAGAGAATGAAATTAGAAAGGAATACTACTGGCAGGGGTACAATGAAATAACTAGAATATCCAAAAGAACCAACTGAATATTACTACAACAAGATACTCTAGTAATTTAGTGAAGTATAAAACATATAGAAATCCTTCCTTTACATGTACAAAGAGAAACCAGATAAAAGATAAAATGGAAGAAAAGATCTTATCTATAATTTAAAAAAACAGGCATAAACTGAATAAAGAGTTCAAAACACGTGTGAGGAAAACTATGGAACATTTCTGAGAGACACAAAGGTAGATTTCAACAAATGGAAAGACATATGTTGTTTGCGTACTAAAGATTCAGTATCATAATGATGTCATTTCTCCCTGAGTTAATTTTGCATGGTCCTAATATAAATACTATATAAAATTTTTTTATTTTGTTTTCTACAGCTAGACAACTGAAAAAGAAAAAAAAAAAAGCAACAAAAGGGAAAATATGAAAGGAAGAGCAAGAGTATACCTGCTGCTTCTGCTGCTGAGTCGCTTCAGTGGTGTCTGACTCTGTGCGACCCCATAGATGGCAGCCCACCAGGCTCCCCCGTCCCTGGGATTCTCTAGGTAAGAACACTGGAGTGGGTTGCCATTTCCTTCTCCAATGCATGAAAGTGAAAAGTGAAAGTGAAGTCGCTCAGTCGTGTCCGACTCTTAGCGACCCCATGGACTGCAGCCTACCAGGCTCCTCCGTCCATGGGATTCTCCAGGCAAGAGTACTGGAGTGGGCTGCCATCGCCTTCTCCGAAGAGTATACCTACATCATATTAAATTAATGCTGCAAAGCCATTACAAGTAAAACAGTATGAAATTAAATGTACTGTATCAGTAAGCTAATTTCTTAGTTCTTATCATTATACTATGGATATGTAAGATGTTAACATTAGGAGAAACTAACTGAAGAGTACATAGGAACTCTCTTATTTTTCTAACTTTTATAAGTACAAAGTTATTTAAAAATAAAAAGGCTTTAAAAAGCTATGAAACTGGCAGATGAAGAGATCAACCAAAGGAACGCATTTAATTCCAGTAGTATATGTGAAGTTAGTCATAATAAAGGCAGCATCTCAAAGACAGGTCAGAAGATGGACTTTACACAAGCGGCCAGGGCAGCAGGACAGCCACGAGGACACATGCAGTGGCGTCCACTCCTCCCCTACACGTTAGGGCGGGCTACAGGAGGACAGGGGCGCAAATGCTGAAGGACACCATACAGCATTTAGATGAGAGAAAAGAGCTGTGCTTTCAATTAAAAATGCTGAAATGGAATACACCCTCTTCCAAGGAGGCTATTATAGAGCAATGGACATTTTAATTTTAACTTATTTGTGAAAGGGTAAGGCACATGGAAGGCCTGCTGGACCTCTGAAATGATTGTCTATTACTAGAATAGGGGTAATAAATCAAGTTCTTAGGTTACATCAAACAAACGGGAAAGGTTTTTACTGGGTATAAAAGTATAACTACTTTTAATTAAACAGGATACATCCATGCAGTGGAATATTACACTGGCATTAAAAAAATGAGGTTGATGTAAAAACAAACAAAAAGAAGAGAGAAAACAAGAGAGTATAGATCACTATGTCTCATACTGTTCATTCTTTTCTAGTAAAAAATAAAAGGGTTGTAAAAAGATAAAGGCAGAGGAAGCAGAGATCAAATTGCCAACATCCGCTGGATCGTCGAAAAAGCAAGAGAGTTCCAGGAAAACATCTCTTTCTGCTTTATTGACTATGCAAAGCCTTTGACTGTGTGGATCACAATAAACTGTGAAAATTCTGAGAGATGGGAATACCAGATCACCTGACCTGCCTCTTGAGAAACCTATTTGCAGGTCAGGAAGCAACAGTTAGAACTGGACATGGAACAACAGACTGGTTCCAAATAGGAAAAGGAGCACGTCAAGGCTGTATATTGTCACCCTGCTTATTTAACTTATATGGAGAATACATCATGAGAAACGCTGGGCTGGAAGAAGCACAAGCTGGAATCAAGATTGCCGGGAGAAATATCAATAACCTCAGATATGCAGATGACACCACCCTTATGGCAGAAAGTGAAGAGGAACTCAAAAGCCTCTTGATGAAAGTGCAAGTGGAGAGTGAAAAAGTTGGCTTAAAGCTCAACATTCAGAAAACGAAGATCATGGCATCTGTTCCCATCACTTCATGGGAAATAGATGGGGAAACAGTGGAAACAGTGTCAGACTTTAATTTTTTGGGCTCCAAAATCACTGCAGATGATGACTGCAGCCATGAAATTAAAAGACGCTTACTCCTTGGAAGGAAAGTTATGACCAACCTAGATAGCATATTCAAAAGCAGAGACATTACTTTGCCAACAAAGGTCTGTCTCGTCAAGGCTATGGTTTTTCCAGTGGTCATGTATGGATGTGAGAGTGGACTGTGAGGAAGGCTGAGTGCCAAAGAACTGACGGTTTTGAACTGTGGTGTTGGAGAAGACTCTTGAGAGTCCCTTGGACTGCAAGGAGATCCAACCAGGCCATTCTAAAGGAGATCAGTCCTGGGTGTTCTTTGGAAGGACTGATGCTGAAGCTGAAACTCCAATACTTTGGCCACCTCATGCAAAGAGTTGACCCACTGGAAAAGACTCTGATGCTGGGAGGGATTGGGGGCAGGAGGAGAAGGGGACACAGAGGATGAGATGGCTGGAGGGCATCACCGACTCGACGGACATGAGTTTGAGTGAACTCCGGGAGTTGGCGATGGACAGGGAGGCCTGGCGTGCTGCGATTCATGGGGTCGCAAAGAGCTAGACACGACTGAGCAACTGAACTGAAAAAGATAAAAATGTCATTGAAAGGATATACAAAAGTACACTGACGGCCTCTGGAAAAGTCTCAGCTCTGCTGAGAAGATGCCTTC
This sequence comes from Bubalus bubalis, assembly GCF_019923935.1. Classification (NCBI taxonomy): domain Eukaryota; kingdom Metazoa; phylum Chordata; class Mammalia; order Artiodactyla; family Bovidae; genus Bubalus; species Bubalus bubalis. The sequence goes on along the minus strand of NC_059167.1, from coordinate 101,421,927 downwards.
CTTTTCATTGTATACCTTTTTGTAAAGTTTGAAGATCAGAGCAAAAGGTTGGTTTTTTGAAAAGACTGAATGTTAGAGACAGACAAGATCTCAAACATATAAAGTGAACAACATTCAAAGGTGGGGGGAATTGACTCAAGAAGAAATAGATAATCTTAATAGTTCCAAAACTATTGAAAGCTGGAGGAGGTAAATGTTTCCCCTTTCCTCTGTCCAACACAAAAAATTACCAGATTCAAATGGTTTTATAAACACCTTCTACCAAACATTTGAGAAACGTATCATTCTAAACTTATGCAAACTTTTCCAAGAATAAAAATCAAGGAAATACTCCCCAACCCATTCTATGAGGCTAATATAGTCATGATATAAAAGTCAAAGGTACTGTGAAAAAGATAATCATAGGCTAATATCACTTATGAATACTGACACAAATACCCTAAACAAAGTGTCAGGAAATAAAACACAAAAGTATAAAGAAACTTTAGCAGAATCAAGCTGAGTTTACTCCAAGAATGCAAAGATGGTTTAGCACTGGATGATTTATATGTGTCATTCACTTCATTAAAACATCAAAGAAGAAAAACCATACGATCATCTCAAAAAAGAACAAACATTTGGAAAAAGTCATTACTTAAAAACTCAATGAACTGGAAACAGAGAAGCTGTCAAAAACATTAAATGTCATTCTTAATATTGAAATACTAGAGGCATTATCTTTAAAATCAAAAGCATGATAAGGATTCTCTACTGTTACATCATAATCCTGGAAGTTCTAATTAGGACAGGAAATTTTTTAAAAGGAAATAATAATTGAAAATGAAGAAATAAAACAAAAATCTCAAGAAATATGAAACTTTAACAAGTCAGATTAAAAAAAGTAATTCTGTACCTCACCTATTTTTAATTCTTTTCTCTTTATTTAACAACCAATAGAGGTATTTATTCTCCATTCTACTTCTCTTCCTCTTTTCTACTAAAGCCAGGTAGATAGCGATAATCAGTCTCCTATCTGCTCTCTTCTTTCCCCACCCCTTCCTTTCCTCTGCATTCTGTAAACGGCTACATTCATTGGCCGGACTCTGTTATTAGTCCGTTCCAAGTGAGGGCAATTCCAAGATGGCGACCAAAATTACCTGGAACAGAGGTTGCATAATTTTCTGCAAGGGCTGGATAATAAGTCTTTGTAAATGATATGATTTCTGTCGCAACTACTTGACTTTGTTGCTGTAGCACAAAAGCAGCCACAGACAATACACAAATAAATGCACATGACTGTGTTCCAATAACACTGTTTTCAAAAACAGCAGCAATTTGCTAACTCCTGGCCCAAAGCATTAATTCACAATTCTGGTTTCCAAGCTCCTTAAGGTAGCCCACATAATTTCAAAGGCTATTGAGAAATTTCAAAATTAGTATTTTACTATTTATTTATTGGCTGTACTATGCAGTCTGCAGAATCTTAATTCTCAAACCAGGGATTGAACACGGGCCCACGGCAGTGAAAGCACCAAGTGCTCATCACTGGACTAGTAGAGAATTGCCTAGTATTTTTTTCTTAAAGAAGAAGTAATCTGAAAAGAGACCTAGGAAGTCTTAAGGACTTGATGTTTCAGTAATCATTTTTAATTTCCATGATTTCTTCCTCTTCCAGAACTTTGTTACAATATTGATCCGGACCCCTTCATTCTGCGACACTGTCAGCATGTACTCTTTTAATTGTTTTTGTTAGTATCACTTCACAATGAGGTCTTAAGAGAAAGAAGTGATAAACGCAAGTGATTTTTAACTCACTAGCTTGTATCAGAAATTACTTTTTACATTAAGATTTTTAATTCATTTAGAATTTTTATTTTATACTATGAGTGGTTTAACTGAATTGACTCTCATACAAATAACCAATTACAGAATGATTAAAACATTTCTTTTTCACTGAACTATGTTAAATTCTCATATATATATAGAAACGTAACTGTACTACATTTATATTAATTTGAAATAGATTAAAAAATCTTACCTCAGTCAAGAATAATTCGATCAAATTTTCTTTTTTTTTCCCCAAGAAAAGGCCCTGTGCATTTTGTATCAAATTGATTTCCAGCTTTTTTGTTATTTGATTTGCCATGAGTGAAACACCAATATTGCTAGTACCAGTATTATTTTATATAATACATACCTTTTATGGAACCACCTTATCCAATTATTCTATGAATTCTAACAGTCTTTTCCTATAAATTTTCTGGGTATGTAATCATATAATCTATAAGTAGTGATAATTTTGTCTTTTCTTTCCTAATAATTAGACCTCATTTCTTTTTATCTTATTGTTAGCTTGAATCAACTTCAAAATAATATTTTAACAACACTGGTCTTATTCCTGATTTTAATAGGAATGATTTCATAATTCACCATTTAAAAATCTTACTCTTAAGATTTCAGTAAATATTTTTAACAAATATTTTTAACATTCAGCCATCTTCCTTTTATTTAAAAAAATTTTTAGGAGTGGCTTCTAAATGACTTTATAGCACGTTTTGATAATGCACCAGTCAGTTCAGTCGCTCAGTTATGTCTGACTCTTTGCGACCCCATGAACTGCAGCATGCCAGGCTTCCCTGTCAATTACCAACTCCCAGAGCTTACTCAAACTCATGTCCATTGAATCGGTGATGAAATCCAACCATCTCATGCTCTGTCTATCCCCTTCTCCTCCTGCCTTCAATCTTTCCTAGAACTGGGGTCTTTTCCAAGTAGTCAGGTCTTCATATTAGGCGGCCAAAGTACTGGAGCTTCAGCTTCATCATCAGTCCTTCCAATGAATATTCAGGACCGATTTCCTTTAGGATGTCTCCTTGCATCTCCTTGCAGTCCAAGAGACTCTCAAGTCTTCTCCAACACCACAGTTCAAAAGCATCAATTCTCTGGTGCTCAGCTTTCTTTATAGTCCAATTCTCCTATCCATACATGACCACTGAAAAAACCATAGTTTTGACTAGACAGACCTTTGTTGGCAAAGTAATGTCTCTGCTTTTGAATATGCTGTTTAGGTTGGTCACAGCTTTTCTTCCAAGGAGCAAGTGTCTTTTAATTTCATGGCAGCAGTCAACATTTGCAGTGATTTTGGAGCCCAAGAAAATAGTGTCTCTCACTCTTTCCACTGCTTCCCCATCTATTTGCCATGCAGGGATGGGATAGGATGCCATGTTCTTAGTTTTCTGAATGTTGATCTTTAAGCCAACTTTTTCACTCTCCTCTTTCACCTTCATCAAGAGGCTCTTCAGTTTCTCTTCACTTTCTGCCATGAGGGTGGTGTCAACCACATATCTGAGGTTATTGATATTTCTCCTGGCAATCTTGATTCCAGCTTGGCATTTCTCATGATGTACTCTGCATATAAGTTAAATAACCAGGGTGACAATATACAGCCTTGACGTACTCCTTTTCCTATCTGGAACCAGTCTCTTGTTCCATGTCCAGTTCTAACTGTTGCTTCCTGACCTGCATATAGGTTTCTCAAGAGGCAGGTCAGGTGGTCTGGTATTCCCATCTCTTGAAGAATTTTCCAGTTTGTTGTGATCCACACAGTCAAAGCCTTTGGCATAGTCAATAAAACAGAAGTAGATTTTTTCTGGAACTCTCTAGCTTTTTCGATGAGCCAGCAGATGTTGGCAATTTGATCTCTGGTTCCTCTGCCTTTTCTAAATCTAGCCTGAACATCTGGAAGTTCTTGGTTCACATACTGTTGAAGCCTGGCTTGGAGAATTTTGAGCATTACTTGGCTGGTGTGTGAGATGAGTGCAATTGTGTGGTAGTTTGAGCATTCTTTGGCATTGCCTTTCTTAAGGATTGGAATGAAAAGGGACCTTTTCCAGTCCTGTGGCCACTGCTGAGTTTTCTAAATTCGCTGGCATATTGAGTGCAGCACTTTCACAGCATCATCTTTTAGGATTTGAAATAACTCAACTGGAATTCCATCACCTCCACTAGCTTTGTAGTCATGCTTCCAAAGGCCCATTTGACTTCAGACTCCAGGATGTCTGGCTCTAGGTGAGTAATCACACCATCGTAGTTATCTGGGTAATGAAGATCTTTTTTCTATAGTTCTTCTATGTATTCTTGCCATCTTTTCTTAATATCTTCTGCTTCTGTTAGTTTCATACTGTTTCTGTCGTTTATTGTGCCCATCTTTGCATGAAATGTTCCCTTGGTATCTCTAATTTTCTTGAAGAGATCTCTAGTCTTTCCCATTCTACTGCTTTCCTCTATTTATGATAAGACATAACTATACGGTTTTCCTTTTAATTTGCTGATGCTGTCAGTTACCATATTTTCTCATTTTGATCCATCCTCCATTCCTGCAATAAACCCTACCTGTTCATATTATTAATTTTACTACTTTGTTCATTGCTCAGTATTTCATGTGGAATTTTTATGAAAGAAGTCACAATATGACTGAAAATTTTCCACTAGTTTAAATTACGGATTTAAATTAACTTTATGCTAATTGTATATGGTCTAGAATAGTTTGAAAAACAGCTTATCTAGTCTTTGAAAGTCAGCTAGAATTCAGATCACCAGGTGCTTGTTTAGATGAAAGATTTTTGAGTATTTAAAATTTTCTTCTGTTGTTAAGCCTTTTCATTCCTTCTTCATCTTCCTGTGTCAATTTGATTCATTAACAGTTCACCCATAAATTATCCATTTCCTCTAGATTTTCAAGCATAAGCAAAGTGCTGTATATAGTCTCTTTAAAATTTGTCTCCTTTCCCATTCATGCTTTTTATCTTTTGTTCCTTTAACCCGGCTTTACAGGGTTTCATCTATTTTACTCATCTTTAACTCCTCCCCAATCCACTTTTAGTGTTATATATTCTTTCCACTATTTTGTATTCTATTTTATTCATTTCTGAATTTATCTTTACTAATTATATCCTCTTATTTTCCACTGTCTTATTTGTTCTTTATTGTTATTTAAATTGAGCAGTAATTAACTTACTGTCTTTATTTCCATGTTCATTTGTCAGTTTTTTCTTTAATAATAATAATTTAAGGTATAATACTAACTTTCTTCTCGGTATAGCTTTAGCCATATTTCATAGGTTTTAGTATTAAGTATTTCCCTCTTTATTTCTTGATAATTTATAATTCCAATATTGACTTCTTCTTTGACTCAAGGGTACTTAAGATTTTTCTCAATTATTAGCTATATAAAATGACCTGTGAGTCATCTTTTTCTTGCCACTGATTTATTGTTTATTAGACTGACTGGAGACTGCTGCCTACAAATGCTATTATTTTGAATTTTTAAAAGTTTGCCTTGTAATCAAGAACATGACTAATTTTCATAAATATCTGACTGAAATTTTTAAAAAAGGAAAAAGTGTATAAAGTTGTAAAACAGGTATATAATATGCTAATACCTGTTTATATTATTCAGATCCTCTGTATATCTGCTAACCTTTCTACTGGATGAAATGTAGAAAGTCTACCGTTTATTGCATATTTACAATAGGTCATATAAGTGCCATATACATATCTATGTGTGTATGTGTGTGTGTAGTTTAATCTTCACCAACTGTGAAGTAGGTATCACTTCCTATTTTAGAGTTAAGGAAGATGGGACTTCAAAAATGGCAAGTAACTTTCCTAAAAACACAGATCAAATGGCTGAGTCAGAATTTAAAGTCATATTTGTTCTCAATGCTCAAGCTCCTAAGACCATGCTCCTACCTCTATGTAGCTTTCACGATCTAGTGTACTTAATACCAGTCTTCGTTCCACACTTATTTTCTATTAAGTTCCAAAATAACCCCTCTCTTTAACTAATTCCCTCTTCACTCTTCCATACAAACTATTTTGTACTTCTGCTCAGAATTCATCTCCTTTTTGAATGCCCCATCCTTTCCCCCCTCTGCTTTGGTATACCTTAAAGCCCAATTCTGTTTCCTCACATAAAAACCTTCCTAAATTTGTATCACAAGTCATAGGGGAAAACAATCTTACTTAAAACTGGCAAAAAAAAAAAAAAAAAAAAAGGGCAAAAAATGAATGTACTCAGGAATTATTGTATGCTTAAAGAATCATATTGGCTATGACTATGACATCAGCTACTAATGTTTAAATGTCACTTTAAATTGCTATTTTTTTTAAACAATAAAAATATCTGTTTCCCACAAGCCATTAATGAGTCTTCCTGTTAATTGTTCAGTAAATACAACTTGGTTTAACTGTTTTCTAATTATTCCATTTTACTTTGGCAAGTTTTGTTTCCCACCTTTACTTTTTTTTGGTATTACTTTTAAAAAATTTTTATTTTTTTAATTTATTAATTTTAATTGGAGGCTAATTACAATATTGTATTGGTTCTGCCATACACTGACACGAATCTGCCATGTTGTTTTCCACCTTTAAGACAAGGTTTGTATCTAATAGTTTTGTGATTCCTGAAATACTCAGTGCAAGTCAGAAAAAGATAAATACATGCAAGAATAAACAGCCACAGAGAGCAAAGAAGAGTAAAAAGAGGGCACAAATTCAGAGACTGTCCAAGATGACTTTCCCATTAAAAAAGTAAGATGATAGGTTTCTTTCTGTACAATTCAAATCAAGAAATATTTGAAAACTAATTATTCCCAAGACACCATGCAAATATTACAGGGAAGTTTTATGGGGTGAATCAGGTTTTGCAAAATATGTTGAGTCACAAGTAGCTATTCCCTGGACCTTGTGAAAAATGGCCTCACTTGGAAACAGGATCTTTGCAGATATAATCAAATTAAGATAAGGTCCTATGGGATTAGGACTGGCCCTAAACCCAATGACTGGAATCCTTAAAAGTAGGCCACGTGAAGAAATGAACAGAGACACAGGGAAAATGCCAAGCGACAACGGGGGCACAGACTGGAGTGAGTCAGCTGCAACCCAAGGAACGCCAGAGAATGCCAGCAACCACCTCGAGCCAGGGAGAAAGGCGGGGAACAGAGTCTCACAGTCTCTAGAAGGTTTCAACTTGGCCGACACTGTGACTTTGTACTTCCAGCCCCAGTCCTGTGAGAGAGTCCATTTCTATGGTTCTAATCCACGAGTATGTGGAACTCTGTCACAGCAGCTCTGTAGCACTAAAAAGATAAACTGACATGTTCCTTATTCTCAGTATCTTCTGATCTAGCAAATGGATAATATGCCAGTAGAAAGGGGAAACAGGTTCCATATACAAATAAATCAGACATTCTTCTCATCTTACATTCCCGTGGCTCATTTTAACTGCAGTCACTGCTGCGCCCAGCAGCTCCTGGCAAGACAGAAACTCACAGCACACTGACTGCACCAGGCGTCCTTTGCTTTTTGTTCCAGGATCTCTGTGACACCCCAGTGTGGGTCCCCAACATTCATGCATGTACAGCCTATGTACGATTGAACACGAGTTGGGACTGAAGGGGAACGGGAGCTAGTACGTATAATCCTTTTCCTTAGGCAAACAATTTTATACCGCTCCTCTGAAAGTCCTGGCTTTCCAAGTTGTCTTGGTGATCAACTTGAGAACACATACTGGCTGTACCTCTTCACTCTTTAACATTTTCTAAGCCACTATTCTTGTTCCTGGATCACTTCATAAAGCAAGTATTTCACACAAGTCTTGTCTCAAGATTCCGACTCACAGGAGACTCAGGCACACAAATTGTTATTGTTGTTTAGTCATTAAGTCGTGTCCAACTCTTTTGCAGTCCCATGAACTGTAGCCTGCCAGGCTCCTCTGTCCATGGGATTTCCAGGCAAGAATACTCGAGTGGGTTGCCATTTCCTTCTCCAGGACATCTTCCCGACCCAAGGATCGAATCTGTGTCTCCTGCTTGGCAGGTGGATTCTTCACCACTGAGCCACCTGGGAAGCCCCAAGATACAAATAACTGACAATTCAAAGGCAAGTTTGGGTTCAAGAGACTGACAGAGTTTATGAGAGTCACACCTTGCTTAGACAATTGGAGGTAATTGCATAAATGTGGCCTGGAACCACACTGTGGCTAAGTAACATCACAGTGTGAGGAAGAAGAGGTTCGGATAGAGAGTACCCACAGAAATGGTGTAACAAGACTCAAAGGTACAGCCACACTGCTTTAATGTTTCTCAGCTTCTATTCTAAACAATGTCAGAAGTAGCTAATATACCAGCATAAATCAAATGATAATAAAACCAAGACCCTAAAAATAGCTAGTGGAACATATATTTCAATATTCTTCAATGGATATCTGGTTACCATCTTAGTCATTATTATATACCATACTATAAACCAATTTGGTGAATGAAATGTGAATTTACTCAAAAAAGTAACATTCATTCACAAAAATAAAACTTAAAAAAAAAAAAAAAAAACCACTTCAGAATTACATGTGTACATCTGAAAAAAGAAAAAGAACTGTATGTGTATGCCCACAGTACAGCAGTCCCACAAACATGTCCATGTCCTAATCCCGGAAAGCACGGCTAAGGGGACTTTGTGGATGTGAACAAGAAAAGTTTCTTAATATTGGGAAAATTTCCTGAATAATGTGGGGAGACCTGCTGTAATCACAAGGGTTCTTATAAGAAGCAAAGAGAAAGTCTGAGTCAGAGGAGATATGAAGACAGAAACAGAGGGTCAGACAGAGGTTTACTATGTTGCTTGCATAAAGATGGAGAAGAGGCCATGAACCAAGCAACGCAGCTGGACTCTAGAAGCTGAAAAGAGCAGGTAAATGGACTCACCAAACAGACTCTGGAGAAAGCACAGCACTGCTGCTATCATGATTTTGGTCCAAGAAAACCATTTCAGACTTCTGATCCCCAAGGTTCTAAGATAATAAATTTGGGCTGTTTTAAACACTAAGTTTGTGATAATTTGTTACAAAAACAATATGAAAAATATCCTATAATCCAGTGATCCCTCTTCCAAGGATAAATTCCAGTGAAATCTCACCAGACATCAAGTGATCTTGAAATACATCCACAATTTCTTTGGCCTTATACCTTCAAACACTGGAGCTTAATCCATCTCCTCTTGGGTGGTCTAGACTAAGTGACTCACTGCTAATGAAGAGAATATGGCAGAAGTGATGGAGCATGACTTTCAAGACTATGTTGTGAAAGGCTTCCTTCCTGCTCTTTCTCTCTGGGATCACTGGGGGAAGCCAGTCGCAGTGTCATGGAGACTCTCAGGCAGGCCCTTAGAGCAGCTCATGGCAAAGAAGTGAGGCCTTCTGCCAAAAGTCAGGAGCAACAGACTATGAGTGAGCCGTCTAGAAGTGACTCCTCCAGTCTAGTCAAACCTCCGGACAACTGCAAGCCTGACTAACAGCTCAACTAACTTTATGAGAGACTGTGAGCCATATAACCAATTATGACATTCCTGAATTTCTACCCCAGAGAAACTCTGAAGTATTAAGGATTTCTTGTTTAAGTCACTAAGATTCGGGGTAATTTATTATATACCGATACGTTACTAAAATAATCTATAAGAAGTCCCATACAAGGATGCACACCATAGCAAAGTTTGTGGTAAGAGATCTGGGAAAAAAAAACCTTAAGGACCTTTCCATCTGACAAATATTACAGAACATTATATAGCAGACTTAGTACCACAAACTAGATGGACAGAAAGTAAAATAGATCTTAAAAAAAGCATGGAGGGACTTGGCTGGCAGTCCAGTGGTTAAGACTCCACGCTTCTAATGCAGGGGACATATGTTCACTCCCTGGCAGAGAAACTAAGATTACACATGCTGTGTGCGTGCGCGTGTGCTAAGTGACTTCAGCCGTGTTCGACTCTTTGCGACGCTATGGACTGTAGCCCACTAGGCCCCTGTGTCCATGGGATTTCCCAGGCAAGAATAGTGGAGTGGGTTGCCATGCTCTCCTCCAGGGAATCTTCCCAACTCAGGGATATAACCCACGTCTCCTGTAGTGCAGGCAGATTCCTTACCAATGAGCCACCAGGGGAAGCCCCATGTTGCATGTGGTAGCCCCCCCCAAATATTTTTTTAAATAGTATTAAGATTACTATTTTTTAAAATAGTATTAAGAAAATAAAAAAGAGTATTGAGTTAAAAATGTTAAAAAGTTATACAAATTAAAAACATAAATTTGGTACAATACCCCAAAGAAGCAAAAGTAGGAACCCAAAGAGGTATTTCCACATCCGTGTTCAGAGCAGCATTATTCATAAAAACCAAAAGATGAAAGCAAACCAAGTGTCCATCAAAAAATGAATGGATAAACAAATGTGGTATACACACTCTGGAATATTCAGTTCAGTTCAGTTGCTCAGTTGTGTCCAACTCTTTGCAACCCCATGAATTGCAGCACGCCAGGCCTCCCTGTCCATCACCAACTCCCGGAGTTCACCCAAACTCATGTCCATTGAGTCGGTGATGCCATCCAGCCAGCTCATCCTCTGTCATCCCCTTCTCTTCCTGCCCGCAATCCCTCCCAGCATCAGAGTCTTTTCCAATGAGTCAACTCTTCACATGAGGTGGCCAAAGTACTGGAGTTTCAGCTTTAGCATCAGTCCTTCCAAAGAACATCCAGGACTGATCTCCTTCAGAATGGACTGGTTGGATCTCCTTGCAGTCCAAGGGACTCTCAAAAGAGTCTTCTCCAACACCACAGTTCAAAACCATCAATTCTTTGGTGCTCAGCTCTCTTCACAGTCCAACTCTCACATCCATACATGACCACTGGAAAAACCATAGCCTTGACTAGACAGACCTTTGTTGGCAAAGTAATGTCTCTGCTTTTCAATATGCTATCTAGGTTGGTCATAAATTTCCTTCCAAGGAGTAAGCATCTTTTAATTTCATGGCTACAATCACCATCTGCAGTGATTTTGAAGCCCCCCAAAATAAAGTCTGATACTGTTTTCACTGTTTCCCCATCTATTTCCCAGGAAGTGATGGGACTGGATGCCATGATCTTAGTTTTCTGACTGTTGAGCTTTAAGCGAACTTTTTCACTCTCCTCTTTCACTTTCATCAAGAGGCTTTTTAGTTCCTCTTCACTTTCTGCCATTAGGGTGGTGTCACTGGAATATTATTCAGCCTCAAAAAAGGTGAAAATTCTGACAGATGCGACAACATAGATGAACCCTGAAGACTTATCTTATACAAGGTTCTAAGGGAAGTCAAATTCATAGGGAAAGAAAATGGAATGGTGGTTGCCAGGAACTGGGGAGGAGGAAATGGAGAATCAGTGCTTACTCAGTGGAGTTTCAGTTTGGGAATGTGAAAAAGAACTAGAGATGAGTTGTGTGATACATTCACAACAATAGTTAATGCCACAGAACTATACATACACATAAAAATGGTTGAGCAGGTAAATTTTATGTATGTATATTTTACCACAATTAAAAAAACCCTCATTAACTACAAAAAAGACACAAAATGCTGAACATTTCACAAGAATTAATGCATATTTAAGGACACATGTGAATGAGTGCCTATAAGGGGAGTGGGAATAAAGGGGTGCAAGCTTGCCTTGTGGGACTGATGATGTCATGATTTGATTTACAAAAATAATTTTCAAGAACATACCTAATACTTAACAAGTGAGATGTCACCTATACCAAAACAAGAAACGATCTGTGTAACTTTCCTTCTAACGTTACAGAAACCAAGAACCACAAATTGTTGACTATTACAGCTAGAAGATCTAGATATCACTGCATCTTTTACATTCAGGGCACTTAATACTTCAAAAGAAATTTAATTTCAGAATTATCTGCTATTCCAAGCAGATTTTACAAGGCATTGTGTTTCAAACAGCAAACTACCACATTTCTTGACGTTAGAAAACATTTTAGATAATACAAATCTTTAAAGATTGTAGGAGTAGCCAAAGCAGTGTTTTCAATGCAGTAGCAATAATATTTCAAATAGTTCTACTGTAAGTTTCTTGGAGGTTAGTTTCCATGTCTTGTACCTTTATACTGTCTGGCATTTAGTAGGTACTTAACTACGTAGTCGGAGAAGGCAATGGAACCCCACTCCAGTACTCTTGCCTGGAAAATCCCATGGACGGAGGAGCCTGGTAGGCTGCAGTCCATGGGGTCGCTAGGAGTCGGACACGACTGAGCAACTTCACTTTCACTTTTCACTATCATGCATTGGAGAGGGAAATGGCAACCCACTCCAGTGTTCTTGCCTGGAGAATCCCAGGGACGGGGGAGCCTGGTGGGCTGCTGTCTATGGGATCGCACAGAGTCGGACACGACTGAAGCGACTTAGCAGCAGCAGCAGCAGCAACTACGTAGTGACTGTATTTCCTCAAGTCATCTTCTCTACATCATATTACCCTATCCTATCCTGTGTACTAAGAAATTACACTCGGAGATTAGTAAAAAAACAAAGTGGGGGAGGTCAAAATTAAAGAAAACATTTAATATAAGAAGACTGCTAAATTATGTGAGATTACTTTTAAAAATAAGAGAAATGGCAAAAATCGAAAGAGCAAGGCATGAAAGACCACATTAACAGCTTTGATTCACTTCACAGACATACTTAGGAATATTTAACTTCTGAACTCCTCAATAGCTCAATTCTGACTATATCAATTGTTAAAGTGTTAGATGCTCAGTTGTGTCCAACACTGACACAACCCCATGGACTGTAGCCTGCCAGGCTCCTCTGTCCATGGAATTCTTCAGGCAAGAATACTAGAATGAGTAGCCATTTCTTTCTCCAGGGGATTTTTCCAACCCAGGGATCAAACCCAGGTCTCCTGCATTGCAGGCAGATTCCTTACCATCTGAGCCACCCATATTAATTAACAATGAATAATTTCAAAGACCACTAAAGCCAACAGTATAGTCTTATATTAGGTATTTCATAATGAATATAAAGGGAAAGAAATCAACTTTTCGTACTTTAGCTCTTTCTTATTTAATCCCCCTAAAATCTCAATCTAATACTATTCTGTTTAGCACAAGTATTAATTTGATTAATAAGACGATCTTTAAAAAGTATGTTATGAATGTCATTATGAAAACTGCTGCATCTCCACTTGCTTAGCTACCACGTATTTTACAAATTCACGTATTTTACACCATAGCTAAAAACTCAAAACCGAGATTTCTTTTTCATTCAGTGAATGATTTGTTGATTTATATTGCTTTTCAAGTAATTTCTGTTACATACTATTTTGTATGTTATGCACCAAGCGACATTATAAAATAGTTTTACAGAGTTAGAACAAAACAGAAGACTTACATTCTTTATGTCCTTATATACAATACATGACCTTGTATAAAGTCACAATATACGTAATTAGGAATAATCTATCATTTAAAATGAAAATCATGCTACACCGAGCTGTTTAGTAAAACAAAATAATTTATATAAAAATAAGAACCATAAACTCTCAAAAACTATACCAGAGTTCAAAGATATGAATGGCATTAGCTATTAAATTTCACTTAAATTTTTCTTTAACTTATTGGAAAAATATATCAAAGGATCTTCTAGAAAATTTAGATATACTACAAAAAACAAACAAATTTCATTTAAAAATTTAATATAACATCTTTAATTCTAAGTACAATTTTCATCAGATTTTAAAAAGAGATTCTAAGGACTACTAACCCTGACATACATGATTAATAATTCTTAGAGCAAAAATAGTTTTAAAAATAAAGAATAAAATTGCTTATTTATCAGTGAAAACCAGGCTAGTTTTATTCAAGTTCAATTCCTTATCTTGAAAAAAAATTTCTAAAACAAAAATTAAAGGTTCTTTCAAGACTTTCTAATACATAATAAACACTACTTAAGATACATTGACCCTGGGGTGCTTTACAAAGCCACTGCCATCCTGATCAGAGAGTAGGGAGGTGTGACAAGCTGGCTACCATAAATATACATAAAGATAAGACAGCATTTAAAACTATACTCAATCTGAAAACATGTTTTTAGACATTTAATGAAAGGAACAAAAAACAGTGCAATGAAAACACTTGATATCAAGAGTATATCTTATGAGTATTCACTAGACAGAAATATATCTAAAAGAAAAATCATGGTGCTTTAATTTGAAATATTTGCCTATAGACTTTATTCAATGATATCTAAAAGTGACCAAAGAGTAATATAAATACTTAATACAGATCTTAAATATTAAGCCTATGAAAAAATTTATCACAATAATTTTTCCCAAAGTAATTTACATTATAAAGTGATTTACTCTTGAATAACCTAATTAATAGCAGAAAGCTATGTTAACAAAGGAAAAGATCCACTGCTTCATACATAATTTATTAAGATTTCCTAAAGGATTTATCTGAAGCAAAGAATTTGAACATCTCTTCTGTGATACAGAATCCAAGTGTCTGATACATTCCACTGTCAAAACATTCATAGTCAGATATTCTTCCTACTTTTAAAAATCTAAATAATTTCTTCTATACAGGTTGTAATTATAAACCATGGCTTTTTATAAAAAGACTTCTACCAACAGCACTGCTGCAAGGGTTCTTACTCCTCTGCAGTTATCATTTCAGCCTGGGTGGGAGAAAGCATTGCTGCAGTCATTTGCAAAAAGGCACTAGGGTTGTGACTTCAAAGTAACAAAGGCACTGGTATCTTTTTGCCACCCTATTCACAGGCAGTTCACTCAGACCGTTTGCAAAGGCAGGCTCTTTGGTAACCAAAATTTCACCAATCAACCAAAGCCACCACTCAAGCTCTGCAGTACCTGCCTCCACTTCTTCCTCCTCTCCCAAGCTGCCCTTTCCACAAGGTTCACATCAGCCATCAGCAGCAGCTTTGTATCCCCTCTCTTGGCTACCACTGCATGTGTCCCTGTGGCCAGGGAGGAAAAGAAGCCTTTCAATGGGCTAGAGCTTTCGCCCCTGCCATGAATATGCTCATTCTTTGTTGTCCTCTACCCGTTTCCTTAGATACTGTTATTCCACTCTACTCTGTCAACAGGCATTATAAAAACAAAACCTCTTTCTAGCTTCAAAAACAGCTCTCTCTCGCCAGTCTCCCCTTAACACTCGTACCCCTCCCCCTTCTCCCTCTTCTGTCAAAAACCCAGGATCAGAAGCACAGGAAATCCATCTCCGGTGCTGCAGTAGGGGGAGGTGGGGGGAGACGCCCCTGCCTTTTCGCTTGGCGTGTAGACCCTGTGCCAAGGTAAGGCCATCGGCTTTAGACAGTGCAAGGAAAAATCGCCTCCCCCTCGCCACCCCCCCCGCCCCCCTTCCGCCCGCTCTCAACCCAGGCAGCAAGCTGGGCCAGCGCAGCTCCAGCACCTACCCCATTTCCGAGCCCAGCAGCACCTCCATCCCGTCTCCAGTGACACCCAGGCGGGCTGCGCCAATACAGCCACATGTCGGTCACGTGTGCGCGCGCGCAGCCAATCGGCAGGTCCCCGACGGGAACGGGAGCGCCCTGGTCCGCATCCAGCGATTACACAGCGGCTCCACGCGCCTCTTTCCGACTCGCACTCTGAACTCAAAGGGCAGCAGAGCAAGGGCCCCGCCCCGCCACACGGCTCCGAGCCCAGGCCGGCACCTAGCGCCCCTCGACTCTACCTCCGGGCCACCCACTGCAGCCGACGGAAGCTGACAAGCAGAAACAGTGGGGTGGGGGAGGTCCATGGGGCAGAAAAATTATTAGCACGAGATACTAGAGGTGGGTGGGTAACAAATTACATCTCATTCGTTACTTGCTAAGATTTACAGCTTTGCACCACAGAGAAAAAGAATTCTACTGAATGTATCAAAACAAATAATGTTACACTGCAAATCACCGATTTGCTAGGTAAATCACTGGAACTATGAATTAAAAACACAAGTTTCCAGAAAAGCTATGATGGCAGTACAGAAGAGTAGTTGAGACCAAAATCATGAAGTCACACAGTCTGGATTAAATCTGCTGCTCCTGTGATTTACTAGCTGTGTGACTTTAGTCACTTAAAGGCTCAGTGCTTTTAATTTCCCCCACAAAATGGGAATAGAAACGTTGGATAGAGGAGTAAATATATATGAAGCAGTATTCAGAACACATCCTGACACAGTAAATGCTATAAGTCACTACTAGTCTGTGACTTGAATATTTCAATGCAAATTCCACATTTCACTTAAATTTAACCAAGTAAAGCTTGAATTATTTTTTATTAGTTAGTAGGACAAAATCCAAATTGCCAAGGATTTAAACTGGATTTAAAATCTGGTTTAAAATGTGGGGGGTGGGGGGAATCAGTTTTCATGATCTATTTCAAATTTAAAAGAATATTTAACATTAGGTCTTTAAATGAAATATATTTATTATGATCTTAATTTTTCAAATTAATAGCAAGAAAAGCACTGAGCAAGCCATCAAACAGTGTATTTGGAGCAATTTCATTTTAATAAAAATGGTATAAATTAGAAAAGTAATGGACAAATAGCAAAATGCCCACAGATATACATAGAGTGGATATTCACAGCAGTTATGGAAGGTGGATTACGGAGTAATTTCTGCTTTTCCTTTCTGCTTTTGGATACTTTTTTCTTTTGTCTCTGTATTATAATGCTTATATAGCAAATACTCCCTAAATATTTGTTGAATGAACAAATGAAACACATATTATTAGTAATTAAGAAAAGTATATATAATAAATGAAAAGTTTAAATATATTTAGAAACACCTTCCCTTGATATTTGAAGTAAAAGAAACATTAATCAATTTGGTTCTGTCCTAAATATCTCTTTTGTCAAGATGACTTAGTTTTACAAAAGGCTTTCAAGACTCTCTTACTGAAAGTGCATGATTCATTGACTAGGACTTAGTCATCAACTATTTGTGACAAATTCAGAATAGATAATTCCTCATAAGGCCTAAAGCTTCTGGAAAGAAAAAGTACCCTTCTAAACACAGAATTTAAAAAGCTTTTAAAATAACTTCTTAGTACCCTAAGAAACAACTCCTGACTCTGACTATGAGTCAAGCTACTATTTAGTACACCAGTTTGTAGCCAAAGTATTTGTCTAAGTTTTTATTACATGTGTTATAAAAGTTAGTGATTCAAATGAAAAAATTTTACAGAAAGCTATGACCATTATACATTCATCAGTCAATATAATTCAAATCAAAAAACAAGCCAATCTTAACACTTTACAATGTTTTCAACTGAGTTTTTTTCAGTAAGATTTGCAAACCAGTTTTCTCAGCAATTCCACAAAAGTTTGATTTGCATTTTGTATAACAATATATTTAGCTATTTTAAAAAATTATTTATTTTTTTAACTGAAGGATAATTGCTTTACAATATTGTGTTGGTTTCTGCCATACATCAGCATGTATCAGCCATAGGTATGTTGGGGAAAGCACACTGAAACCGCCCACCCTGGCCAGGCACCATAGTAACCATTTGCATGAGTTGTTTTATGACAGGAGATCCTGATAAGGAATAGGGAACTAATAAGCCACCACCAACCCGAAGAGTTCGGGAAAGGTCAAAAGGAGACACCGCGTGTCCATCCACTTCCCAGAATCCCTCTCGCTAGCATCCATCTTGGTTGAGCAACGCGTGCGCCACCAGGAAAGACTCTGAATTAGAATGACTGGCAAAAGACCACCTGGAAACTAATCCCATCACCATAAAACCCAAGACTGCAAGCCACGTGGCAGAGCAGTTAGTTCTCCTGGGTTCCCTTACCCTGTGGAGACCTGGGTGCCCTTTTCCAATAAAATCTCTTGCTTTGTCAGCACACGTGTCTCCTCGGACAATTCATTTCCGAGTGTTAGACAAGAGCCCAGTTTCGGGCCCTGGAAGGGGTCCCCCTTCCTGCAACAGGTATACATATGTATACCTATATGTACATAGGGATACTCCCTCTCGAGTTTCCCTCCCACCTCCCATCCCATCCCAAGCTCCCTGAATCATACAGCAGATTCCCACTGGCTATCTATTTTACACACGGTAGTGTATATGTTTCCGTATACTTAGTTATTTTTAAAACTACAATTAAAAACATATACAATCAAAATGTATTGGCACAAATTTGGAAACAATGGAGGTCACTGAAACATTAATTTGTGCTGCTGCTGCTAAGTCACTTCAGTCGTGTCCGACTCTGTGCAATCCCATACAGGGCAGCCCACCAGGCTCCGCCGATCCTGGGATTCTCCCGGCAAGAGTACTGGAGTGGGTTGCCATTTCCTTCTCCATAATTTGAGCTACTAGGTTTATATGTATCTCAGAATAAAGCTCCTGCCATCCCTATTTATATACAAATTTCATATTCAGGCTACATATATCTGTATGCATTAAAAATATTTTCTGATTAAAATGTACTACAGAAATAAGTTACAAATTTCATATTCAGGCTACATGTATCTGTATGCATTAAAAATATTTTCTGATTAAAATTTACTACAGAAATAAGTTGTATATTAAGGCTATTATAAGACTATACCAATAAACAGTCACTGACTTCAAATGATCTGTGCTCATCAGGATTAGCTCGTCTGTTTTTAATAAATATTCATAAGTAAATGTTGAGGGCTTCCCTGGTGGCTCAGACAGTAAAGAATCTGCCAGGGGGTTGCAAAGGGTTGGATACGACTGAGTGAGAAGGCAATGGCACCCCACTCCAGTACTCTTGCCTGGAAAATCCCATGGATGGAGGAGCCTGGTAGGCTGTAGTCCATGGGGTTGCTAAGAGTCAAACACGACTGAGCGACTTCCCTTTCACTTTTCACTTTCATGCATTGGAGAAGGAAATGGCAACCCACTCGTGTTCTTGCCTGGAGAATCCCAGGGACGGGGGAGCCTGATGGGCTGCCGTCTATGGGGTCGCAAAGAGTTGGACATGACTGAAGCAACTTAGCAGCAGCAGCAGCAGAGTGACCAACACTTTCACTTTTCAAATAAATGTTATAAATACGAATGCATGCATGCTAAGACACTTCAGTTGTGTCCAACTCCTAGCGACCCCATGGACTGCAGCCAACCAGGCCCCTCCATCCATGGGCAACAATATCAGCTAGTATAAAATGAGTTAAAACCAGTGAACTATAGTTTACGTTAAAAAAAACAGAAAAACCCTCTGAACCTTCCGTAACTTAAAAAAAAAAAAAAAAATAGAATAGAAAGAATAGGATTCTATTCTGAATAGAAATAATAGGATTCTT
Source organism: Bubalus bubalis (assembly GCF_019923935.1). Lineage (NCBI taxonomy): Eukaryota > Metazoa > Chordata > Mammalia > Artiodactyla > Bovidae > Bubalus > Bubalus bubalis. Next base: position 101,402,783 of record NC_059167.1, on the reverse strand, counting down.
AATATCTTAAACTTTGCATTCCACTTTGACATGAGCATGTTAGGCCCAGTTTAACACTTGTGATTTCAAAAACCGACAAGAATACGGGCAACAATATCAGCTAGTATAAAATGAGTTAAAACCAGTGCTCTGAATTCAGCTATTTCGACTCCTGCATTTTGTTAATACTCAACTCTTTCTTTACTGGAGACCTCAAATAGAATAGACTAGATTAATGCCTACAAAGAGATCAATGAAAGTTGTTTTCTTTAAAAGTAATAATTATGTATTGAAAAGGCGTGTACTAGTATAGGTCCTCCAGGGGCTAAGCAATCAAATAAACCTCAAATCCATCTAACCACCTTCCAGTCTTTAGATCTGTACTGGGCTAGGGTATGACAAAAAAGCATAAGGAGAAAATAAAGTCAGTCACATTTCAAAGACCAGCTGGTTCTGAAGACCAATTCTCTTCTGTCTTCTAGTTTTTATGGGACACGAGAAGGAGCTGAAATGTTGTACAGGCAATGGGAGTTTAGGTGATGTATAGACTAAGTGGTAAAAAACAAATAGACCAAGTGGGAGGTACATAACACAGTCCTCATATAATATATATGTGTTCTGTGTTACTTCAAAAAGCAAGTTCCAAAATTGGTCTCACTGAGCTAAAATCACGGTGTCTGCAGGGCTTTACTTCTTTCAGGAGGCTCTAGGGAGAATCTGTTCTCTTGCCCTTTCCTGGGTCTAGAGACCAGCTGCAGTCCCGGCCAAGGGCTCTCTCCTGCATCCTGGAAACCAGCAGTGGGGGACTGTGCTTCTCAGGTGGCAGCTGTCACTTTGCTTCCACGGGCATTAGCCTTTTCTCTGACTCGTGCTCTTCTCGTTTACATTCTCAAGGACTTACTTGAAAGACTGTTCTTACATTGGCCCACCTCCACAATCTGACAATCCAGGGCATCTCCTTAGCAACTTTAATCTATCTTCAACCTTAATTCCCTTTTGCAACATAATCCAACATATTCACAGGTTCTGGGGATTAGAAAGTGGACATCTTTAGGGAGCCATTATTCTGCCTAAACTGCACTAAAGTTTTATCTTCAACTATTCTAAAATTTGCATCCTAATACCAGTCCAATCAAACTAATCACTTGAAAGTGAAAGTGAAGTCACTCAGTCCCGTCCGACTCTTTGCAACCCCAGGAACAGAAGCCTACCAGGTTCCTCCATCCATGGGATTTTTCAGGCAAGAATACTAGAGTGGGTTGCCATTTCCTTCTCCAGATCTTCCCGACCCGGGATTGAACCCGGGTCTCCCGCATTGTAGGGCAGACGCTTTACCATCTGAGCCACCGAACTAGTCGCTTAGCCAATTCTAAAACTCACCTTAAATACAGAACTTTCTGCCTTTACTGTAATGTGGTACAGTAGAAGGCTCCAGCATACACAGACTGAAGAATCAGGCTTCAAGTTCTGAATCTTTCATTTCATAGCGCTATGGACTCCGGATGTCACAACTATTCTACTCGATTCTACCTGACTACTCTTTCATCTGTAAAATGAGAATAACTGTTTGGCTTATTTCATAGAGCTGTTATAAGGATCAAATGTGTAAGTATAGACAAATTTTATAAACTATGAAACACCTTTTACAAGTAAAGGACTATTAATTGCTCTATTGGTTCGAATCAAGGTTCAGCTTAAACACAGATTTCCATGAAATAATCGACCATTCCACCTAGACTCAATCCACCCTCATCTTCCCTCCATCGTTCCTGCCTCTTTTATGGTACAGACATATTGGTACCTCTGTGTACATCTCCTTTCCTAGTCCTGACTGTAAGAATTCTAGGGGAGAGCCACACCGGATTGTATGTTGAACGTCTCATGGTGTACACCATAATATGCTGTTTATTAAGTCCTATTAGTATAAGGAATGATTTGAAATTAATCTCCAAAGGGCATGCAATGCAGATCCCGCAAGGAATAATAGTAATGCAAATGCTGAATAATGAATATTACTGTAAAATATAACCATCTACAGATGAAATAGAATGCTTTAAATAAAAACCCTGGGCCCTCTAGGTTAAAAAAATGTGATGCAGCCTTGGGGTTAAGTTTCTGAGGTTGGGTGGCTGCACAATAAAATCGCTTTAGGAGCTTGAGAAGTTTGAAAAACGTCATTAAGTCAGAATCTCTGAAGACGAGGTCCAGGCACAGGTGTGTACTGTCAGAAATGCAGAGCACCGTGCGTCACTCCAGCTTCTGCTATCAAAGCTCCTAATGCACTACAATAGGGAGACTGTTTTGAAATATTTTTAAATTCAGAGGGCTATACAGCCTAATGCATCTGCCTACAGAGGAAAAAAACAAACTTCTTTTTTCCTGTCAAAAAGCTTCCTAGTCATGTATCAGCAATTAACATGAGAAAAACAATAGGGACTAATATACAGAAAATGTTCCACTACAATAAGGAATCAAAGAAATAAAAACAAAAGAATATCATTTTCACCTATTAAGTAGAAAATGGTATTTTAAAATAATATTGTGGGTCAGTGAGGATACATTAAAAAAAAATAAGCAGTAGCTTTTGAAAGTCCTTCAAATGCTTATACTGGACTTTCCTGGTGGTAGAGTGAATAAGAATCTGCCTGCCAGTGCAGGGGACATGGCTTGATCCCTGTTCTGGGAAGATTCCACAAGCTGCAGAGCAAGGAAACCCGTTCGCTACAACTACTGAGCCCCCACGTTCTAGAGTCCACAAGCCACAGCTACTGAAGCCTGTGTGCCTAGAGCCCCTGCTCCACAACAAGAAAAGCCACAATGAGAAGCCCCTGCACCACAGCAGAGTAGCCCCAACAGGCTGCAACTAGAGAAAGCCTACGTGCAGCAATGAAGACCCAGCACAACCAAAAATAAATGAATGAATGCATAAAAATAAAATGGTTATCCCAGTGCACCAGCCCCAACCAATACAATATTGTAAAGTTTAAATAAAAATAAAATAAAATAAAATAAAATGGTTATACTGAAGTAAGTACAGTTAAAGAAATGATCTTACATACAATCAGATACAAATATTAATATTCAAAGATACTCAGTATTGTCTCCACAAAGGAAATTCTAGAAACAAACTCAATGATTGATAACAACAGCTAGGTTGATTATACTTTTGGCACACTTAAAGATAGTTAAAGTTATGCCAAATGTAAAAGGATAAAATACATAGGAATACATTTCAACCAAGGAAGTGAAAGATCTGTACAGTGAAAATTATAAGTCAGTGATGAAAGAAACTGAAGACATAAATAAAGGGAAAGATATTCCAAGCTCACTGACTGGAAAAATTAACATTGTACTATCCAAAGTGATCTACAGATTCAACGTTATCCCTTTCAAACCTCCAATAGCATTTTTTACAGAAACAGAACAAACAATCCTAAAATGTCTATGGAACCACAAAAGACCCAAGATAGCCAAAGGAATCTTGGGGGAAAAAAAAAAGCTGGAGGCATCCCATGCCCTGATTTCCAACTATATTATAAAACTATAGTGATCAAAACAGTATGGTAGTTGCAAATCAATTATGCTCCAAAAAAAAAAAAACCCAAAAAAGACACTAATATAAAAACAGACATCAGATCAAGGAAGACAATAATGCCCAGAAATAAGCCTATGCAAATATGGTAAATTAATTTATAACAAAGGATCTAAGCATATACAATGGTGACAAGACAGTCTCTTCAATAAATGGCACTGGGAAAACCAGACAGCCACATGTAAAAGAATGAACTGGACCTCTATCTTACAACGTGCACAAAAATCAACAAAAAATGGATTAGAAACTTATATTTAATACCTGAAACTGTAAAATTCCTAAAACATAGAGTGTAAGCTCCTTGATATCAGTCTCAGCAATGATTTTTCTTATGTGACACCAAAAAACAAAGGCAATAGAAGCAGAAACAAACAAGTAGAACAACATCAAACTAAAAAGCTTCTACACAGAGACAGAAACCATCAACAAAATGAAAAAGCAACTTATCAAATTGAAGAAAACATTTCTAACTCATATATCTAATGGGTTAATATCCAAAATATTGATTACATTTAAAAAACCACAACTAAATAGCCAAAAAACCAAACAACTGGATTAAAAAGTGGGCAGAAGAACTGAATAAACATTTTCCCAAAGAAGATATCCACAAGACCAGCAAATACATAAAAAGATGTTCAACATCACTCATCATCAGGGAAATGAAAATCAAAACCAGAACAGTATCGCCTCACATCTGTTCGAATGGCTATCATCAAAAGTCTGAAATAACAAATACCGAGGAGGATGTGGAGGAAAGGAAACCCTAGTGGACTGTTAGTGCGGATGTAAATTGGTGCAGCCACTATGGAAAACAGCATGGAGGTTCTTCAAGAAATTAAAATTCAACTACCATATGATTCTGCAACCCTACTGCTGGGTATGTATCCCCAAAAATGAAAGCAGGGTATGGACCAGAGTTCTGCACTCCCATGTTTACTGCAGCATATCGTTAACCAAGAAATGGAAAAGTGTCCATCAATGGGTGAGTAAATGAAAATGATGACACACACACACACTCACACACACACACACACACACACACACTGGAATATTATTCAGTCATGAGAACGAAGGAAACCCTACTTATTTGGGACAACACGGATGGACCTTGAAGGCGTTATGCTCAGTGAAATATGCCAGGCAGAAAAAACAAATACTGCATGGGATCACTTATATGAGGAATCTAAATAAAAAGTCAATCTCATAGAAAAAAATAAAATTATGTCATGGAAGATAATTAGATACAATTGTATTATATAATTCATGTGACATTAAGTGAAAATGGAGAATTATCAAATTATTAACTCATAAATATTTATAAATATTATTTATAACACTTATATAATTTAATAATTAAATTTATTAATTATAAAAATAAATTATAATAAATAATTATATATTAAAGTGAAATACATAATTTGTAATATGATACTAACTAGCCAACTAGCTTTGTCTTTTTTTTTTAATGAACTATGTATGTGCACAGAGAAGACTGAAAAGAGATCACTAAAATATCAACTGTCTTCCCTGGGTGTAGAAATTATAAAAATCGTAATTTTTCTTAATCTTATAAAATTTCTACCAACACACATTATTTTTTTATTTTTTCCTTCAATAGTTAAGTACCTCTAAGTTGGACACAATTTGAAATCATCACATTTGAAGGAGAAAAAAATTAAGGTAGCCAAAGGTAGATCCAGGTACATATATAAATTGTGGGGGAGCCTTTCTTAAGGAAAATACAAATTAATTCAAAACTGGTACTGCTCTGGGCTTACCTGGTGGTTCAGAGGTTAAAGCATCTGCCTGCAATGCAGGAGACCTGGGTTCGATCCCTGGGTCGGGAAGATCCCCTGGAGAAGGAAATGGCAACCCATTCCAGTATTCTTGCCTGGAGAATCCCATGGACAGAGGAGCCTGGTGGGCTACAGTCCACGGGGTCGCAAAGAGTTGGACATGACTGAGCGACTTCACTCACTTTCACTGCCAAAGGGCATAGGAACTGCAATTAAAGATTACTATTCACACACATAGAAAACCGAGGCTCAAAGAAATTTCAAAATTAATTCAGGTCCACCCACAGTGAAGTGGCAGTCTGACTCCTAAGCCAGTGTTGGTCAAACTACTTCATCCTCATAAGCACTTCATGTTAGATCATCTACCTAGATCTAAGTACAGGAGGTGCTCTATATCCTTGGATTCTACATTTAACCATTGTGGATTCAACCAGCCATGGATCAAAAATATATAGCAAAGATTTGGGGGAAGTTCCAAAAGACAAAACTTGGATTTGCCAAGCAGCCTGGCAACTACTTACATAGCACTGCCAAGGTATTATAAGAAACCTAGAGACGATTTAAAGTATAAGGGGAGGGATATGTGTACGTTATATGTAAATACTATACTGTTTTATATTAATATGAGGGACTTGAGCATCTCCGGGTTTTGATATTCTCCAAGGTCCCAGAACCAACCCCTCACAAATACTAAAGGATGACTGTGTTATCTCCCAGAGCAGCTTGTTTCTCCTTCAGAGTCTCATGCTTCATAAACAGTTATGTGTTCAGTTTGCATTCCCACCAACAGTGTAAGAGGGTTCCCTTTTCTCCACACCCTCTCCAGCATTTATTTTTTGTAGACTTTTTGATAGCAGCCATTCTGACCTGTGTGAGATGGTATGCTCATTGTGGTTTTAATTTGAATTTCTCTGATAATGAGTGATATTGAGCATCTTTTCATGTGTTTGTTAGCCATCTGTATGTCTTCTTTGGAGAAATGTCTGTTTAGTTCTTTGGCCCATTTTTTGATTGGGTCATTTATTTTTCTGGAATTGAGCTGCAGGAGTTGCTTGTATATTTTTGAGATTAATTCTTTGTGAGTTGCTTCGTTTGCTATTATTTTCTCCCATTCTGAGGGCTGTCTTTTCACTGTTGGTGGGAATGCAAACTAGTACAGCCACTATGAAGAACAGTGTGGAGAGTCCTTAAAAACCTGGAAATAGAACTGCCATACAACCCAGCAATCCCACTGCTGGGCATACACACCAAGGAAACCAGAATTGAAAGAGACACGTGTACCCCAGTGTTCATCGCAGCACTGTTTACAATAGCCAGGACATGGAAGCAACCTAGATGTGCACCAGCAGATGAATGGATAAGAAAGCTGTGGTACGTATAGACAATGGAGTATTATCCAGCCATTAAAAAGAACACATTTGAATCAGTTCTAATGAGGTGGATGGAACTGGAGCCTATTATACAGAGTGAAGTTAGTCAGAAAGAAAAATACCAATACAGTATATTAATGCATATATATGGAATTTAGAAAGATGGTAACGATGACCCTATAGGCGAGACAGCAAAAGAGACACAGATGTAAAGAACAGACTTTTGGACTCTGTGGGAGAAGGGCAGGGTGGGATGATTTGAGAGAATAGCACTGAAACATGTATACTACCATACATGAAATAGATCGCCAGTCCAGGTTCGATGCACGAGACAGGGCGCCCAGGGCCTGTGCACCGGGATGACCCTGAGGGATGGGATGGGGAGGGAAGTGGGAGGGGGGTTCAGGGTGGGGAATACATGTACACCCGTGGCTGAGTCATGTCAATGTACAGCAAAACCCACTACAACAGTGTAATTAGCTTCCAATTAAAATAAATTACCAAAATACAGTTATGTGTTCAGCTATTATCATCCTAGCACCTAGCTCTGCAGCAGCAGATGCTCAATAAACATTTATTGAGTGAATACATTTTTTAAATAATAGAATAAGTGGAAACAAAAAATCTCAAACAGCTTAGACAATGTCAATTTGGAATCCATAAAAAATTCTCTTGACCCACAAATTTTTATCAATGGGTAATCACAGCTTTCTCTGGAAGATATCTAGAACAAAATCTCTTTAAATACAAGAGACATTTCCACATATTTATGTTCATTTAGTTAAATAACTAAAACTAAACAGTTTGGGGTTGTCTTATGGGAGTATGGCAAATCTATCAGGCATCACTATCAAGGTAATCCTTGAAGATGGGCATATAAGCAAAGGCCAAAGAAATAAGAACAATGGAATGACTCAAAAATTAACTCTGTCTGAGTTAATTCTGCTTCACTGCTCTTATATGATATTAAATATGTTAAACATGTATTAGGTTAAATATGCCGTGGTGTTACAGTAGTGAATATGCTATATTACATGGTAAGAAGGACTTGGCAGATGTAACTAAAATTATTAATTAGCAGACTTTAAAACAGGGAGACAAGATTCACTGTCACTCGTTTGGCACTTTCTCTGCATGTCATATGGTAGCCTGCAACCCTAAGGAAGGAACACACTCTGAAGAATGAGCTTATCCGGGGAAGATGAGCCCCAGAGCACTGTGACCCTTGCCCTAAAGTTCAGAACAATGGCAAAATTTGTTTTGGCTTTGTTTGGCTGACATTTATCCAACGATGGTATTGCAAATATCTGCTTTAGTTAAGACCAGTACAGATGCAATAAAGAACAATGTAGAGACATGAGAAAAAAGATCTTCATACAAAAAAGACCTTCATGACCCAGAAAATCACGATTGTGTGATCACTCACCTAGAGCCAGACATCCTAGAATGTGAAATCAAGTGGGCCTTAGGAAGCATCACTATGAACAAAGCTAGTGGAGGTGATGGAATTCCAGTTGAGCTATTTCAAATCCTAAAAGATGATGCTGTGAAAGTGCTGCACTCAATATGCCAGCAAATTCGGAAAACTCAGCAGTGGCCATGGGACTGGAAAGGTCCCTTTTCATTCCAATCCCTAAGAAAGGCAATGCCAAAGAATGCTCAAACTACCGCACAATTGCACTCATCTCACATGCTAGTAATGCTCAAAATTCTCCAAGCCTGGCTTCAGCAATACATGAACCGTGAACTTCCAGATGTTCAAGCTAGTTCTAGAAAAGGCAGAGGAACCAGAGATCAAATTGCCAACATCCGATGGATCATCAAAAAAGCAAGAGAATTCCAGAAAAACATCTATTTCTGCTTTATTGACTATGCCAAAGCCTTTGACTGTGTGGATCACAACAAACTGTGGAAAATTCTTCAAGAGATGAGAATACTAGATAACCTGACCTGCCTCTTGAGAAACCTGTATGCAGGTCAGGAAGCAACAGTTAGAACTGGACATGGAACAACAGACTACTTCCAAATAGGGAAAGGAGCACGTCAAGGCTGTATATTGTCACCCTGCTTATTTAACTTATATGCAGACTACATCATGAGAAACGCTGGGCTGGAAGAAGCACAAGCTGGAATCAAGATTGCCGGGAGAAATATCAATAACCTGAGATATGCAGATGACACCACCCTTATGGCAGAAAGTGAAGAGAAACTAAAGAGCCTCTTGATGAAAGTGAAAGAGGAGAGTGAAAAAGTTGGCTTAAAGCTCAACATTCAGAAAATGAAGATCATGGCATCTGGTCCCATCACTTCATGGGAAATAGATGGGGAAACAGTGGCTGACTTTATTTTGGGGGGCTCCAAAATCACTGCAGATGGTGATTACAGCCATGAAATTAAAAGACGCTTACTCCTTGGAAGGAAAGTTATGACCAACCTAGATAGCACATTAAAAAGCAGAGACATTATTTTGTCAACAAAGGTCTGTCTAGTCAAGGCTATGGTTTTTCCAGTGGTCATGTATGGATGTGAGAGTTGGACTATAAAGAAAGCTGAGCGCCGAAGAATTGATGCTTTTGAACTGTGGTGTTAGAGAAGACTCTTGAGAGTCCCTTGGACTGCAAGGAGATCCAACCAGTCCAACCTAAAGGAGATCAGTCCTGGGTGTTCACTGGAAGGACTGATGTTGAAGCCGAAACTCTGATACTTTGGCCACCTGATGCAAAGAGCTGACTCATTTGAAAAGACTCTGATGCTGGGAAAGATTGAGGGCAGGAGAAGGGGATGACAGAGGATGAGACCGTTGGATGGCATCACTGATTCGATGGACATGGGTTTGGGTGGACTCTGGGAGTTGGCGATAGACAGCGAGGCCTGGTGTGCTGCAGTTCATGGGGTCGCAAAGAGTCAGATACAACTGAGTGACTGAACTGAACTGAACTGAACTGAACTGAGAGACATGAGAAAGTTAACTTGTAACTTGTAAGGAATAACTCTTACAACCACAGTCAAAGTCCTGTGATTCAAGCAGGCCAGTTCCAGAGCACTGTGGTCCTGGACCTTTTGACATGGACTTTCCTTGAGAATGTAGGTCACTTCTGCCTTGTTTTTACGTGGCTTCTGGATTAAAATCTTTGCTTGCTCAAGAAAACACATCAGTGCCTAATACTGTGCTGGTTGTACAGTGCACTCGCAATAAAGGAGGGGAGGGTGACCTGGGGTGGGCCCAATGTAATCACATGAACCCTTAAAAGCTGGGCTTCCCTGCTGGCTCACTGGTAAAGAATTCGCCTGCCAATGCAGGAGATGCAGGTTTGATCCCTGTGTGGGGAAGATCCCCTTGAGAAGGAAATGGCAAGCCACTTCAGTATTCTTGCCTGGGAAATCCCACAGACAGAGGAGCCTGATGGGCTACAGTCTATGGGGCTGCACAGTCAAACACAACTTATCGACTAAACAACAACAATTCACGGGCTTCGAAATTAAATTAGAATAAATTCCAAATCCCTTACCTCTGCTTACAAGACCCTGTAAAACCTACCTCCTACTTCCATTTCCACCCTCTCCCCCCACCTCCCCCCTTCTTTCCTCTCTCTAATGCCTCTGCATTGTCTGTCTTTCAGTTCGAGAACCCTGCTCCCAAATCTTCAGATGACTGTTGCACCCTTATCATTCAGCTTTGGTGTAAACGTCACATTTTCAAAGAGATCTTCCATCACCACCAAATCAACACTGGTACTGTCCTTAAACTTTCTATCATATATACTGTTTTCTCCTCAAAACAATTAAGATCTAAAAGGCTCTATGCTTCTATCTGTTTATTTAATTTTTTTTCTCCCTCATCATTATTTCCAAGCTAGAATATAAATTTCATGAGGATAGGAACCTAGATTCTCATGCACTGATGCTGCCTTCACACCTAGAACAGTGTTTGGTGCACAGCAGATATCCAATAACACTGTTGAATGTATGAATGCAGATGACACAAAGAAGAGTAAGATATCAACTTACAAATGTGCACAAGAGAAGTTTTAATACAAGGTAACATCTGTATCAAAGGATGAGAAATCTGATAATTTCTGGCTAGGCAATCAAGAAGGAGTTCAGATAGAAAGTAGCAAGAGAACTAGCCTTCAAAGAGATTGAGGAATATTTTAGGGCAGTTTTATATTTTGTCTGGTAGGTTAAAGATTTTAGACATCTTCTTATAGGCAATGAAAAATACAGATGTTTCAAATAAGGAAGGATACATGATTATGGCAAGATTTACAAAAATTAACAGAACCAGTTGGTATTTCCTACTCTAGAGAAGAAACAACCAGGCGTTATATGCATATACTACTAATTTATAGTTAAAATTAATGACCAAAGACTTTTTCAATTGAAAAACATAGTAACAGGAAAAAAACACAAAATTTTACACTCTATAAGAAATTTAACTGTGTTTTAATTAGTCTTATTTTGACAATTTTGACAGCATACTTACTAATTTATGTTGTTAATAAGACAAAAAACTAAAAAATCACCTTTGACAATCATTTTACCCAATTAACAAATATTCAAACATCTCCTCCTTAGTAAAGGAAACTTTTTTTCTAAATTCTTAATGTGCTCTAATCTGATGAAATTCCAGTTTCTGGTCATGCAATGTTTTAAGCTATCCTTCGTCTGGGGAAAAAAAATTCTGATTAATTTTTTAAAAACTAAATGTTTAAAGCAGAATTTTATGTTTGCCCATGTGTCTTTTTAAAATTATGTCTTGTTTAATGTTTTTAGCTTTGATCTTTTCTAAAAACCTAGAACAGCTATAACATTGCTCCCAAAGGTACAATTTACAACACAAACTTATAAACCCTCCTCCATAAAGATGAGATTTCAACACTGAGTTCAGGGACTTAAATTACCAAAACAGCACCAAATGTTTATGGTATCACTGTGAATTCAAGAAAAAGGAGCACAGAGAATGAGTTTTTTAAAAACTGCCTTTTTTCCAAAACATAATTAAAACTACCATCACCTTAACATTTAAAATAAAATACTTAGATCACTTGGCCAATCATTTATCAATTTATAACACACAAATGAGCCCTTGAAATACATTTGATTTGATAATAAAAAATCCAATTTTTAAATTGACATTAAAAATAAAACCTACTATATATGCAAGAATACATTTATGGCCTGATAATGATGTTTATTTATTAGAAGCTCAAACCAAATACGTGGGTCAAGACTTTTATTCTTACACGGTATCCTCAAGTTCTTACCTTGGATGAGAAAACAATGACTTTTTCAATACCTTATATACTCACTGCAGATAGCACTGCCTAATTCTATTCTACCATTTCCTGCTTTTTTAATATCATCCCTCCCTCCTGCTTTATGCTGAAGTTTAGCATGTAAGGCAATGCTAAACATGTAAGGCAATGCACAGACTATAAAATCATTTCACTTCTGAATATCTGAAGATAAATGTTTTCTATTACAGGGTAAACAATCCAAATTTACTCTTAAGTAAAATGATGAAACAAAATCTACCTGGCATTACTGGATTGTGTTAATCAAATCAGAAACCTCTGGGTCACTTGGACTACTCACAACAGATCTAATATACAGATTCATTTTAAAGATTAAGAGAATGAATCACAATAAGAGTTCAACATGAACACTTAACATTATACTCTAAAAGTGAAAGAGAGAAAGGAAAATCAAGGCAAACTAATAAATTTAATTCCTTCTTTCAATATAGATTAATGTTTTAAAAACTAAAACTTTATATTTACTTCATAAATCTTTTAAAAAACTTTCTTGGCCAAGTCCTGTAAGATCGGTAGAACTGCAGTGCTTCTACACTGCTTCTCTTCTATTAAAATGGAAAAAGCAGCACTACTTCTATCAAAGATCAATACCCTAACGTGGGCATGGAGTCCAGCTATTCTTGTCTTTTCAAGAAAACCACTGACTAACCCCTCTCTCTCCTGTAGTCAGTTTCTCCTCTTCCACTGGACCATTACTGTGAACAAACGTGCTCTATTATATAATTCTTATTATATTATTAAGAAATTCCTTGGGACTTCCCTATAGCTCAGATGGTAAAGAATCTGCCTGCAATGCAGGAGACCTGGGTTCAATTCCTGGGTCAGGAAATCCCTCTCTTGACCTTAGCTCCCCTTCACCTCCAACCCCCGCCCCCCACCAACTAGATATGACCATTTCTTTGTTCTACTCACAGCAAAACTTCTTGATCTAGTGGCCTTCATTTCCTATCCCTATTTTCTCACCTTTAATTCACTCTTTAACCTGCCCTAATCCTAATCAATCTCCTGAAGCTCAATTGTCAAGGTCACTAATGACTACCCAGTGGCCTAATTCCATTGCCCTCATCTTAGAACAGTAACCGCCTGGGAATTAGGCCAGGCAGACCACTCTCTTCTACTTGAAGTAGATGTCATCTCTTGTCCTCTACGACATGCTCTCCTGGTTTTCCTCTTCCCTCTGATTTCCTCTATTGATTTGTCTTTTCAAGCCCCTCCTAAAACATGAGTGCCTGAGGACTTGTACCAGGACTGCTTTCTCTCCTCACTGTTTTCTCACCTACTCCCAAGGCTTTTAACGTCATCTAATGATGTTAAATCTCAAATTTAAATCCTAACCCTCTTCTGTGAATATCCAACTATCTATTTTTCACTTGGATATCTGATACATTTAAAATAAACAGATACTTGATTCACACATTTCCTGGCCCTCTCCCTACCAGACTTAAATCTTCAAATTCTTACTCCTCTGAAGATTTCTCTCACAAGAATACATGGACAGTTTTTTTTTTTTTTGCCTCTTACAGTGGCAGCCTTGTTCGTCCATACTATTACAGCAGCCTAAGTATGTATGTGCTAAGTCACTTCAGTTGTGTCTGACTCTTTTGACTCCATGGACTGTAGCCCACCAGGCTCCTCTGTCCATTGGATCCTCCAGGCAAGAATACTGGAGTGGGTTGCCATGCCCTCCTCCAGGGGATCTTCCCGACCCAGGGATGGAACCTACGTATCTTACATATCCTACATTGGCAGGTGGGTTCTTTACCACTCGCACCTCCTTATTTTGTGAACAGTATAGTTGGAATTCCGGAGAAGGCAATGGCACCCCACTCCAGTACTCTTGCCTGGAGAATCCCATGGACGGAGGAGCCTGGTAGGCTGCAGTCCATGGGGTCGCTAAGAGTCGGACACGACTGAGCGACTTCACTTTCACTTTTCACTTTCATACATTGGAGAAGGAAATGGCAACCCACTCCAGTGTTCTTGCCTGGAGAATCCCAGGGACGGGGGAGCCTGGTGGGCTGCTGTCTATGGGATCGCACAGAGTTGGACACGACTGAAGTGACTTAGCATAGCATAGCATAGTTGGAATTCATTATTTTCTGAATGAAAATGCCCATATACAGTCAAAGTTCTGAATGACATCTGGATCCAATGGCTAGATTAAAGTAACATCAATAGATAAGGCAGGCAAGATTTCAGCACCATATTAAAGCTCGAGGATGTATGCTACAATTTCTAAGAGGAAGCCAGAATACTAATTCTTTAGATATTCCCAGATTATGTGAATTTTGTTCTTATCAGGCATCAGTTACAACAAAAAATAAATCACTGTGAAAATGTTGGCAATCAAACAGGCATTTTCCTGAGCAATGCATAAATAACAGAAAAGTATGCAGCATCCTAAAAGTGTTCGACTTTTTTGAATAAATTCACCTTGAGATTACCATAAACACCAAATATAAGATTGCTGATCCAATCCTTATTTAAATGGGGAGTGATACTATAGCCACTTTCAAAGACTATCCTTAATAATCTTTAAATTCTGATATTCAAGCTTTTGCATAGTGTTCTCCGATGCTGAATAGAGCTGACCCGAGTGACCAATGGCTTCCCAGGTGGCTCAGTGGTAAAGCATCCACCTGCCAATGCAGGAGACTCAAATTTGATCCCTGGGTCAGAAGATCCCCTGGAAGAGGACATGGCAACCCACTCCACTATTCTTGCCTGGAAAATCCCAAGGGCAAAGGAGCCTGCTGGGCTACCGTTCACAGGGTCACCAAGAACTGGACATGACTGAGCACATGCACGAGTGACCAACAGAACGCTGCAGAAGCGTGTGACTCCTGAGGCTAGGTCACTGTCAGGCACTGCAGCCTCTACCCTGGTCTCTCACACTGCTTACTGTGGAGCCAGCCTCTGTGGTATAAGGACACTCAGGAAACCTCATGCAAAGGTCAACATCTGGGTCCCAGGATGGCCTTTCCATAAGGTTACCTGAGTGTCCTTACAATGACTACCAACTTGCCAGCCAAATGAGTGAATGACCCCGGAAGCAGATCCTCTAGCCCTACTCAGCATTTGTTGCTCATGGAGACAGAAAATAAGCAAAATACACATATTCTTTCACCTTACTGTAATCCGTAACAGAAATTCCTCAGAGCCACCCCCTTGAGCAACTAGCAAATGAGCCATCCTTGTCAGATTTTTCCCAATTATCTTTAACCATGGGACCACTTCTGTTAAAGTCCAAACCAGTAGGATTTCCAAACTGAAGGACTGGGTAATCAGATTTAAGCAGAAAGCTGTTTATCCTCTTCCAGTATCTGCTTTGTAACTTCTGAAGTAAAAAACTGTTCTGGAGCTTGAATGAGAGTTATTATTATAATTTAAAATTCATAAGTATGTCATGTTCCAGAATGCTACCTTTTGACGAAAACACAAATTAGAATTTACCACTGCTGCTGCTGCTAAGTCGCTTCAGTCGTGTCCGAGTCTGTGCGACCCCATAGACGGCAGCCCACCAGGCTCCCCCGTCCCTGGGATTCTCCGGCAAGAACACTGGAGTGGGTTGCCATTTCCTTCTCCAATGCATGAAAGTGGAAAGTAAAGTGAAGTCGCTCAGTTGTGTCCGACTCTTAAGCGACCCCATGGACTGCAGCCCACCAGGCTCCTCCGTCCATGGGATTTTCCAGGCAAGAGTACTGGAGTGGGGTCCACTGCCCTCTCCAAGAGTTTACCACAGTAGTATATATATTTGCCCATCTAACAAGCTGTATTTGCGAAATTTGGGTTTCTGTGGACTACAGTTTGAAAAACTAAACAAGAAACTGGTCACAGTGCTTACACTGTTACCTGTGTTAATCACACAGTGGTCGCCTGTGTGGAGGGGACATGTGTAACTAAGAGACAGGGGTGCGAAGTCAAACTGTGAGTTGCTCAGTTGTGTCCGATTCTTTGTGACCCCATGGACTATAGCCCACCAGGCTCCTCTGTGCAGGAAATTCTCCAGACAAGAATACTGGAGTGGGTTGCCATTCCTTTTCCAGGGTGTTTTCCCAACCCAGGGACTGAACCAGGGTCTCCTGCATTGCAGGCAGATTCTTTTCCATCTAAGCCACCAGGGAAGAGACAGGGTAGCAGATTTATTTTCATTTCGTTTTCTCTTGCAGTTTTTGATATGTATACTGCATGCTGGTAATATCTGCTCAAGGATATAAATCTTAAAGTCTCTTTTCCTGACAAAACTATATTTTTTAATGTTTAAAATAAGAGAAACCTAAAACAACTTCAGTACTTATTCAAAATCATGCTCATTACTTTTTAAATTCAACCAAGTAAGACATTATCTCAGTATCTTATTAGTGCCTACATTTGAAGCAAGTTACATGCTACAATGCTAGAAACAGCCAAGATGATATGACAAGAAACAATCTGGCTTTGATAACATAAAAGCAGAATATGATTTTTTTAAACCGTGTAGGTAGATCAGCCTTAGAAAACAATAAAAAGAAAACTGGTGTTGTTGTATCAATCCCAGACAAACTAGACCTTAATGCAAAAAGCACTTTCAGAATAAAAGTGGAATACTTCATAACAGTAAGTCATTAAGCAGATATAACTATTACACATCCATCTACTAGGCTTCCCTGATGGCTCAGCAGGGGAAGAATCTGCTGGCAACTCATGAGACACAGGAGATGTGGGTTCGATCCCTGGGTCGAAAAGATCCCCTGGAGAAGGAAATGGCAACCCACTCCAGTATTCTTGCCTGAAAAATCCCATGGACAGGGGAGTCCGGAGGGCTACAGTCTAAAGGGTTGCAAAGAGTCAGACATGACTGAGCAACTAAGCACAGTGTATACATATATTCATCTACCAGCACTGTCTCAAATAAATAAAGCAAAAGCTGAGAGAATACAAGGGGAAATATCTACAGTGGTAAATGGGATAGCTTAATACACCCTTGTCTGTGTAATTGATACAAGCAAACAAAAGGTCACTTAAGATCCTGAAGATGTGAAATACGGGATAAACATGCAAGACCTAATGTAAATATATACAACACCACATTCAATAGCTGTAGAGAAAAAACAGTATACTGGGGCCACAGAGCAGATCTCAAATTTTAAAGGTCTGAAATCACAGACCTTTGAAACACTGAGATTGTTCTCTACTGACACTGTTATGTTGTTAGAGTTCTCTGATGACATTCTTATGTTGTTAGAAATAAAAACATTCAAAAATAACTAGAAAATCTCCATGTGTTCAGAAATTGAGAAATATAATACATTCAACTTATCCAAAAGTTAAAGTAGGTACCAGTGAAAATTAGAAAACATTTTAAAGTGAATTATAAAAGTACTACATATTAAAATTTGAGTAATTTAGCTAGCTAAAACAGTACTTAGAGGGAAATGCTTAGCCTTAAATGCATATATTTAAAAGGGAGAAATGCTGAAAAGTAGTGAACTACAAGAAGTTAGCAAAAGAACAAAAAAGTAAATCCCAAAAATAGAAGGAAGTAAATAAAGAACAGAAATCAATGCAATAGAGAACAAATATAAAAAAAGGAATCAACAAGATTCAAAATTTGGTTCCTTTGAGTGACTACTCAATTCCCAGGGAGACTGAATGAGGAAAAACGAAGGTAGTTTTAGCCTATAACAGACACAAAAAGATAATTCTTTACTGCAACCATTAAATGGATACTAATACTTATTATAAATAATTTTATGCTAGTAAATTTAAAAGTTTAGATGAAAAAGACAACTTCTTAGGGGGAAAACTACCAAAATAATCAACAGATAGAAAATCTGAGAAGGCTGAAAAATTAGAAATCAAAGTAGTAATTAAAAATCTTTCTACAAAGAAAATTACCAGCCCAGATGGCTTCTCGGCCAGATTCTTAGAGAAATTTAATGGAACAATTCAGTCCTACTTAAACTTTTTCAGAATAGAAATGACGGTCAGCTCATTTTATAAGGCTAGTATGAGATAACCGTTGATTTCAAATTCTGACAAGGACAATATAGGCCACCTCACTGATACAAAACTATTAACAGACTATCAAACTGAATCCAGAAATACATAAAAAGAGTAATACTGTAAAACAAAATTAGGTTTATCTCAGAAATCAGGTTAGGTTTAAGATTTTTAATAACATATAATTCAATATATTAATATAGTGAAGGAGAAAATTCATATGGTAATAAAAAGCTGCAACAACAACAAAAAAAGAATTAAATTCAAACAGAACAAAACACAGAATTCTTAGTAAACCAGGTACAGAAGGGAACTTCTTTAATATGATAAAGGTTTTCACACACACACACACACAAAAAAAAAAACAAAAAAAACCGAAACAAGCTTTTAGCAAACAGACTTGGAGTGAAATGCTGAAAGCTTTCTCTTGAAGACCAGGAACTGGAAGGCCACTCTGGGACGACGGCAGCGTTGTACATCTTTGACCTGAGGAATAACTTCATGTGTGTTTGCAGTAACATGTTAAGTTCTTCATGTTATTTTTTAATATACACCTTGAAATATATATTAAAGATAAGAAAGAAATATTTGGAAATAAAAGTCTAACCTTGCCTATCACTCAAGCTTGGCAACTCCGTAGGTCCTAACCTCCCCCCCACCCCCACCCCCGCACCCAGTTAGGATTACTTTCAAACCAATTAACATTTATTGGGCTTACAAGACATTGTACAATGTGGCAACATGTATCATGAACCTTAAAAATGTTTAAGATGAAACATTATTTAGTAACTCCATTGCCTATCATCCTATTCTAAGGAAAAAGATAAAGAGAAAAAAAATCCAGGTGTCAAGACATTCACTGCCCACATGATAATAAAATAGAAAACCTAAACTAAATAACCAATTCCAGGAAACAATTAAGAAAAATAATTTTTACAATGGGATTATACAGTCAATAAAAATAAGATTTATCAAATAGTCCAAGAAATGAATATAACCTAATTAAAAAAAAATTAGATATATACACATGTTTACACTGTAACAGGGAAAAAGCCCTAGGCACAAAGAAGAAAGTGAGAGACAGAGGGAAGAAGAGAGGGACGGAGGGTAATGAAAGCGGGAGGGAAGGGTTGGGAGAGACCAAAACTACACTGGTTTTCTTCATATGATGAGCTTATGAATGTCACCTGTACTTTTGTAGTTCCTGAATTTTCTTTAATGACTACAGAAAACTTTAGTAATGGGGTATATAAGAACTGAAGAAAGTAATCACAAACCTAAATAAAGTATCCTAAATATTTTAAAAAGTTCCTTCAAAGAGTAACTTTAAAATTTCAACTTGTATCTCAGTACCATTTTATTCAGATAAATTATTTTTTAACATTTAAATTGTGTTAAGTCTATCATATGCTAATTAGCACAGAAAGAACTTCTAATCATAATTAGTATTTAAAATAATATAACTTAAAAATAATAATTAGATTTCCAAAGATACATCATCTCCAATTTTCTAGCTAGAAGGTGAAAAGTGAAAGTGAAGTTGCTCAGGCGTGTCCAGCTCTTTTGCGACCCCATGAACTGTAGCCTACAAGGCTCCTCCATCCATGGAATTTTCTAGGCACGAGTACTGGAGAGGGTTGCCATTTTCTTCTCCAGAAGATCTTCCCCACCCAGGGATCAAAGCCGGGTCTCCCCACGTTGCAAGCAGACACTTTTACCATCTGAGCCACCAGGGAAGTTCCCTTGTGGCTCAGCTGGTAAAGAATCCGCCTGCAATGTGGGAGACCTGGGTTCAATCCCTGGGTGGGGAAGATCCCCTGGAGAAAGGCTGGCTACCCACTCCAGTATTCTGACCTAGAGAATTCCATGGACTGTACAGTCCATGGGGTCACAAAGGTCAGACATGACTGAGTGACTTTCTAGCTAGCTGCTGCTGCTGCTAAGTCACTTCAGTTGTGTCCAACTCTGTGCGACCCCATGGACTGCAGCCCACCTGGCTCCTTCGTCCATGGGATTTCCAGGCAAGAGTACTGGAGTGGGGTGCCACTGCTTTCTCCAGACTTTCTAGCTAACGCCCCCATAATTCTAAACCAGTTTGCTCCTTGACAGCTAAAGGAGAAAATGATCAACAAATAGGCTTCAGGCAATTATCTTTATAAAAACAAAATAATCGTTTGTCTCTTAACATAAAACCGCTAGTGGCTCCTCAGTTCTTGAAAGCCTCTTTCATCCTCGGGGCTGCTATCTCTGGTATTTTCTGACTGGTTATGAGAGATGTCACAAGTAATTTTATATCAATAATAAAGTATAACTTTTTAAAGCTTATCATTAGAAATAATAATTTTATTGTTGTTGCTGCTATTCTGTCACTAAGTTGTGTCCGACTCTTTTCCAACTCCCTGAACTATAGCCTGCCAATCCATAGGATTTCCCAGGCGAGAGTACTGGAGTGGGTTGCCACTGCCTTCTCCAGGCGATCCTCCCAACCCAGGGATCGAACCCATGTCTCCTGTGTCTCCTGCTTTGGCAGGCGAATTCTCTACCAGTGAGCCGCCACAGAAGCCACTCAGTATTGACTGAGCGTTTGTTAGGAGGCCAAGAACTAAAGGTATTGTGCTAACGAATGAAACAGTTGAAAATCATTAGATCACAGAGTTAAACACAACTGGCATTTTAACATTTAAAGCCTTGAATAGACCAACCCAATCCTACTTGGGACTACTTTCCATAACATGTTACAGAAAAACCCGAACAAACTTTGGCCAACCCAATACCTTCTCTAGGTCTCTGACTTTCTTTTAAAACACTCCAGGCTTTGCCTGCTGCCATACCTCTGGCTCAAGCTGTTCCCTTTTTTCTTCATTCATCAGCACCTGTAGAATGCTCACCGCAAGCCAGGCACTGTGCCTGGCATGAGAGAAGGAAAAAGTCTTTTCTATTCTTTGTATCCTTTTGAAGTCCAGGTCAAGTTGCACTTCTTTCTCCAAGGGTTACTCACTATCTTCTCCATACTCGGAATGCTATTATTGTCCCAAACAGTAGCTCCCAATCTTCAATATAGGAAGCCATTTTCAACATCCAAGTGTTTCATGAATTCCGTTCTCACTCCTCAGGTGATTTCATCTGGTCCCATGGACCGAAACACCATCTAGGTGTTTGATAATTTCCGAACATTTATCTCTAGCTCTACCTCTCTCTTAAACTCCTAGCTAATATATATATACCTCTGTGTGTGTGTGTGTGTGTGTGTGAGTGTGTGTGTGTGTGTATACTCAATGTCTCCAGTTGAGTATCTGATAGGCATTTCAAACAAAGCCACATCCAAAATAAATCTGATTTAATCCTCCAAACCTGCTTCCCGCTAACCCGTACCCCTTGCCCTGCAGTTTCTATTCGGTAACATATACCACCTTTCACCCAGTTGCTCACATCAAACAACTCAAAGCCATCCCTTATTTCTATTTGCCTCACACCCCACATCAATTCCATCAATAAACTGGTTTTTTTTTGTTTTTTTTTTTTTTACTTCACCTTCTAAATAGATCACAAATCCGATCACTTCTTTGGTCCTCCACCACTACCACCTTGCCCAAGCACATTTCCAACCTAGATTACTCTAAGAGTTTCCTAACTGATTTTCCTACTTCCATTCTTACCTCGATACAAATCGATTTTCCATACAGCCAGAGTAATCCTCTAAAAATCAAGTCAAACCTGGATATTCCCATGCTTCACACCCTTCAATGGTTTCCATCTCATAATAAAATCAAGCCTTTAAATGACCTCCAGGACTCTCCTTGGTCTCCCCTCCCCACACGTGCCCCCGACCTGTCCTGCCACCTCTCCTGCCACACTCCCCTTTCTCTCACTCTGCTTCAGCCATGGCCTCCCACATGCTGTTCTTCCAACATGCCAAGGACACTTCCACGTCAGAAGCTGCTGCTTCCTCTACCCGAACAGTTTCTTCCAGATAGTTCCATGCCTTAATCCACTTCACTCAGAAAAGGGATTCTCAAAAAGCCTTTTCTCACCAAACTACCTGAAGTATTATAGTATCCTGTTACTTTTCAATCCCCTGAATCTTATTCTGCTTCAAAACCTGTTAGCTTCCTGACGTGCGTGAGACTGAGTGCGCACACATGAACAATGTCTATGTCCCTCACTGATATTGAAGCTCCGAGAAAACATAGCTCTATTTTGTTTACCATTGTTGTTACATTATGTGCCAACAGCAGGCTTTCAAAAATACTTGTTGAAAGAACAAAAGACGGTAACTGGTTTTAGTTTTGCTGAGAAAATAATGACGGAACACTACTAGAATTCAGTAAAGCTTTCAAATTAATTCATTCTCAATCACAACAGCATTATACACATACTTTGGTGGTAGGAGTACAACGTTCATAATTCAGGGTTCAGTAACAGGAAGGAATGGGGACTTCTTATGTTTCTCTGCTGCTGCTGCTGCTGCTGCTAAGTCGCTTCAGTCGTGTCCGACTCTGTGCGACCCCAGAGACGGCAGCCCACCAGGCTCCCCCGTCCCTGGGATTCTCCAGGCAAGAACACTGGAGTGGGTTGCCATTTCCTTCTCCGCCCCTTCCCATATCCTTCCTTCCTGTCTCACTCATCCATAAATGGTTACTGTCTACCACTAAGTCAGAGAGTATTCTACACATTAAGAATACATAGACAATTAAGACAAGTTAATGCATGAGACATATAAACATAATAACCATAGAATATGGCATGTAATAGAGTTTTGTTAAGTTGTAACATAACAGAGAAAGTAATCAACTTTTAGGGGTAGGTGCTCAGGGAAGTTTCAACAGTGATGACACTCAACAAATACTTGCAAAATCAAATAACAAAAGATATACTTCATTTTACTTTACATACAAAATGAGAGTATTGAGTTTGAAAGTGCTCCAGTAATTTGCTACCATGAGATAAGCCAGCTTGAGAATGAAACCAAAACAAGAGGAATGACAGAGCAGAACAAATCACAGAAACAGAGCCAAGTCCTTGATGGTCTCAGACTGGAAGAAGCCCTAGCTGACGTTCAAGGACAAGATCTAATCATGCCCTTTACTGTCTGAATTTGGTTTTCTGTCACTTGCAATATAAGTATACAAATGAATCTCAGTGAATTCTTTAAAAACCCAAAGCACTTGTTATTTCAGTGTATAGGGGCTCTACTGGTATTTTGGAAGGGACAATTCTTGTTTTGTGGGCAAACATCACAGGACACTTGGTAT
The DNA here is from genome assembly GCF_019923935.1 of Bubalus bubalis. NCBI lineage: Eukaryota > Metazoa > Chordata > Mammalia > Artiodactyla > Bovidae > Bubalus > Bubalus bubalis. Next base: position 101,379,497 of record NC_059167.1, on the reverse strand, counting down.
ATCTCATCTCTACCAGTAATTGGACAGACCTCACAATCACTGTGACAACCAAAAGAACCAAACTCATAGATTTCCAAATACCTCTCATCTCTAAGAACCACAAACCTATTCCCTAATAGTTGCTACATGTATCCATTTCTCACAGTGCATGCGTAAATGTACTTAACAACAACCTTAAAAGAAGTGGGATATAACACTCAAATATACTAATTTTATATAATAATCCAATTTTAATTAGTCATTCATGACTATATAAATGACTGATCCAGCCCTAAGTATAGCTTATATCAGCTCTTGAGATAAGCAGTGCTTTAAGTCTGCTACTACTATCTGAAAATTCTCATTCATTTAAGCTTACTTCTCCACACAATACTATCAATATATGCTGCGGACAGTGTTGGTTACCTTCCCTGTAGCCATTCATCTAATTTCTTCCTAGACTGAAATGCCAGACATTGTTTTTTCCAGTCCCCTTGCAACTAGGGCATAAGTAATAGCCTCTTGAGAAACCTATATGCAGGTCAGAAAGCAACAGTTAGAACTGGATATGGAACAACAGACTGGTTCCAAATAGGAAAAGGAGTACGTCAAGGCTGTATATTGTCACCCTGCTTATTTAACTTACATGCAGAGTACATCATGAGAAACGCTGGGCTGGAAGAAGCACAAGCTGGAATCAAGATTGCCAGGAGAACTATCAATAACCTCAGATATGCAGATGACACCACCCTTATGGCAGAAAGTGACAAGGAACTAAAAAGCCTCTTGATGAAAGTGAAAGAGGAGAGTGAAAAAGTTGGCTTAAAGCTCAACATTCAGAAAACTAAGATCATGGCATCTGGTCCCATCACTTCATGGCAGATAGAAACAGTGGAAACAGTGTCAGACTTTAATTTTTAAGGCTCCAAAATCACTGCAGATGGTGATTGCAGCCATGAAATTAAAAGATGCTTACTCCTCGGAAGAAAAGTTATGCCCAACCTAGATAGCATATTCAAAAGCAGAGACATTACTTTGCCAACAAAGGTTCGTCCAGACAAGGCTATGGTTTTTCCTATGGTCATGTATGGATGTGAGAGTTGGACTGTGAAGAAAGCTGAGCACCGAAGAATTGATGCTTTTGAACTGTGGTGTTGGAGAAGACTCTTGAGAGTCCCTTGGACTGAAAGGAGGTCCAACCAGTCCATTCTGAAGGAGATCAGCCCTGGGATTTCTTTGGAAGGAATAATGCTAAAGCTGAAACTCCAATACTTTGGCCACCTTATGTGAAGAGTTGACTCATTGGAAAAGACTCTGATGCTGGGAGGGATTGGGGGCAGGAGGGGAAGGGGAAGACAGAAGATGAGATGGCTGGATGGCATCACCGACTCGATGGACATGAGTTTGAGTGAACTCCGGGAGTTGGTGATGGACAGGGAGGCCTGGCGTGCTGCGATTCATGGGGTCTTAAAGAGTTGGACATGACTGAGCAACTGAACTGAATAAGGGCAAAATGAAATCTGATACAGGATTTCTGTGAAAGGTTTCATCAAGAGAGGAGAGGGCAAACTTCCTCCTGTCTTTGGTGGTTGTGTCAGAATGTGCTGCCTGGAGCAGAAAGAGAAACATGCAACTATGAAAGGATAAACCTGAGCGCAAAGGTCACCACACTACAGAGAAAGACGGAAAGCACTTGGATTTAATCTAGGAGGGAAGCCAGTTTGAGCATGAAACCCAAATGGGAGGACAAAGTTTAGAGGAAAACAGAAAAACAGAGCTTCAGTCCTGACTAAGGACTGAGGACTAAAGAACTAAAAAGCTAAGTTTATGAACCAACCACCCTTTAAACTAATCCCACCTAAGGACCTGCCAATTACCTGAGCTAATACACTTCTTTTGTTTTTAAATCCTATTTGCATCTGATACAGGAAACAGCTATATTTAGGGGGAAGAGCAAAATCAAGACACTGCAGGAAATGTAAAGAAACTTTCAGAGACATAAGAGAATCAGGAACTATAAAGCTAAGAAACAAGAAATCAGATCATTTCATTCCTATAGAGTATATTTCAAAAGTGGTCTAAGAAAACCAAGGATGATTGAAATAAGGCCATTAGATTTGGTAATTAGATTGTCAAGATGACTTTTTAAAAAGCAATTTCAGTGCTGCAATGGTAAAAGAAGTCAGAGTGCAAAGGAAAGAATAATTTATACTTTTAAGAACTCCACAATGGACCAAACCCTTGGAAAAACATGTAACGTGTGTTAAACTCCGTTGATTACAACTCTGTGAGGTAAGTATAACATTCTGTGCTGTGCTTAGTTGCTCAGTCTTGTCAGATTCTTTGTGACCCCATGGACTATAGCCCACCAAGCTCCTCTGTCCATGGTGATTCTCCAACAAGAATACTGCATTGGGTTGCCATGCCCTCCTCGTATAACATTCTACTTTATAGATAAAGAATACAGCCTGAGCAGTAACTTGCCCACAGCCATACAGACAGTAATTGGTTTCAGTAGACTTTAAAATCAGATCTTTGAAGCTTAAAAGTAAATGTTCTTCCTACTATACCCCTTCATGGATCACAGCCTTGTCGTAGCAAAGGGGCTTGTGTAACTCAATGAAGCTATCAGCCATGCTGTGCAGGGCCACCCAAGACAGACGGGTCACAGTGAAGAGTTCTGACAAAACGCAGTCCACTGGAGGAGGAAATAGCAAACCACTCCAGTATTCCTGCCGTGAGAACCCCATGAACAGTGTGAGGCAAAAAAACATGACACCAGAAGATGAGCACCACAATCAAAAGGTGTCCAACATGCTCCTGGGGAAGAGTGGAGGGCAGTCGTTACTAGTTCCAGAAGGAATGCAGTGGCTGGGCCAAAGCGGGTATGACGCTCAGTTGTGTGGATGTGGCTGATGGTTAAAGTCAAGTCTGACGCTGTAAAGAGCAATATTGCATAAGAACCTGGAATGTTAGGTCCATGAATCTAGGCAAACTGGATGTGGTGAAGCAGGAGGTGGCAAGAATGAACATCTTAGGAATCACTGAACTAATATGGATGGGAATGGGCGAATTTAATTCAGATGACCATTATATCTACTACTGTGGGCTAGAATCCCTTAGGAGAAAGGGAGTAGTCCTTATAGTCAATAAGAGTTCTAAATGCAGTACTTGGGTGCAATCTCAAAAACAAAACAAAACAAAATAATCTCAGTTCGTTTCCAAGGCAAACTGTTCAATATCACAGTTATCTTAAGTCTATGCCCCAAACACTAATGCCAAAGAAGCTGAAGTTGAACAGCTCTGTGAAGTAGAACTGCTGTAGTTCTCGAACTACACCTTCTAGAACAAACACCAAACAAAGATGTCCTTTTCATCACAGGGGATTGGAATACAAAGTAGGAAGTCAAGAGACACCCAGAATTAACAGGCAAGTTTTGCCTTGGAGTGCAAAAACAGGGCAAAGGCTAATGGAGTTTTGTCAAAAGAACATGCGGGTCATAGCAAACACCCTTTTCCAACAACCAAGAGACAACTATACACATGGATATCACCAGATGGTCAATACCAAAATCAGATTGATTATGTTCTTTGCAGCTGAAGATGGAAAAGCTCCATACAGTCAGCAAAAACAAGACCTGGAGCTGACTGTGGCTCAGATCATGAGCTCCTAATAGCAAAATTCAGGTCTAAAGTGAAGAATGTAGGGAAAACAACTAGGTCATTTAGATATGACCTAAATTAAATCCCTTATGATTATACAGTGGAGGTGACAAATGGAGTCAAGAGATGAGATCTGGTAGAGAAAGCGTCTACCAGATTCATAACACCAAAAGAGGTTCATATGTTTGTATATGAGTTTATATAAAAAGTTCATCACCATAAAGAGGTTCATAACACTGTATAGGAGGCAGTGACCAAACTACTCCAAAGAAAAAGAAATGCAAGAAGGTAAAGTGATTGTCTGAGGAGACTTTACAAAGAGCTGAGGAAAGGAGAGAAGGGAAAGGCAAAGGAGAAAGGGAAAGATAGACTCAACTGAATGCAGAGATCCAGAGAATACCAAGGAGAGATAAGAAGCCCTTCTTAAATGAACAATGCAAAGAAATAGAGGAAACCAACACAATGGCAAAGACTAGCGATCTCTTCAAGAAAACTGGAGACATCAAGGGAACATTTCATGCAAGAATGGGCACCATAAAGGACAGATATGGTGGGCACCATAAAGGACAGATATGGTAAGCACCTAATAGAAGGAGAAGATATTAAGAAGAGGTGGCACAAATACACAGAACAGTACACCAGTTGGTGTGGTCACTCACCTAGAGCCAGACATCCTGGAGTGTGAAGTCAAGGGGGCCTTAGGAAACATTACTACCAACAAAGCTAGTGGAGGTGATGGAATTCCAGTTGAGCTATTTAAAATTCTAAAAGATGATGCTGTTAAAGTGCTATGCTCAATATGTCAACAAATTTGGAAAACTCAGTAGTGGCTACAAGACTGGAAAAGGTCACAGTTTTCATTCCAATCCCAAAGAAAGGTAATGTCAAAGAAATGTTCAAACCACCATACAACTGAACTCATTTCACATGCTAACAAGGTTACGCTCAGAATCCTTAAAGGTAGGCTTCAAAAGAAAGTGAACCTAGAACTTTCAGATGTACAAGCTAGGTTTTGAAAAGGCAGAGGAACCAGGGAGCAAACTGCCAACATTTGTTGGATCATAGAGAAAGCAACAGAATTTCAGAAAAACGTCTGCTTCTGCTTCACTGATTGTGCAAAAGCCTTTGAATGTGTGGATCATAACAAACTGTGGAAAATTCTTAAAGAAATAGCAGTACCAGACCATTTTACCTGCCTCCTGAGAAACCTATATGCAGGTCAAGAAGCAACAGTTAGAACCGGACATTGAACAACTGACTGGTTGCAAACTGGGAAAGAATACAATAAAACTGTATATTGTCACCCTACTTATTTAACTTATATGCAAAGTACATCTTGAGAAACGCTGGGCTGGAGGAAGCACAAGCTGGAATCAAGATTGATGGGAGAAATATCAACCAACTCAGATATGGAGATGATACCACTCTAAGGGCAGAAAGTGAAGAGGAACTAAAGAGCCTCTTGATAAGGGTTAAAGAAGAGCATGAAAAAGTTAGCTTGAAACTCAACATACAAGAAACTAAGATCATGGCATCTGGTCCCATCTCTTCATGGCAAATAGAAGGGAAAAAACTGGAGGCAGTGATAGATTTTATATTCTTGGGCTCCAAAATCACTGTGGATGGTGACTGCAGCCATGGAATTAAAAGATGCTTGCTCCTTGGAAGAAATTCTATGACAAACCTCAACAGCATACTAAAAAGGAGAGACATCATTTTGCTGACAACAGTGCATATAGTCAAAGCTATGGTCTTTCTAGTAGTCACGGACGGATGTGAGAGTTGGACCATAAAGAAGACTGAGTGTCGAAGAATTGAGAATTGTGGTGCTGGAGAAGGCTCTTAAGAGTCCCGGGACTGCAAGGAGATCAACCAATCCTAAAGCAAATCTACCCTGAATATTCATTAGAAGGATTGATGCTGAAGCTGAAGCTCCAATACTTTGGCCACCTGATGCGAAAAGCCAACTCACTGGAAAAGACCCTGATGCTAGGAAAGACTGAAGACAAAAGGAGAAGGAGGTGACAGAGGATGAGATGGCTAGGTAGTGTCACCGACTCAATGAACATAAATTTGAGCAAACCCCGGGAGATAATGGAGGACAGAGGAGTCTGCCATGCTGCAGTCCATGGGGTTGAAAACAGTTGGACCCCACTGAGCAACTGAACAACTATACCAGGCTCCTAGGATTAAAGAATAAAAATACAGTGGCACAGCAGGCTCAAAATTCAGACTGGCTTCTGTGAGTTGCACGGCACACAGCACTGTGTTTGGCAGCCCTGGCAAAGATATATTTAAGCGTGTATGTAGGCTAGAGAGAACAAGACTTAAAAAGGAGTGTTAATGGATAATTACTGAGAAAGAAAGATAGAGAGGGATATCATGGACACATCTGGAGAAGGTTGCTCTTGAAGAAAAGAAAGGAGAATTCCTTCTTTTCAGATAAGGGTAAATAAAGAAATGATATCAGGATAAAAAAGATTATACCTCAGATTTTTCTCAGGAAAGGAAAAGATAAAGTTATATGCTATAAAAACTTTCATGAAGTAAGACAAAAAAAAAAAAACAAAAAAAAAAACACAACCGACATTAAAGATTTGGAAGATAACAGAACACTAATTGGTATGAAAACAAACCAAAATCCTCACACAACTGTCTCCTGTATCCTTCACAGATCAAAAAGTGATGACGCCTGTTCAGAACTGGGCACTAAAAAGATAAACTGACATAAAGTTAAGTATTCTAAGTAAGGTATCAATGGCAGGCTGGTAAAAACTGATGACCATGGGACCCTGGTGACAAGGGGAGGCAAATGAAAAGAGTAGAAGGCTAACAAATTGAATGAATAGAGACACAAAGATGGGAGGGCTCCTAAAGAGAGGAAGAGGGGAAGAGAGAGAAAACAGGTTCTGTAAGTGTGGAAGAGTGGATTGTTTGTGGTCAGACAGGTCTTGACACAATGCCTCAGGCAATGAGCTACTGACTAGGGCTCAGCACTATCCTTTCAGCTAAAAGCACAGAATTGAGAGACAATCACCTCTAAAGACACGCAGTCCTTGGGTGCAGGAAACCAACAGCCTTCCCCGGTGGCTCTAGTCGTAAAGAACACACCTGCCAGTGCAGGAGACGTGAGAGGTGCGGCCCGGCCCCTGGGTCGGGAATACCCTGTGGAGGAGGAAATGGCAACCCACTCCAATACTCTTGCCTGAAGAATTCCCATGGACAGAGGAGTCCAGCTGTCCACAGGGTCCCAAAGAGACGGACATGACTGAAGCGACTCAGCACAGCACACCAACAAACAAGTGAATGAGTCTGCCCGTACAGGAATCAAACATTTAAAATATCTCCTCTCCTTTTAAAACGAACAATTCTATCTCCAAATTTAAGAAATTCATCAAGAGGACAAAAGTCTACGATAAAGGTTAAAGCAGATGTGTGTCAGGAGGTAGAATGAGAAGTTAAATCTGTCAGGCCAATTGTAACCCACCTGTTAAAAGATTTTTTAGCACAGAATTCCAATAAGGCAACAACAGTTTGTGCTTTGGTAACTCTGGAGAGCACCTAGCATGGCTTCAAAAAAAGGATATCACTCAATTTAATTTTAAAAGGTCCACCCATTGCAATCTCAATGGACAAGTTATCATTTGTATTCATAATCTCATGTTTTACCATTCTGCTGCTCTTGACACATTATCCAATTACAGGAAAAAATGGGAAAAATCAGACATGGCAACTTCCTCCACTACTACATCCCTCCTTCACTTTGCACTTTTTACACCATTAATTCTGACTACTCTTGCCCTAGTAATAAAAGAAGAAATGACACTGGCACAACCTAAATTTTGCAGAAAATATCAAGTACAATAAGGATCATCAAGTAGTACTAATAACAATTGAGAATCCAAGAAATCTGAGAAGTTTCAAGTTTAAAAAGCGTTTTCTCAATTTTAGTCCTTTCCAAATAAAACAAAGGGCTCGGACAACACAAGATTTTGAAGCTTCAGTGGACAATTTAGACTAACAGTGAATAAAATAATCACTAAAATCACTGATCCTTTCTTGGGCTATTACATTTCTTACCTTCATAAAGCCTTCTTTTAAAACAGGACCACTTCTCAATTCTTTCCCTGGATCTAGTATACATATGTCCCCCCGCCCCCCTACCAAAGTTTAGAGACCAAAGACTTGCTGTAGTCAGAAAAGGATTAATTTAGATGAAGAATCACTTGCCGTCACTGGCACCATTCCTCAACTTTGCAGGAGTTCGATGGTCAAATTCCCAAAACCATCCCAGTCTCCTGGGGCCTGGATTCCCCCAAGAAGATGAACAAAATCCACTGGCGTCTGGATAGCAAGCTTTTCTTTGTAAGTCTATAAGCCAGGGTAAGCTTTCCAGACAGTTAAAAGACTTCTCAAGGAAGCAAGAAGGTCGAAACCAGGAAGATGGGGAGGTGACTAAAACAGGCAGACGACCCACCCACCTAACGCAAAGGAGAGACCGCTTGCAAGGGCTGACGCTTCAGCAGGAGCCAGGAAAGGTTGCGGAGGGAGGCCGGCGCCGCGACCCCCGGCCCCTGGGTGGGAATGGAGGGCATGCAAAGCCAGGGGCCAGCCGGAGGCCTGGAGCGGGGCGCGGAGAGGGGGCGGGACGTGGACAAGGGAGCGGCAGAGTCCGGCTGAGCACCACCAGGGTCTGAGCCACGGCGGGGCAAAGCCGAGAAAGCTTTGCCCAAAGAGGAGACACCGAAGCCTGCATCTTCACCCACCTGCCAGACGCTCGCCCCGCGGACAGAAGCACGGACGCAGCCTGGGCGCTTCCTCTCCTGCCGGACACAGCCCCTGCCGCCGCCGGAGCTCCGGGACCCGACAGCACAGGGCGGTACCGGAGCAGGCAAAGCGGCGACCGCACTCGAGCAGAGGGGGGTGTACATAGGGGTCGCTGGGGGCTCGGGAAGGCAGCTCTGTGCTTGACCTTCCTCACCGGTGGCCAACGGCGCTTCCTGGGAACAGCATCCCGCCTCGGCCCGCTGCGCCCGGGCCTTCGCCCGCGGCTCCCCCCGGCAGCGGCCGGGCTTCCGGCGGCCACACCCCGCCCCCGCGCTACTCGGCCGCCGCCATCTTGTTGGAGGCGGGAAGACCGCACTGCGCAGGCGCGCGCCTAGGCTGCCGGCTCCCCGAGCCGCGCCGCGAGGGAACCGTACCGCGCAGGCGCGGGGGCCGCTACCCGCTGCTGCCGAGGCCGGCTTCGGCACCACCGTCTGCTCGCTTGCTCTGCTGCTGCCAGGCTTAGTAGCCAGTCTCAAACTGTACTGCAACCGAGTTAATAGACCCTTCTGCGCACCCCACAGCCAGTCATTGTGTAAAAACCTATCTATATGCCAGGTCCCGAGACAGGCGCTGGGGAAAGATTAGTAAAACGCGGCTTCAGCGCTAAAGGTGTTCCTAAGCTAGTGAAAAAGGACGGGGATGAACGAGTGATTTCCACAGTTCTTGTTTTTACCTGCACGCCACCTTCGCTCTCTTGCCCCTGCAATTTTAACTGAAAACACCTTTTCCAGGAAGTCCTCGCTCACACAACTGGGCCAGTTCTAACATCTTGCGTTACCTCTTTAAGCTTTATTTCATTCAACATAAATTCAACAAGTAATATTTGAGTTTGCTTTATATTCTAGATATGATTCTGGTTATAGCGATAAGGAAAATAAACTCATGGGACTTATATTTTAGGGGAGAGTATAAAACAAACAAAAAGAACTTTTAGAAATCAACAAAATAACGTTTGATAGTGATGAGGGATGGGAAGAGAAAAAAACCACCAGAAGTTAATGTTGGGTGAGGGGTGGTACTTAGAGATCTCTCTCCAAAGATGACACTTGATCCGAGGCCTGACTGACCACAGGGACCAGAAGTCATGAGAATCATCTGGGCAGAGCGTTCTAGACAGAAGGACAGCAAACGCAGCAAACTTCTCATTCTTGAGGTGGGAATGAGTTCAGGTTAGTTCAGTTCAGTCGCTCAGTCGTGTCCGACTCTTTGCGACCCCGTGAATCGCAGCACGCCAGGCCTCCCTGTCCATCACACCACATAAAGGACAGAAGGGATAGGTGATATGGACGCCTGGGGAGGATATGAGGTTGGGGCAGGGGGGACAGGGGCAATTTAGGTAGGGCGTTGAGCCCATGATAAGAGTTGGATTTTTACTTCATGGTGGCCCCTCTATCTTGCTGACACTGCCAGAACTACTCCTCAAACACTTCTGGCTCCTGACTGCCTCACTGCACATGCTGATTCCACTGTCTTGAAGACAGTTGCTCTTGTTCTTTACACATCTAGCTTCTCATCTTTCAGGTTTCAGTTTAAATGTCCCCTCAGAAAGGCCATCCTTCCTAAACGAAGTATCCCACCTGCCCTTGCATTAGTCTCCACATTGCACCTGATCCTTTCTTTTAGGGCACTGAACATATTTCTCAATTATCTATTCATTGCTTCTTCACCATTCAGTTCACTAAACTGAATGCCACCAGGGAGGGCAGATGTTTCACTTACTCCATGCCTAGCACCATGCCTGGCATGAGTGATCACTCAATATGTGTGCTGTTTTTAGGAAAGTCCAGTTTGTCAGCACTTAAGGCAATGGCACCCCACTCCAGTCCTCTTGCCTGGAGAGTCCCATGGACGGGGGAGCCTGGTGGGCTGCAGTCCATGGGGTCGCTGGGGGTCGGACATGGCTGAGCGACTTCACTTTCACTTTTCACTTTCATGCATTGGAGAAGGAAATGGCAACCCACTCCAGTGTTCTTGCCTGGAGAATCCCAGGGACGGGGGAGCCTGGTGGGCTGCTGTCTTTGGGGTCGCTCAGAGTTGGACACGACTGAAGTGACTTAGCAGCAGCAGCAGCAGCAGCAGCAGCAGCAAGTAGTCAGTGGTATACTACATTGTTTTACACTGGTTTTTAAAAATAAATGCAAGTCATTTCCTGTTTATATACCCTTTGCTAGATTATAAATAAGAACTTTGGCAAAAGAGAGAGAGAGGAAGAGAATGAGATGAAGAGGAGGTGACGGGGTAGTGGGCAAAGATTGTATTTTGCATATATTTGCAGGACTGGGAATGGAAGTCTTCAATTTAGTGAAGTACCTATTATATGTGTCCTGCATTCAGCTAGATACTTAATTCTTACAACAGCCTTGCTAGGTAGTTATCCTTAGTTTTATACATAGCAAACGAGAGAGATTAAGTCACTTGCCCAAGGTCCTACATTAAGAGACAGTGCCAACCGTAAAGTTCATGCCCTTCCCTTCTAGAGAAACTGGATTTTGAGATGGGTTTGTTTGGTGATTTGATTCTGTGTCATTTGTAGGCTTTTATTAGCCATTTCAGCCACTGCCATTTAAGAATTCCAATCATACTGCTGTTTTTGTATAGGATCTCAACAAAGGGCCTGATTTGAGATTGCTGTGATTTTTTTTTTCCTTTTGGACTAGGGAAGAGCTCATTTCCTTTTCATGTCTTTTTAAAATTTGTATTTTTTTATTAATAATGTGTACACGTTTGATCAAAGGAAAGGAGATACAGAAAAATGGGTGCATTTCCTAAATGCTAGCTGCATCCCCTTGGTTAGGCTTGTTACTGTATGACTAACTCTTTCATCTAGGTCCCAAGTAGTACTTTAGACATCAAAGACAGTTCTCTGGCAAAGAGTGACATCCTCACCACAACAATCACTTATCCCATTTACTCATCAAAATTATACACCATCATTTTCCTCTAAACAGGATAGCTGGGGAAAGCTACAAGAAAGGATAGGGCCGCTATCCTGTATCCAGGGCCATTCAGTCTTTATATGAAGGCATTCAGTTTTTTAAAAATCATTAACTCATGATAGCATACACTTGTCAATCAAACCCGGTTAGTCTATAAGCTAACCAAATAGTAGGTGGGAATACATACTTAAAAAGATTCTTCGATCTTCTACCCCACTGAAGTAGGACTCCTTCTTGGAATAAATTCTGGAATCAAGGCAATATCTTTGGTTTCTCTGGTATGCTTTCCTCATGGTTACCATCTGTTATTGGTTGATCATTCCCCCACCCCTCAAAAGATATGTTGAATTCCTAACCTCAAGTACTCAACAATATGAACTTATTTGGGAATAGGATAATTACACATGTAATTAAGTTCAAATGAGGTCATACTGGAGTAGGTGGACCCCTAATCCAATAACTAGTGTCCTTATAAGAAGACAGCCAAATGAAGAAAGAAACACACAGGGAGAAGGCTGTTTGATGGCAAAGGCAAAGACTGGAGTCGTGCACCTGCAAGCCAAGAACACCAAAGACTGCTGGCCAGCCACCAACACTGAGAAACAGGCAAGTGAGGATTTCTCTACAGATTTCAGGGGAAATGCAGTCCTGCTGAAACCTCACTCTCAGATGTATAGCCTCCAGAACTGTGAGACAATAAACATCCATTGTTTTAAGCTACCCAGTTCGTGGCACTTTGTTATAGCAGCCTTAGAAACTAATACACCCCACTCTCTCTTCATATGTGTGTGTGTGTGTGTGTGTGTGAGGACTTGAAGTAGAGGAAAGACACTGTCAGGGCTTGAAGCAGAGGAAAGAGATGGGGATGGGCTGCCCACTATAGTACTCTTTCCTGGAAGATCCCATGGGCAGAGGAGCCTGGTGGGCAACAGTTCACAGTGTCACAAAGAGTCAGACATGACTTAGCATGCACACATGCATCCAAAATATCATTTCAACCTGTGGCGCTAAAATGCAGCTAGTGATGCATTACTGGAGTGGGTTACCATGCCCTCCTCCAAGGGATCTTCCCAACCCAGGGAACGAACCCAGGTCTCTTGCACTACAGAAGGATTCTTTACCATCTGAACCACCAAGGAAGCTCTCAGTTTGGTTCAGTTGCTCAGTCATTCTGACTCTTTGTGACCCCATGGTCTGCAGCATGCCAGGCCTCCCTGTCCATCACCAACTCCTGAAGATTACTCAAACTCATGTCCACTGAGTCGGTGATGCCATTCAACCATCTCATCCTCTGTTGTCCCCTTCTCCTCCTGCCTTCAATCTTGGCCAGCATCAGGGTCTTTTCAAATGAGTCAGCTCTTCACATCAGGTGGCCAAAATATTGAAGTTTCAGCATCAGCATCAGTCCTTCCAATGAATATTCAGGCCTGATTTCCTTTAGGGTGGACTGGTTGGATCTCCTTGCAGTCCAAGGGACTCTCAAGAGTCTTCTCCAAAACCACAGTTCAAAAGCATAAATTTGGCGCTCAGCTTTCTTTATAGTCCAACTCTCACATCCATACCTGACTACTGGAAAAACCATAGCCTTGACTAGATGGACCTTTGCTGGCAAAGTAATGTCTCTCCTTTTTAATATGCTATCTAGGTTGGTCATAACTTTTCTTCCAAGGAGCAAGCATCTTTTAATTTCATGGCTGCAATCGCCATCTGCAGTGATTTTGGAGCCCCCAAAAATAAGGTCTGTAACTGTTTCCACTGTTTCCCCATCTATTTCCCATGAAGTGATGGGACCAGATGCCATGTTCTTCATCTTCTGACTGTTGAGCTTTAAGCGAACTTTTTCACTCTCGTCTTTCACTTTCATCAAGAGGCTCTTTAGTTTTCTTCACTGACCTCCTCAGTCAGTCGCTCCCATCAGGAAGCTTCCATAAGCCTCTTATCCTTCTCCATCATAGGGCAAGCAGAATGAAAACCACAGTCACAGGAAAGTAACCAATCTAATCACATGGACCACAGCCTTGTCTAACTCAATGAAATTATGAGCTGTGCCATGTAGGGCCACCCAAGACGGACAGGTCGTGGTGGAGAATTCTGACAAAACATGGTCCACGGGAGAAGAGAATGGCAAACCACTTCAGTATTCTTGCCTTGAGAACCCCAGGAACAGTATGAAAAGGCAAAAAGTTAGGACACTGAAAGATGAACTCCCCAGGTCAGTAGGTGCCCAATATGCTACTGGAGACCAGTGGAGAAATTACTCCAGAAAGAAGAGATGGAGTCAAAGCAAAAACAACACCCAGTTGTAGATGTGACTGGTGATGGAAGCAAGGTCTGATGCTGTAAAGAACAATATTGCATAGGAACCTAGAATGTTAGGTCCATGAATCAAGGCAAATTGGAAGTGGTCAAGCAGGAGATGGCAAGAGTGAACATTAACATTTTAGGAATCAGAGAACTAAAATGAAGTGGAATGGGTGAATTTAACTCAGATGACAATGATATCTACTACTGTGGGCAGAATCCCTTAGAAGAAATGTCATAGTCAACAAAAGAGTCCAAAATGCAGTACTTGGGCGCAGTCTCAAAAACGACAGAATGATCTCTGTTCATTTCCAAGGCAAACCATTCAATACCACATAATCCACGCCTATGCCCAGACCAGTAATGCTGAAGAAGCTGAAGTTGAACGGTTCTATGAAGGCCTACAAGACCTTCTAGAACTAACACCCAAAAAAGCTGTCTTTTTCATTATAGGAGACTGGGATGCAAAAGTAGGAAGTCAAGAAACACCTGGACAAGCAAATTTGGCCTTGGAGTACATAATGAAGCAGGACAAAGGCTAATGAATTTTTCCAAGAGAACGCACTGGTCATAGCAAACACCCTCTTCCAACAACACAAGAGAAGACTCTACACATGAACATCACCAAATGGGCAACACCAAGCTCAGACTGATTATATTCTTTGCAGCCAAAGATGGAGAAGCTCTACAGAGTCAGCAAAAACAAGACTGGGAGCTGACTGTGGCTCAGATCATGAACTCCTTATTGCCAAATTCAGATTTAAACTGAAGATATAGGGAAAACCACTAGACCATTCAGTTCAATTCAGTTCAGTCGCTCATTCGTATATGACTCTTTGCAACCCCATGGACTGCAGCACACCAAGGCTCCCTGTCCATCACCAAACCCAGAGATTACTCAAACTCATGTCCATTGAGTCAGTGATGCCATCCAACCACCTCATTCTCTGTCATCCCCTTCTCATCTCACCTTTAATCTTTCCCAGCATCAGGGTCTTTTCAAATGAGGAAGCTCTTCGCATCAGGTGACCAAAGTGTTGGAGTTTCAGCTTCAGCATCAGTCCTTCCAATGAACATTCATGACTGATTTCCTTTAGGATGGTTGGTTGGATCTCCTTGCAGTCCAAGGGACTCTCAAGAGTTTTCTCCAACACCACAGTTCAAAAGCATCAATTCCTTGGCGCTCAGGGTTCTTTGTACTCCAACTCTCACATCCATACATAACTACTGGTAAAACCATAGCCTTGACTAGATGGACCTTTGATGGCAAAGTAATGTCTCTGCATTTTAATATGCTATCTAGATTGGTTATAACTTTTCTTCTAAGGAGTAAGCATCTTTTAATTTCATGGCTACAGTCACCATCTGCAGTGATTTTGGAGCTCCCAAAAATAAAGTCTGTCACTGTTTCCACTGTTTCTCCATCTATTTGCCATGAAATAATGGGAATGGATGCCATGATCTTTGTTTTCTGAATGTTGAGCTTTAAGCCAACTTTTTCACTCTAATCTTTCAATTTCATCAAGAGGATCTTTAGTTCCTCTTCACTTTCTGCCATAAGGGTGGTGTCATCTGCATATCTGAGGTTATTGATATCTCTCCCGGCAATCTTGATTTCAGCTTGTGCTTCATCCAGCCCAGCGTTTCTTATGATGTACTTTGCATATAAGTTAAATAAGCAGAGTGACAATATACAGCCTTGACGTACTTGTTTCCCTATTTGGAACCAGTCTGTTGTTGCATATCCAGTTTTAACTGTTGCTTTTAACTGACCTGCATACAGATTTCTCAACAGGCAGGTCAGGTGGTCTGGTATTCCCATCCCTTGAAGAATTTTCCACAGTTTGTTGTGGTCCACACAGACAAAGGCTTTGGGATAGTCAATAAAGCAGAAATAGATGTTTCTCTGGAACTCTCTTGCTTTTTCGATGATCCAGCTGATGTTGGCAATTTGATCTCTGGTTCCTCTGCCTTTTCTAAATCTAGCTTGAACATCTGGAAGTTCATGGTTCACATACTGCTGAAGCCTGGATTGGAGAATTTTGAGCATTACTTTGCTAGCGTGTGAGATGAGTGCAATCGTGAGGTAGTTTGAGCATTTTTGGCATTGCCTTTCTTAGGGATTGGAATGAAAACTGACCTTTTCCAGTCCTGTGGCCACTGCTGAGTTTTCCAAATTTGCTAGTATATTGGGTGAAGCACTTTCACAGCATCATCTTTTAGGATTTGAAATAGCTCAACTGGAATTCCATTATCTCTACTAGCTTTGTTTGTAGTGATGCTTTCTAAGGCCCACTTGACTTTGCATTCCAGGATGTCCGGCTCTAGGTGAGTGATCACACCATCGTGATTATCTGCGTCATGAAGATCTTTTTTGTACAGTCCTTCTGTGTATTTTTGCCACCTCTTCTTAATATCTTCTGCCTCTGTTAGGTCCATACCATTTCCGTCCTTTACTGTGCCCGTTTTTGCATGAAATGTTCCCTTGGTATCTGTAATTTTCTTGAAGACATCTCTTGTCTTTCCCATTCTATTGTTTTCTTCTATTTCTTTGCACTGACCATTGAGGAAGACTGTCTTATCTCTCCTTGCTATTCTTTAGAACTCTGCATTCAAATGGGTATATCTTTCCTTTTCTCCTTTGCCTTTCACTTCTCTTCTATTCACAGCTATTTGTAAGGCCTCCTCAGACAACCATTTTGCCTTTTTGCATTTCTTTTTCTTGGGGATGGTCTTGCTCCCTGCCTCCTGTACAATGTTATGAACCTCCGTCCATAGTTCTTCAGGCACTCTGTCTATCAGATCTAGTACCTTAAGTCTATTTCTCAGTTCCACTGTATAATCGTTAGGGATTTTATTTAAGTCATACCTGAATAGTCCAGTGGTTTTCCCTACTTTCTTCAGCTTAAGACTGAATTTGGCAATAAGGAGTTCGTGATCTGAGCCACAGTCAGCTCCTCGTCTTGTTTTTGCTGACTCTATAGAGATTCTCCATCTTTGGCTGCAAAGAATATAATCAATCTGATTTTGGTGTCACCCATCTGGTGATGTCCATGTGTAGAGTCTTTTCTTGTGTTGTTGGAAGAGGGTGTTTGCTATGACCAGTATGTTCTCTTTGCAAAACTCTATTAGCCTTTGCCTGCTTCATTCCATACTCCAAGGCCAAATTTGCCTGTTCCTCTGGGTGTTTCTTGCCTTCCTATGTTTGCATTCCAGTCCCCTATAATGAAATGGACAGTTTTTTGGGTGTTATTTCTAGAAGGTCTTGTAGGCCTTCATAGAACCTTTCAACTTCAGCTTCTTCAGCATTACTGGTTGAGGCATATATTTGCATTACCGTGATATTGAACAGTTTGCCGTGAAATGAACGGAGATCATGCCTTCGTTTTTGAGACTGCGCCCAAGTACTGCATTTTGGACTCTTTTGTAGACTATGACGTTTCTTCTAAGGGATTCTTGCCCACAGTAGTAGATATCATGGTCATCTGAGTTAAATTTATCAACCACTTCATTTTAGTTCTCTGATTCCTAAAATGTTCACTCTTGCCCTCTCCTGTTTGACCACTTGCAATTTGCCTTGATTCATGGACCTAACATTCCAGGTTCCTATGCAATATTGCTCTTTACAGCATCAGACCTTGCTTCCATCACCAGTCACATCCACAACTGGGTGTTGTTTTTGCTTTGGCTCCATCTCTACATTCTTTCTGGAGTTATTTCTCCACTAATCTCCAGTAGCATATTAGGCACCTACAAACCTGGGGAGTTCATCTTTCAGTGTCCTATCTTTTTGCATTTTCATACTGTTCATGGGGTTCTCAAGCCAGGAATGCTAAAGTGGTTTGTCATTCCCTTTTCTAGTGGGCAACATTTTGTCAGAACTCTCCACCATGACCCGTATCTTGGGTGGCCCTCATGACTCATAGTCTCATTGAGTTAGACAAGGCTGTGGTCCATGTGATTAGATTGGTTAGTTTCCTGTGATTGTGGCTTTCGGTCTGTCTGCTCTCTGATGGAGAAGCATAAAAGGCTTATGAAAGCTTCCTGATGGGACAGACTGACCGAGGGGGATACTGGATCTTGTTCTGCTGGGCAGGACCATGCTCAGTAAATCTTTAATCCAATTTTCTGTTGATGGGTGGAGCTGTGTTCCCTCCCTGCTGTTTACCTGGGGCCAAACTATGGTGGAGGTAATGAAGATAACGGTGACCTCCCTCAAAAGGTCCCATGCATGTACTGCTACAGTCCGTGCCCCCAGCCCTGCAGCAGGCCACCACCGAGCCATGCCTTCGCCAGAGACTCCTGGACACCCACAGGCAAGTCTCCTGTGGGGTCGCTGTTCCTTCCTCCCTGGTCCTAGTGCATAAGGCTCTGCTGTGCCCTCCAAGAGTTCATTTCCCAGTCCTGTGTAAGTTCTGGCAGCTCTGTGGTAGATAATGGTGACCTCCTCCAAGAGGGCTTATGCCATCCCCACACCCAGAGCCCCTGTCCCTGCGGCAGACCACTGCCGACCTGTACCTCCACAGGAGATGCTCAAACACAATTCTGTCTAGTCTCTGTGGGGTCCCTGGGTCCCTGGGTCTCACAAGGTTTGTTTGAGCCCTCTGAGCGACTCTGGTGGACATCGGGTTTGATTCTAAATGTGAATTCGCCCCTCCTACCGTCTTGCTGGGGCGTCTCCTTTGCCCCTGGACGTGGGGTATCTCCTCACAGCCGCTCCAGCGCCTACTATCTTGCTGGGTTTTCTCTGACTGTGATCGTGGGGTGTCTCCATACCACCATCCAGCGAAGCGCAGCTGCCGTGCTTGACCTTGGACGTGGGGTATCTATTCACAGCTGCTCCAGCGAAGTGCAGCCAGCGCTTCTGACCTTGGACGCGCGGTATCTCCTCTCAGCAGCTTGCTGTTCCAGCTCTGTGCAGCCACTGCTTGCAGCTCCCGTGACCTAAATAAAATCCCTTATGACTATACAGTAGAAGTGAGAAATAGATTTAAGGTACTAGATCTGATAGACAGAGTGCCTGATGAACTATGGATGGAGGTTCATAACATTGTACAGGAGGCAGGGAGCAAGACCATCCCCAAGAAAAAGAAATGCAAAAAGGCAAAATGGTTGTCTGAGGAGGCCTTACAAATAGCTGTGAATAGAAGAGAAGTGAAAGGCAAAGGAGAAAAGGAAAGATATACCCATTTGGATGCAGAGTTCTAAAGAAGAGCAAGGAGAGATAAGACAGTCTTCCTCAATGGTCAGTGCAAAGAAATAGAGGAAAACAATAGAATGGGAAAGACTAGAGATGTCTTCAAGAAAATTACAGATACCAAGGGAATATTTCATGCAAAGATGGGCACAATAAAGGACGGAAATGGTATGGACCTAACAGAGGCAGAAGATATTAAGAAGAGGTGGCAAAAATACACAGAAGGACTGTACAAAAAAGATCTTCATGACGCAGATAATCACGATGGTGTGATCACTCACCTAGAGCCAGACATCCTGGAATGCAAAGTCAAGTGGGTCTTAGGAAGCATCATGAACAAAGCTAGTGGAGGTAATGGAATTCCAGTTGAGCTATTTCAAATCCTAAAAGATGGTGCTGTGAAAGTGCTGCACTCAACATGCCAGCAAATTTGGAAAACTCAGCAGTGGCCACAGGACTGGAAAAGGTCAGTTTTCATTCCAATCCCTAAGAAAGGCAATGCCAAAAATGCTCAAACTACCTCACAATTGCACTCATCTCACACGCTAGCAAAGTAATGCTCAAAATTCTCCAATCCAGGCTTCAGCAGTATGTGAACCATGAACTTCCAGATGTTCAAGCTAGATTTAGAAAAGGCAGAGGAACCAGAGATCAAATTGCCAACATCTGCTGGATCATCGAAAAAGCAAGAGAGTTCCAGAGAAACATCTATTTCTGCTTTATTGACTATCCCAAAGCCTTTGTCTGTGTGGACCACAACAAACTGTGGAAAATTCTTCAAGAGATGGGAATACCAGACCACCTGACCTGCTGTTGAGAAATCTGTATGCAGGTCAGGAAGCAACAGTTAAAACTGGATATGGAACAACAGACTGGTTCCAAATAGGGAAATGATTACGTCGAGGCTGTATATTGTCACCCTGCTTATTTAACTTATATGCAGAGTACATCATGAGAAACGCTGGGCTGGATGAAGCACAAGCTGAAATCAAGACAGCCGGGAGAGATATCAATAACCTCAGATATGCAGATGACACCACCCTTATGGCAGAAAGCGAAGAAGAACAAAAGAGCCTCTTGATGAAAGTGAAAGGGAAGTCGTACATCTGAATAAATTTGAGTATTAAATACTTAGGTAAATAGCAAAGAGATTGAACTATTTCTCCAAAGCTAAGAGGAACATTCTAGAGTGAAAACCAGAATATGTATTTCAGATATTTCAATTCTGTTTCAGCTTGGACAAGTTAAAATAAGTACTTGTTTTCTAAAATAGGTACTTATTTCCTCCTCGAAGCCATTACTGGTCATTCCTTGTTGACGGTGTTCTATCCTTTAAACCCGAGTTCTCCCATGGGCAGTGTGACAGGGTTTGCTGGACTCTCACCACATCTTCCTCATCAGATACAGACATGAGGGCAGAGCCCACGACTCATTCTTTGTATCTATCTCCTACAAATTTCTTGAACTGGAAGCACCCAAATAAACAAGATCAGCCAAATTTGATCATTTTAGAACTTGATGAAAACCATGAATATCCATTATACCATTCTCACTGCTTTGGTGTATAATTGGAAATTTTCATAATAAAAAGTTTTAAAAAAGACATCCAAGAAACTTCTGCTTCAAGATAGCTGACTAAGTACAAGTGTTTACGTCTTTGTCTCTGAATCCCAGTAAAACGTCAGCAGCAAGGCTTAATTTTCAATTAAACTAAGGAGGGTTAAGCTTCAAAGGCCCCCTTTTACACACGCCCTTTCCAAGGTCCTGGAAGGTGCCTTAGCAATATGTTCATGTGTTTGTATTTTTTCTCCTCTATCACAGTTCTCCTTGTGTCTGGTAGTATTAGAGTGGTTGGAGTAATTTTGAGTTCCAGTTAAAGGGAAGTGGAGTTTGAGATACAAGTTGTTAGAGTTGAGTGGGAGGATATTTATATGATTCACAGTCACTTCTGTGAGTAGCATTTTATTGTTAACCATCGCTGTAGAAGAATAGCTTCCAGCTATCTGCCTCCAGCCCACTGTCTGCTCTCCCAGGATTGTAACACCAAGGTTCAGGGCCAGAGGCTGTGTGGCAATACGAACACAGCCTATGTCATCTGTACCAGAAGTATGTATGGAGCCAGAAGCTAGTTTGTGGGAAAGTATTCCAAATTTTATAATTCCTATAAATGAAACCTAATAGAAGCATCCCCAAATGTGACTACAGTCTTAAATGACAAGTTGTAAAGCTAGGGAAAAAAAAAGAAAACTGTCAGCAATAAATTTTTTTTTGATCAACCATACTTAGAAAGACTGAATGATCTGTTAAGTTGATACAAATATGATAAAACAACTGTCACATGCCAAAAAAAGAAAAGAGCATCTACACAAAAAGTGTAAGGAAAAAGTATTATAGAAATTATATCAGGTGGTAAAATAATAAACCTATTATGTTGATTCTTGGATTTTGTGATGTTTGTTGATTTTATGTTAGCATTCCAAAATGTGTAATTTGTTGTGGTTCTTTTCTCATTCTAAATAAATACTTACTTTCATACTTAAATTGTATTCACATTTTATATTTTTTCTCTTACACAGGGAAAGAAAAATTCATCTCCCATAAGACATGGATCCCTGAAATTATAACTGGGGACTTCAACATCCCTCTCTCAGCAACTGATAGAAGTAAAAATTATAAAATGAGCAAAGATAATAGAAGACCTAAACAGTACAATCAAATAGGATCTAAATGACATTTATAGAACACTCTACCCACAACAGCAGAATGCACATGTTTTTTTCTTCAAGCACCAATAATAGACCAAATGCTAGGTCAGAAAACAAATGTTAACACATTTAGGATTGACATAAGTATGTTCTCTGACCTTTATGGAATTGAATTAAAAAGCAATGAAAGGCAACAGGAAATTTTCCAAATACTTGGAAATTAAACACCACACTTTAAAATCATACCTTGTTTGAATTCCCGGGCAGTCCATTGGTTAGGACTCCACTTTCACTGCCAAGGGCCTAGGTGCAATCCTTGGTTGGGGAATTAAGATCCCGCAAGCCACACCAAACACACACACACACACACACACACACACACACACACACCTTGTCAAAGAAGATCCAAAGAAAATTTAAAAAAATAAACAAAAAATAAAAAACCACAGAACTGAATGTAAACAAAAATACAGCATATCAAAATTTCTGGGTTACAGCTAAAGTAGTACTAAGAAGGTAATTTACACATTAAATATCACTCAGAAAAATGTGACATATTACATTAGGAAAGTCTCATATCAATAACCTCAAGAAGTTAGAAAAAAAGAAAGAGCAGACATCAAACATTGGAAAACAAAATAAAACAAGAAATGCAACGAAACACTAGTTAAAAGAGTGCAAAATAATAAGGGAGAAGACATAAATCGTCAATATCAGTAATGAAATGGCTTATCATTATAATTTCTACAATCTTTAATAAGGAAATATCACAAACTTATAATTCAACAACTTAGAATAGACCAATTCTACAAACTACCAAAGCTCAAACAAGATGCAATAGAGTAGTCCTATAACCATTAAAGAAATTGAACTTGTCACTGTAATTCCCTGGAAAATGAAATGGAGAAGACTTCTCTGGTGGTCCAGTAGTTATGAATCCGCCTGCCAATGCAGGGGACAGAGGTTTGATCCCTGGTGCAGGAAGATCCCACATGTGTGGAGCAACTAAGCCCGTGTGCCAGAACTACTGAAGCCTGTGAGCCCTGGAGCCTGTGCTCTGCAACGAGAGGAACCACAGCAGCGAGGAGCCCGCACAGCACAGTGGCGAGAAGCCCCTGCTGACTGCAACTAGATAAAGCCCGGGGCCAATTGCTGTTGTTGCTAAGTCACTTCAGTCGTGTCCGACTCCGTGCGACCCCATAGACGGCAGCCCACCAGGCTCCCCCGTCCCTGGTATTCTCCAGGCAAGATCACTGGAGTGGGTTGCCATTTCCTTCTCCAACGCATGAAAGTGAAAAGTGAAAGTGAAGTCGCTCAGCTGTGTCCGACTCTTAGCGACCCCATGGACTGCAGCCCACCAGGCTCTTCCGTCCATGGGATTTTCTAGGCAACAGTACTGGAGTGGGGTGCCATTGCCCGGGGCCAGTAAGTGTTCATAAAAGGGAAGGCATCCGTGAATGTTAAGAATGGGAGAGTGTTCCATCAGTTTGTGAGAGGGAGGACGACTGCAGTGAAGGATCACAGCAGAGGTAGTTGCTAGTACTTTCTGGAGAAGTCTAGCAAAGATACAGGTTAGCTAGTCGTAGTTACAAGCAGAAATGGGAACTGGAGCACTGTCAACACTAGTGTTTCCCAACCATTTTTTCCCCCCAACCATTTTTATGTCATGGCACATGTGGGAAATAATAGTATGTGTAAGGAATGGTTTTAAGAAAGTAATTCTCAGATCACCAAATTTCATGACTTTCTCTCTAAAACTGATTTAGCTGAGAAGGCATCCTGTCTTATACATACTGGTTCTTTGTCAACTCCATTTTCACAATAGCTCTCCCACCACTTTACCAAAGAGAAACAAGCATTTCTCAGAGATTCATTGCCCTGAATGCCAAGCAAAAGAATAATTTAACATTTATTAATGCTCTATTAATGTCCCCAGTCTGTCTCATTAGGACATTGATTTCTAACAAATTTTACTTTTTGTGCTAGTAATTTTTCTTTAATCAATAAGAATAATTTTAAAACACATTACCTTATGCTTATAAAAATAAAAGTATAAGAAATAATTAAATTTGTTTCTAGCAGAGAAATATGATAGAATTATTAGTGATTTTCAGACACTTCCACTTCTAGATAAGATGAAGTAACATGTACCAGGCACACCCTCAAGCGTTAAACAACCCCAAGCTGGGAAAAATATATGAAGCAATGGTTTTGTCTTTTTGTTTGTTTTGAGGTGCTGGACACCTGGCAGTAGAGAACAATGAGCCCTGAAAGGCAGGAAGCAAGTACCTTAGATGTTTCTCGTGCTTGTTTGCTCTGAGGAGGCCAACTGCCACTCTGTGAGAGGCTCTATGCAGAGGTCTAGATGGCAAAGAACAGAGGAGGCTCCTGCCCAAAAGCTAGCAAAGTACTGAGGTTCTTAGTGCAACAGGTCACAAGGAAGGTAATCCCTCCAGCAATCATGTGAGTGAGCCTGGAACTGGATCTTCTCCCATCAAGCCTTCAGATGCTACCACAGCCCTGGCTAACAGCTTCACAGAAAGACCCTGAATAATAGTGAAAGGAAAGTTGTGCCCGACTCTTTGTGACCCTATAGACTATATAGTCCATGGAATTCTCCAGGCCAGAATACTGGAGTGCGTAGCCTTTCCCTTCTCCAGGGGATCTTCCCAACCCAGGGATCGAACCCAGGTTTACCACATTGCAGGCAAATTTTTCACCAGCTGAGCCACAAGGGAAGCCCCCTGAGTCAACTAATTTATAAACCACGCTCAACTTCCTGACCTATAGAAACTGTGAAATAATAGCTATTGTTTTTAGCTGCTAATCTTAAGAACAATTTGTTACACAGCAATAGATAAATTCAGGAAGACCAACCCCAAAAGAGATGGGATCAATTTCATTTCTAACACTGCTGGAATTGGTCAAAGAGCAAGCTTAAAATTCTTTATCACATAACTAATTACACATTTTAATTATTTTCCTTCTATTTCTTGTACCTGTTTCAACTTTTCATTCATGATAGAATAAACTGCCCTTTTTCTAAGCTGCATCTATTCTTTAAAGTTTTCCAACTAAAGTGATTAAATATAATAAA
The DNA here is from genome assembly GCF_019923935.1 of Bubalus bubalis. Classification (NCBI taxonomy): domain Eukaryota; kingdom Metazoa; phylum Chordata; class Mammalia; order Artiodactyla; family Bovidae; genus Bubalus; species Bubalus bubalis. The sequence continues at coordinate 101,354,792 of NC_059167.1, read as the reverse complement.
GTAAGCAGCCAGAGATACTTGCTTTTCCATCTAATGATAGAAAAAAAAGAAAACACTCCATCTGGGTAGAATTTGATAATTAGCCATATCCTATTCCTGGACATCTGGCTTTCAAATGAAACTGAACATGGTAATGTCTGTTTCCCAGGGCATTCTTTTTACTGAAAATGCAACTTATTGTTTTGGTCTTTAAAAAGATAACATCAGTGCACTTTAACATATCAAGTTAACAAAGATTTGTCTCAGTTCTTTTTACATATTACCATCGTGTTACCTATTTATTATAGAATATTTGAAAACTACAGAAAATTACAAGGAAAAAAAATCTCACCATTCAAGATAACTGTTCATATTTTTATGAAAATCTTTTCAGATTTGGCTTTAAAAATACAAGGAATTTCAGAATAATAATATTTTCCCTCAACAACAAATTCTCATTAAGGGCACAATATTTTAATGGATGAAATTTAATGAAGAATGTCAAGCCATTTATTACACTGAAATTCATATCCATTTTCTCATACAGTTTAAAGTGTGGCTTATGACAATGGATATTTTAGCCCTGACAATCAGTCTGAGTAGCTCAGGAAAATATCTCATAAGGCTAGAGCAGCCCTGGAAGCATATTGAGGGTAGCGGGGCTCAGAGAAACAACACATGTCTCACCCGCTCTCCCCTTATGCTGCCTCTGCTGCTACAAAATCTGTGGAAGAGGGGAAGGGCTCGTGGCCTTGCACTTGAATCCTTAATGTACTGGAACCAACTCAAAGAAGTGCCAGAGAACTGACTGTTAAATTTCAGGAGTTTTGTGAGCTAGCTCTAAAACAAAGTCATTATTAAAAATTAAAGAACGTAAGCTTTCAATTAAATAAATTCTATTCAAAGCTAAGGTCATAAATACATACAAGTCATCATTTTTAATCATTTACGTTTTGCTGGTGCCTGTGCAAAATCACTGCTGATGGTGATTGTAGCCATGAAATTAAAAGATGCTTACTCCTTGGAAGAAAAGTTATGACCAACCCAGATAGCATATTCAAAAGCAGAGACATTACTTTGCCAACAAAGGTCCGTCTAGTCAAGGCTATGGTTTTTCCAGTGGTCATGTATGGATGTGAGAGTTGGACTGTGAAGAAAGCTGAGCACCGAAGAATTGATGCTTTTGAACTGTGGTGTTGGAGGAGACTCTTGAGAGTCCCTTGGACTGCAAGGAGGTCCAACCAGTCCATCCTAAAGGAGATCAGTCTTGGGTTTTCATTGGAAGGACTGATGCTAAAGCTGAAACTCCAATCCTTTGGCCACCTCATGTGAAAAGTTGACTCATTGGAAAAGACCCTGATGCTGGGAGGGATTGGGGGCAGGAGGAGAAGGGGATGACAGAGGATGAGATGGCTGGATGGCATCACTGACTCAATGGACAAGAGTTTGAGTAGACTCTGGGAGTTGGTGATGGACAGGGAGGTCTGGCATGCTGTGATTCATGGGGTCGCAAAGAGTTGGACATGACTGAGCAACTAAACTGAACTGAACTGTATTCCTGATGCTGTTTCTATCTACTGCATCTACATTGTGGAAATAGGGTATAATGGTGTGCTGGAGGATGTCTCTTCATCCAGTGTTTTCACCTTGGTAGTTTGGAATCCTTCAGGGTGAGAGTATTTAAACCATGGAAATAGAAGAAAGCTCCAAATTTGGGCTCACATATTTTTGTTGGTTGTATAGTGACAGAGAAAACGTTAACAATGTAGAATAAAAAATTTTAAATGTTGTGTCTATAACTGTTATATTGTGACCAGCACAAAGTTCAAGGAACAATTCCTCCAGTACTCAAGAACTATCAAATTAATCCAAGTCACTCAGGTCCTTGATTAATGAGTCAAGATCCAACACATATCTCTGTTGTTTCACTTTCATCTCAATCATTACTGTTAATGAAAATATCAGCCAAGATTCTTGCAAAACTACATTGGTTTATTATTTACAATGGCATTTTGGCTACAGATAAGAAAGGGAAAGTCGCTCAGTCATGTTCAACTCTTTGCAACCCTATGGACTATACAGTCCATGGAATTCTCTAGGGCAGAATACTGGAGTGGGTAGCCTATCCCTTCTCCAGCAGATCTTTCCAACCCAGGAATCAAACCAGGATCTCTTGCATTGCAGGCGGATTCTTTACCAAATGAGCTACTAGGGAAGCCTACAGGATACCAAAGTTCAGCAAAAGTTGGTGAAACATTTGATGGAAATCAACTGGCTATATGGAATTGACATTAAAGAATGATGTAAATTTTATTAGTATTTGCAAACTATGTGTTCTATACCCTTTATATCAGTAGTTCGTTTCAGTTCAGTCACTCAGTCGTGTCCGACTCTTTGCGACCCCATGAATCGTAGCATGCCAGGCCTCTCTGTCCATAACCAACTCCTGGAGTTCACTCAAACTCACGTCCATCGAGTTGGTGATGCCATCCAGCCATCTGATCCTCTGTTGTCCCCTTCTCCTCCTGCCCCCAATCCCTCCCAGCATCAGAGTCTTTTCCAATGAGTCAACTCTTCGCATGAGATGGCCAAGTATTGGAGTTTCAGCTTTAGCATCATTCCTTCCAAAGAACACCCAGGGCTGATCTCCTTCAGAATGGACTGGTTGGATCTCCTTGCAGTCCAAGGGACTCTCAAGAGTCTTCTCCAACACGACAGTTCAAAAGCATCAATTCTTTGGCGCTCAGCTTTCTTCACAGTCCAACTCTCACATCCATATGTGACCACTGGAAAAACCATAGCCTTGACTAGACAGACCTTTGTTGGCAAAGTAATGTCTCTGCTTTTGAATATGCTATCTAGGTTGGTCATAACTTTCGAGTTTAAAATAAATCTGCATGTGTGTTAATATGTGTGCTTCACAAAGCTGGCTGTTAATCATTTACTAATACACTACTGATCAGAGCAAATGCTTCCCTTTGCCCCACTCACCATAGCCTCTAGCAGATCCCTTTCAGCTACACAGACTGATAAATAGGGAAAAGAAGTGAAGGAAAAGAGCTGGTGGAAAGCAGAAAATGGAGGAAGAAAAAGAAGAGAAAGAATGGAAAAAGAAAGTTCTCCCTGTCTTGTCTTTCATCATCAGTCAGCAGCTGTTTGCAAGATAAGAGACAAACCATTGCACAACTATTGGGACCTGGAGTCACAAATATTCATGGGGTTAGCTGGTGACCTTACTTTTAGAGAGCTAAGGGGCCAGCGGTCTCCAGCAACAGTGACCATGCTGACGCTTGGTCAGAGGTCGTTTTAGGTTTTTTTGCTTGTTTTTCACATTAAAAAAATAAAGGTATAATTTATATACAGTAAAAGTCACCATAGAGTACAGTTCTATGAGTTTTGATAAATGCATACAGTCACACAATTACCACTGCGTTGAAGACATAGAACATTTCCATCATCTCCCCAAATTCACCTGAGCCTGTTTGTGACCAACCCCTCTCCCCATCTCTAGCCACTTTCCTATCCTCTGGTTTTGTTTTCCAGAACGACACTGAGACGGACTCACACAGCATGTAGCCTGTTGAGGCTAGCTACTTTCACTTAACATAGTGTATTAGAGAGCAGAGTTGGGTTCACAACCAAATTAAGAGGACGGTACAGAGATTTTCCATATACCCTCAAGTACTCCCTACATGAATCGCCTTGCCCATTATTAGCATCACTCATGAAAATGTTACATGTTTGTTACCAAGTATGAATCTAGAGTGACACAGTACAATCACCGAAAGTTCACATTTATCTTAGGGTTCATTCTTGGTGTTGTACATTCTGTGGATTTGGACAAATATATAGTGACATACAGCCATAATTAGAATATCAAATGGAGCATTTTCACGGACATTAAAACTCAGTGCTTTGCCTATACCTCCACCATGGGCTGTCCTGGTGGCTTAAATGGTCAAGAATTTGCCTGTAATGTGGGAGACCTTTGTTTGACCCCTGAGTTGGGCAGATCCCCTGGAGGAGGCATTGGCTACCCGCTCCAGTATTCATAACTGGAGAATTCCATGGACAGAAGAACCAAACAGGCTATACAGTCCATGGAGTCGAAAAGACTCAGACATGACTGAGTGGCTAACACACACACACACACACCCCTTCACCGCCCCTCAAGAAACAATGATGTTTCTCCATAGAGTTGCCTTTTCTAGAATGTCATATAGCTAGAATTACATAGTATGAAGCTCTTCCAGATTGTCTTCTCTTACTTCAGTTCAGTTCAGTCGCTCAGTCGTGTCCGACTCTTTGTGACCCCATGAACTGCAGCACACCAAGCCTCCCTGTCCATCAGCAACTGCCAGAGTCTACCCAAACCCATGTCCATTGAGTCGATGATGCCATCCAACCATCTCATCTCCTACTTAGTTATAGGCATAATGTTTCCTTCATGTCTTTTAATGATTTGGTAGTTTATTCCTTTTAGTCCTAAATAATCAGAGAAGGCAATGGCAAACCACTCCAGTACTCTTGCCTGGAAAATCCCATGGATGGAGCAGCCTGGTAGGCTGCAGTCCATGGGGTCGCTACCAGTCTGACACGAATGAGTGACTTCACTTTCACTTTTACACATTGGAGAAGGAAATGGCAACCCACTCCAGTGTTCTTGCCTGGAGAATCCCAGGGATGGGGGAGTCTGATGGGCTTCCGTCTATGGGGTTGCACAGAGTTGGACACGACTGAAGATTTAGCAGCAGCAGCTGAATAGTATTCCGTTATATGAATTATTACAGTTAATTTATTCATTCATTTACTGAAGTACCTCTTGGTTGCTTCCAAGCTTTGGCAACTATGAATAAAACTGCTATAAACATCTGTGTGTAAGTTTTTCCATGGATTTACGTTTTCAACTCTGTTGAGTAAATACCAACATGATTGATGGATTGTATAGTAAGAGTATGTTTAGTTTTGTAGGAAACTGCCAACTGTCTTCCAAAGTGGCTGTACCATTTTGTATTCCCATCAGGAATGAATGCGAGTTCCTATTGTTCTACATCCTTGCCAGAATTTGGGGTTGTCAGTGTTCCATATTTGGTCCTTCTAATAGCTATATGGTGGCACTTGTATCTTTTGTTTTTAAGTTTAGAGAATTCTTTACACATTCTGGATACAAATCTTTTAATTGATGTGCATTTTACAAATATTTTCTCCCAGTCTGTATCTTGTATTTTCACTTTAACAGTCTCTTTTGAAGAGAAGTTTAACATTTTCAGTCTAAATGATCAGTTGTTGGTTTTTTTTAAATAAAATATGCTTTTGGTGCTCTATCTAAAAAAACTTGCTGGTGAAAAGACAGTCTTCAGAATGGGAGAAAATAATAGCAAATGAAGCAACTCACGAAGAATTAATCTCAAAAATATTCAAGCAGCTCCTGCAGCTCAATTCCAGAAAAATAAATGACCCAATCAAAAAATAGGCCAAAGAACTAAACAGACATTTCTCCAAAGAAGACCTACAGATGGCAATCAAACACATGAAAAGATGCTCAACATCATTCTTTATCAGAGAAATGCAAATCAAAACCACAATGAGGTACCATCTCACACCAGTCAGAATGGCTGCTATCCAAAAGTCTACAAACAACAAATGCTGAAGAGGGTGTGGAGAAAAGGGAACCCTCTTACACTATTGGTGGGAATGAAAACTAGTTCAGCCACTATGGAGAACAGTGTGGAGATTCCTTAAAAAACTGGAACTAGAACTGCCATATGACCCGGCAATCCCACTGCTGGGCATACACACCGAGGAAACCAGAAGGGAAAGAGACACGTGTACCCCATTGCTCATCACAGCACTGTTTATAATAGCCAGGACATGGAAGCAACCTAGATGTCCATCAGCAGACGAATGGATAAGAAAGCTGTGGTACATATACACAATGAAATATTACTCAACCATTAAAAAGAATACATTTGAATCAGTTCTAATGAGGTGGATGAAACTGGAGCCTATCATACAGAGTGAAGTAAGTCAGAAAGAAAAACACCAATACAGTATACTAACGCATATATATGGAATTTAGAAAGATGGTAACGATGACCCTATATGCAAGACAGCAAAAGAGACACAGATGTATAGAACAGTCTTTTGGACTCTGTGGGAGAAGGCGAGGGTGGGATGATCTGAGAGAATAGCATTGAAACATGTATATTATTATATGTGAAACAGATCGCCAGTCCAGTAAATGCATGAGACAGGATGCTTGGGGCTGGTGCACTGGGACGACCCTGAGGGATGGGATGGGGAGGGAGGTAGGAGGGGGGTTCAGGATGGGGAACAACAGGTACACCCATGGCTGATTCATGTGAATGTGTGGCAAAAACCACCACAATAGTGTAAAGTAATTAGCCTCCAATTAAATTAATAATTGGAAAAAATTAAAAAACTTGCCTCACTCAAGGTCACAAAATGTTTCTCCTATGAATTCTTCTAGAAGTTTTATAGTTTATAAGTTGTATAACACATTTATGTCTACGATCTATTTTTGCACATAGGAAAAGAGAAGACTAGAGTTTCCTTTTTTGTTATTGTTATTCGACGTGGATGTTGTAAATTACTCACTAGTTCCCAGGGTTTAGTAAATCCCTGAGGCAAGAAGCTTGGAGGAAGGCTCAGGTCTAGCCTTGTTCGATCTTGAACTGGAGGGAATGGGAAGGCAAGCGGATGCTAAGGAAGAGAGGCATTGTTTCCTTCCATTCTAGTTGCAGGAATAAAAGACTTTAAGAAAATTATTAAAGCAAGAAAAGTCTTCTATAACAGGACTCTGTCTTTCCTCCTACACTAGTTCACGCTCCCCACTTTTAATGATTTGGTAGTGTATTTCTTTTAGCGCTGAATACTAAACTAACACACACACACACACACACACACACACACACACACAAAACCAAGTGTTACTAATCTAGTATTCTGAGGCGGAAGAGAGATCAATTATCTTTGTCAAACCATTTTATCCTGGGACATAGAATGGAGGCCACTTTGAAAAACAATAGCTTCGTCTCTTCTTTTGTGTGCAGTTTCATTTCCCAAGTAATAGGTTTTTTCCTTTTTAACAGAATTTTCTTTGACCTAATCCTTTAGATTGTCCCTGCAACCAACCAGTATGTGAGTACAAAGGTGAGCACATATTCATTAATTCTAAAATTGATTCCATTCATTGAATGTTTCACTTTCCTCAAATGCTTACTATAGTTTATTGTTTATGTTTCAAACCCCTTTACTGATCCCTGCTGTCTCAGTAAAACATTGAGAGCATAGCATTACATTAATTTCCACAGCAACTAATATCATAAACCCCAGATTATGGCTTTGTTACTAAATGTAGCAGATGGGAGATGGAGCTGAGAAAAACAAAGCTCCCTTCCAAACATGGTGTTTTAAAAACAGTTATTAAAACTGATAGATGAGGGAGTACAGTAGTAGCTTCGAAGCAACTTGCATAATCTTTACCTAAATTTCTTATTTACTTCTAAGAAATGTGCTTAGGGCCAAAATCTTATTTCACAAATTAGCTCACAGGAGTTACAAACGAATGAAGTAGAACATTTTGGCAAAATCTCACCATAAGGAATTACTCAGATATATTGTTTCTATGTGTGTTACCTGTAAATCACTATCACAAACTGGCTTTTCAGGTATTAAACAAAGAAGATGCTGGACTTGCCTTTAGTAAAAGAACAAAACGGCGCCTTTGGGTAGCAGAATGTAATGTGTTTCTTGCTGAGTTTGGAGAAACACAATGCTCACCATTTGTTCCTGTTGGAGGAGGCAGAGACTTGTAGGCAAGGAGAAGAGGGGTGAAGGCTCCATTACTTAGAACCATCAGATCCTGATGCTAGAATTTAGGAAAAGCAGTCCTAGAGAGCATGGAGCTAAAACCAAGAAAACAGGCCAGATCTCGGATGAACTCTTGTCCTGGACTGCGAAACTTGCAGAGGGGAGGATGGCAGCAAGGTTTAGTCTCCACTTCTGCCTCACTAGCCCCTTGACTGAAAGCCTCTAGATTTAGGGGACCAAAGACTTCTGGGTCCTTAAGGTCCCCAGGGAACCATATGGGTGGGGTCATCCCAAGCAGCATGTGACTGAAACTACCAGAGTGATAGCTGGACAAAGTGATTCTGAAAATCAAGGCAAATAACCTAAATGATTTTGTTCAAACATATAGCAAAAAGTGATCTTTTTTGGCTTATCTTAGATAACAATAAAAATTACTTACATCATTTGGTAGGTATAGATGAGAATTAAAATACTTTTTTTGAAAAACATATATTAATGTGGTTGAAGCTGTTAGAATATAATTATCCACAGCATTTAATAAGAGCAGATGACAATGTGTAAAAGACAGACTCTGATGGCAAAATTACAAAGTGTGAAATCTACACATACCTTTATCTCAGGGGTAATAGTCAAAATGGTGACTTCCTCCAGTGGGTTGTTAGGAAGCATGTACTATTCTGTGTCAAACGGGGCTCTTTGAGGCAAGTGGCGGTTCTACTATACCCAGAATCCCACAACACCTTCCTTTAATTTTCTATCTTTAGTTTATTAAGCTGACATTGGTGTCGAAGCAAGGGTTTTCTAATTAATGTTATTCTAATCAATATGAAAAGAGTTTATAATTCATGGGCTCACAGAGCTCATGCTGATGCAAATTCCATCTTGTCATTCCACTATGTACTCGAGTGATGTGAGCTTTGCACTGGGCAAAGCTTCAAAGAGTTGGCAAGAAAATGAAGGGCATGCCCCAAAGAATGTTCTGCTTCAGTCTCCACAGAGGACAAATTCTTCAGTGGAGCACACCAGCTGCCACAGGGAAGCAGAAGCATGGAGTCCCCACCAGGGAGCCTGGAACCCACATTGCACGACTCGAAACTGCATTGGGAACTTGTGAAAGCTCGCAGAAGAGCTACTATCAAGTTCTCGTGGTGAAAGACAAGCAGAATCTCTTTTCATTAGAAAGAAATGTTCATTTATATATATATATACACATATATATATAATTTAAATTTGGATTTTATTGTGAAGATAGACTAGATTTTTAAGATTAGTACTATCTTAAATATCTATAAAATGAACTTCTTCCTTTGTACATTCAATGACTCTAGCTTATTTTCCCAAAGTATACCACATAGTCAAACATTCCCACCAGGCTAAGAATAGGAACAAGCTGTTAGTAACAGGGAGTGATAGATGAAAACTAGACCTGCCAAGACTGAATGATTATAAATGATCCTAAGTTTAAAAAGGCAGAGATTCCCCCCTCCCCCCATTCCACTGTGTCATATTATCTTGTAATTGTAACACAAATGCTTCTCGGATTTACAACGAAAATGGCAGAATTCCTTAGGTCTGGGGACTTAGAAATTCTCCCCTTACCTCCTCCCATAGTGGGGTCACCAACAGATGCAGCTCTCTCGCCCTCTTTTTCCAAAGCAGATAATTGATTTTTAAAAATATCATGCTTTTCTTGTTTCTGATTAAGCACAATGAAATTTTATTACAGAGGGCATGTTGACCAGCTATTCCTCAAGTCTGGTGAAGATGGCGAGCTGGGAATAGGGCTCAACTTTGTTAGAAGCAGTTAAGAATTTTAAGCAGGAAATAGAAGAATTTCCTGAATCCAGGAGTTATGAGTCACAGAGCAGAGACACTGAATGTGCTCCTCCTGCCCTTGGAGAACTTGCAGGGACAGCACGGCATACGTTTTGGGGGAAGCAGGAGGTGCTAACAGTAGTAATGGAATCAGGAATGCAAAATATTAGTTACAGAATAACAGGCTGCTCAGTTGCTAAGGAATCCTAAAAATAGGGCTGAGTGACTGGCTGAGAGGAGTGGGGAGGAGCAGATAGTTCTGTGGGTTTCATCGAGCAGCCCGGGCCTGACAAAAGCCCTGCAGAGCTGCCGCTGCAGCTGCGGTAACAGAGCAGCAATGAGCATGCGCAGCTGCCTGACCACCAGCTACCTGGCAGAGGAGCTCTTGCCAGAGGCCGCACTTCTTCCCACGCAGGCCGACCTGACGGACACAGACCTCAGACTCACAGTAAGGGCTGGAGGCTCAGGTCCTGTAGAACAGAGGTCCAGACCTAGTCCAGGAATCTCGACCATTTACATATCCCCAGTCCCACTCTCATCTACTTTTCAGACGAATTCATCAGCTTGGAAATAGTTTGGGTAACAGACTCACACCCGTCTTTCCACAGTGTGTAAAGCTGACTACTGAGGAATTGATAAAGGAATCTAAGGTTGGGTTCCCCAGGTGGTACAGTGGTAAAAAATCTGCCTCCAATGCAGGAGATGCAAGAGATGCAGGTTCAATCCCTGGGTTAGGAAGATCCCCTGGAGTAGAAAATGGCAACCCACTTCAGTATTCTCGCCTGGAAAATTCCATGGACAGAGGAGCCTGGCCTCTGTCCATGGGGTCACAAAGTATGAAGAGCAGGGTGAGAGATTTCATTTTAGAGGAAAGTAGGTTTTGTTTTCATCCTTTACAGTTGACCTTTCCAGTCTGATGATTTTGAGTCTGATGATTCCCTAAAAATTTTTAAAATAAAATATCTCACTGCATATCAAATAAATGGAGAAACTCCCTAGGGAATCTGCCTGCACATTTGTCACATCCTATAACTGATAGCCTATCAATATGGTGCTATTGTTTTTCACTAAGAGAAGTCCCATTAGAGATTGTGACTTTCAACGGTTATTTCCTGCTTGATAAAGTTAAAAAAAATGCTAATGTTGCCATAAGGAAGGACTTTGCTCACCAGTTTATTTTTCTTTTTTGGTGGTAAAACATGGTGGGAATGCTATTTGGTTGCTGTGTGGACACTGGGCACATGGCAGGGAAATGGAGAGGGTGGGGTGGGGGGACGAGTAGAGGACACCAACTGAGAAACAGAAGCCTAGCTCTCCTGCCCTGAGCAGGTGCTGCTAGAGAACACAGCAGGTTGGGTTCATGTTTTCAGAATTCCTTTGATGTCTTTGTCTGTTCTTTTAAAAAAAAACTGGCCCCCTTGGAGGAAAGCTCAGGGCTGTTTCCACAGATTTCTACTTTAACCTTGATAGCAATATAATTAGTTCATGGACTTGGAGGCTCAGTTAGTGACTTTCTGTTTGTGGGGTTACACAAAGGACATCCTAACCCACAAGGAAAAAAAAAATCTTTCCCTAAACTTTCACTGAGATTCATTGCTTTAGTTAAGTCACTATCTTTCTCTGAAAGGCTCTGTTAAATTTAAAAACAAAAAAAATAAGAAATCCTTGGTAGAAAGAACTATTAGTATCAGACAGTATTACCTTATAATATGATGACAAGTTGATAGGGTATAGGATACAGAATACGTGTTTTTTTTTTTTTTCATTTTTAAAACTAAATATAATTTAGATTGAGCAAATTTCAGCCCTTTTAATATTCAGTTTTGTAAGTGTTTATAAATACACACAACCATGCAACCACACCATAACCAACATGATATGGAATACTTCCATCACAGCAAAAAAAAAAAAAATTCCTCTATATCCCTTGTGTCAAACCCTTCTCCATTCCTTATAACCACTGATCTGTTTTCTGATCTGATAGATTTGTCTTTTCCAGAATGTCATGTAAATGGGTACATACAGTATATAGCCTTTCAAATCTGGCTTTATTATTTGGGAAGCCCAGGAGACTCAGCGGTAAAGAACCCATCTGCCAATGCAGGAGACCCAAGAGAGGTGGGTTCGATCCCTGGGTTGGGAAGATGCCCTGGAGAAGGGCATGGCGATCCACTCCAGTATTCTTGCCTGCCATGGACAGAGGAGCTTGGTGGGCTACTGCCGGGAGCCAGCGTGAGGAACTCCGCCCGTGGCAAAGGTCATGAAGAAGGAGGCTCGGCATACACAAAGGCGGGATAGAGCCTCAGGACTCCCCCTGGAAATTCTCAAGCATCTACCCCCAAAACCAGAGTCTGCCTACTTTACTGCTTTGTGCTCTCACCTACACCTCTGACTTTACAGGGGGCTGTCCCCCACCACCTCTCTCTGAAAGAGTTAACTTACAGCTCCAGTTGATAAAGTTCATGGGCGTGACAAGAGTGTTTCAGCCTACAAACTCCTCTGAAGGTTATTCCGGCCACATGTGATTGTTCACAGCCTCCCAACTGTGAGAGGCATGAGATGTTCTAAACTGTCTAAATACAGATTCCTTTGAGCAGTTAGAAGATTGATTAGAAATTGTATTGGTGAAGGGTTTTTCACTTGTTGGGCCAATGTTTGCTGCTAAGTTTCCATATCCCTTACCTCCTGTGTCCCTGGCAGTGTATTGATTAATATAATTGGTGTATAGGAATGTAAGTAGTACCTTTAATGTTTGTAACCTTGGGCCCTTGAGTTAATTCTTTTCTTGTTATAGCCTACCACACTTTTGCCCTATAGGAATGCAACTCTATCTAATGCTTTTGGAGGGTGGCACCTGACTTTAGAATAATCACCTTTAGAGAAAAATAAGTTTTCTGAAGAAAGGGTCATAAAATGTTAACAGGTCTCTTGGCCAGAAGAGGATGTAATTCACTTAAACTTTTGCATATGATAAGTTTGCAGGAAGAAAGCCTGGCTTACTGCTGACTCTACCCCTTCCCCCATTATCCTCTAAGCACAACTTAAGGTATAAAAACTACTTTGGAAAATAAAGTGAGGGCCCTGTTCACCGAAACTTGGTCTCCCCATGTCGTTCTTTCTCTCACCTTCTGGCTGAATTCCCATCTGGAATGTGGAGGCTCGTCAAGCCTACTAATTTTGCCTGGGCTTCTAAGATCTGACTGGGGAGGCCATAGTGTCTCCTCTCCTTCGGGAGAACGGGAGGACGCCTGCGGCCTATGTAGGTGACGTAAATTCCTTATTTTGGAATTTTATTAGCTTTCCACGTAAACCAAGTTATTCAGCCTCTTTTCTCTACTGAATTTTCTCACTGAGCTATCCTTATTTAACCACTCTTTATATCTTTAATTCTATCGTATCCTGATCGTCGAAGCCGTCTCCCCTTCGAAACCCCTGACTTCACCACGGCTGGACCCTGGTAAGTGGTGCCCGAACAGGGACCAGCCCTGGTGGTCCAGACCCGGTGGAGTCAGGGGTTTCGGCGATCAGGATACAATAGAATTAAAGATATAAAGAGTGGTTAAATAAGGATAGCTCAGTGAGTATTTTCTCTTTTTATCACTATTATGTTGACTACTTTTTGGTAAACATTTAATCCTTTCATCCATTTGGAATTTATCTTGGTATAAGGGAAAGATATAGGAGTCGAGTCTCCATGGATAGCTCATGTTTCTGGGCATCTTATGACAGTTTTTGTTCCAAACTATCTTTTCAAGGATGTTTGTATCGTGATCAGCCATGTGTATGTTAATCGCTCAGTCATGTCCGACTCTGCAACCTCATGGACTGTAGCTCATCAGGTTCCTCTGTCCATGGAATTTTCCAGGCAAGAATACTGGAGTGGGTTGACATTTCCTTCTCCAGAGGATCTTCTTCCTGAACCAAGGGTCAAACACAGGTCTCTTGCATTGTAGGCAGATTCTTTACCATCTGAGCTACAAATCAGTTCAGCCTCAGGAGATAGAAATAGTGTCTCCATGTCAAAGGCCAGATTTGTTTGCTTTCCAGGATGATAAATATGTTTCCCTCTGGGTTAGATTTTCTAGCAATCCCCTTATGAGGTAGAGACTTTCCTAAACTCAGAGTTCCTCAACCGTGACCCAAACCCACTGCGTATGTAGCTTCCATCTGGACCAAGCCTCTGCATTACTTAGGGAGCAAGACAAACGCAATTGTGAAGCTCATGCTTCTTGCTGTTCCATGAACACAAAAGAAAGTCTTTTGTCTCGACCTAGGGGTTTCATATCTTCTGAAAGCATCTATGAAAACCTGGTAGGCTAGCTTGCTAGCTTACGAGGAGGAGAAAACCTCAGGCTCGCCACAGTTCTTGACAGGAATTGCCTCCATTTTTTTCAAATGGCTGGTTTCCTATTACTATTTTTTGTTTTTTTGGAAGTGGGGAATAGTTCCCCTTTTGCCGCCTGATTCTTGGTGACAACTGTATACTGGATTTTTGTATGAGTCCAGGTTCGTTTCTGAGCTCAGATTCTAGTCTCAATCTGCCTATGTTTAACATCTGGCAGAATAAATTATCACTTATACTCTTCTTTCCCAGAATTTCCCTGGAACTTTCCCAATGAGTATTCTGCTTATGAAATTTAGAGTCAATTTATCCAGTGTTTTAAAAATTCCTTATATTTTATTAATGACAGTGTCAAGCTTATAATTTAATTTAGAGAGGATTAACATCCTTACAATGTTGAGTCTTCCTACACAGGAACAGTCTATGCCTTCTTTTCATTCAGGTTTTCTTCATATATATGAGCTCTGTTGATTTCTGTACAAGAATTTTATACCCTGCTATTTAGAGAATTTTCTTATTATCTGTCATAGTTTTTCAGTAGTCTTTCTGGATTTTCAAGTTTTACAATTATAGTAACTAAACTACCGATAATCTTCTCTCTTAGCACCTCTAAATCCCTTCTTTCTGTTTGGTCTAGTACTTCAAAAATAATGTTAAATAATAACAATGGTAGCTAATATTTGTCAAACACTTCGATGAACCTATCAATTACTTTATACCTATCAAGCTATTAATACCTCATGGCAAGGAACCTTATGATTTAAGTATTATAATTATGCCTATTTACAGAAAGTGAAACTCAGCAGAGAAATATTAAACAAATTGCAAGGTTGGGATTTGAACCTTGATAGTGGTAGTTGAATACCAAAGTCTACAAACTTTACCATTTACTAACATACCTCTTACAACAAGTGTAGTTGAATAAGTATCCTTTGTTTGTTTCTGACTTTGATGGGAATATTTCTGGTGGTTTCCCATTAAGTATGATGTGGGCTTCAGGTTAAGGCAGACCTACTCAATCATGCTAAGGACTGAGAAGTTTTATGAAGAATAGATGTATGTTTTTTTCAAGAGCTCTTCCAGCATCAATGTAGGTAATATTAGATGACTTTTCTTATAAGATCTATTAAAATGAATTCAGTTAATGGAGTTCCTAAAGTGGACTTACCCTTGCATCTCTGGAATGAAACCCACTTGACCTTGGTAATTTAGTCCTTTGATGTGCTGCTGGATTCTGTTTGATAATCTTTATGATTTCTGCATTGATTTTAATAAGTGAATAGGCACGGTTTGATAGTAGAACAAATTCTGGTGTACAGAAAGAAGGGAAAGTTTTAGTTGGAGGTCCCTTAGTGAAGATGAGGTTCACTTGGGTGATGGCATGCAGAGGAGTAGGGCAGCTGTGTGTTCTCATCAAAGGAACTGATGAGGAGATGCGGGGATTCCAAAGCAGTAAAAAGAAAGCATTAAGTAGTTACTCTACCTACTTCATACAAGTTTCTTAAGAAATGGTTTCAAATCATTCAAAGAGTATGTTCCTATACCTCTAATATTCTCCTATACCTCCTATTGTATGCTTTCTATTAAAAATATTTTAGTGGGCAGCAGGGAAAATCCAGCTAGGATTCTACTCATATTATTAGTTACTAATACACAGATCATCATTTGATAACTGAATCAGCCCCAAAACACAGTGGCCATGGTCCATACCCCTCTGCTCTTTAGTGAGTTACAAAAGTATAAATGAGAATAACTGAGGGTCCTTGACTAGACCACAAAGGCTCATATCATCATGGAGAAAAACTGAAGAAAATACCAGAATGAGAAAAGATGATGGAGTTGATAGATGTCCAAGTAATGCTATTAACTGCCCTTACTTCCTTTTCATAACTAGTTCTGCCTAAAATAATTCGGTAGCATAAATGTTCAGGTCCTTCCTGTCACCAAGAGGAGGAGAGAGAGCTCAGTTCCCCCAAGGGAATGCTCCGCTGTTTCCCCAGGGTGGTGTTTGTTAGACAAGAGATTACGGGGCCATGTGCATCAGAATGCCCTAGGTGTTTGCCAAAAAGCAGGTGCCCACACCTTACTTGGGGTGAAACTCTGAAATATGAAGATATTAAAGTCAGATAATTCTGATGCAGACAGTCCTAGGACCTCGTTTTCAAAAACAGTTCCTTAGAGATGGTTGATGGCTCCACTTTACCCTTTGTAGAATGAAAGCAAAATCTCACATTTTAAATTTATCATGACTCAGATCCAAGTAGACAGCCTTGGATTACAGACAGCCTATGATACATTTATGCACACAATACATATATGTACTGTGATCATTTCGGTATTTTTGTGCAGAGAAAACCAGACAAGTTGAGTTTACTGAAGCAAATTCATCTAAAGGTAGACAATTGACCTCCCAGGACCCATGCACTTCTCTGCATAAAATGCTCGCATCTAATCCTAGATGTCAGGGATGCTAAATGATTGCACATCTCTTCACACATTTTAGCGGGTTGAACACTGAAGGGAAAAGTTCTGTGGGTGTCACTGTGGGCCATTACAGGAAGACAGCTGTCCCTGGCTTCTGGTCAACAATCTGCAATGAAAAATGAATGTTTCAGTACTTCTGAATAGTCCACTTAATAATTTGGAAAGCAGAACCCATCTATCTGATGCTTACTAAGCATGTCTGGCTAGTAATTTGGACACATTTATTTTCTTTGACATTGCCTAATGGAGCTGTCTACTCCCCTCATGCACGCTGATAGTGACTGGCTAGAGTGTGTGCATTCTGAACTCTGCAGTGAGGTGCGTGTGCCCCACAGGTGGGAGCAGACCGCCGTGGGCAGCCAGCCTGAAAAGTCAAACCGACCAGTTCTCCAGGAGCTACTCAGTGGGCATAGTTGTATTTTAACCTCTTAAGTTAAATCTCAGATCTTTCAGGGCTGGTCACTAGGAGTTAAAAAAAAAAAGTTTTTTTTCCAGACTGTCAGTTTAAAAAAAATATTCAATCTTTAACTGAGTTGGAAAGCAAAAACAAAAAGTCAGTTAAAAGGAACACTGCGATTGCTTTACGCAGGTTTCAATTTCTGAACCTGGAGAAAGTGGTGTTAGCAGAAAAATGTGACATAATTAAGACAACATAAATAGTTTGAAAACTGGAATAAGAATCGATGATAACGATGATGGTAAAGGAGGAGGTGGGGAAGAAGAAGGAGAAAAACGTGGGAGAATTTTTGTCTCTAACATTGTCAGTAACTGATTAGAAACGCACGGTCCCTAAATAAGGAAAAGTGAAAAGGGGGCGGGTGGCACACAGCCAGAGAAAGGAAGAATCCAAGATCCGTGCTTATGTTTCATCAGTCCTTAAATTCATCCAAGAAGTGGCACAAATGTTGTAAAAGGAAAGGCGAAACAGTGGATTTTCATTGGTGTAATCAAGTATGTACAGGCTCCTTCTAACTACCTGAGGACGGTAATTCTAGGAGACAGGCTGCTTTCACTGTAGGGGCATGTTCACTACTCTGATTATAAACTTTGGCACAGCAAGTCTTCCCAAACCTGTCTTTACCAATTCATGCCTCCAGTTCAACATTTGACACTGTCAGCTTAGTTTTTCATTCCAAGAAAGGTGATAAAGTCAAATACGACTAAAATGGCTCTTCATATTTAGGAAAACAGCTATGGGAATTTTATCCAGTTTCACAGAATCTCTGAACAGCTATTGAAAACAGAGTAACTAAAAGTTTCAGATGGCTATAAATATTTCAATTATCCACTGTAATAAGTGTAGCTAATAAATATTCTTATTGCTTTGGGACTTTTATTTCAAGAAAAATTCCAAATGTTAAATGCTACATTTTAAAGTTAGGGTCCAGTTCAGTCACTCAGTCATGTCCGACTCTTTGCGACCCCATGGACTGCAGCATACCAGGCCTCCCTGTCCATCAACAACTACCGGAGATTACTCAAACTCATGTCCATTGAGTCAGTGATGCCATCCAACCATCTCATCCTCTGTTGTCCCCTTCTCCTCTCACCTTCAATCTTTCCCAGCATCAGGGTCTTTTCCAATGAGTCAGCTCTTCGCATCAGGTGGCCAAAGTATTGACATTTCACCTTCAACATCAGTCCTTCCAATGAATACTCAGGACTGATTTCCTTTAGGATGAACTGGTTGGATCTCCTTGCAGTCCAAGGGACTCTCAAGAGTCTTCTCCAACACCACAACTCAAAAGCATCAATTCTTCGGTGCTTAGCTTTCTTTATAGTCCAACTCTCCCATCCATACATGACTACTGGAAAAACCATAGCTTTAACTAGATGGACCTTTGTTGGCAAATTAATATCTCTACTTTTTAATATGCTGTCTAGGTTGGCCATAACTTTTCTTCCAAGGAGTAAGTGTCTTTTAATTTCATGGCTGCAGTCACCATCTGCAGTGATTTTGGAGCCCCCAAAAATAAAGTCTGACACTGTTTCTACTGTTTCTCTATCCATTTGCCATAAAGTGATGGGACCGGATGCCATGATCTTTGTTTTCTGAATGTTGAGCTTTAAGCCAACTTTTTCATTCTCATCTTTCACTTTCATCATGAGGCTCTTTAGTTCTTCACTTTCTGCCATAAGGGTGGTGTCATCTGCATATCTGAGGTTATTGATATTTCTCCTGGCAATCTTGATTCCAGCTTGTGCTTCCTCCAGGCAAGCATTTCTCATGATGTACTCTGCATATAAGTTAAATAAGTATGGTGACAATATACAGCCTTGACATACTCCTTTTCCTATTTGGAACCAGTCTGTTGTTCCATGTCCTGTTCTAACTGTTGCTTCCAGACCTGCATACAGATTTCTCAAGAGGCAGGTCAGGTGGTCTGGTATTCCCATCTCTTGAAGAATTTTCCATAGTTTGTTATGATGCACACAGTCAAAGTCTTTGGCATAGTCAATAAAGCAGAAGTAGACATTTTTCTGGAACTTTTGCTTTTTCAATGATCCAGTGGATGTTGGCAAATTTGATCTCTGGTTCCTCTGCCTTTTCTAAAACCAGCTTGAACATCAGGAAGTTCATGGTTCACATATTGCTGAAGCCTGGCTTGGAGAATTTTGAGCATTACATTACTAGCGTGTGAGATGAGTGCAATTGTGTGGTAGTTTGAGCATTCTTTGGCATTAGCCTTTCTTAGGGATTGGAATGAAAACTGACCTTTTCAGCCCTGTGGCCACTGCTGAGTTTTCCAAATTTGCTGGCACATTGAGTGCAGCACTTTCACAGCATTGTAATTTTCTGGGTTATGAAGATCTTTTTTTGTACAGTTCTTCTGTGTATTCTTGCCACCTCTTAATATCTTCTGCTTCTGTTAGGTCCATACCATTTCTGTCCTTTATTGACCCCATCTTTGCATGTAATGTTCCCTTGGTATCTCTAATTTTCTTGAAGAGATCTCTAGTCTTTTCCATTCTATTGTTTTCCTCTATTTCTTTGCACTGATCGCTGAGGAAGGCTTTCTTATCTCTACTTGCTATTCTTTGGAACCCTGCATTCAAATGGGTATATCTTTCCTTTTCTCCTTTGCTTTTTGCTTCTCTTCTATTCACAGCTATTTGTAAGGCCTCCTCAGAAAACCATTTTGCTTTTTTGTATTTCTTTTTCTTGGGGATGGTCTTGCTCCCTGTCTCCTATACAATGTCACAAACCTCCATCCATAGTTCATCTGGCACTGTATTAGATCTAGTCCCTTAAATCTATTTCTCACTTTCACAGTATAATCGTTAGGGATTTGATTTAGGTCATACACGAATGGTCTAGTTGTTTACCCTACTTTCTTCAATTAAAGTCTGAATTTGGCAATAAGTAGTTCATGATCTGAGCCACAGTCAGCTCCCGGTCAGAGATAGCATTGGTAGATTTTCTTAATTTTTGACTACTTTCATTTGAGCAGTAAGAGAGTTTCCCAAGAAGAATCTCTAAATCTCTTGCTTTCAATTTGCTAAGAAGGATTTGTTTTTGCTACTTCATGAAATTAAAAAACCCTACTGTTCTTCCCCCTTCTAGATAGAGTTCACTATTGATATAGCATCCTCAGAATCTGCTGAAATGACTATATGACAACATGGAAAAGAAATCAGTTCAGTTCAGTTTGGTCACTCAGTCATGTCTGACTCTTTGTGACCCCAGTGGACTGCAGCACGCCAGGCCTCCCTGTCCATCACCAACTCCTGGAGTTTACTCAAACTCATGTCCATTGAGTCAGTGATGCCACCCAACCTTCTCATCCTCTGTCGTCCCCTTCTCCTCCCACTTTGAATCTTTCCCAGCATCAGGGTCTTTTCAAATGAGTCAGTTCTTCGCATCAGGTGGCCAAAGTATTTGAGTTTCAGCTTCAGCATCAGTCCTTTTAATGAATATTCAGGACTGATTTCCTTTAGGATGGACTGGTTGGATCTCCTTGCAGTCCAAGGGACTCTCAAGAGTCTTCTCCATCACCACAGTTCAAAAGCATCAATTCTTTGTCATGCAGCTTTCTTTATAGTCCAACTTTCACATCCATACATGACTACATGACTATATGGAAAATGAATAGGGTATAGTAATAAGTAAATAAACCAGGGTTCAAAACTGGATTCACGAAATGACTGCTTTACAATGATATCATATATATAATATATGCAGGTAAGATGATAAGAAAATGGGTGAAAATGAAGCTAAATGGTTTCTTGTGAAGTGAGATTTAGAATGAATAATTTCTAGTTTAAAATTTCCATCACCATTATTATATTGTTTGAAAAAATAACTTCTTTTACAAAGAATCAATTGACTTCTACTGTGAAAACTATAAAATGTTGTTGAAAGAAATTAAAGAAGACACAAGTAAATGAAAAGCCATCCAGTATACATCGATTGGAAGGTGTGATATTGTTAAGACATTAGTACTACTCAAAGTGGTATCCCAGATTCAACACAATCTCTATCAAGATTCCAACTACATTATTTTCACAAATAGAAAAATTCATCCTAAAATTCATGTGGGATTTCAAGAGACTCCAAATAGTTAAATGATCTTGAAAAAAAAGAAAAAAGTTGGAAGTCTCACATTTCCTGATTTCAAAATTTTCTACAAAATCCCAGTAATCAAAACAGTGTGATTATTGGAATCATGACAGACATATAAACCAATGAAACAGAATACAGAACTCAGAAATAAATCCTCTCATATATAGTCAAACGATTTTCAACAAGGATGCCAAGACCAAGGATGCTGAATGGGGAAAGGACAGATTTTTCAATCAG
The DNA here is from genome assembly GCF_019923935.1 of Bubalus bubalis. Lineage (NCBI taxonomy): Eukaryota > Metazoa > Chordata > Mammalia > Artiodactyla > Bovidae > Bubalus > Bubalus bubalis. The sequence continues at coordinate 101,333,538 of NC_059167.1, read as the reverse complement.
TGGTGTTGTTAAACTAGACATCCATATGCAAAAGAATGAAACTGAACCCTTATCTTACACCGTATATAAAAATTCACTCAAAATGAATCAAAGACCTAAACATAAGAGCTAAAACCACAAAACTGTTAGAAAAAAACTGAGAAAAATTTCCATGACATAGAATTTGACAATGTAAAACTAAAAACACAAGCAACAAAAGAAAAAATATAAATAAACTGAACTTCTTCAAAATTAAAAACATTTGTGCATCAGAGGACTCTATCAACAGAGTGAAAAGGCAACCCACAGAATGGCAGAAAATATCTGCAAATTGTGTATCTGATAAGGGATTGATACCTAAATTATATAAAGAACTCTTATAATTCAACAACAACAAAATAAAGAACCTGATTTAAAAATGGGGAAAGGATTTGCACAGACACTTGTCCAAGAAAATATACAAATGGTCAGTTAAGCATATGCAAGAATGTTCAACATCATTAGTGATTAGGGAAGTGCAAAGCAAAACCACAATAAGATAATCATCACACTCGTTAAGATGGTTATTAAAAAATGAAACAAAACAGAAAAGAATACATGTTGTGAAGGATGTAGAGAAACTGGAACCCTTGTGCATTGTTTCGGGGAATGTCGAATGGTGCAGCCACTGTGAAAAACAGTATGGCAATCCCTCAAAAAATTAAAAATAGCATTACCATATGATCTAGCAATTCCATTTCTGAGTATATACCCAAAAGAAATGAAAGCAGAGACTTGAACAGATTTTTATGTATCTATGTTCATAGCAGCTTTATTCCCAATGTGAAAGTCACTCAGTTATGTCTGACTCTTTGCGACCCCATGGACTATAGCCTGCCAGGCTCCTCTGTCCATGGAATTCTCCAGGCAAGAATATTAGATTGGGGTGCTATTTCCTTCTCCAGGGGATATTCCTGGATTAGGGATGGAACCAGCGTCTTCTGCATTGGTAGGTGGGTTATTTACCACTGAGCCACCAGGGAAGCCCTTATTCCTTCGCCAATGGTAGAAGCAACCCAAGTGTTTACTGATGGATGAATGGATCAACAACATGTGGTAAAAAATGGAAGGGCATCTCTGGTGGCTCAGCTGGTGAAGAATCTTCCTGCAATGCCAGAGATCTGGGTTTGATCCCTGGGTTGGGAAAATCCCCTGGAGAAGGGAAAGGCTACCCACTCTAGTATTATGGCCTAGAGAATTCCATGGACTTTATAGTCCATGGCGTAGCAAAGAGTTGGACACTACTGAGCGACTTTCACTTCATTCCCATACAATGGAAAATTATTCAGCCTTTAAAAAGTAAGAAATTTTGACACATGCTACAACATGGATGAACCTTGAAGATATTATGCTAAGTGAAATAAGCCAGTCACGAAAGGACAAATCTTGCAAATTTCCTCTTATGGGCTACCTACAGTAGTCAAATTTATAGAGACAGAAAATAGAATAATGGTTGCTAGGGAGTGGAGAAAAGAAGAAAAGGGAGTTTTTTTTTTTTTAATGCATTTCTATTTTTTATAGAGTTTAAGTTTTGCAAGAGGAAAAGAGTTCTGGGGAATACCCTGGTGATTCAGGGGTTAGGACTCCAGCTTTCATTGCCAAGGGAGGACCTAGATTTAATTCCTGGTCAGGGAACTAAGATCCCGCAGGCAGTGTGGAGAGGCAAAACGAAACAAAACGAAAAGAGCTCTGGAGATGGTTGGTGGTGATGGTTGCACAGCAATATGAAAGTGTTTATATCACTGAACTTCACACTTAATTCTGGTTAAAAGGGAGGAACTAAGTAGAATGGGGACCAGTGACTTGCAGCGGCAACACCCTGACAAGACGGGTACAAGGGACATAGAGCACTATCTCCAAAGGAAAACGGTACACACACAGGAAATGCTCCAGGCCAGAAGTCCTGCAGGAATTCAGGGAGGGAACTGGGAGAGACGGAATTGAAGTAAGCTTTGGAGACTGAGTAGGAGTGGACTACATGGAGCTGGCGGCATTGAGCTGAGGGAACAGGTAATGAATTAGCTATTAACATGGGCACCGCGGACACTCGGTATTGCACTGTTTCTGTCTGAGGGAGCTGTCCCGGACATTGTGGGACACTTGGCACCATCCCGGGCCTCTACATACTGGATGACAGTATCCTCTTTCTCCACCCCAGTTGGAACAATCAAAAATGACTGGTATTTGAGAACCACTGATATATGCTAAGGCCCCCCCAGACAGCCATTTCGCTTTTTTGCATTTCTTTTCCATGAGAATGGTCTTGCTCCCTGTCTCCTTGTCAATGTCACGAACCTCATTCCATAGTTCATCAGGCACTCTATCTATCAGATCTAGGCTCTTAAATCTATTTCTCACTTCCACTGTATAATCATAGGGGATTTGATTTAGGTCATACCTGAATGGCCTAGTGGTTTTCCCTACTTTCTTCAATTTAAGTCTGAATTTGGCAATAAGGAGTTCACAGTCTGAGCCACAGTCAGCTCCTGGTCTTGTTTTTGCTGACTGTATAGAGCTTCTCCATCTTTGGCTGCAAAGAATATAATCAATCTGATTTCGGTGTTGACCATCTGGTGATGTCCATGTATAGAGTCTTCTCTTGTGTTGTTGGAAGAGGGTGTTTGTTATGACCAGTGCATTTTCTTGGCAAAACTCTATTATCTTTGCCCTGCTTCATTCCGTATTCCAAGGCCAAATTTGTCTGTTACTCCAGGTGTTTCTTGATTTCCTACTTTTGCATTCCAGTCTCCTATTATGAAAAGGACATCTTTTTTGTGTGTTAGTTCTAAAAGGTCTTGTAGGTCTTCATAGAACCGTTCAACTTCACCTTCTTCAGCATTACTGGTTGGGGCATAGACTTGGATTACTGTGATATTGAATGGTTTGCCTTGGAAATGAACAGAGATCATTCTGTTGTTTTTGAGATTGCATCCAAGTACTGCATTTAGGACTCTTTTGTTGACCATGATGGCCACTCCATTTCTTCTGAGGGATTCCTGCCCACAGTAGTAGATATAATGGTCATCTGAGTTAAATTCACCCATTCCAGTCCGTTTCAGTTCGCTGATTCCTAGAATGTCGACATTCACTCTTGCCATCTCTTGTTTGACCACTTCCAATTTGCCTTGATTCATGAACCTGACATTCCAGGTTCCTATGCAATATTGCCCTTTACAGCATCAGACCTTGCTTCTATCACCAGTCACACCCACAGCTGGGTATTCTTTTTGCTTTGGGTCCATCCCTTCATTCTTTCTGGAGTTATTTCTCCACTGATCTCCAGTAGCATATTGGGCACCTACTGACCTGGGGAGTTCCTCTTTCAGTATCCTATCATTTTGCCTTTTCATACTGTTCATGGGGTTCTCAAGGCAAGAATACTGAAGTGATTTGCCATTCTTTTCTCCAGCAGACCACATTCTGTCAGATCTCTCCACCATGACCCGCCCGTCTTGGGTTGCCCCACAGGCATGGCTTAGTTTCATTGAGTTAGACAAGGCTGTGGTCCTAGTGTGATTAGATTGACTAGTTTTCTGTGAGTATGGTTTCAGTGTGTTTGCCCTCTGATGCCCTCTTGCAACACCTACTGTCTTACTTGGGTTTCTCTTACCTTGGGCGTGGGGTATCTCTTCACGGCTGCTCCAGCAAAGCGCAGCCATTGGTCCTTACCTTGGACAAGGGGTATCTCCTCACTGTCACCCTTCCTGACCTTCAACGTGGGATAGCTCCTCTAGGCCCTCCTGTGCCCGCGCAGCCACGTGCAGGCTGTGTGGGCACAGGAGGGCCTAGAGGAGGCCCGTCTTTGCTTTTCAGAGAAGTGAAAAGCAAAGGAGAAAAGGAAAGATATAAACATCTGCATGCAGAGTTCCAAAGAATAGCAAGAAGAGATAAGAAAGCCTTCCTCAGCGATCAGTGTAAAGAAATAGAGGAAAACAACAGAATGGGAAAGACTAGGGATCTCTTCAAGAAAATCAGAGATACCAAAGGAACATTTCATGCAAAGATGGGCTCGATAAAGGACAGAAGTGGTATGGACCTAACAAAAGCAGAAGATATTAAGAAGAGCTGGCAAGAAGACACAGAAGAACTGTACAAAAAAGATCTTCACGACCCAGATAATCACGATGGTGTGATCACTGACCTAGAGCCAGACAGCCTGGAATGTGAAGTCAAGTGGGCCATAGAAAGCATCACTACGAACAAAGCTAGAGGAGGTGATGGAATTCCAGTTGAGCTATTCCAAATCCTGAAAGATGATGCTGTGAAAGTGCTGCACTCAATATGCCAGCAAATTTGGAAAACTCAGCAGTGGCCACAGGAAAAGGTCAGTTTTCATTCCAATCCCAAAGAAAGGCAATGCCAAAGAATGCTCAAACTACCGCACAATTGCACTCATCTCACATGCTAGTAAAGTAATGCTCAAAATTCTCCAAGCCAGGCTTCAGCAATATGTGAACCGTGAACTTCCTGATGTTCAAGCTGGTTTTAGAAAAGGCAGAGGAACCAGAGATCAAATTGCCAACATCCGCTGGATCATGGAAAAAGCAAGAGAGTTCCAGAAAAACATCTATTTCTGTTTTATTGACTATGCCAAAGCCTTTGACTGTGTGGATCACAATAAACTGGGGAAAATTCTGAAAGAGATGGGAATACTAGAACACCTGATCTGCCTCTTGAGAAATTTGTATGCAGGTCGAGAAGCAACAGTTAGAACTGGACATGGAACAACAGACTGGTTCCAAATAGGAAAAGGAGTTCGTCAAGGCTGTATATTGTCACCCTGCTTATTTAACTTATTTGCAGAGTACATCATGAGAAATGCTGGGCTGGAGGAAGCACAGGCTGGAATCAAGATTGCCGGGAGAAATATCAATAACCTCAGATATGCAGATGACACCACCCTTATGGCAGAAAGTGAAGAGGAACTAAAAGCCTCTTGATGAAAGTGAAAGTGGAGAGTGAAAAAGTTGGCTTAAAGCTCAACATTCAGAAAATGAAGATCATGGCATCTGGTCCCATCACTTCATGGGAAATAGATGGGGAAACGTGGAAACAGTGTCAGACTTTATTTTTCTGGGCTCCAAAATCACTACAGATGGTGACTGCAGCCATGAAATTAAAAGATGCTTACTCCTTGGAAGGAAAGTTATGACCAACCTAGATAGCATATTCAAAAGCAGAGACATTACTTTGCCAACAAAGTTTCATCTAGTCAAGGCTATGGTTTTTCCTGTGGTCATGTATGGATGTGAGAGTTGGACTGTGAAGAAGGCTGAGCGCTGAAGAATTGATGCTTTTGAACTGCGGTGTTGGAGAAGATTCTTGAGAGTCCCTTGGATTGCAAGGAGATCCAACCAGTCCATTCTGAAGGATATCAGCCCTGGGATTTCTTTGGAAGGACTGATGCTTAAGCTGAAACTCCAGTACTTTGGCCACCTTATGCGAAGAGTTAACTCATTGGAAAAGACTCTGATGCTGAGAGGGATTTGGGGCAAGAGGAGAAGGGGACGACAGAGGATGAGATGGCTGGATGGCATCACTGACTCGATGGACATGAGTCTCAGTGAACTCCGGGAGTTGGTGATGGACAGGGAGGCCTGGTGTCCTGCGATTCATGGGGTCGCAAAGAGTCAGACACGACTGAGCGACTGATCTGAGCTGATATATGGAGCCTGTCTCTGAGCTAGAAAAGATATCAATTGGATCAGAACACAAAGCCCACTCATGATAGTATCTTTCACCTATGTATTCCAAGTGTCACTTTTGGCACCTGATACAAAATGGATGGTGTATGCCTTTTTTGTTCATTCCTCTTTGAATGGTGCTACCAAAAGTTTGATTTGAAACCCTTAAAAGTTGGATAGAGACAGCCTAGAAGTAGATGGAGCATTTAGGATGCTTCTGTAATAAATGAGAAAAGAGATATAAAGACCTGAACTAAGGTTATGCTAAGTGAAATAGAAAAGGGATGAATGCAAGAATTTGTGTGAAGGAAGACTGTATGGAACTTGGGGGCAGAGGACAATGCATCTGGGTGAGCTGTGTTCACCCAGGAGGGCCCTGCTCTTACTGAGAAGCAGGGAAATCAAAATATATATAAGCAGAAGTCTCTAAAGAGATAACTGAGTGTTGAGTGTGAATAGTTATTGGTTATCAAATCATTGAAAGAACTTCTACAGAAAATAAGCAAGCTGAATAGGAAAGCACCTTGCAGGTAAAGAAGGCAAGCAAAGTTAGACTTTCCTTAGTTTTCTTGCAAAAAGAAAAGAGAAATATAAGAGGAAGGACAAGGAGATAAGTACTACGAAATTCATTTTTCTGTTTTGTTGTGTTTGCTCTGAAATGTCAGTCTGAGATGTAAAGATGAATTCGATCTCTGATTTAGGATTCTGAAATCTGCATTTAAAGCTCAGTGTATCCCTTTAAAAAGCCCTAAGAGAATAAAAACTGCGCTTTTTATAATTCTAAACCATTTCCCCATTTTCATGGAGGAAATACAGACAAAGCAAGGGCAAAATTTCAGCATGAGGGCCTCCCCCTGGTGCATAGCCTTGGACTTCGCTAAGCTGGTGAGCATCCCATTGTCATTTGAGAAAGCCAGCTGCACAGTTAGATAGAGTGAGCCTGTCTCTGCAACTCCAAGACTGTAATTATGCTAAAATGGGATCCTGCAGCAGTGAATATAAAGAGAAGCTGTGGAATATCTCTCCTACACTAAACAACTTTATGGTTGAAAGGAAGCAATTACTGAGAACAAGATGAGGCTAAGTAAAAACAGCATAACTTTCCAACTTTTCTAACTTGGTTATTGATAGAATTGTGCTGACCTCAAACAGTTTTTGCTTTTTTTTTCCCCTGAAGCCATAATAATTCCAGTTTTCTAGCTTTATTTTTAGATTAAATAGAAAAAAATTTTTTTTTTAAATTAACCATCTCCCTCACTCAATTTAAAGCAACTTTCTATACTGGCTTAACAGTATCAGTAAGTCTACCAAAGTCTTTAGGTTCAGTTATCCCTCCCACCAAAAGCTGGAGAGACACTAGTATCCAATTAAGTCCTCTACAACTTACTTGATGCAGCAACTCTACCTTCCCAAGTTATCACTGTCCAGCTAGGAGGAAAGTTTTCTGGGGACAGGACAGATATGAAAAGAGCAGAATATGAGGGTTCCTAATTATGTTTCTTCTCTGGTGACAGAAGTTAGCAAAAATAGGAAACTGCAGATAGAACAGGAATATGTCTGAGGCTGGAAACCATAAGTGAGTACCACCTGCAAAAGTGCATCCATCACTCTGCCTCTGCTGTCTGCAGTTGAAAACGTCCACCTTGAATTCCATATCCCCTGGGTACATGAACAAGTTAAGAAACAGCAAGGGAGTGCTTGAACAGACAGACTTGATACATACAGGTTAATTAGTTAAATAATCCTAGAACCCAAAGATCAACTTTTACCTAAATTATAGGGATAGTTACCACTCAGTGATATTTATCACGTTTCTGGAGGTCTCAGCCAAGTATAGGACAACAGGAAGAAATTGGAAGGGAAATACTGAAAAGAAAGTGACAAAGGTGTCATGATCTCTTAATGACAGTGATATAAAATTTCAGGCAATCAAAGGAAAAAACAATGAGGTCTACTGAGGGGTATGAGTAAGGAGGCCAGGTATAACTATAAGCAGGTCAAATCAGTAAGTTTCTTACATATCAGCAGTAATCAATTATAAAATATAATGTAAAAAAGATTAAATGAGAGGAATTTAAAAATAAATCAGCATATGTCCATCCAATATAATATAAATAGCCATTACAAAGAAGTGGAAGTGGATCTCCATAAAATGATATGAAAGATACTCAGTAATAGGAAATAGCAAGGTCCAAATAGTATGTAAAGTGAAGTGAAAGTGTGTCCAACTCTTAGCAACCCCATGGGGGTCCATGGAATTCTCTAGGCCAGAATACTGGAGTGGGTAACCTTTCCCTTCTCCAGGGGATCTTCCCAGCCCAGGGATTGGACCCAGGTCTCCCACATTGCAGGCAGAGCCTTTACTAGCTGAGCCACAAGGGAAGCCCAAGAACATTGGTGTGAGTAGCCTATCCCTTCTCCAGCGGATCTTCCCTACCCAGGAATCAACCCGGGGTCTCCTGCATGGCAGGCAGATTCTTTACCAACTGAGCTATCAGGGAAGCCCCAGTATGTAAAGGATTAAAGTAAATAAAATAAAATTATATGTATATATATGTGTGTGTATATATAATCCATACATAAAATATTATATGTATGATTTATATGGGTGCATATATATATATATATATATACACACACACACACATCTATGCATAATCTGAAAAAACATAAACAAATACTTTAAGGTAGTTATCTTAGGGGTGGGGGGCAGAGCTGAAATTATGGGTAATTTTCTCTTTCTATATTCTGTATTTCTCTAATATTTTCCCATGACAATTATGTATCACATTTGAAATACAGAAAAAGCAACAAAGGTAAAAATTTAAGAAAACAAATCTAGACTCTTCTTGAGTTCTCCATTCATTAGAGCTGCGAAGTACTCTGGGTTCATCAGCTAGTCAAACACCTTCCTCTCCCCGAGAATTTGAAAGCTCATCTCCTTAAGTAAAATTGAAATTGAAGATGAAATAGCTCCAGAAATGGAATCAAATGTTCTAAGATACCCCACAAACCCCCAGTCCCGCCCAGCATCCTGGGTGCTGCTGACCCACCTCTCAGGAGTTCCCTGCCTGCTCAGAAAATGGGGCAGAAGGGCTCCTAAAGAGACACCGGCAGTGGGGCTGGGGGAAAAAAGTTCTAAGGTTTAATTCTTAAGTGAAAGAAATTGTGTATTAATATTAGTAAATCAAAATTTATTTGAAAAGACAGCATTGGAAAATTCCCATTTCCTCTGGTGTTTAAATGAACTTTAAAAATATTTCTTTTGGTTATGTCAGTAAATCACATTTATTCTAGAAATTTAGAAAATATTAAAAAGTATGAAGAAGAAATAAAAATAATCTATACTCATGTTTTCCAGAGATAATCAAGATTAGTATTTTTGTATACTGATATTTCGTTTAGTCTTTTTATCAATGTATACAACATATATTTAATAAAAGTAACCTTAGCTATTTTCCTCTGACTACACCTGGTGAACAGTTTTCCATGCCATCTTTGAAATATTATTATATCAAAACATAAATAATCCATAATGATACACTAATATAAAATTTTTGAGTAAGAAAAATTAGTTCCACTAGCACAAAGAATTTTTCTGTGTTATTTACTGCTGTGTCCTCAGTGCGGAGAATGGAGCCCAATTCCTCATGGAACTCAATAAACGTTAGGGACTGACTCTCATTTGCCCAGGCAAGTGGTGCTGAAGCTTCAAGGTATATAAGAATTATCAGGGGAACGTGGAAGTCTGCTCAGCGTGATGTGGCAGCTTGGATGGGAGGGGAGTTTGGGGGAGAATGGATACATGTGAATATATGGCTTAGTCCTTCTGCTGTCCGTCTGAAACTATCCCAACATTGTTAATGGGCTATACCCAAATACAAATTAAAAAGTTAAAGATTTTAAAAAATGATATAAGAGAATAAAGAATTATTAGGGAGATTCCCTGGTGGTCCAATGGGTAGGACCCAGAGCTTTCACTGCGGTGACCTGGGTTCAATACTTGGTCAGAGAACTAAGATTTCACAAGTTGCCTCCCCTGCGAGGCTAAAAGGAAAAAAGAACTATCAGGAGACTTTGTGAACTCAAAATTCCCACATCTCAGTCTGAATCAAAGATGCTGATCCAGATATGTTCAAATATCTTTATTCCACCACCTTTGGGTAAGTCCAGGAGATTCTGATGCCAGGACCATGCTCTGGGAAACACTGCCTAGGACTAAATACACAGAAGCAGATTACTGGATCAAAAACATGTTTTTTAAGATAGATACTTTTTAAGACCTCTGCTTTATATTGTTAATTTACCTTCCTGAAAGGTTTGGCCAGTTTACCAGTGAACTACATTAAAGAAGAGTCCTCTCTGCCTTTTAATAAATAAAATTACCTACTTTGCTATTTTGCTATCTTTTACAAACAGCATGTATTTTCAGTTTAAAAACTCATTTCGTTTTGATGTTTGGCAAAACTAATACAGTGTTTCAGGTTTAAAAAACAAAACAAAACAAAAAAAACTCATTACTGATTTGATAGGGATGAGGAAGAGGAATTAATTTCTCGCAAAAGTTTAAAAACCTCACAAAAGAAAATCACAGTCATCTATAGTCACACTGTCTCATATAAACTATCCCTGCCTACCTCTTGGTTATCTGTTTCTGGTCTTTGTTGTTTAAAGGAAAAAAATCACTACTGTTTTCATTAAAATGGCATGTGCTAGTTATAAAGAACATACATACTATGGAAAAAGTTATATATAAAGGTAAAAAAAGCCCTGGGTTGCACCATCTAGAGATAATTAGAGTTAACATTATAAAAGCATGATTTTAGACATCTTTCTAAAATAATAAAGTGTCAGACTTTATTTTTTTGGGCTCCAAAATCGCTGCAGATGGTGACTGCAGCCATGAAATTAAAAGACGCTTACTCCTTGGAAGAAAAGTTATGACCAACCTAGATAGCATATTCAAAAGCAGAGACATTACTTTGCCAACAAAGGTCCATCTAGTCAAGGCTATGGTTTTTCCAGTGGTCATGTATGGATGTGAGAGTTGGACTGTGAAGAAAGCTGAGAGCCAAAGCTTTTGAACTGTGGTGTTGGAGAAGACTCTTGAGAGTCCCTTGGACTGCAAGGAGAGCCAACCAGTCCATTCTGAAGGAGATCAGTCCTGGGATTTCTTTGGAAGGAATGATGCTAAAGCTGAAACTCCAGTACTTTGGCCACCTCATGCGAAGAGTTGACTTATTGGAAAAGACTCTGATGCTGGGAGGGATTGGGGGTAGGAGGAGAAGGGGACGACAGAGGATGAGATGGCTGGATGGCATCACTGACTCGATGGACATGAGTCTCAGTGAACTCCGGGAGTTGGTGATGGACAGGGAGGCCTGGTGTGTTGCAATTCATGGGGTTGCAAAGAGTCAGACACAACTGAATGACTGAACTGAACTGAACTGAGACATCTTTCTATGCACGTCTATAGAATCAGGTGAATAAGAGAAGAAGGAATAGAGAGCTGGTTGGCTGGATGCAGAGCAAGGGTAAACTTGCATAAAGATGGAGTCATGCTATAGATAACAGTTGTTACACTGTCTTTGTCAGTACCTGGGTTCTCTTCTGGGATTCTGTCAACTGTTCTGTGCCAGGGTTCAAACTCTTCATTTCAGAGGATATTGCACTCTTTTCAGTGGTTTGTAGGTTGAGTTTCCACAGAAGCAGAACCTGAGGGGAGGAAATGAGTAGAAGTGGCTGCATTTGGGAGGTGATCCCAAGAAGCACCGGAGAAGGTAACGGCACCCCACTCCAGTAGTCCTGCCTGGAAAATCCCATGGGTGGAGGAGCCTGGTGGGCTGCAGTCCATGCGGTCGCTAAGAGTCGGACACGACTGAGCGACTTCACTTTCACTTTTCATTTTCATGCATTGGAGAAGGAAATGGCAACCCACTCCAGTGTTCTTGCCTGGAGAATCCCAGAGACGGGGGAGCCTGGTGGGCTGCCGTCTATGGGGTCGCACAGAGTTGGACACGACTGAAGCGACTTAGCAGCAGCAGCAGCCCAAGAAGCACTGGTCGGGGGAGAAAGAATGCAGGAGGGCAGGCAGGGGACAGCAGAAAGTGGAGCTCTTACTGAGAGCTCAACAGGAACTCTGGCAGACAGCACGGAACACACAGCAGGGTCAGCATGCACGCACTAGAGAGGAGCCTCTGGTTGTCAGTCAGCTTTGCTGGGAGGAGGCATTCACTCCCCAGCACTGCCCCCTGCCCCACAAGAGGCCATGTGCATTCTGCTGGTCAGAAGCAAACAAAACACTCCGAGCTTAGGTGCTTGCCACTGGCAACCTGAAAAGCAAACATGGTAACTATGAATACTGAGGAGGGGTGGACAAAGCCCCTACACTGTGGTTTGGGACTTTTTTCCTCAATTCACCCTGGAGCTCGAATCATTCATGTTTGCCAGAGAGAGTTAACAGTATTGCCCCCTTCTCTATTTTATCCATTTCTGCCCATATGCATTTCCACTCATCCTCAGTCAGAAGATGAAAGGCAGGTACATACGCACTCAACATATTTCTCTCCAGATTTGGGAGTGTTGTTGACACTCCTCAGGATTTGACTATCTTCAGTTTCTGGGAGTGGTAGTGAGGTTAGGAGCTGGGCTTTCCTGCATATCTAGCTTCTATGCTCTGTTCTAGAAGCTGGTATCGCCTCTGCAGCCCTTTATATCTCCAGCTGCCCCATTTTAAAAAGTTTATTGTACTCTAGTTTAAAAATATATCCACAGATTCTTTGATGTCCTTCCCCTAAAAGGCAGAGGTAAATTCTTCGCCCCTGGAGTGTGGGGCTGAATTGTCTTCTAACGAACAGAATATGGTGGAAGTGAAGCTATGTGATTAGGTCATGAAAGGATCCTAACTTTCTTGTCCCTCTCTCATCAGTCACTCTAAGGGAAGCTAGCCACCAATTGTGAGCAAGCTCAGCAGCCCGATAGAGAGGTCCTGTAGGTCTGACTCTGTGAACAGCCAGCAAGGAACTGAAGCCTCCAGACAACAGCGCATGAGTGAGGCTGGAGAGGGTCCTTCAACCCCAGCAAGTCTTCTCATGGAAAACCTGGAGCCAGAACCACCCAGCGAAGCCGTCTCCAGATTCTTAACTCCCCCAAACCGAAAAGGAATGTCATTTTAAGCCACTAAATTTGGGGCTGATTTGTTAAGCAGCAATAGAGAAATTATAAAATTGGTTAGATTTTCCATTTCCTAGTTGGATTCTTTTGGGTAACCTTGGGGCTGGCTATGACGCTACATTTTGCTTTCCCTTTTTAAAATATGCAACTTAAATTCGCCATAATACACCTCTGAAGTTAATGCTTTTGTCTTGAACATGGCATAATGTGTTAAACTTTGCTTTTTACTCCTTTCTATTGCACGTAAGTCATAAGGGACCTGGGGGATCTTTCATCATTTTATTTCTTGGACAACAGTGAAGAGAGAAGGCATCCAGTCTGTCTTTTCCCTTCTCATTTTATCCATAAAGAGAACAAGATGCAGGTTAACACTTTTAGTTGACAAGAGGTACTTTAACAAGTTCTAGACAAAGGAAGCCGCCGATGCCGCCTCCAGGAAGCTCCTGCCTTCCTTCCGTCTGCTTCCAGAGCGCCTCTTGGATCCTCGGGATTGTCCAGGCTCTCAGCACCAGCACACTGCTGCTGTCTTCCCTCTGGTTCAAGCTGATGGGAATTGACTGCGCTTCTGGATCACAAGGCTCATAGTCTCCATTTCCTCTGAAATCTCTAAGAAATGTTTTCCTCTTATAAAGTTCACAGTAGCACATTATTCTTAGAAACAGCACACGAAGGATGTGGAGCAAAGGGCAGAATCAGACAAACAGGGAGATTATGACTTAATGAAATTATGGTAGAGGCTTCTCAGAAACTAAATTAACAGTTACTCCACTTGAAGCAACTCTTGCAACTCAGGTTTTTTTTTTTTTTCCTTTTTTGCAACTCAGCTTTTAAAAAATTTCTTGCAACTCAGTTTTTATAGTAACTTAAATCACTTTAAAATCAAAATCTTGTCTTTTGAAATGTAAGAATTAGAGAATAGGGTCTCAAGCCATCCTTGATGACTTGAAAAAAAAATCTCCATTAGAGACATGAAATCATACATACTCTATGATACGAATCATGTGAAAAGTATGTGTATATGTGGAAAAAGATTAGGAGAACTAAAGGAATGTAAACAGCTATTTCCTTTAGGCTGAGACATTATAGGTAAACTTTTTGAAACCATGAAATAGAAATCTTTCCGGAAGAAAGAAATATAACTACATATGCTTGGGTGGATTTCTGTAAACACGTCGTGCTACAGAATTTTAAAAAGTAAACTGGGCTGGGGTTATGAAGGAGAGAGAATAAGACTGTTCTTTCATTCTGGCTGAAGGAAGGCGTCTGGGCTGAGACTGCACTCGTGCTGGGGAAAAACTCCTTCTGCTTCCTTCCCTTTCCAGCTTAACCCCATTTCACTATAATCTGCTTTTCTTCTCTCTCGATAGAAAATCTCCAAATTAGCTGACGTTGAATTATTTTGTCTGAACAAAAATAATGATAGTAAAATCTTTAAAAAATGAAACCTGGTATGTATGTCCCAATTTAAAAATCAAACCAGCTTGGTGGCATCTCAGGGGCCGAGCTTGCTGTCACCTTTGGCTCTTAAGAAACGACAGCCTGCCTCCTCCTCCTCCCACATCTATAACTCTGTGTGGAAATGACCTAAGAGAGATAGCAAAGCAGGCTGTGGAGCCATCTTATGACTGGAAAAATAAGTGGGCCTGCTAATTAGGTCTGTCTGTAAAACTCTGATCTGTTACACCCCATTCATTAAAAAAGGTAATAAGCGCCACAGGTTGCATTACAGATGTGCACGTGGTTAACTTTAAATATGTGGCTATCTCCAGGAGGAATGACACTTGGAGAAGGGCCAGTTGCTGGGCAAGGTCAAACTGTTTCCATCTGCCCTGGGAGCTGCTGAGCACTGATCTTTTATGCCAGATTTGAACACTGGGGTCAGCAAGGTCTTTGTCATCTCTTGGCAAGCAGAGAGGGGGTGGAGGTGAACGTCAGACCAGAGGCAATAGATCTCTATCCAGGGGACCCAGCCCTGACCTCAGTGCTTGAGCAGAGGTGATCTCACAGAGGCTACGTTTGTTTTTGTTTTTCTTCTTTTTCACTTTTTTACCTATTTTTTAAAAAATCAGTCTATCCCCCTCCTTCAAGATTTCCTGGTGGCTCAGAGGTAAAGAACCCACCTGCCAATGCAGGAGATATGGCTTTGATCCCTGCATCAGGAAGATCTCCTGGAGAAGAAAATGGCAACCCAGATCAGTATTCTTGCTTAGAAAATCCCATGGACAGAGGAGCCTGGCAGGCTGCAGTCCATGGGGTTGCAAAGAGTTGGACGTTACTTAGTGATTGAGCACACACACTGCCTCCTCCAGAATGTGAGCTCCAAGAAGGCAGGGAATGTTTGTTCATTGCTGTATCCCCAGCACGAGTATCGTAGAAAGTGGTTCGGTCAGTGACTCATGCTGGGTATGGATGACTGAGGAGAGAAGGAGTTGAGGGTGGGAGAGGGGGGCAAAGTCTGGATCATAAGAATTAGATATTTTCCAAAGATTACCAGGGCCACGTGTCAGGAATCATAATCAAGAGAAGCCAGGGACAGAGCTGAGGATCTTGCTAACATGTAGGTTCTGATTCAGTAGGTTTGGGGTGAGGCCTGAGACTGCATTCCTAACAAGCTTCTGGATGTTGCTGTTGGTCCAGGGACCACACTTGGAAGAACTAGGTTCTAAATTCAGGTCTGCTATTGACTCCACGGAGGAGCCTGGGTACCCTGTGATGAGTGGGAGAGAGTGAAGACTGAAGACCTGGGCAGGGTGATGGCCACAGTGGGTCTGTGAGCAGCTCGGGGTGAGCACAGCTGGTGAGCAGCCTCAGCTCTAGCTTTTTTAGAGCCCCTGGCTTTGGGAGAAGTAAGGTCTTTCATCTTTAAAAAAATGAATAAATAAGTTGTGGCTCATTTTCTTACATCCCATTTCATGCTATGACCTGACTTACTACAAAGGTCAGAATCTCTGTCTTTAAAAATGCAAGTGAAAATAATTAAAAATTAAAAAAACAGAAAAATAAACATGGTTTCAGTCTCAAAATTTCTGGAACTCATCTAACTTATCAACCCACCTCTCTTTTCACCTTCCACTCTTTTTTCCCCCATTTTTTTCTTACAAGTATCAATATCTCTATTCTGTTATTCCTGTCATTCTCAGATTTTAATTCCAAGTTTTATGATCCTTATCTCATTAGCTCTGGATACTTGATTTCTTAGATCAAATGTCTCCCTGCTTCAGTGTCTGTGGGCATATGCTCTACCCTTCTGAAAAATTCTTGAGAAATTCCACACTAGGAATCAGACTTTTCCTACCTGCAGGCCAACCATCATCTCTGCAGCTACTTATTGTGGAAGAGACTGGCTGCTTTTCCCATGTCAATTTCAGTAGATGAAGATTTAATGGTATGACCATGGTAGGTGGTTTTTTTTTTGTGCTCTAAATTTTTTCCCAAATATTCAGTAATAAACATTGATTATTTTTATTGACAGCTTCCCTGATAGCTCAGTTGGTAAAGAATTCACCTGCAATACAGGAGAACCTGGTTTGATTCCTGGGTCGGGCAGAAGGGATATGCTACCCACTCCAGTATTCTTGGGCTTCCCTCGTGGCTCAGCTGGTAAAGAATCCGCCTGCAATGTGGAAGAACTGGGTTCAATCCTTGGGTTGGGAAGATCCCCTGGAGAAGGGAAAGGCTGGCTACCCACTCCAGTATTATGACCTAGAGAATTCCATGGACTGTATAGTCCATGTGGTCACAAAGGTCAGACAGGACTGAGTGACTTTCAGTTTCACTTCACTTTTCACTTTTATTTACAATCTTAAAAGAGGATATTTGTTATAAACATCCTTGGCATCTTTTATAAATCACTATGGATATACTCTTATTTAAATCCTTTTAGAACTTACATATATTTCCTTTTTAACTTATAAGTTAAAGATTTTTATTAAAAAAAGCTTTGTAAATTGACCACCTACGATAAAAATGTAATAATGTCTTTAATTTAGTAAAGACAAACAACTAAGTTTGTCATTTTAGAAATTTGTGTTTGCTATGCTTCTTTAAAATACTGAATGTTAGTTATAATCCTCATAAAGCTTGCAAATGAACATAAAACACCTAAGTACTGGCTTACTTAAATTTTTGTGTCTCAGTGTAAGTGGTGAAATGAATTATTCCAGAGAGACTGATGTCCATCTGGCGGCCGCTCCCTGGGCAAGGCCATGTGAGGGGCCGTCTGACCTGGTGGTGGTCAGCAAGGGCGTTGGAGTCAGTGAGACCTGGGTTTGTGTCCTTACTTATCACCTTCTATGTCACTTTATGTACAGTTTTCACCATTTTCTCACCGGCAAAATGGAGATAACAATAGTACTTAACTCAAAAGATGAATCGTATGATTGTTGTGAGGATTATGTAATACAGTCTACAACAGCCAGAGTGGAGGAAACTTTACAAGAGGAGTGACCCAGAGGAGAAAATGAGAAGAGAGGTCCGACTTAGGTGAAGGGGCTACGCCCTAAAAGAGTACTAGCATCTGGCTTTGAGGAGTATCTAAGGGGCCCTGTTGAGGGGAGGGACCTGCAGAGAAAGCTCTCTGAAGTCCCCTGTCCACTTTGCCCTCCTGTCTTACCTTTCCCCAGCAGCCTCGGTGGACTTTACCGGAGGCTCAGATGGTAAAGAATCTGCTTGCGATGCAAGAGACTTGGATTTGATCCCTGGGTTGGGAAGATCCTCTAGAGAAGGGAATGACTACCCACTCCAGTATTCTTGCCTGGAGAATTCTGTAGCCTACTGGGCTACAGTCCATGGGGTCGCAAAGAGTTGGACATGACTGAGCATCTACTTCTACAGCAACCTCGGTGTCCTGTTCAGAGTTCATAGCTCTAGGGCTGAGATGTAGTGAGGTGACCGGGAGAAGCCCTGAACTTGAGTCAAAAGACTGAGTTGAGTTCTGGCTCTGCTGTTTACGGAGTGACCTTGGATAAGTTGCATAATCACAGAGGCTTGCAATTTCCTCAACCAGAAAAAGGGGTTAGTAAGACCTGCCCTGGGTATCTCATGAGAGTATTGTGAGAATTGAGTTGATGTGTACGAAACATCAGTTATTACATCAGTGACTTTGCTTCCTTTGCCCTTGACTTTGGATATGTCTTGAAATGAACACTCAAGTGAGTGTTTCTACTGCTAGTCTTGACCAGGACGTATAACAGGTGACTTGTGTCTATGAAGGTCATTTACATTAGGAATGTTTTAAAAGTTTACTTCATTTATTTCTTCCCTCAGGGAAATCTCTGTGCTCTGCATGATAGAATTTTTATTCATCTTTTAAAAACTGTACATAAATACTATAATCACTTTTAAGTCACTAGTAGGAAAAACAGGTTTCTTCAAGACTCCATCATTTGCTACTAAGGGTAAAAGGTAACCTTGTCTGAAATACAGGATATAATTATTTCAGCTTCTGAAAAAATTGTTCTTTGAACAGTCCCTGCCTCTCCTTTGCATGTTTCTTTTAAAAGAATGGCAAGCTCTGGTGAGAAGGATGCCACAAAAATAGAAATGCCAATCTCTAAAGATATCAAGGCACTTTCAAAATGATAAATAATTAATTTTCATAGCATCCTTGATATGATTAATCTTATTTTAGAGATGAAGCAAGGGACACCAAAAGAACTTAGAGGACCTGCCCAAGGTTATCAGCAGCTGTGCCTGGAACAGAAGCCAGAATGTAGCTTGGGGCTTCTTCTAACAAAAAGGTTTAGTTTAGTACACTCACTGAACATGATCTACTTCCTAGGTACCCTGGAGGCCTTACCATCTAGGAGCCCAGGATCTAGTGGGGAACACACACACATACACACACACACACACTCCCCTCACATAAAGCAAATAGAAATTAATAGTATAATTAGATATCAAAATGTTATAAAAATAGAAGAGGAAAAAAGTAATTATAACCATGCAGAGGGGGAATCTGGGAATGCTTTTATAGAGGAGATGGGATTGACCTGAGGCTTGGAGAATGGTCCGGCACTGATAGGAGCCATAGGAGGGGGAACAAAAGGACTCCCTCCAGGCAGGCCCTCAGGTCTGAGGTAATTCCCAGGTCTGGAAAGCAAAGGACACATTCTTACAAAATGGGGAGTAGAATTGTGGTCTATGCAGAGTAGAGATCAGATTGCCAAGGATCTTGAATTCTAAATTGAGGAGGATGGATTTTGTTAGTCACATCACCCATCAGCGGCATTTGGGTAGGGGAGATACAAAGTATCTGTTCTAACAGGAAGGATGGCACCAATATGCACGGAATCAATGAGAAGAAACAGCAGGCAGGAAACCAGTGGTAGGTTCTTCTAATCACCCAACAAGTATTTGTGGGATATTTTACTGTTCTTGTATACCAGTTGTAATGCTGGGCACTGGGGTTACCAATATAAAGAAGACTACCTCTGCTGCTAAAATGAACTACTGTTTACAGAACAGGCCAAGAAATGCTGAGAGTGGTAGCAACAGGGTGCTTTGGAAGCACGGACGGGGTATCTAAATGAAGGAAGACTGCGGAGGGCTGGGGAGGTAAATTAGAAGGTTGGGATTAACAGGTACCCACTACTATACATAAAATAGGCAAACAACAGGATCTAAATGAACTATACTCAGTATCTTGCAGTAACCTATAATGGAAAAAAATCTAAAAACCTATATGTGTGTCTGTGTGTATGTTTGTGTAACTGAATCACTTTGCTCACTTGAAAAGTTGAAACTTTTCAACACTTGAAACTAATACAACATTGTAAATTAATGATACTTCAATTTTTAAAAACTTCAAAAAAAAAAAAAAGATTCTCT
Source organism: Bubalus bubalis (assembly GCF_019923935.1). Taxonomy (NCBI): domain Eukaryota; kingdom Metazoa; phylum Chordata; class Mammalia; order Artiodactyla; family Bovidae; genus Bubalus; species Bubalus bubalis. Next base: position 101,313,835 of record NC_059167.1, on the reverse strand, counting down.
AAACTCAATAACTAAATAAATAAATGAGGGAAGACTTCCTGGAGGAGGTTTCACGCTGTGCCATGCTTAGTTGCTCAGTCGTGTCTGACTCTTTGTGACCCCATGGACTGTGGCCTGCCAAGCTCCTCTATCCATGGGATTCTCTGGGCAAGAAATATGGAGTGGGTTGCCATTCTCTCCTCCAGGGGATCTTTCCAACCCAGGGATCAAACTCAGGTCTCCTGCACTGCAGGTGGATTCTTTACCAGCTGAGCTACCAGGGAAGCCCAAGAACACTGGAGTGCGTAGCCTATCCCTTCTCCAGGGGAACTTCCTGACCTAGGAATCGAACCAGAGTCTCCTGAATTGCAGGCAGATTCTTTACCAGCTGAGCTATCAGGGAAGCTCAGGTTTCACTCTAGCTAAACTAACACACGAGTAGGGCTTGGTAGGTGAATGAGCTGTGGAAACACAATTAGGTAATGGCACGTGAGAGGCACAGACCAGCATGACAGTGTCAGGGAACAAGGGGCTCCGTGTGACTGGGGCCGAAGTTGTGTATGGTAGTAAGGGAGGAGAAAGCTGGGAGGTGAAGCCAGAAGGCCAGTGAGGCTGGAACATGAGAGGTTGTGTGTGCTGTTTAAGGGGATGAACTTCATCCTGTGATGAAGGACTTTTAAGTAGAGGAGGGACTCTATCAGACCAGTCAAGTGTTATTAAAGTCATTCTGGTGAGAGACTTTGGGGCTTGAACTATGCCAGTGCCAGGTCATGAAACAAGAGAGGACTTTATAATTTGGATGAAGAGTTCAGACTAGTGTACAGAATAAGATAAAAAATTCAGTTCAGTTCAGTCGCTCAGTCGTGTCCGACTCTTTGTGACCCCATGAATCGCAGCACGCCAGGCCTCCCTGTCCATCACCAACTCCCGGAGTTCACTCAGACTCACGTCCATCGAGTCAGTGATGCCATTCAGCCATCTCATTGTCTGTCATCCCCTTTTCCTCTTGCCCCCAATCCCTCCCAGCATCAGAATCTTTTCCAATGAGTCAACTCTTCGCATGAGGTGGCCAAAGTACTGGAGTTTCAGCTTTAGCATCATTCCTTCCAAAGAACACCCAGGGCCGATCTCCTTCAGAATGGACTGGTTGGATCTCCTTGCAGTCCAAGGGACTCTCAAGTCTTCTCCAACACCACAGTTCAAAAGCATCAATTCTTCGGTGCTCAGCTTTCTTCACAGTTCAACTCTCACATCCATATATGACCATTGGAAAAACCACAGCCTTGACTAGACAGACCTTTTGTTGGCAAAGTAACGTCTCTGCTTTTGAATATGCTATCTAGGCTGGTCATAACTTTCCTTCTAAGGAGTAAGTGTCTTTTAATTTCATGGCTGCAGTCACCATCTGCAGTGATTTTGGAGCCCCAAAAAATAAAGTCTGATACTGTTTCCACTGTTTCCCCATCTATTTCCCATGAAGTGATGGCACCAGATGCCATGATCTTCATTTTCTGAATGTTGAGCTTTAAGCCAACATTTTCACTCTCCTCTTTCACTCTCATCAAGAGGCTTTTGAGTTCCTCTTCACTTTCTGCCATAAGGGTGGTGTCATCTGCATATCTGAGGTTATTGATATTTCTCCCAGCAATCTTGATTCCAGCTTGTGCTTCTTCCAGCCCAGCATTTCTCATGATGTGCTCTGCATATAAGTTAAATAAGCAGGGTGACAATATACAGCCTTGACGTACTCCTTTTCCTATTTGGAACCAGTCTGTTGTTCCATGTCCAGTTCTAACTGTTGTTTCCTGATCTGCATATAGGTTAAAAATTAAGGTGAGGTAAACTTAGTGAGGTAGGTCAGACAGAGAAGTGCAAGTCACTCAGTCATGTCTGACTCTTTGCTACTCCATGGACTATACAGTCCACGGAATTCTCCAGGCCAGAATACAGGAGTGGGTAGCATTTCCCTTCTCCAGGGCATCTTCCCAATCCAGGGATTGAACCCAGGTCTCCTGCATTGCAGGCGGATTCTTTACCAGCTGAGCCACAAGGGAAGCCCAAGAATACTGGAGTGGGTAGCCGATCCCTTCTCCAGGGGATCTTTCCGACCCAGGAATCAAACTAGGGTCTCCTGTATTGCAGGTGGATTCTTCACCAACTGAACTATCAGGGAAAGACAAAGAAAGACAGAGAAAGACAAATATTATATGTCACTTATATCTGGAATATAAAAAATAATACAAATTAATGTTATTAGTCAAACAGAAACAAACTCATAGACATTTGTTTTCTAACAAACTTATGGCTACCAAAGGGGAGAGGGAAAGGGACTCCATATTAACTCCATATTCAGTTCAGTTCAGTTGCTCAGTCGTGTCTGACTCTTCTCGACCCCACGAATTGCAACACACCAGGCCTCCCTGTCCATCACTAACTCCCGGAGTTCACTCAGACTCACGTCCATCGAGTCAGGGATGCCATCCAGCCATCTCATCCTCTGTTGTCCCCTTCTCCTCCTGCCCCCAATCCCTCCCAGCATCAGAGTCTTTTCCAGTGAGTCAACTCTTCGCATAAGGTGGCCAAAGTATTGGAGTTTCAGCTTTAGCATCATTCCTTCCAAGAAATCCCAGGGCTGATATCCTTCAGAATGGACTGGTTGGATCTCCTTGCAGTCCAGGGGACTCTCAAGAGTCTTCTTCAACACCACAGTTCAAAAGCATCAATTCTTCGGCGCTCAGCTTTCTTCACAGTCCATCTCTCACATCCATACATGACCACTGGAAAAACCATAGCCTTGACTAGATGGACCTTTGAGTATGGAAATAAGAGATAAAAACTACTGTATATGAAATAGATAAGCAACAAGGCTTTACTATAGAACACAGGGAACTATATTTAATATTTTATAATATAATAACCTATAAGAAATACATAATGAATAACCTATAGGTTACATTACAGTAACCTATAATGGAAAATAATCTGAATCAATAATCAGAATATATATATAACTGAATCATTTTGCTGTGTATCTAAAACTAACACAATATTGTAAATCAATTATAATTCAATAAAAAAGGGAAAGAAGGTAAGGTAAAAGGCTGAATTATGGATGGATATCAAGGCCTCTGGGATTTTGAAGAGAATAATGCGAAACCTGGCATATAGTGGCAGGCAGGGCTCCAGGAAGGGGTGAGGCCTGCGTGGAGGATGGTGTTCCGAGTGAGAACTACGGGACGGGGGGAAGAGGCAAGGTCAGCTTCCACAACCACGAGGAGAAAGGGCTGCATCCGTGGGGAGAAAGGGCTCCAGAAAGGGCTGCATTCTTTTATCATATGGATGGTAGACTGGTAGGGCTGGCTTACGAAAGGAGAAAAGCTCGAAGAAACAAGCAAGAAAGAGACACTGAAACCTTTGAATACAGGCGTGATCTAATACAAATGATATAACTTGAGGGAGTTAGGGGTGGTCGACTTTTGAAGGTACCTGGGGTGACTTGGGAGATGGAGAATATCTCTGATTATCCTGAAAATCTGGCTGCACAGTGTGAATCCTTTCAATTCTCTAATTGTATGATCATATATTCTCAGGGGATAGCCATGAAATAAATCTCCCCACCCCCAATAACAATCTTAGAGTATTAGCCATCACTGGCTAATCTGAACTGAAGAGCTGCTGGGAAAAAAGGACTACTTCTGGAAAGCTAACCTCCTAAGGCATAGAGCACTAAACTTCAGTGAAGAAAGGTCCTATACATCTCAGTGAATTTTCCTGGGACGAGTCTGTGTATTCCTGATGAATTACTGTGTACAGAGGCCAACGGTGTGGCAACTTTAAACCCGAGTGATTAAAGCAAGTCTCGACAGCCAAACAAAGCTAAAGGCTACGTGAAACAGCTGCAATCTGACATAAATCACAGCAAATTTTTTTTTTTTTTGGATCTGTCTCCTAAAGTAAAGGAAATAAAAACAAAAATAAACAAACAGGACCTAATTAAACTTAAAAGCTTTTGCACAGCCAAGGAAACCATCAACAAATGAAAAGGCAGCCTACTGAACAGGAGAAAATATTTGCAAATGATATGACCGATAAGGGTCATAACCAACCGATAACCAACATATATAAACAGCTCATACAACTCAACATCCAAAAAATACCACGAACCTGATGAAATAAGAACTGAATAGAAATTTTTCCAAAGAAGAAATGCAGATGGCCAATAGTCACATGAAAAGATGTTCAACATTGGTAATCATCAGGAAAATACAAAACAGAACCACAAGGAAGTATGACTTCATACCTGTCAGAGTGGCCATTATCAAAAAGTCTACAAATACTAAACGTTGTCAAGGATGTGGGAGGGTGAGACTGTAAATGGGTGCGGCCACTGTGGCTCAAAAAACTGACAACAGAGTTGCCGTATGATCCACTTTGGACATATATCTGGATAAAACTATAACTGGAAAGGACACATGCATCCTTACATTCACAGCCGCGCTACTTACAGTTGCCAAGACATGAAAACAACCTCAGTGTCCATCAACAGGCAGATAGGTAAAGCAGGTACGGCTCTCACACACACACACACAATGAAATACTCGCTTGCTTGCTTGCTCAGTCATGTCAGACTCTGCGACCCCATGGACTGTAGCCCACCAGGCTCCTCTGTCCATGGGATTCTCCAGGCAAGAATACCGGAGTGGGTTGCCATGCCCTCCTCCAGGGGATCTTCCTGACCCAGGGATTGAACCCACATCTCTTTATGTCTCCTGAATTGGCTGGCAGGTTCTTTACCACTAGCACCACCTGGGAAGCCCCATACAATGAGATACTACTCAACCATAAAAAAGAACTAAATTGTGTCATTTGCAGCAACATGAATGGACTTGAAGGGCATTATGGTAATTGAAATAAGTCAGACAAGGGAAAATAAATATTATATGGTATTGCTTGCATGTGGAACCTAAAAAAAATACAACAATCAAATGCATGTACCAAGAAAGAAGCAGCTCACGGCAATAGGGAACAGACTGGTGGTTACCAGTGGGAAGGTAGGAGGGGCAACGGAAGGGTGAGAGAGTGGGTGAGATAAAGTATTGGGTGTAAGATAGGCTCAAGGATGTACTGCATAATATGGCGAACACAGCCAATATTTTGTAATAACTGTAAATGGAAAGTAACCTTTAAAACTATAGATATTAAAAAATAAAGAATTTAAAAAAGCACTAAGTAAGAGAAAGATAGGAAGTCAAGAGGATCATTTAGAAATTGACTAAGTGAATGGATCTGAGACCTAGGATAGGTAGGCCTATTGCGGTAAGATTCTTAAATCATGTCTAAGACTTGAAGAAAGACTAATATATCAGTTATGGGCTGAACTGTGTCCCTCCAGTCATGTTAATGTCCTAATCCCTGGCACCTCAGAATTCAATCCCTAGCATGGGAGGAGAAGGGGACAACAGAGGATGAGATGGGTGGGTGGCATCACTGACTCAATGGACATGAGCTTGAGCAAACTCCGGGAGAGAGTGAAGGACAGGGAAGCCTGGCGTGCTGCAGTCCATGAGGCTGCAAAGAGTTGGCCATGACTTGGAACCACAACAGCAAGGTCAAACGAGGTCATTAAGGTGGGCCCTTGTCCAATATGACTGGTGTCCTTAAAAGAAGAGATTAGGACGCAGATGCACGCAGAAGGAAGGCCACACGAACACAAGGATGAAGATGGCCACCTACAAGGCCAGGAGAGGCCTCAGAACGAAGCCAGCTCGGCGGACACCTTATGCTTGTACTTCTAACCTCCAGAGTGGTTTACATTTCTGCTGTGCAAGTCATCCAGCCCTAGAAAATTAATACAGTGCTCTATAAAACTCATACAATCATATTTTGGGGGCTACAAGAACTCAAGGACTTGGATCAGATCTAGAAGTTCAGCAGCTTGGAAACTGAGGTAGGAAGAGAGAGACCAAGGCAGACGGGGGCACACAGATCTAAGGATCTCTGAGTGAGATGTCTCCTAAGCCAGACAAAGCCTTTAGTTTCTGCCTCGAGTCATCTGCTGATTTTTAAAAGTAGCTTGGTTGCACTTGGGACGCTTGGCCTAAGGGTGTGAGCCTTTTGTGACTAATGCTGATGAAAGATATGAGAGAAGATGATAGTTTTACATCCTCAAATTATCCCACTTCTGAGCAGCATTCAGAAGAGTTGACCACCCCTTCCTTCATGAAACTCTCTCCCCTCTAGGATTCTGTGATATCATAGTCTCTTCTATTTCTGCTGGCTACTTTTGAATTTAATTTGCTGCCCTTTTGCCCCCTTTGTTGTTGCTCAGTCGCTCAGTCATGTCTGACTCTTTGCTACCCCAGGGACTGGAGCACACCAGGCTTCCCTGTACCTCACTATCTCCCGGAGCTTGCTCAAACTCACATCCACTGAGTTGGTATTGGCATCCAACCATCTCATCTCTGTCGTCCCCTTCTGCTGCCTTCAGTCTCTCCCAGCATCAGGGTCTTTTCAAATTCTAAATGATGGAGTTCCTCGGAGCTTCACTGTGAATCTTCTTGTCTTCTCTGCCTATCTAGTCCCTTGGTTTAAGCACTGTGCATAAACAGATGATCCCAGATCTACATTGCTGGCCACTCCCTTGAGCTCCTGACTCATATAAACAAATGCATAATTGATGTTTTCTCCCTGGATGTCACACAGACATCTTAGATTTTGTGAGTACTAAATTACATTCAATTTTCCTGCTCAATCTTGTTCCTTCGCCATCCTTCCATTTTCAGTTACACATTACCACCATCCACTCAGTAACCCAAGCAAAGGCATCCTTGATCCCTTCCTTTCTCTAACCCAACCCATCAGCAAGTGCAGATCATTCTACTTTTAAAATACACCCCAGGACTTTCCTGGGACGTGGTACAGTGGATAAGAACCTGCCTGCAAAGGCAGGGGACAGGGGTTTGACCCCTGGTCTGGGAATATTCCACATGCTATGTGGGGCAACTAAGCCCATGGACCACAACTACCGAGGGCTGCACATTCTAGAGCCTGCACACTGCAGCTCCTGAGGCCTGTGTGCCTGCAGCCCGTGCTTTGGAACAAGAGAAGCCACTGCAGTGAGAAGCCCGTGCACCAAAACGAAGAGTAGCCCCCGCCTGCTGCCACGAAAGAAAGCCTGTGAGCATCAGTGAAGATGCAGTGCAACCAAACCCCCTCCCCCCCAAAACCGTATTCCAACCTTGTCTGTATCTCTTTTTTTGGCTGTGCTGGCTCTTTGTTGCTGTGTGAGGGCTTTCTCAAGTTGTGGTGAGCGGGGGCCGTTCTCCAGATGAGGTGCGTGGGCTTCTCTCTTTGCAGAGCACAGGCTCCCTGGCCTGTGGGCTCAGTAGTTGTGCCTCCCAAACTCGAGATCACGGGTTCAGGAGTTGTGGCACCTGGGCTTAGCTGCCTTGCAGCATGCATGATCTTCTCAGACTAGGGATTGAACCTGTGTTTCCTGCAATGGTAGCTGGATTCTTCTTCACTGGACCACCAGGGAATCCTGTCTGTATCTTTTTTATTACCTCTGCCGACATTACAGTGCGTGTATGCATGCGTGCTAAATCACTTTAGTTGTATCTGACTCTTTACAACCTTGTGGACTGTAGCCCACCTGTGGACAGATCCTTCTGCCCATGAGGATTCTCCAGGCAAGAATACTAGAGTCAGTTGACCTGGATCCTCCTCCAAAGGATCTTCCCAACCCAGGGATCAAACCTGTGTCTCTTATGTCTCCTGCATTGGCAGGCAGGTTCTTTACCATTAGTGCTACCTGGGATGTCTAACATTATACTACAAGACAATATCTTCTGTTGTCTGGGCTACTGTTCGAGCCTTCTGCTTTGTTCAGCTACTACAACCCAGTCTGCACCCAGAACCATGGAGCCATAGAGTATAACATTCTCAGCTCTGCATAGCCTGCTCCACCCTACAATTCTAGCCTCACCCTGCTTTACTCTCCTCTTTGCCCACTCCCTTTAAGACCCTCTTCCAGCTCCTCTAATGTGTGTATATCCTAGATTTGAGTTTCTTTGAAATGATTCAGGGGCAAATTGGAAGTGGGGGGCAGATCAGGGATCTGAAAGGAGTGATGGCATGAGAAGAATAAGAAAAGAAGAGGCAAAAACACAGAGTGCCTTTTTTGGAGGTTGCTGTTCTAAGTAACATGTCTCTCTTCTGCTGAGAATACAGAACGCCTCCCAGTGATGTTCACTTAAAGGAGGGGAAGCTGGGTCACATGTGCACCAGCTTGTGTCCCCACTGCTGAGGGCTGCCTGGTGAGGGGTGGGATGGGGCAGCAGTAATATCCTGGCATTTCTAGGCTGCGCTTGTGCCATTGTCAGAGAAAGGAGAAAGATGCTCAGAGGCTTGGGGTGGGTGGCTGTCTGATGGATGCAAGTTTGAGCTGTCAGGGGAGTGTCCATCATAGCTGTGGTTGAAACAGAGGAGGGCTGAGGATATGTAACGTGGGGCACCAGAAGTCTCCTCCTCCAAACTCTGTCTTGCATTGGTGACTCTGTGCACGCGGTTCCCTACACTGGCCTCCTTCTCCTCCCTCTTCTGTGAGTCCTGGATCCCTTCCATAGCCTTTGGTCTCAGTTTAAATTTCACTTCTTCAGAGTTGCCTTCCCTGACCTCCCAGTCTAGGTTATCCTTGCTTTGGTAGTCTCTCTCATGGTGCCTTCAGTGCCCATGCCAGGAGTGGTGATTCTGTACTTCTGTGTTTCACATTGAATTGGTCATTCACACAGAAGTTACCTCCGACAGAGCTGTTCATCTCTGTACACTGAGGCCCTGGCAGTAAACCTGGCCCACAGTAGGTACCTAAATGACAAATGAATGAAGAAAAATGATAAAGCTAAACCTGTCTCAAGTCTTTCTTTTGGCCGCAAAGCTAAGGAGCCTGGTTCTCCATCAAGCCTGCATTGCTGCTGGAAGAGCTCAGGCTTCCTAGGCAACAGTTGGATAATAGTGAGGGGAAATTTAAGGACAACCGAGAAACAGGGAAGGATACAGCCAAAACTTGTAGAGCCTCCATGCTGGGTCAAGTCCTGCCTGGGTGAAGGGCAAACAAAACTTGTGAAGACAAAGAACCTGCTCTCACAGTGTGGTCATGGGGGTCACAGAAAAACGTAAATGGCAAAATAATCGGAAGACAGTAAAGCATGAGGCAAATGTGAGGCCACATCATGGTGAAAGATGAAACTAGATGCTTCTAAGGAGCCTTCCAGTCTGTGAATCAAAGGCATTCAGAATCAAGTAAGGCCAGGGCCAGGGTGTTGGGAGGATCTATGGGAAATTCTTGAACTGTTTAAACTCAAGGGGTCCCTGAAAACAGTTTTGCTTACAACTCTTCAGGGCTGCCCAGCACTTTGGAAGCAGGTTTCAGATAGAGTACAGCTGTACCTTTCCCAAGCTGGGGGCAGAATGTTGGTTCCATGCTGCTTTCTCTGTGGTTAATGAGTAGCCATGTAGGATTAAATGGGGTGTACTCTCTTTAGTCTAAACTTTCATGATTTAATACATTTTTTATGGCAATTGCAAAAAAAAAAAGGGATAACATTGAATAAAATTTTACATAATGTATCTCTAAACTTGCAACTCAAAAAGTACATTTTTACATTAGAGATACTCTGTGGCAACATTTGCTTTAAGTATGTATCTACTAGTACAGGAGGAGAGTGGTAGAAAGACCCTGAGAATTGAACTCCTTCATCACAGTCCCAAGTCTCTTCTGAAACCACTTTTCCTAAACTACTTCTCAGTGTAGTCGCTCTATTCATGCCCAAAGTGTTCAGAAGCTCTCGGGAATCCAGAGATAACATTCTGCAGGAGTGGCAGGGCATGACGGACAGCGAAGGAGCCAGGCTCTGGGAACCGGGAGACCTGGTCTCCAGTCCAGGCTCTGCCGCCGCCTGGCTGAGCAGACTCTGCCCCTCTGGGCTCAATCTTCCCCGCTGTGAAGTGTGGCCTGGCTTTTCAGATCTAAATGCACAGGAAAAACACGAGAGGCAGGACACTGTGCTTAAGTCTTAGAGCCAGACTATCTAAATTCAAACGTGCAAATCAAAGCCACTTACTAGCTGTGTGACTGTGGGCAAATTACTTATCTTTGTGCCTATTTTGTCATCTTTAAATGAAGTAATGATAGTTTCTGTTATAGGACAGTTATGAGGATTAACTGACTTTCTGTACACGAAGAACACCAAGTAAGAACTATGTAAGTTTTTGCTAATATTGCTCATTGTAGCACTGTTTGTAATGGAAAACTCTATTTTCCGTTACAAAGAGTAGGGAACCAGTTACATAGACCATCAAATAAGAATGAGGCACAGCTCTGCATGTTCTTATTGAAGATCTCCAAGTCACTGGTTAATTAAAAGAGCAAGGCACAAACCAGGGAAGAGCCTGCTGCCATGTGTGTGACTTTATCTTTAAAGAGAACACATAGATTTGGGTTGGCATGTGTATCAGTTCAGTCGCTCAGTCGTGTCTGACTCTTTGCGACCCCATGGACAGTAGCACAACAGGCCTCCCTGTCCATCACCAACTCCCGGAGTTCCCCCAAACTCATGTCCATTGAGTTGGTGATGCAATCCAACCATCTCATCCTCTGTTGTCCCCTTCTCCTCCCGCATGCAATCTTTCCGAGCATCAGGGTCTTTTCCAATGAGTCAGTTCTTCGCACCAGGAGGCCAAAGTATTGGATCTTCAGCGTCAGCATCAGTCCTTCCAATGAATACTCAGGACTGCTCTCCTTTGGGATGGACTGGTTGGATCTCCTTGCAGTCCAAGGGACTCTCAAGAGTCTTCTCCAACACCACAGTTCAAAAGCATCAGTTCTTTGGCACTCAGCTTTCTTTATAGTCCAACTCTCACATCCATACATGACTACTAGAAACCAAAGCCTTGATCAGATAGACCTTTGTTGGAAAAGTAATGTCTCTGCTTTTTAACATGTTCTCTAGGTTGGTAATAACTTTCCTTCCAAGGAACAAGCGTCTTTTAATTTCATGGCTGCAGTCACCATCTGCAGTGATTTTGGAGCCCCCAAAAATAAAGTCTGTCACTGTTTCCATTGTTTGTTGATCTATTTGCCATGAGGTGATGGGACCAGGTGCCATGATCTTAGTTTTCTGAATGTTGAGCTTTAGGCCAACTTTTTCACCCTCCTCTTTCACTTTCGTCAAGAGGCTCTTCAGTTCTTCCTCTCTTTCTGCCATAAGGGTGCTGTCGGCTGTGTCATCTGTGTATCGGGCTTCCCTGGTGGTTCAGAGGTTAAAGCATCTGCCTGCTGACAGTCTGTTGTTCCATGTCCTGTTCTAACTGTTGCTTCTTCATCTGCATACAGATTTCTCAGGAGGCAGGTCAGGTGGTCTGGTAATCCCATCTCTAAGAATTTTCCATAGTTTGTTGTGATCCACACAGTCAAAGGCTTTGGCATAGTCAATAAAGCAAAAGTAGACATTTTTCTGGAACTCTCTTGCTTTTTCAATGATCCAATGGATGTTGGCAATTTGATCTCTGTTTCCTCTGCCTTTTCTAAATCCAGCTTGAACATCTGGAAGTTCATGGTTCATGTACTATTGAAGCCTGGCTTAGAAAGAATTTCTAAAAGGTCATAGAGAAACTCTTAACAGTAGTTATACCTCAGGAGGAGATGGGTGGGGACAGGTTAAGAGAGATTTAACTTTCTATTTGTGCTCTTCTACTTGAATTTGTTGCTGTGGGTGGGAGTGTATTTTTCAAGAAATAAGCTAGTTAAAAACAAAACAAAAAATGATAATGCTTGCTTTCAGAAGACTATTTTGAGAAATAGATGTGAGATAATTTATCTAAGAACATGTTGAAAATTGGAAAATGCTACATCAGTGTAATGCCTTATTAAAATAAGAGTGTTTGAGGCTTCCCAGGTAGCCCAGTGGTTAAGAATCTACCTGGCAATGCAGGGGACACCGGCTTAATCCCTGGTTCCTGGTGGCCTGCTGTGGAGCTACTAAGCCTGTGAGCCATAACTCCTGAGCCCCTGCACCCCGAGCCGTGCTCTGCAACAAGAGGAGCCGCCACAGTGAGAAGCCCCCGCACCACAACCAGAGTGGTCCCTGCTCACCACAGCTCGAGAAAGCCTGTGAGCAGCAACAAAGACCTAGCACAATCAAAAATAAAAATACATTTTAAAAATAAGTGTGTTTTGACAACCTAGAGGGGTGGCTTGGGGTGGGAGGTGAGAGAGAGGTTCAAGAGGGAGGGACATATGTATACCTATGGGTGGTTCATGTTGTTGTATGGCAGAAACCAACACATTATTGTAAAGCAATTATCTTTCAATTAAAAGTAAATAAAAAAATTTTAAATGAGTGTTTGGTTTTCATGATCTAGAGGTTTGAAATGTACATGGTTGCTGAAGTAAATCAGTATGGCTTTAGAGTATTTGCCTAACAATGGTAACGTTAACAATAGTATCGACTGAAGCTGCTGCTGCTGCTGCTAAGTTGCTTCAGTCGTGTCTGACTCTGTGCGACCCCATAGATGGCAGCCCACCAGGTTCCCCCATCCCTGGGATTCTCCAGGCAAGAACACTGGAGTGGGTTGCCATTTCCTTCTCCAATGCATGAAAGTGAAAAGTGAAAGGGAAGTCGCTCAGTCTGACTCTTAGTGACCCCATGGACTACAGCCTACCAGGCTCCTCTATCCATGGGATTTTCCAGGCAAGAGTACTGGAGTGGGGTGCCATCGACTGAAGCTAGGAAGTAGTATTGGAGTATTAGCGGCTCAGTTTGGTCTTCCCTGGTGGCTCAGATGGTAAAGAATCTGTCCACAATATGGGAGATCCTGGTTCAGTTCCTGGGTTGAGAAGATCCCCTGGGGGATGGAATGGCAACCCACTCCAGTATTCTGGCCTGGAAAGTCCCATGGACAGAGGAATCTGGCTGGCTACAGTCCATAGGAGTCCCAAAGAGCTGGACACAACTGAGCAACTCACATTTTCAGAGTAATTTTAGTAACACTGGTGGTTCCACAAAAATTAAAATTTCTCTTCTGGAAATTAATTTAATTTTTCCATTTAACTAAAGGGTAAGGATCCCTCTGGAGAAGGCAATGGCACCCCACTCCAGTACTCTTGCCTGGAAAATCCCATGGACGGAGGAGCCTGGTGGGCTGCAGTCCATGGGGTCGCACAGAGTCGGATAAGACTGAAGTGACTTTACTTTCACTTTTCACTTTCATGCATCGGAGAAGGAAATGGCAACCCACTCCAGTGTTCTTGCCTGGAGAATCCCATGGACAGGGGAGCCTGGTGGGCTGCCGTCTCTGGGGTTGCACAGAGTTGGACACGACTGAAGCGACTTAGCAGCAGCAGCAGCAAGGATCCCTCTCCAAGCCCCAAGACTTCTTTTTTTTTTTTTTTGCTTTGGAGTTCTAATTATTTGGCAGCTTTGGGAAAAAAATGTTAAATTCACCAATATTTTAAGTATTTTCAACCTTCCTCCCAAGAGGTATAACCATTAAGAAAATGTTCCCAAATTAGACCCCCTACATCTTTCATTAGATATCCCATTGGTGAAAGAGATTTATCTAAATGGAAACTTAGGAAAAAAAAAAAGAAAAGCAGTAAGAAATGAAAGTGGTGGTTTAGTCGCTCAGTTGTATCTGACTCTTGAGACTCCATGGACTGTAGTCCACCAGGCTCTTCTGTCCATGGCATTCTCCAGGCAAGAATACTGGAGTGGGTTGCCATTTCCTTCTCCAGGGGATCTTCCTGACCCAGGAATCGAACCCAGGTCTCCTGCATTGCAGGCAGATTCTTTACCGAATGAGCTGTGAAGGAAGCCCCAAGAAATGAAAAGTAAGGTTAATTTCAAAGGTGAGGATTATATGTATGGGTTTTGAAACCAGGCCCAGAGAAGAAAAACCAGCTGGGGATGAAAATGATGACAAACTCTTGCTTCCTTCTCTCTCATTTCCCACAAACTGGAAATTTTAAGAAAACACAGAGTTCCTGCCTTGTGACTCGATTGTGGAGAAGGAGGTTCTCTAATTGTGTGAAAGTTTGATTCCACACCTCATACACAAAACTGATCCACAAGACTTCTCTGCCCCGGCATTTGAGCCTGGACACACAGCTCAGGGTGCCTGCTCTCAAGGGACAGGCCCCTTGGCAGCAGTCCTCCCATCGTGGCTGAGAATGCAGCACCTCTGTGGGCTTTCTCTTCCCGGTGCAATTCTGCAAGCAGGATCTGTCTCAGCACATTCCCCATCTCCCAGCTCTTCTGGTCTGTGGTTTCTAAGCACCTCCTAGGGTCCCTGACAACTCAGTTTCCATCTCTACAGTCACCGACCCCCGACTAGAAAGCTGCAGTGCGGGTTTGTGGACATTGCTGGTCGTATCTACGAGCAGTTTTTTAAATTTATTTTAATTGGAGGCTAATTACTTTACATTATTGTGGTGGTTTCTGCCATACATTCACATGAATCAGCCATGGGTGTACATGTGTTCCCCTTCCTGACCCTCCCTCCCACCTCCCTTCCCACCCGGAGCAGTTTCCAGTCTCGGGGGCATCCACTGGGAGACAGGCTGGAGGGCTGCTTGTTCCCTACTCCTCCCCACCTCCTGGACAAGGAGACATGGGCCTAGGTGACTCCATTTTCCTCCCCACTACAATCGTCTAAACTGGACTGCAAAGAGCTGCTTTCCCCCAGCAGGGGACTCTACCTGTCATTCTGATTTCTTAGGCTTGCCTGGAAAGCAAAGTGCAGAAATGCTGACAGTGTTTCCACATTTCCCATTTCCCTCAGAAAAGCTCTCTTGCAAGCAGTGGCTGGTGGGTGCAGGGACTCTGGTCCCCTAGCTGCTCTGGGCAGCCTCCCACCTCCTCTCCCTGCAAAGCCCCAACCATTTCTGCCTGCTATGTCACAGAAACCTCTCTCTCTCAAGATTTGGAGAGAAAACGAGATGCTTGAAGAAGAGTTATAAAGCATTCCTTCTCCAGTGACACAGAAATTCAACCACAGGAACCTGCTGGTGTTGGGAAGGGGGCTGTAAGAGGGGACAGCACTTGGAAGCAGGCTGTCAGTCTAGGCACAAACGACTTCCCTGGAAAGACAAGGCAGAGCCATCAAAGAGATGCCCGAAGACCAAGAGTGGACACAAAGAAACCTCTGCCCTGGAAAAACAACTGGCCATTGGGCTCTGATTTTCATGGGGTTCTTCATGACCCTGTGACCCCATGACCCCTGCCCCAGTCCCCCCCATCCCAGAGCACACATTTCTGCAGCCTGGATACCTGGGCAAGGAGACTGCCAGTGAGACGTAACAGGCAGCAGGGGACAAAGGTCTAACATTTAGCTCTGTTTTCCACGTTTGGGGTACAAATTGTGAACCAGATTCAAAAATATATAACAAGGTCCACGTTTAGGCCTTGTGGTCACTGAGATTATGATAGCTGATACTTTATAGGGCTTTCCAGCACCAGACACTTTCCGTTTGTTAAGTAAGTCATTATATCATTAAAATAACCATTGAAAGTGGATGATTTTATTATCATCCTCATTTTATAATTGCAGAAACTAAGACTTGGAAAGATTAAACAGCTCATGTAGGATCACATTTGGTGAGCTATACCGAAGTGTAACTCAAATCCAGTTTCTACACTTGGAACCACCATGTTGCTCACCTTTCCCAGGACTACTGCTGGTATAGGAATATCTAAGGTTTCTAACTTTTGTTCTAAGGGATAGACATATGAGTAGTTTGGAGGCAAAAGAGACTACTCCTAGCTTGATTGGGTTCTTTTGGGCTGTTGATGAAAAGAACCTAATATATAGAAGAGTTGAGATGAATTTTGGTTTTGATCTGGAAATAAAATGAATAGAGGAAAGCCAGAAAATACTGAGCAGGAAAGGAAGACAGAAAGGAGACAAAAGGGGAAGGTCAAGTAGGCTTCATCCATTCATTCAATAAACGAGTGTCTCCTACGTGTTAGGCAACATGCCAGACACTAGGAACCAGTGGTTAGCGAAAAAAGAAGACAAAATTTTTGTCACTGGGGAACTTGTAGTTTAATGGGGGAGAGTGACCTTTATCAAACAATCATATACGTAACTTTCACATGACAACCTCAATTTAGTGCTGTAAAGGAAAATGTCTTGAGGCACAAAACGGTATAATAGGGGAAAACGGTATATAGCCTAGTCTGTCTCCTGGGTGAGGAGACTAGAGCAAAGGTTTAATGCATTGCCCCTTTCAGGGGAAAGGTAGAGTTGATTCTAATGTTCTTGAATGAATAAATCTTGCAGATATGATAGTCATATCTGTTTTCCATTAGAGGAGCTTGAAAAGAGAACTACAATGGGCATGAATTTTTGCCTTTCAACCCTCCCCAGTCTGTTCTAGTTTTAACTTTACTTCTCCTGGTTCGGTGCCCCTTTCCCTGCACTGGGCACCCTAAATCACTTTCCTTTCTCTTCAGTAACAGGTTCTCACTGGGAATTGTCTACTGAAGCACTCATTTGTCAATTATGCTACTCTCCTTTAGCTTCACAAGACCACATGGCAGCCAGTTGACTAACCTCAAGTTCCCTTCAACCTTTGGCTTCCGCAGGAGGTTTACCTGAAACCAAGGCTCTGATATTCTCCATTGTTTCATTTATGAATACTGATTTGGCTTGCTGGTCTTAGCTACAGCATGTGGGATCCAGTTCCCCGACCAGAGATCGAACCCAGGTCCCCTGCATTGGGGCGTGCAGTCTTAGCCACTGGACCACCCGGGAAGTCCTCTCCATTGCTTGCTAAACTCATTTTCTCTTTAAAATTATCTATAGACTGATCAGCATTATCTTTTTCACTGTATACAGAATATATAATTTCTTACAGAAAGAAAAGTATACAGTAAATCCTATTTCTTCTATTCTCCCTTTATTCTGTATAGGAAACATTGGAACAGTGGAAATTCTAAGATAATGTTGTAAAACAACTAATTATATGACAATTGGAATATCTGATGTCATACTGAATTTGTGTGTCCAAGGTAACATTGATTTTCAAACTATTTTGTTAGAACAAAAAAATTGATTAGTTTATAGAACTTTAGCCATTAGGAGTTATATTTAGTTGACAACTGAGAGCATGATTGCTATTTTTACCACTATTATGCTGTCACTGCTCTTTGCCAAGGATATTCTTTGGGTAGATGTTGAATGGAGTCCAAAGTGGTGGGTCATTACCTCCTGACATGGACTTCTTGTGTTTGGATTTGGGGATTTACAGCCTCCATGGGAGTCAGCAGACACCAGGGGAAAAACACACATACTGAAAATATATTTCCATTTTCCCCTACACACAACCAGGGCATGAAAATAGACACCAGAAGCTGAGGCCGCATGTCCATTCTTTCCCTGCAGAACATACTGGGAGCTCCAGCATGAAGAAACCTCCTCACTACAGGCTGCCGAGCCCAGTGCCTCTCCAAACCCGAAAGGGCATTAAATACCTTGTTTTTAAAAGGACACGTTTCCCTCCTTTCTGGAAATGTCTCCCAGCTGGAGGTGGGCTGTGAGACTCTTTTTAGAATATCCTGCTGGAGGCACTTGAACAGCACTCTCGGTGGCTGTCCTGACCCCTTTCAACCTGAGCTTTCACTTGGGGTCACTGCCTCATCCTGCTTTAGCATCTTCTAGGAATCGTCTTATAGGGACTTCATTATGGAGTAATGTCAAGTGGAAACCACTGTTCAGATAGAAAGTGATGCTTTCCTAAGCGTGTAAGTCAGAGCAAGTAGCACGCCTTCTGTCTCTCCTTCAGGCACCGTCATCAGGCAGCACTATTCACCTTTCTGGGGCAAGGGCTGGGGCAGCTATGTTGTTGGCTGTTCAGTTGCTCAGTCATGTCCAACTCTTTGCGACCCTATAGACTGCAGCATGCCAGGCTTCCTTGTCCTTCACTATGTCCTGGAGCTTGCTTAAACTCATGTTCATTGAGTTGATGATGCCATCCAACCATCTCATTCTCTGTTACCCTCTTCTCCTCCTACCCTCAATCTTTCCTAGCATCAGGGTCTTCTCCAGTGAGTCAGCTCTCTGCACCAGGTGACCAAAGTACTGGAGCTTCAGCTTCAGCTTCAGCACTTCCATTGAAAATTCAGGGGCATCTGTAGTGGGAAGCAAAAGAGTTCTGGACTCTGTCGTACTGGAGCACACTATCTACCAGGGAAGAGAGAGACGGATCAAAATGATCTCACAAATAGATGAATACAACTGTGAGAAACGTTGAATGAAAGGCAGGGAGCCAGGAGAGTAGAGGTGGGCTGGGCAGGTCCATAGTGAGCTCAGACCCATGGACATCACTCTTCTGTGCCTTGCACTTAACTGGCCCCTGCTTATGTCCATGTAGCCTGCTCTGGAACATGGACACAGAGAGGGGCAGGGCCTTCATGGGGAGTAACTCATCCACACAGGCTGGTATAAGTCTTTGTTTAGCAAGTGGTGGATGATGCCTGACCAGCCTCTTGTATCTTATGGAAACAGAGCCTGGATGCTTAAAATAAGAGAAGTGTTCTGACAAATCTTTTTTGGCAGCATTTAAATGATTTCAACAGAGGATTTGACTAGAAAGTAGAACTAAGAATCATTTCACTTAACAGAGATTTTAACCACATCATCTCATCTGGTCCACATGCCTGCCCCCAGAGGTAGATATTCTTTTTATCATGCCCATTTTTCAGGTGGGGGAGTAGGCAGGATTGGTGTTTCAGCTATTCATCCCTTCACTTCCTTTACTGTAAAACTTAATACACTTTATTGTCATGACTTGATTGCATGCTTCCCTCACAAGACCTTAAGCTTTATTTATGAAGGCAGCTATAATCACTCCTATATCCTAAGAACTTAGCAAGTACTGTACATTGAAATAATTGTTTGTTGAAAGGATAAACAAGTGAATAAATGAACTGTTACAAAGAAAATCTGTGTCCTGGAGGAAGAAAAAGACATTGAACTAATTTTCCAGTGGGATGTAACCAAACAAGATGACTTTGTCCCAGATGGGCTGGAATTCAAGACAATAAACTTAAGTGTCAACCCAATTTTTCTCATGCCTAAACTGAAAATCTGCAAAAGACATGTAAAAACACACAACATTTATCTTAAGCCTCTCCCACAAAATTACTACCTCTACCTCTGACTGTTGTCAGCCCTGCTGCCAAGAGACACAATGAGAACTCCCTCCCCCACTTCAATTTCCTGCTCTGCTTCATGTCAAGATAATCTGAGTATGGCTGTTTTACATTTTGGAGCTGAAACCGGAAGTTCTGTGTGGCTGTTTTAGAAACATGACTTCAACAGGATGGAGGTAAAGTCAGAACAGTGTTAGCTGCACTGTGCCCCTACCCACCTCCCTTCTCCTTCCTCTTTCGAAAGAAAGAGGACTCCCTCCATGCTTTGATATCCAGTTGCTATGTATAACTCATACCCTGCTGGTCAGCACGGCCCTCCTCTTGCTTTTCTATTGGCAGGGGAAAGGCATTTAGGCCAGAAGATTAGCAAATAGCAAGACTTCAGGGGTCATTTGGTTATACTAATTAAACCGGGGGATGGGTGTCTCTGAATTTTACACTGAATCAGGTCTTCACCGTTCTAGGCTTTTTGCTCCTGGCTCCAAATCTGAGCAGTGGTGCTTTGAGAGTCAGACCCACAGCGCGTCTGCTTGTGGCTGGTGCTGCGATCCCCCAGCTGTTCCGCTACCACCTCTGTGATCACTGTTCTGGGGTGTTGAGTTTCCCACCCTAACAACTGTTCAAAGAACTTCGCTTGAGTCAATTGTGTGAAACCATTTCCTTGTTGCTAAGAAAGAGAGGATTTGGGGGTAGGGCTGGATATGACATACTAAATTAATGGTGCATTAAACAGAGTGAGGTTGGTGCTCTGGGTCTCATTTGGAGCACCCTCCCCCCGGCCCCCCGAAACATCGTCTCTGTTTGAATGGGAGTTATCAAGACAAGGCTAATGAAGTAGAGAGCCACAAACATTTTTCTAAGTCCTTAATAATCTTATTTTAAATAATGAATACTTCCAGGAAAAAAAATTGGGGTTAACATAGAAGAGGTTGTGAATGTATTTCTTCAAAGAAAAAACTAGCAAAACAAATACATGAATATTTTAAATGTATCTTCTTCAGATTATCCACTATAAAAAATCAACTTATACCAGAAGTGATCAAAATACTGTAAGTGGATTCAGAAATGAAATCATAGTCACTGAGCCTGTGAATAGACCAGGAATCAGGAGAGCAGCTGCTAACCTCACAGCAACTGCTTGTGTAACTGCAGGCAAGTAACTTCCCTCCTTTAAACCTCATTTTCCTCATTTGTAAAATGACAGGGCTGGGTTGGATAACTGGTGCTATTTAGAGCAATACAATTCTCTGGTTCACAGAAATATTGTAAATATCTAAAGGAAGCCAGTATAATCTGCTGTTTCCAGTGAAGCAAAGTTGGCTTCTGAGCTGTCACTTAGAAGGAATTCTTAAACCACAGACCAGTAAGTGGCAATTGCAGTGAAACAATCTGTAACTGAATTTAAATGACATTAAAAAAAAAAATCAAATCCTACGGGAGTATGTCTGAGAATGTTGAAATGCATTGGCTATTTCAACATGACTTTTTAGTAGTTGTAACATCATAATAATATCATTATAATATTAAAAAGAAAGATAACTCTAGTAGCATTACTGTACCACAAATAAAACATGAAACAATACGACCCATATTATTAGGCAATGTGGATTCTGCTATTTTCTAATGCCATTGCAAAATGTGTCATCAGGAAAAGAATATCTGCTTGAAAGACCCCTGGAAGAACTAAGGCAATTGGAATGTTGGAAACTGTCTCTAAGGATTCAGAAGGTAAGGCTTTTCTATAATTTTATAAAAAGAGTATTTCCCAGGTGAGGTCCCTGGTGTGCCTCAGAATCACCTGGGCTGTGAAAGTGTACATCCTCAGGCCCCATGAAGATGTATGGAATTAGAACTCTAGAAGCTGAACATTTTAACAAACCCCTCATATGCAGGAGACAAACCAAAGGTCTAGAAATGGACTTGGGTGGTGGGGTGGGGTGGGGTGGGTGGAGTTCTTTACAGAAAATACCATAGTGACCCTCAGAAGGAAGAGACTCATCCAGGTTCCTACAAATGAGAAAAGATGTTTTATATCAATTTCTGAGAATCCAATCAGGAATAAAACTCATTAGATCCCTTTAGAACAGAAGAGACCCCAGGCTTGGGCACCTGCATAGGACCTGGTCTGGTGAGGGTGGAGGAGGACAGCGTTAAGAGCACAGGCTTGTAAGAGGGACAGGTCTGGGCTTGGGGTCCTGCTTCTGCTTCACTCTGGGCAAGAATGCAAGCTGGAATATCAGGACAGGCACTTACTTTTGTTACAACTATCCCAGCACCACATGATAGGATCTCAATAGTTATTTATGAAATGTTTGTACTAGCTTCCTATTTCTGCTGTAAAAAATGACCATGAACTTAGTGGCTTAAAATAAGAGAAATTATTCCCTTACAACGCTAGGGGTCAGAAATCTAAAATGGGTCAGCAGGGCTACATCTGTTTTGGAGATTCTAGGGGAGAATCTGTTTCCTTGTTTTCCTGGCCCTAGCTCAGATAGTAAAGAATCCACCTGCAATGCAGAAGACCTGGGTTTGATCCCTAGGTCGGGAAGATCCCCTGGAGGAGGGCATGGCAACCCACTCCAGTATTCTTATCTGGAGAATCCCATGGGCAGAGGAACCTGGTGGGCTACAGTCCATGGGGTCACAAAGAGTTGGACATGACTGAGCGACCAACAAACACAGTGGCAGCCACTGAACGATGGAGTTCAAGGACACACTGCTGAAGTGTGGCTCCAGAGACCAGGAAGCCCTGGCAGAGTGAACACAACTTCCTCTCCAGTCCCTTTAAGCTGGAGCCTAGAAATCCAAAGTCTGAGTTCAGCCACCACCTGCCCTCTTGACAGGTTGCCTGTGTGCCAGTAGAAAGTCACAGGAATATGGTCTCAGGTTCACTTCCATACTCCAAATCAAATCAAAGTGCATGCAGTCACCAGCACCAATGAGGCATCCAGAACTCTGGCATCAGGAGAGTCTGGAAAATGTAGATTTCAGTTTTCTAGCCTCTGCTGTGGGGAAGCACAGACAATGAGATTGAATGCATGGTGAGCAGCATTCAATCAGCCGTATCCATGTCAACCATATCCAAGCCAGTCTCTCTCCAGCACCTTGTTATTTGCTGTTTGAAATATGTCCCTTAGAAGGAATATCCCCTCCTATGATGTGCTGCACTGTAGAGCTCGAGAAACATTCTAAAACCCTTTCAATAAGAGCATCTAGATCACAGATATTCTTCTCTGTATTTAAAACAACTCCTTTGGAGAAATCCCCAACTTTCTTTTCTCAAAGTGTTATAGATTATGCAATATACTTTTTAACTAAACATTTTAAAATATGTAAATTTTTAAAATTAATTAATTTATTTTAATTGGAGGCTAATTACTTTACAATATTGTGGTGGTTTCTGCCATACACTGACATGAATCAGCCATGGGTGTACATGTGTTCCCCATCCTGAACCCCCCCCCCACCTCCCTGCCCATCCCATCCCCCAGGGTCATCCCAGTGCACCAGCCCCGAGCATCCTGTCTCATGCATAGAACCTGGACTGGCGATTCGTTTCACATATGATAATACACATGTTTCAATGCTATTCTCTCAAATCATCCCACCCTCGCCTTCTCCCACAGAATTTGAAACACTGAAAAGCTAATATGGTGGGCTAGGAATTGTGAACCACAATTTTAAAACAGGTCTTAAACACAGTAGGTGCTCCGTGAATGTGTTTCCTTTCCTAAACAGGGGTTGGCCAAGCGATAGATTTCTCATGTTAGAACTGACTTTGATGAATCAGTTAACATGCATACAGCTAATTTAAATTGTGAGACTTAGTTCTCAAATCAGGATCTGGTGGGGGTTAAACTATGATCAAATATCAAATACGCACCTTGTATTAAGCGGGTTCTCAATAAAGATTCTTTCTCTGTCCTTCTATCCCATATAGTTTCTGCCCAACAGAGCCAAAGATGGAGGGACCCCTTGGTTTGGGGCTATGCCAAACACATTTAGCCATACTTCAACCCCAAAGAACCACCAACTCTACTATGTCACATGGTTTTGGCCACATTAGCCTCTTTTGGTATAACTTTGAACATGTATAAACCCTGTATAATAATCTATCTAATGGTACGTGTGGTGTTCAGTCACTCAGTCATGTCTGACCCTTTGCAACACCATGGACTGTAGCCCGTCAGGTTCCTCTGTTCCTGGAAAATGGGATCTTCTCCAGGGGGTCTTCCTGACCCAGGGATCAAACCCGGGTCTCCTGCATTGCAGGCAGATTCATTACCAACTGGGCCACCAGCGAAGCCCCGACTAACACACTATCATAATCTTGTGTGCTGTGCGCTCAGTCATGTCTGACTCTTTGTGACCCCATGGACTGTAGCCCACCAGGCTCCTCTGTCCACAGGATTCTCCAGGAAGAATACTGGAGTGGGTTGCCATTTCCTTCTCCATCATAATCTTGGGACGTATCAAAACAAAATAAAACAACAACACAAGAGCAAACCATATGGGGTCCCTTGTCTTTGTTTTTCAAGGGAAGAAGGATCTGTTTTGACCTACAACACTGGAATTATATGATGTGAATTGGAAAATGATTATTCTTTGCTGAAACCAAAATGGCTTTTTTGGCACCTAAACACACTACAAAACATCAATTCAGTAACCCATGCCAAGCAAAGCAGGTTTTTATTTTTGGATTAAGAATATTACATTCTTAAACTAAGTCTTCCATTACACTAAACTTACATAGATGGATGTCACCTTTAATACTACGTAAAGTATAATTTCTATTTAATCATGTCCATTGCTTCACTGATTTAAACAGGTAAAGATGTCTTCTTAACCTCACACGTTGGGAAGACCTTAAACTGAACACAAAGCGCTGGGTTTTCAGCGCGAAGTGAAGCGCAAGTTGAGAGCATTGGACAGACTGCCCGAGCCCGCAGAGCACCCTGGGCTGCTTGGGCGGCGATGCGAACGGCCTCCATGGCTTCCTCACAGTGGTGTGCTTGGAAAGTCCTAGCAAATCTGGCTCTGTGCCAAGCAATTGAGGGGCACATTTTTTCCTGTGAATCAAATGAAACACCCCTCAGCACACCCACCCATGGAAGGCCCCAGGAACAGCTGGGTGGAATTAAATGGCATTTATTCCTGTATTGGTTATGGCCACAAGCCAGGAATTCTAGACCCAAGACGCACGCAGCCTGCAGCACACATGAGCAGCGGTATTGATTGTGACTGGAGCTCCGCTCTCACTGTGGACAGGATGTGAATGATTCATTTTTCTATTAAAGAATTCCTGAAGGATATGGAGGAACTCTTTATTTATTTATTTATTTTGCTCTGGGCCTGGCTTTCTTGATACCCATGTAGTTCCCATGGGTCTACCCGAGAAAGGGGAGAAATGCACAATAATGCCATAGATTCAGATGACTCACACAACTAATCTGGTCAGAAATATCCTCAAGGATCTGGTCTTAGATTCATTAAGTAATTATCTAGTGATTTCATGTGACATTTTGAGCACTGGACTTACAGTCAGGACTCCATATTATAAAAATATATTTTCCTTCAAATTAATCTATATGTTCTTCTTATAGAGACTAAATGAGCTGTGATAGCTGAGAATTTTTTAGAAAAAAAAAACATAAACGACTTATGAGGTAGGTCTTATCAGATGAAAAACATGCTATAAAACTATAGTAAGTTAAATGTTGTGATACTGGGTGAGAAGAGATTTTCAGGTGAATAGAACATAATAGATAGGACAGGGACTTCTCTGGTGGTCCAGTCACTAAGACTCTGTGCTCCCAATGCAGGGTCCTGGGTTCAATCCTTGATCAGATCCCAAATGCCACAAGTTAAGACCTGGTGCATTAGTTTATATATATCTCCTCCCTCTTTGGCTAATTCGTATTGTTGTATGGCAAAGATGAACACACCATTGTAAAGCAATTATCCTCCAAATTAAAAAAAAAAAAAAGAGCTGATGCAGCCTAGCAAATAAAGTAAATAAATATTTAAAAAATTCCCATATGGCCTACGGGAATACAGTATATAATAAATATTGTAATTCAAATCAGTGAAGAAGGTATAGATTGTACAGGAGGTTAAACTGGGACATTTGGGGAAAAAGAATCTTTCAAGACTGAACCAGGAAGAAATAGAAATTATGAACAACCCAATTATAAGCACTGAAATTGAAGCTGTGATCAAAAATCTCTCAAAAAACAAAAGCCCTGGACCAGATGGCTTCACAGGAGAATTCTATCAAACATTTAGAAAAGAGCTAACGCCTATCCTTCTAAAGCGCTTTCAAAAAATTGCATAGGAAGGAACACTTCTAAAATAATTCTATGAGGCCACCATCACCCTGATACCAAAACCAGACAAAGATAACACAAAAAAAGAAAACTACAGGCCAATATCACTGATGAACATAGATGCAAAAATCCTCAACAAAATTTTATCGAATAGAATTCAGCAACACATCAGAAAGCTCATACATCATGATCAAGCTGGGTTTATTCCAGAGATGCAAGGATTCTTCAATATATTCAAATCAATCAATGGAATACACCATAATAACAAATTGAAAGATAAAAACCATATGATAATCTCAAAAGATGCAGAAAAAGTCTTTGACAAAATATGATTAAAACTTCAAAAAATGGTCATAGAAGGAACCTACCTCAATATAGTAAAGGTCATATATGATAAGCCTACAGCAAACATTATTCTCAATGGTGAAAAACTGAAAGCATTCCCTCTAAGATCAGGAACAAGACAAGGGTGTCCACTTTTGCCACTGTTATTCAACATAGTTCTGGAAGTCCTAGCTACAGCAATCAGAGAAGAAAAAGAAATAAAAGGAATCCAGATTGGAAAACAAGAAGTAAAGCTCTCACTGTTCGCAGATGACATGATACTGTATATAGAAAACCCTAAAGATAGTATCAGAAAATTACTAGGGCTAATCAGTGAATTTAGAAAAGTTGTAGGATACAAAATCAATACACAGAAATCACTTGCATTTCTATATACTAACAATGAAAAATCAGAAAGAACAATTAAGGAATCAATCCCATTCACCATGGCAACAAAAAGAATTAAATATCTGGGAATAAACTGACCTAAGGAGATGAAAGAACTGTACACAGAAAATTATAAGACACTAATGAAAGAAATCAAAGATGACATAAACAGATAGAGGGATATTCCATGTTCCTGAGTAGGAAGAATCAATATTGTGAAAACTATACTACCAAATGCAATCTACAGATTCAATGCAATCCCTATTAAATTACCAATGGCATTTTTCAGAGAACTAGAGGAAAAAATTTCACAATTCATATGAAAACACAAGACCCCAAATAACCAAAGTAGTCTTGAGAAAGAAGAACGGAGCTGGAGGAATCAAGCTTCCTGACTTCAGGTTTTACTACAAAGCTACAGTCATCAAGACAGTATGGTACTGGCACAAAAATAGAAATATAGACCAATGAAACAAGATAGAAAACCCAGAAATAAACCCATGCACCTATGGGTACCTTATTTTTGACAAAGGAGGCAAGAATATACAATGGGACAAAGAGCCTCTTCAATAAATGGTGCTGGGAAAACTGGACAGCTACATGTAAAAGAATGAAATTAGAACACTTTCTAACACCCACACAAAGATAAACTCAAAATGGATTAAAGACCTAAGTGTAAGACCAGAAACTATAAAACTCTTAGAGGAGAACATAGGCAGAATGCTCTCTGACATAAATCACAGCAAGACCCCCTATGACCCACCTCCTAGAGTAATGAAAATAAAAACAAAAGTAAACAAGTTGGACCTAATTAAACTTAAAAGCTTTTGCACAGCAAAGGAAACTATAAGCAAGGTGAAAAGACAGCCCTCAGAATGGGAGAAAATAATAGCAAATGAAACAACTGACAAAGGATTAATTTCCAAAATATACAAGCAGCTCATACAACTCAATACCAGAAAAACAAACAACCCAATCAAAAAGTGGGAAAAAGACCTAAACAGACATTTCTCCAAAGAAGACATACAGATGGGTAACAAACACATGGAAAGATGTTCAACATCACTCATTATGAGAGAAAGGCAAATCTAAACTACAATGAGATATCACCTCACACTGGTCAGAATGGCCATCATCAAAAAGTCTACAAACAATAAATGCTGGAGAGGGTGTGGAGAAAAGGGAACGCTCGTGCACTGTTGGTGGGAATGTAAACTGATACAGCCACTATGGAAGACGGTATGGAGATTCCTTAAAAAACCAGGAATAAAACCACCATATGACCCAGCAATTCCACTTCTAGACATATACCCTGAGGAAACCAAAACTGAAAAAGGCACATGTATCCCATTGTTCACTGCAGCACTATTTACAATAGCTAGAACATGGAAGCAACCTAGATGTCCATCGACAGGTGAATGGATAAAGCAGTTGTGGCACATATACACAATGGAATATTATTAGCCATAAAAAGGGGCGCCTTTGAGTCAGTTCTACTGAGGTGGATGAACTTAGAACATATTACACAGAGAGAAGTAAGTTAGAAGGAGAAAGATAAATATCATATTCTAATGCATATACATGGAATCTAGAAAAATGGTACTGAAGAATTTATTTACAGGGCAACAGTGGAGAAACGGACATAGAGAACAGACTTATGGACATGGGGAGACGGGAGGAGAGGGTGAGATGTATGGAAAGAGTATCATGGAAACTTACATTACCATAGGTAAAATAGATAGCCAACAGGATTTTGCTGTATGGCTCAGGAAACTCAAACAGGGGCTCTGTATCAACCTAGAGGGGTGGGCTGGGGAGGGAGAGGGGAGGGGGGTTAAAAAGGGAGGGGACTATGTATACCTATGGCTGATTCATGTTGAGGTTTGACAGAAAACAACAAAATTCTGTAAAGCAATTATCCTTCAATACAAAATAAGTAAATTTTTTCAAAAAAGAGCTGATGCAGCCTAACAAATAAAATAAATAAATATTTCAAAAATTCCCTTATGGCCTATAGGAATTCAGTATATAACAAATATTGTAATTCAAATCAGTGGAGAAGGTATAGATTGTACAGGAGGTTAAATTGAGACATTTGGGGAAAAAAATTAATTACAATGCTACTTTTTAGGATATACCAGCTCTCTCCCACTCTTGTCAAATCTGGATGGATTAAAGATTTAAACATTTAAAGATATGTAAGAGACTAAAAGCATATATAGGAGAACTTCTGTGTGTGTAAGAGAGAGGCATGTGGAAGTAGAGAAGCCTTTCTAACACAACTCTAAATCCTGGAGTCATACTAGAAAAGATGGCTTCATCTAACTCCATGAAATTAGAATAGACAGTTCATAAAAAAAAAAAAAATTCCTACATACATATAAAAATATACTCAACCTCATAATTAAGGAAATGATGATTAAGAATAAAGAGAATACTTTTTTTGTTTATCAGGCAACTCTTGGAAGTTTCAAATAATATTGGTGAAAGAATAAGGAAAAAAGGAATATTTTCATATACTCGTTGAAAGTGTACATGATATAACTTGTGAAGTCAATTTGACACTATCAATCAAATTTACAAAAACACATAACATTTCCGTAACAACTGTGCTTTGATATTATGGCAAAAAAATGACAAGATGTTTATTGCAGCATAGCTTGTACCAACGATTGTTAATATAATAGAGACAATCTAACTGTGTAAGGGAAATAAGCTGAACTAAGATGCATCCTTGTGATGATGCAATGCTATCTAACCATTAAAAAAGCCATGAAAATTACAAAATACATAAATAAGTGGAAAAAAACTCATGCTATATAAAAATGTTTAAAACATGTAATAAATAAAAACACGATCACAGGTATACATTTTTCCAAAAATGTTATATAGCTAATATAAAAGTAGGCATATGCATATGACATTTTTTTCTGAAGTGAAAACTGTTAACAGTAATTATTTTTAGAGAGAAGATCCAGGGAAGGCTGTGTGTGTTTGTGTGTTTGTGTGTGTTTGTGGCGGGGGCGGAGGGGAGGGGCAGGGGGCAGTAAGAGTGGGAGTAGACATGAGGAGGAATTAGTAGGAATTCACCACGAAATGGTTGATTTGAGCTAAATTATGATTTGTTTTGAATCCCAAGTTAAAGATTTGGAACTGAAACTGTATGCGATGGTAAACAATTACAGATGTTTAATAAATTAAAAAAAAAAAAAAAAACGTTGAGCAAATACATTACCATAGCTCAAAACTGAAAGAAAAATAAATGATACATAATGAAAACTTCTCATTCTCTCAGTCTGCGTCTCCCCAATACAGGGAACCACTGTTATTTTTCTAGTATTTCCTTCAGAGTTTCTTTATATTTTTATAATCTAATATCACGATGAATGCTTTTGATATATTAATGATGGTTACTTTTCTTTTTATATAGAACTGGAGTATTACAAGTACTGATCAGCATCTTGCTTTTTTCCCCCCCAAGCTCTGTGTTTGGGAGAATTTTCCGTATCCCTACATACAGATGTGTATCTTCATTTTTTTTTTAAATGGTGATCCTCCGTTTTGACATATTTATTCATGTATTTCTGGCAGGGCTGGGTCTTTGCTGCTGTGTGGGCTTTTCTGCAGGTGTGCTGCTTGGGCTTCTCACTGCAGGGCTGCTCTGTTGCAGGGCATGGGCTCTAAGGCTGGCAGCTTCAGCAGTGATGCTCACGGGCTCAGCAGTTGCAGCTTCTGGGCTCTAAAGCACAGGCTTAAAAGTTGCGGCACACGGGCTTAGTTGCTCCGTGGCCCGCGGGCTCTTCTTGATCAGGGATAGAACCTGTGTCTCCTGCGTTGGCAGGTGGATTCTTTACCACTGAGCCACCAGGGAAGCCTCAGTATACTCACCTTTTTGTACAGATGTATAATATTCCATTGTAAGGATCACCAAAGCTTATTTAATTAATTCACTTTGGTTGGCTGGATTGTCCCTAAAAAATTTTTTTTTTACAAACAATAGAGTTCTACATACCCAAAAGAATAATCTTTAAAATTTTCAAATTTTAAAATTTCAAATTTAAGTAAACAGGGACATCGACATTTTAGGAAAGATACTGGCCATGAACTAACCAATTGGGTTTCATGTGTGTGTTCCAGTTAAATATTAGTCCTGAAAAATCTTTTTGCATATAATCAAATATATTTGTAGATTGTGGAGTCTATAGAATCCACAGATGTAGTCTCAGAAACAGAATTGCTGGACTAACTGCCAAACTGTCCTTCATAGGAGTTATGCCAATTTATATTCTCACTGGATCTTTCTTTTTATACAACCTTGTCAACAGAGAGTTATCAGACTTTTGCCAATCAGATAGCTGAAAAATAATATTTCAGGATACTTTTTTTTTAAATTTTATTTTATTTTTAAACTTTACATAATTGTATTAGTTTTGCCAAATATCAAAATGAATCCGCCACAGGTATACATGTGTTCCCCATCCTGAACCCTCCTCCCTCCTCCCTCCCCATTCCATCCCTCTGGGTCGTCCCAGTGCACCAGCCCCAAGCATCCAGTATTGTGCATCGAACCTGGACTGGCAACTCGTTTCATACATGATATTTTACATGTTTCAATGCCATTCTCCCAAATCTTCCCACCCTCTCCCTCTCTCACAGAGTCCATAAGACTGTCCTATACATCAGTGTCTCTTTTGCTGTCTCGTACACAGGGTTATTGTTACCATCTTTCTAAATCCCCTATATATGCATTAGTATACTGTATTGGTGTTTTTCTTTCTGGCTTACTTCACTCTGTATAATAGGCTCCAGTTTCATCCACCTCATTAGAACTGATTTAAATGTATTCTTTTTAATGGGATAGTTTTAATTTTCATGTTTCTTAATATGAATGAGGTGAAACTGAACAACTTTTCATACGTGTAAGGGACATTTGTGGGCTTTTTTTTTTCTAGTGGAAAAATGCTTATCTCCTTTGCCTATCATCCTATGTTATTCTATAGGCTGATATCTTTTATTTTTTTCTTGATTTGTAGGAGGTCTGATGCAATAGGGAGATGAACTTATTGTTCAGGATTCGAGTTACAATCTCTGCCCCTCAGTTTACCAATTATCTTTTGACTTTACTTCTGGTGTTTTCATTCCACACTGATTCTTTTTCCCTTTACAACTCTTGATTTTAAGTTAAAATTAGAAAGCCTTCTCCTACTCCAAGATTGTAATAGAGCTCTCCAATGTGTTCATTTAATAGTAGTAAATTTTTCACATTTAATTCTATGATCTACTTGGAATTTCTCCTGCTGCCAGCTGGGAGGTATGAATCTAACTATGCTTTCAAACTGTGGTGCTGGAGAAGAGTCTTGAGAGTCCCTTGGGCTTCAAGGAGATGAAACCAGTGAATCCTAAAGGAAATCAACCTTAAATATTCATTGGAAGGACTGACGCTAAGCTGAAGCTTCAATACTTTGGCCACCTGACATGAAGAGCTGACTCACTGGAAAAGACCCTGATGCTGGGAAAGATTGAGGGCAGGAGGAGAAGGGGACAACAGAGGATGAGATGGTTGGATGGCATCACTGACTCAATAGACATGAGTTTGAGCAAACTCAGGGAGATAGTGAAGGACAGGAAAGCCTGACATGCTGTAGTCCATGGGGTCACCAGGAGTCAGACATGACTGAGCGACTGAACAACCACAAATATAGTTTCACTGAAGATTTCTGCAGTTTGTCTTACACAACATCATGGCCATTTCCTATACTCATGAATAATTTGCCTGATACAAATTTTGTGATGTATTTTCTACCCAGTGTCTCTCCACTCATAATTGACATTTGTAACAGACTGCCCAGCTGATGGGAGAAGGCAATGGCACCCCACTCCAGTACTCTTGCCTGGAAAACCCCATGGACGGAGGAACCTGGTAGGCTGCAGTCCATGGGGTCGCAAAGAGTCGGACACGACTGAGCGACTTCACTTTCACTTTTCATTTTCATGCATTGGAGAAGGAAATGGCAACCCACTCCAGTGTTCTTGCCTGGAGAATCCCAGGGACAGGGGAGCCTGGTGGGCTGCCGTCTATGGGGTCACACAGAGCCGGACATGACTGAAGCGACTTAGCAGCAGCAGCAGCAGCCTAGCTGATGGCTCTTGCCTCCATTTTCCTTGCCACAGGCCCTAACTTTGCTTGGACAACTAGCCCGCCATGATGTGTTAGGGTCATTAACCTAAGCCTGCTGTTCTTCTCCGGGACTGGCTTCAGTGGTGGCATGTGACCTCTTTCTTGTCAATGAGATGTGGGAGAGGTCTTCTGGAAGGCTTCTGAGAAAATTTTCCTCTATTTTAAACTGAGACCAAGAGGAAAAAAAACAATCCCTCTTCCTCCACTGTGTTTACTTGAGAGTCCCTGGAGAAGGGCATGGCAACCCACTCCAATATTCTTGCCTGGAGAATTCCATGGACAGAGGAGCCTGGAAGGCTACAATCCATAGGATCCCAAAGAGTTGGACATGACTGAAGCAACTTAGCATGCATGCCGGGAAGTGAGACAGCCACCTTCTCCTGTGAGAGGAGCCTATCAAAGATGAAGATGCCTGCTGTGTTTAGCTGAGCAGGACAATAAAAAGAATCTGAATCCTGGTTGCTGTCATTGAGATATTGAATTAACCACTCTGCAGCCACTCTTCCTTTGGACTTCTTGTTAGATGAACATAATTTCTCTTCATTGTTTAGTAGTGAGCAATGAGTTGTCTTTTAATTGGAGCATCCTAATCCAGTGGTCCACAAGTGTTGCACATACCATGAAATCCACATCACACAAACACTAAGCACCCTTGACAAAAGTTCCTGTGTCTTCAGGTTTGTTGCTCAGCCTCGCATATTAATGTTTCTAACATGTCTTCTGGGCAAGCTCAGTGCAATGCTACCACAACAGAGTTTTGACCAGAACATTCATGAAATTGAAAAAATACCAAAAACTGGAACAACAGGTATATAAAAACCCATATTATATTAAGTTTAAACATTGGACTTATATTCCAAGCAGAATGTTTTATAATTTTACTTTCCTGTATTTAATGGAGCAAAATATCAGCAATATATTCACAATCTATATCTCAAAAAAATTTTAAAAACATTAAACTGTTTATATAGAGGTGCACCATATTCCTTTTGCCTTGGGCTTCAACATGGCTTGGCCTGGCATTGTTGAATCCAGTTATTATTTAAAATTGTGCTAGGTTCATTATTTATTTTTGCATTAATCTTGATTTTTTAAAATATTGCATAAGAATAGTAGTTTTCTTGATTATTGAGTTTTTTGGTGCTGCCTTAATTTTTGCGCCTGAGAAGCTCACTCACCTTCTTCCAGTCCCAGGCCCTGTGGTCGCCATGTCTCTAGGGCAGGGCGTCATGGGCAAAGTTTCTAGATGGTGCGGCCTAACTCTCTGCTGTCCAACTTTTGGGATTTATAGCCTCTCAATTCTAAAGGTGAAGTCGTTTCCCAGAAACATTCTGGGTTCCCTCCTTCTATTTTTCTCCTTGCCTTACTCAGCATCTACATGTTTGGAAAAAAGCCTCCTGCATCCTACACCCACCCCCTCTCCCACCCCACCTCTCAAAAAAATCTCTGCTGAATAAACCCTAACAGCAGTTCTGTGTGTGGAACCTTGAATTATGATTTAGAAATGCGAAAGCCAGTTGTTTATTTTGGATCAAGTCAGCAGATTATCAGACCCAAGGCAATATATGTAAAATGCTCTTTGGAAGTTAAATTTATTTTTTTACAACTTTTTTTATCTTTTCTAACCCATAGGCAACTGAAGTATTTTCTGCATTCAGGCTGGGACAGGAGACATTTTCAGATAAATTACCTCTTACTACACTCTGGAGACATCGTTCATGCTGCTTCATCGGAACTTGCAAGGAGAGGCTATTTGGCAGATTCTTAAAGTGGACAGAAAAGGAAATTGAAAGCGTTTTTCCTAATATAGTAGTCATTGAGATAAAAGGTTTGGGCAAAGCAATTTTTACATTTAGGCCCTAGATACTTTTTTAAGATGGGATTCAAATTGATAGCTAAGTACTGTGGCAGAAATAAATAATCGAAATCAGTGGGAAAATGTCAATTTCTCACTTAACAGCATTTTGGCATGTCTGTTTAGCAGGAGGCTTAAAATGCGGCTGCTCTGCTGTGCAGCTTGTGTAGATGTGAGAGAGCCATGGCTTAGCTGAGACTTTGAGCTCCAGTATCTTCATCTTCTTGCTGCTGCTGTCAGACAACAGCTTATTAGTATTTAAATCAGCTCATAAATATTTCCTGGAAATTCACAGTTGCTTAAGTTTCACCACTCTTCATTTCCAGCGCTCCTTCTTTAGTCTTAGTTCAAGCCTTTGTTTCTTGGGCTGATAATATTGCAGGAGAGTGGATGTCATTACATATTCATCTTCTGATACACGCTGATGACAAAGGAAGGGCGGAGGTCCTCTTAGAGAAAAAGATGAGAAACACAGAAAAGATGCAGAAGGAAATCTTACTCCATTTCCTTTGTACAAATACAATTATCTAATGATGGGCCAAGGAAGTCTGTATAAAATAAGAACAGCCCCAAAGCATATGTCAGCACAATTTGACCTGAATGAATGTTTCTGTCAA
This sequence comes from Bubalus bubalis, assembly GCF_019923935.1. NCBI lineage: Eukaryota > Metazoa > Chordata > Mammalia > Artiodactyla > Bovidae > Bubalus > Bubalus bubalis. Next base: position 101,278,961 of record NC_059167.1, on the reverse strand, counting down.
ATACTCTTGAAAAGCTTTGAAACACAGATGAAACATTTCACTGGGGTCAGGCCCTGGATGCTCCCACTGGGGAGATGGTTGCATGGTTACAAAACCTCTTCTGTTCAATATAAGAGCTGTATTTCTAATTATAAAACAATGATGAAAGAGAATGACCAGTTCCATCATTATATTCTGTACAGTTCTTAGTATTCTGCCAGAGTTCAACCCTAATACCCATATATAATCCCAGTTCTTTGAAATGAGTATGAATAAAATTTAAACAATAATAAATGTATCATATTTCATTGAATTTAAAGGGTCATGACATCTAAGTGCCATAATTGTATATATCCCTGAGAAAGAAAAAGTGCTACTGATTAAAGTTCAGTTCAGTTCAGTTGCTCAGTCATGTCCGGCTCTTTGCGACCCCATGAATCGTAGCACGCCAGGCCTCCCTGTCCATCACCAACTCCCGGAGTTCACTCAGACTCACGTCCATTGAGTCAGTGATGCCATCCAACCATCTCATCCTCTGTCATCCCCTTCTCCTCCTGCCCCCAATCCCTTGAGCATCAGAGTCTTTTCCAATGAGTCAACTCTTCGCATGAGGTGGCCAAAGTATTGGAGTTTCAGCTTAAGCATCATTCCTCCCAAAGAAATCCCAGGGCCGATCTCCTTCAGAATGGACTGGTTGGATCTCCTTGCAGTCCAAGGGACTCACAAGAATCTTCTCCAACACCACAGTTCAAAAGCATCAATTCTTCAGTGCACAGCCTTCTTCACAGTCCAACTCTCACATCCATACATGATCACAGGAAAAACCATAGCCTTGACTAGACGGACCTTTGTTGGCAAAGTAATGTCTCTGCTTTTGAATATGCTGTCGAGGTTGGTCATAACTTTCCTTCCAAGGAGTAAACGTTTTTTAATTTCATGCCTGCAGTCTCCACCTGCAGTGATTTTGGAGCCCCAAAAAATAAAGTCTGATACTGTTTCCACCTATTTCCCATGAAGTGATGGGACCAGATGCCATGATCTTAGTTTTCTGAATGTTGAGATTTAAGCCAACTTTTTCACTCTCCACTTTCACTTTCACCAAGAGGCTTTTTAGTTCCTCTTCACTTTCTGCCATAAGGGTGGTGTCATCTGCATATCTAAGGTTATTGATATTTCTCCCAGCAATCTTGATTCCAGCTGTGCTTCTTCCAGCCCAGCGTTTCTCATGATGTACTCTGCATATAAGTTAAATAAGCAGGGTGACAATATACAGCCTTGACGAACTCCTTTTCCTATTTGGAACCAGTCTGTTGTTCCATGTCCAGTTCTAACTGTTGCTTCCTGACCTGCATACAGGTTTCTCAAGAGGCAGGTCAGGTGGTCTGGTATTCCCATCTCTTTCAGAATTTTCCCCAGTTTATTGTGATCCACACAGTCAAAGGCTTTGGCATAGTCAATAAAGCAGAAATAGATGTTTTTCTGGAACTCTCTTGCTTTTTCCATGATCCATCGGATGTTGGCAATTTGATCTCTGGTTCCTCTGCCTTTTCTAAAACCAGCTTGAACGCCTGGAAGTTCACGGTTCACGTATTACTGAAGCCTGGCTTGGAGAATTTTGAGCAGTACTTTACTAGCATGTGAGATGAGTGCAATTGTGCGGTAGTTTGATCATTCTTTGGCATTGCCTTTCTTTGGGATTGGAATGAAAACTGACCTTTTCCAGTCCTGTGGCCGCTGCTGAGTTTTCCAAATTTGCTGGCATATTGAGTGCAACACTTTCACAGCATCATCTTTCAGGATTTGGAATAGCTCCACTGGAATTCCATCACCTCCACTAGCTTTGTTTGTAGTGATGATTTGTAAGGCCCACTTGACTTCACATTCCAGGATGTCTGGCTCTAGGTCAGTGATCACACCATCGTGATTATCTGGGTCATGAAGATCTTTTTTGTACAGTTCCTCTGTGTAATCTTGCCACCTCTTCTTAGTATCTTCTGCTTCTGTTAGGTCCATACCATTTCTGTCCTTTATCGAGCCCATCTTTGCATGAAATATTCCCTTGGTATCTCTAATTTTCTTGAAGAGATCTCTAGTCTTTCCCATTCTGTTGTTTTCCTCTGTTTATTTACATTGATTGCTGAGGAAGGCTTTCTTATCTCTTCTTGCTACTCTTTGGAACTCTGCATTCAGATGCTTATATCTTTCCTTTTCTCCTTTGCTTTTCACTTCTCTTCTTTTCACAGCTATTTGTAAGGCCTCCCCAGACAGTCATTTTGCTTTTTTGCATGGAAAAGACCATGGGGATGGTCTTGCTCCCTGTCTCCTGTACAGTGTCATGAACCTTAGTCCATAGTTCATCAGGCACTCTATCTATCAGATCTAGGCCCTTAAATCTATTTCTCACTTCCATTGTATAACCGTTAGGGATTTGATTTAGGTCATACCTGAATGGTCTAGTGGTTTTCCCTACTTTCTTCCATTTCAGTCTGAATTTGGCAATAAGGAGTTCATAGTCTGAGCCACAGTCAGCTCCTGGTCTTGTTTTTGTTGACAGTATAGAGCTTCTCCATTTTTGGCTGCAAAGAACATAATCATCTGATTTCGGTGTTGACCATCTGGTGATGTCCATGTGTCGAGTCTTCTCTTGTGTTGTTGGAAGAGGGTGTTTGCTATGACCAGTGCATTTTCTTGGCAAAACTCTATTAGTCTTTGCCCTGCTTCATTCCGTATTCCAAGGCTAAATTGCCTGTTACTCCAGGTGTTTCTTGACTTCCTACTTTTGCATTCCAGTCCCCTATAATGAAAAGGACACCTTTTTTGGGTATTAGTTCTAAAAGGTCTTGTAGGTCTTCATAGAACCGTTCAACTTCAGCTTCTTCAGTGTTACTGGTTGGGGCATAGCCTTGGAGTACTGTGATATTGAATGGTTTGCCTTGGAAACGAACAGAGATCATTCTGTCGTTTTTGGGATTGCATCCAAGTACTGCATTTCGGACTCTTTTGTTGACCATGCTGGCTACTCCATTTCTTCTGAGGGATTCCTGCCCGCAGTAGTAGATATAATGGTCATCTGAGTCAAATTCACCCGTTCCAGTCCATTTCAGTTTGCTGATTCCTAGAATGTTGACATTCACTCTTGCCATCTCTTGTTTGACCACTTCCAATTTGCCTTGATTCATGGACCTGACATTCCAGGTTCCTATGCAATATTGCTCTTTACAGTATTGGACCTTGCTTCTATCACCAGTCACATCCACAGCTGGGTATTGTTTTTGCTTTGGCTCCATTCCCTCATTATTTCTGGAGTTATTTCTCCACTGATCTCAAGTAGCATATTGGGCACCTACTGACCTGGGGAGTTCCTCTTTCAGTATCCTATCATTTTGCCTTTTCATACTGTTCATGGGGTTCTCAAGGCAAGAATACTGAAGTGGTTTGCCATTCCCTTCTCTTAGTGGACCACATTCTGTCAGACCTCTCCACCATGACCCGCCCATCTTGGGTTGCCCCACGGGCATGGCTTAGTTTCATTGAGTTAGACAAGGCTGTGGTCCTAGTGTGATTAGATTGACTAGTTTTCTGTGAGTATGGTTTCAGTGTGTCTGCCCTCTGATGCCCTCTTGCAACACCTACCGTCTTACTTGTGTTTCTCTTACCTTGGACGTGGGGTATCTCTTCGCGGCTGCTCCAGCAAAGCACAGCTGCTGCTCCTTACCTTCGACGAGGGGTATCTCCTCACCGCCACCCCTTCTGACCTGGAAAGTAGAATAGCTCCTCTAGGCCCTCCTGCACCGGCGCAGCCACAGCTCCTTGGACGTGGGGTAGCTCCTCTGGCCGCTGCCCCTGACCTTGGACGCGGGTAGCTCCTCTCAGCTGCCGCCCCTGACCTCATACATGGGGTAGCTCCTCCCGACCGCTGCCCCTGGGGGCTCCTCTTGGCCATTCCTGCGCCGTCGCAGTCTGGCAGTCTCGGAGGCTGCCCCTGACCTCGGACGTGGGGTAACTCCTCTTGGCCGCCGCCCCTCGGGCATGGGGGTCCTCCCGGCTTCTGCCCCTGACCTCGGACGTGGGGTAGCTCCTCTCGGCCACGCCAAGTGCGTTGGTTGCAGTCGCCCACGCCAAGTGCGCCGGTAGCAATTTTTTTCCCCCCACACCTCTGAAATGAGGATGTACTATTGATTGTAAGTACATCCTCATTTCAGAGGTGTGGAAAAAAAATGAACCAATGAAATATGTCTATTTTAAAAACAGCTTTTTCTGAAATAATAAAGATCATTTGGCAGCTGTATTACTTGAAAGAATGTTGATACTAGTGTTAATCTCTTTAGCAGGAATATATACTCTAAGAAGCAACGACCTTTCCAAAATCACATACCTGAGAGATGTGAGCAGCACAGAGAGGTAAAGCTCTTAGGAGAGGCCCTGTGAGTCAGGGCAGGTTACACTGATGGGGTCTTGTCATGGATGGTCTCCTGGCATTCAGTCCTGTTCTCCAAAAGTCTCCTAGAGATAAACTCCAGACAAAAACAGAGATCTGCCAGGCCCAGGCAATTAAGATTTCATTTTGGGCTACAAAGCACCCAATCCTATTAAATATAGCCTATAGACAACTTAACCTGTGATTCAAGACCCCACAAAATCTGATCTGAAACTATTTTTTAAAAGTTTTTCCCCCTCCAACTTTTCTATATGTAAGCCCGTACTTTCACCAAATTAAATTATTGAATTTTCTTAAACACATGGTGTATTATCTCAGTTCCCTGTCTGCTCATACCAGAGTTTCTCCAGCCTGGCTCGACTGACACTGAGGCCTGGATTATTCTTTCCTCTGGAGGGCTGTCGTGTGCATGACAGGATTGTTAACAGCATCTCTGGCTGCTGTCCACTAGATGCCAATCACACTTCTTTCCAGCAACCAAAAATGTCTTCAGACGTTGCTGAATGTCTCTGGGAGTAGGAGGACAAAATCACCACTGATTAACAACCTCTGCCTATATCATGCAGGAATAGGGAAAGAAAGAATGCAGACTTTGATCTTAGATGTTCATGAGCTAGAAGACATTTGAATTTGGTAGCCACTCCTCACCCATTCTCTCTTTCTAACAGTATCCCATTTTCTTTTGGGGAAATAACCTTTCCCCACTGTATGTTGACTTGATGGGTCTCTAAATCTTGGAGACAGTATCTTGCCCACCACCTCCAATTGGTGGACATGTGGAACTGAGCTTGGTCAGTCTAACACTTTCTCTTAGGACATGGACCATCTTGAGCAGAGTGAAGGCAAAGATGCTAAAAACTGTTGGTTCAAACTGACTCCTAAGTGAGGGGGTTGAAAATCCCTTCTGTCTTTATATCTGTCCTAACTCCTGTTAGGACAGGAGTTTCTTCCTGATTTGGATTTCTAGATTTCCATCCTCTTTTTATCCCTCTAATAAATGACATTTTTTGGTTAAATATGCCAGAGCTGTATTCTGATGCTTATCTGTGAAGGTGCCCAATTGAGACACTGCTATTGATTAGCTCTGTGTCTTGAACCAGTCTCTTAACATCTCCAAACCTGTGTTTCTCTTCTGTAAATTGAATGTAAAAGCTTTCAAATTTGCAAAAGATGTCTTCCCCATAATCTCTGCCTCTCTAAATCTAGGTTCTGTCTTCAGTTCTGGCAATGAATGAGATATTGCCTCTGCTCCTGTGGGCTCAGTTTCTTCCTCTGACAAAATTAATGGCAGGACCCAGACAATACAACAAAGCAGATAAGCCATTCTGAGTAGGAACGGTTCTAGTAGGTCATCAGTATTGGCTGAAACGGGCCTTTATCCTGGGCGCCCCTGCACGCCACTCCCTCTGTGCTCACTCCTTGCTAATGGCCTCCCTCCCTCTAGAGGGAAGAGAAGGCTCTTGTGGAGGAGCTTTACGCACTCATTATTCTGCAGCCCCAGCCAGCTGAGGCTGCTGAAGTGTCTGAGATTCTGCAGTACTGCTAGGTTAGCAGCAGGAGCAAATCAGAGAATTCAGGGTCAGCATTTTCTGTTTCTTTTCTGACAAACAAGGTCAGGTACTTCTTTAAGCACTCCAGTTCCAACGGCTGGGAAACACAAAGAGACAAAGAGGGGAAGGTTTTCCAGAAAGGCCAGTGGTTAGGCACAAGGTGGGTTTAAGTTTTCAGCTTTTGTTGTGGGAGAAGAAAGTTCTCCTCATCCCAGGCCTCACCTTTTCAGAGCGGAGGAAAAAGAATACAGGGTGAGAGCCTCTTTTGTACTCCTGTGCTTCCTGCGCTCAAGTGCCAGGTGCAGAACTGGGTTCCCAGGGGAGTCAGATCATCATTTTCTGTTTACGGCCATTGATCCCGATTCTTACTGTTTACCTTGAAACAGATGAAAGAGAAGGATGCACAGGCCACTGAAAGAGATAGATGCTCTGGATTTCAGAGCATGCAAGAAAGCAGAGGTTTTTGCCAGAGGAGAACCTCAGCTGAGGGGCTGTGCGTTCCTTTGTCTCTCCCCTAGCAACCCCTGGCCAGATAAGCCTTTTAAACTGGAGGCAGCCTGTGTCCCCAAACGCCTCTCTGTGTGCCTTAATATTTTTAATTCTCCAGGTGTACATATTACAGTCTTTCCTTGTAACTAATTGCAGAATTATTGCTATTTCGGCTAATGAAGCAGGAGGATAAGGTATACTAGACAGAGCTGGGTGAGCTGAAATCCTAGGCCCTGGGAAAAAACCATCCCTGTTGGGCTGCCTCTCTTTTGTTAAGTTGGGAAGCATTAAACACTCTGTTGTTTGAGCATTGGCTCCTTTTAAAAATGTTTAATGAAATATGAAACGCTCTCCTTGGGCAGAAGAAAAGTGAGACTTCATTCCAGACCCCAGGTTTTCTGTGGGACAGCTTTACCTGGAGGCTGCACTGTTCCCTGGAAATCAGCATGTCCAGAGATGGACTCATTCAGATACACACTGCTATATTTATAATAGGGGGGCAAAAAGGACCTACTGTATAGCACAGGGAACTCTGCTCAGTGTTCTGTAACAACCAAAACGGGACAAGAATTTGAAAAAGGATAGATACGTGTATATGTATAGCTTTGCTGTATACCTGAAACTAACACATTGTAAATCAACTATGCTGCTGCTGCTGCTAAGTCGCTTCAGTCGTGTCCGACTCTGTGCGACCCCATAGACGGCAGCCCACCAGGCTTCCCCGTCCCTGGGATTCTCCAGGCAAGAACACTGGAGTGGGTTGCTATTTCCTTCTCCAATGCATGAAAGTGAAAAATCAACTATACTCCAATATAAAATGAAAACATTTTTAAAATACAGAGAAAAAAGAAAAAATGAGGAACTGGGAATAAATCAATGTTTATAAAAAAATGGGTTCCTATCCACAGACTTCTTTTCACATGTCCCCTCTCTTGGTGAATGGCACCAGCATCCCCATGGTGGTCTATTCAGACACCTGGAATCGACCTACAGCCCCCACCCCACCCTGCTCACATTCCACAGGTCAGTAAGGCCTGCCTGTCTCTCAAAGCCACCATCTGCTCCTCATCCCTTCTCAGTTCAGTGGTTCAGTCGTGTCCGACTCTTTGCGACCCCATGGACTGCAGCACACCAGGCTTCCCTGACCATCACCAACTCCTGGAGCTTACTCAAACTCATGTCCATTGAGTCAGTGATGCCATCCAACCATCTCATCCTCTGTTGTCCCCTTCTCTTCCCACCTTCAATCTTCCCCAGCATCAGGGTCTTTTCAAATGAATCAGTTCTTTGCATCAGGTGGCTAAAGTATTGGAGTTTCAGCTTCAGCATCAGTCCTTCCAATGAATAGTCAGGACTGATTTCCTTTAGGATGGACTGGTTGGATCTCCTTTCAGTCCAAGGGACTCTCAAGAATCTTCTCCAACACCACAGTTCAAAAGCATCAATTCTTCAGTGCTCAGCCTTCTTTATAGTCCAACTATATCCCTCCTGCCCCACCCTTATTTCAGGATTTGTCATTTCTCACCTGGGCTCTGATAACAGACTTTCTTTGACTGGTATTTAGTTCTCCATCTGCTTTCTTTCATTCTACCCTTCAAATGGCTGCACAAGTCACCTTTCTAAAACGTGAACTCTTTCATGGCTCTCCCCTGTCTAGTGTCTCTGTTTTGCAGTGAGTAATCCAATTCCTTGGCATCGAATGTCAGTGGATTCTGGCTGTATTTTCAGACTCACATTCTGCCATTTCTTTCATACCAAGCACTCTGATCATGTCAAACTCCTTGAAGTTTCCTAACTGGTCCCTGACACTTTACACCTTCATCCCTACGTGCATGCTCTCCATTCGTTCATTCCATAAACATTTACTAAGCACTCACCAGAAATACGCCAGCTGTGCTTCAAATCTCCAGAGATACAGTAGTGAGCAAGACAGGCAAAGTCAAGTCTCTATTGTCTCGGGATACCCAGTGAGAGGAAAAGGCAACCGGTGTCAGATAATATAGGAAAACTCAATGTTCCTTTCTATTACACTTTATCCTCAAATTCCAGGCTCCTCCACAATGTAAGGACTATTTTTAGGACTTTGGTGTGTATCTATAACATTTTGATGCATTTTCATATATACACATGTATACACAGAAATATAGAATTAATTCACATGTAAAATATCCTGGAACTTTCTTATTTTATCCAACAATATGTCTGAAAGGTATTCCATGTCAGAATAAATAAATCTCTGTTTTAGCCACACAGTATTTTAGCATGAAGAATGTATTTCTTTTGACAGTATCATGATATTTTCTTAGGAAACCACCTCCTGTACTGTTTGTCCATGGGTCTAATAAGCTCCTCTTCTCCATCTAGACAAACCTAGACAGCATATTACAGTATATTAAAAAGCAGAGACATTACTTTACCAACAAAGACCCATCTAGTCAAAGCTATGGTTTTTTCCAGTAGTCATGTAGGAATGTGAGAGATGGACTGTGAAGAAAGCTGAGCGCTGAAGAACTGATGCTTTTGAACAGTGGTGTTGCAGAAGACTCTTGAGAGTCCCTTGGACTGCAAGGAGATCCAACCAGTCCATCCTAAAGGAAATCAGTCCTGAATATTCATTGGAAGGACTGATGCTGAAGTTGAAACTCCAATACTTTGGCCACCTGATGTGAAGAGCTGACTCATTGGAAAAGACCCTGATGCTGGGAAGGATTGAAGGCAGGAGGAGAAGGGGACGACAGATGATGAGATGGTTGGATGGCATCACTGATGTGATGGACATGAATTTGAGTAAGCTCTGGGAGTTGGTGATGGTCAGGGAGGACTGGTGTGCTGCAGTCCATGGAGTTGCAAAGAGTCAGACATGACTGAGCAACTGAACTAAACTCCATCTAGAAGCCAGACTAAGATTCATATGGGCCAATTAGCATCACAGGAATGGTGCCCCTATGTGGGCAGATCAACATCATCCCCAAGACTTTTGCTGTTTGCTAAGAGAATGGTACCCAGGCCTTCCCTTGCCTTTGTGTCTACAACCCGTGAGCCTGAAGCATTCCAGGAGCCACTGTTTCTACTTTCAGCAGTCTTCTCAGCGAGTACCCTGGGGCCTGGTTTCATCTATAATCCAATTCTATGTGTTTCCCATATTTTCAGGATACTTTACGACTGCTGGCTCACAGAGAGCATCACATTTTGCTTCTCAGGTTCGTTTTAGATTTTTTGAAAATAAATCTTATTGCTTCTCTTACTTGGTAACTGGCACCCCTGCGCCTTCTCGCATGCTCAATCATGTCCGACTCTTTAAGACCCCCCAGACTGAAGTCCACCAGGCTCCTCTGTCTGTGGGGTTTCTCAGGCAAGAATACTGCAGTGGGTTGCCATTTCCTCCTCCTGGGGAATCCTCCCAAAACCTGTGTCCCCTGTGTCTCCTGGATTTGCAGCAGTTTCTTTACTGCTTGAGCCATTAGAGAAGCATTGCCTGTAGTTATCTATGTACTTATCTTTCTCTGGACTGGACTCCTTTCAGATAAACAACAACTAATTATTATCAATATTAAACAAAATATTAATTAATTAATCATTAATATTAAGCAAAAACTAATGACCATCTGGCCGGCATTTGGTTGTCATTGATAAATGTTTGCTGAATCACCTGCAAACAAACAGTGACCTTGCATTCACCTTTCCTGGATGGTCCCAGAGACTCTAGCACGTTTTAATGTACAGAATTTGTGTATGAGCTTGTGATCAATTATCATTCAGCAAATATTTACTTTTTCCACCAGGATTCCACGAAAACAGTATACTTCCCCTCCCTTGGCTTCTGCTTCAGTCACTTCTTTTGGCCAGTGGGATATGCAGTGGAGGCTTGGTGCGCCACCTCATCTCCTGCTTTTTGCCACAAGAGCCTGCCTCAGGTAGACGCTGGTTCAAGGAGGAGAGACACATGCAGCAGGTCTGGACGCAGCCCACAGCCTGGAGCCTAGCTAATCTGTTCTCCAGCTTCCTGTGGATACAAGAGTAGGAGCAGATGTTTACTGGTGTCTGCCACGGAGATTTCAGTGGTTCGTGATGCAGTATCATTGTGGCAATAGCCCACGGAAACACATCTACCTCAGAAGCAAACGAGTGCTCCACAGCTCTGTTTAACAGGGAGAACCAACAAGGAGCCGCTGTACAGCACAGGGAACCCTGCTCGGGGTGATGCGCCAGCCTGGCTGGGAGCGGAGGTTGCAGGAGAATGGATACATGTACACGCATGGCTGAGTCCCTTCACTGTTCACCTGAGACCATCACAACATTGTCAATCAGCTACAGCCCAATACAAAATAAAAAGTTTAAAAATAAAGAAATAAATAAAATGAGAATAACAACCAAAGCACTAGACAAGTGCTTCTTATGAATGAGATTTTTGAGCCCCACCTTAGACCTAATAACTTTTCATCTGGTTCTTATAAATCTGATTTTACCAAGATCTCCAGGAGATGCTCATGCTTACTACTGGGTTACAGCATTTATCATCATGCTATTTTTGTCAACATGGAAAGAGCAGTAGGTTGGCACCCACAGAGTTGCTACATTGGCCTACAAAAAAAAAAAAAAAAGGAAAAAAACTGTTCTGAGAAATCTGGAACTGTAAAGAAACCAGGAAACAAAATTTCTCACTGAATCATTTCATTAAAGGGGTGAGAACTCAGAAACTTAAAGGCTTCTTGAGGTGATTTATAAACATGCTATTTCTCAAAAAGCTATCTTTTCACACAGGTACCCAGTTAATATCCCCTGTTTCAATCTGAATAAGTTAAAACTAACCGGCCTGCAGAACATTAATAACAACCCAATAGTAAGTCAACATGTACTTTCAGCAAGCTCTTCCTAAAAACATCAAGCACTTTGGAAGACAATGGAAAAATCCAATATGCCGAAGACCCAGCTTAGTTAGGCATGATCCCTTCGTATGCAGAGATGGGCAGTTTTAAGAAAAATAAGTGACACAGTCCTTGTCTTCCAAACACTGTCATGGTTTGACTGCTATCATTTCTTTAGGCAGCCAATCATCTTTCTCCCCACTTGTTCTCTTTGGAACCCTTGATTCCTGTCTCATGGAGAGTACTTTTTTAGAAGCAAGATAAAACATTCTCTCTGTTCAACCCTGCATTCACCCTGGTGCTCTCAGCCCAGGTTTCTTCTGCAGTGTACTGCCTGCCTGGGAGTCCCACCACTCAGCAACTATGCAGTGACCGAGCTGATAAATTCAGCTTCTGCATTCAATGTCCTAGTCCTACCCAGCCAGGAGCATGAATTATGAACAAGAAATTTCATAAAGGACCTTTCAGGTCATGAGATCCACGGCTTGAGAAAGCATTTTCAGTAGCAGATAGAAATGAGAAGGTGGAAATCTGCAGGGAATCTCGCTCTGTGATTAACATGCCAGAGAAGCAAGCATTGATTTGTGTTATTTGCTCATCTGAAGTTCATCTGCTAACCTCAGGAATGGTGACTCAAGTGACCTTCGGTCACTGACAACACAGAGCCCACACTGTACTTATTTTTCTCCTAACAATACAACAGCATGTACCTAGCAAACAGTCCTGTGCTTTTCCTCATATTACTCATCCTAACGGGGTTTTGCGGTCCGAGACATTACTTCTAAAACAGACAGCTAAGCTCATATCATGCTGTCATCCTTATTGTCTTATATGGACAGCTCCTAATGGCATCAAACTTTGTGAAGTGCATGGTGTATTTCTGTTAATAGAATAAGAATTGTGCATTTGATGTGTTGTGTTCTACCTAGAGCTCCCTTAAAAAAATGTTTCACGACCGTTATACAGCGCCACAGCAACAGAGAGCTTGTGGGCTGAACACTTCTGTAACTGTAGCTCTTGGATCAATTGGTATTACTTGGCAGTTCTGTTTTCATTACCGAGAAGTCCCATGACTGAGCATTCAAGAACTGCCAACAGCGATCCAAAAGGCATGGCTTAAGGGAACTTGCATTCACTGCTGGATCTGCTCCTGGACTGGAGTCACTGCTGGATCTGCTCCTGGATTGGAATCACTGCTGCCATTTGCCCTCTGAGGCAGATGCTATCGGTATCCCACCCAAATCCTCTTTTTCTAGGCTGAAGCTCCCAACCCACTCCATTTGCTGCGGGTGTTGGCTGTTCCAAGCAGCTCACAGCTGCCTCTGTCTTTGGGTATCTTCCCTTAGCTAGTGGGCACTCCCTTGTCCACAGAAGCCGAAGGTCATAGCCACCACCCACCTGGGGAGGATGGCCTGTGACCCATGACTGACTCAGAGAGTGGTACACAAGTCCAACCCCGAGCCTCAGGCAGAACAAGCTGAGGTACAAGTCATGTTCCAGAGTTCCCTATGAGATAAGACTAAAGCTAGACTTCTCCTGAAACCACACCTTTCCCTAACAATCTCCCCGCCCCAGTTCTGCTTCCCTCACCCCCTTACAGATTTTTCCCAAGATTGCTCTCTCACTCTGTCAACAAATTGCTTACCCAAGAATCCCAATCTTGCTCCCAAGGAGCCTGTCCTAAGATATCTTTCCAAACAGAGTGAGAGGTATCTTCTTTAATGATATATTGCTATTGAGAACAAGGTATTCACAACTCTTCAGATGCACGGAAAATGCCACTTGAAATATAAGAAGTTGCCAACTGGTCAGATGCAGTTACAACAGACACAGATCTGGATACAATGTACACAGAAGTCTTCATTTGAATTTGAATGGAAATATACTAAAATCCAGCTGAGTTGCAAATAGGAACTCATCATTCATGCAACAGTTACAGTTATTAACCATTGGAAAATTCACCTCTGATAATGGAAAAGGATGCAAGTCACATGTCATGCTCACACATTTAGGTAATAACAGTAACAACAGAATTTTCAGAAATAAGTGGCTAAATAATAAAAGTAATAAAAAAGTTGGTGTTTATTCATCCCAGGTAGGGAACTAGGTATTTTATCCAAACGCCTTGTTATTTTCACTACATAACTATGAACATCCAGTGAGCATAGCGAGAACCCCATTCAAGGGTGACTCATCAAAGGCCTTTGTCTCTATAGCTGCAAAACAGAAGCCTGTGGGAAACTGCTAGGATGGCTGGAGCATCTTCCTCTAAATGATCAGTCCTTGCCTTTTTGAAACAATTAAGGTAATCATCAGTTCCATCTTCTAAAGGCCCTTCTCCTTCTCATCCCAAGCATCTTTAGTCTCTTTCTTTTATATTTCAATTAACGTGCCACCTGTTCACTAGAAGCTGTGCTTTTAGCTGAGCTACTAAAAGCAAGAAAGCATTAATCAAACATTAGCACTTTTTTGAAGTCAAGTGTAATCTAGAAGTGACAGAGAGTGGAATCTTGACACGTAATTACCTCTACCCTTTTTTGGGGGGCACTCATTTGCCTAGGATAGTTACACTCTTCGAAAGTGTGAGTGTTAGTCGCTCAGTTGTGTCTGACTCCTTGCAACCCCATGGACTGTAACCTGCAAGGCTTCTCTGTCCATGGGATTTTCCAGGGAAGAATACTGAAGTGAGTAGCCATTCCCTTCTCCTGGGGATCTTCCTGACCCAGGGATTGAACCTGTGTCTCCTGTTAATGATTGAGCCACCAGGGAAGCCCATTTATATTCTTTAGCAAGTTTTCTTCTTTCCATGGCTGGAATTCTGAGTTTTTAGGTATATACTTGAGCTTCCTTTGAGACATTGAGGGCAGGAAGAAATGTATTTACTAATTGGTTATATGTTTCAGAGAGAGACATGTGCATACTCTGTCTTAAGAATGTCAGGTTGCTGGTAATGAACTCTCGCAGGCAGGGATTTGGCAGGGCCTGTGTGTCTGGGCACTGCCCCATCTCAGATGCTGCTTGGAAACCTCTTCTCTAACAGAAGCAATGTCCTTCCTGTCAAACGAGAGTCCCTCTGTGTGTGCTGGGATTTCTGTCTCAAGGATGATGGACTAGTCTTTTCCCTCTCTCTTCAACATTCTCTCCCCTGGGGTAATCAGATCAGAGTACAGGATTACGAACTTTATGAGACTTTCCTGATGGTCCAGTGATTAAGAATCCTCCTTGCAATGCAGGGGACATGGGTTCAATCCCTGGTTGGGGAAAAGATCCCACATGCCATGGAGCGACTAAGCCCACGCATAGTAACTATTGAGCCCCTGTGCTCTGGAGCCTATGCTGAAGCCTTTGTGCCATGATTGGAGAATCCATGCACAGCCATGGAAGGTCCCCTGTGCCTCAACTAAGACCTGATACAGTCAAATAAAGAAATGAACTTTTTTTAAGCAAAAAAAAAAAAAAAAAAAAAGATTACTCATCTTAAAACACACACATTCCCCTTCTTTGATTCCAAATCACCCACTGGTTGATTTCATGCCTGCCCTTCCAGTGAAATAGCGATGTTCACTCTTGCCATCTACTGTTTGACCACTTCCAATTTGCCTTGATTCATGGACCTAACATTCCAGGTTTCTATGCAATATTTCTCTTCACAGCAACGGACCTTGCTTCTATCACCAGTCACATTCGCAACCGGGTGTTGTTGTTGCTTTGGTTCCATCTCTTCATTCTCCTCTTCATTCTAGGGCTTTCCTGGAGGCTCAGATGGTAAAGTGTCTGCCTATAATGCGGGAGACCCAGGTTTGATCCCTGGGCTGAGAAGATCGTCTGGAGAAGGAAATGGCAAGCCACTCCAGTACTCTTGCCTGGAAAATCCCATGGACAGAGGAGCCTGGCAGGCTACAGTCCATGGGGTCGCAAAGAGTTGAACACGATTGAGTGACTTCACTTTCACTTTTTCACTTTCTTCATTCTTTCTGGAGTTATTTTTCCACTGATGCCCAGTAGCATATTGGGCACCTACTGACCTGGGGAGTTCATCTTTCAGTGTCCTATCTTTTTGCCTTTTCATACTGATCATGGGATTCTCAAGGCAACAGTACTGAAGTGGTTTGCCATTCCCTTCTCCAGAGGACCATGTTTTGTCAGAACTCTCCACCATGACCTCTACATCTTGGGTGGCCCTACATGGCATGGCTCATAGTTTCATTGAGTTAGACAAGGCTGTGGTTCTTGTGATCAGATTGGTTAGTTTTCTGTGATTGTGGTTTTCAGTCTCTCCGCTCTCTGATGGAGAAGGATAAGAGGCTTGTGGAAGCTTCCTGATGGAAGAGACTGACTGAGGGGGAAACTGGGTCTTGTTCTGAGGAGTGGGGCCAGGATCAGTAAACTTTTAATCCAATTTCCTGTTGATTGGCAGGGTTGTGTTCCCTCCCTGCTATTTACCTGGGGCCAAACTATGGTGGTGGAGAAGGCAATGGCAACCCACTCCAGTGTTCTTGCCTGGAGAATCCCAGGGATGGGGGAGCCTGGTGGGCTGCTGTCTATGGGGTCGCACAGTCAGACACAACTGAAGTGACTTAGCAGCAAACTATGGTGGAGGTAATGAAGATAATGGTGATGTTCTTCAAAAGGTCCCATGCAGGCCCTGCTACGCTCAGTGCCCCCAGCCCTGCAGCAGGCCACCACCAACCCCGGCCTCCACTGGAGACTCCTGGACTCTCAGGGGCAAGTCTGGGTCAGTCTCTTGTGGGGTCACTGCTTCTTTCTCCTGGGTCCTGGTGCACAAGGTTCTGTTTGCGCCCTCCAAGAGTCTATTTTCCAGTCCTATGTAAGTTCTGGCAGCTCTATGGTGGGGTTAATGGTGACTTCCTCCAAGAGGGCTTATGCCATACCCAAGTCTGCTGCACCCAGAGCCCCTGCCCCTGCAGCAGTCCACTGCTGACCCGCACCTCCTCAGGAGATGCTCAAACACAGTTCTGTCTCAATCTCTGAGGGGTTCCTGGGTCCTGGTGCACAGAACATTTGTTTGAGCCCTCACAGCATCTCTGGTGGGAATGGGGTTTGATTCTAAATGCAAATTCACCCCTTCTAACGTCTTGCTTGGGTTTCTTTGACCTTGGATGTGGGGTATCTCCTCACCCACACCAGTGCCACGCTGCTTGCCACTCATTATATCTACTACTGTGGGAAGGAATCCCTTAGAAGAAATGGAGTAGCCATCATAGTCAACACAAGAGTCTGAAATGCAGTACTGCAATCTCAAAAATGACAGAATGATCTCTGTTCATTTCCAAGGCAAACCATTCAATATCACAGTAATCCAAGTCTATGCCCCGACCAGTAGTGCTGAAGAAGCTGAAGTTGAATGGTTCTATGAAGACCTACAAGACCTTCTAGAATTAACACCCAAAAAAGCTGTCCTTTTCATTATAAGGGACTGGAATGCAAAAGTAGGAAGTCAAGAAACACCTGGAGTAACAGGCAAATTTGGCCTTGGAGTACAGAATGAAGCAGGGCAAAGGCTGATAGAGTTCTTCCAAGAGAATGCACTGGTCATAGCAAACACCCTCTTCCAACAACACAAGAGAAGACTCTACACATGGACATCACCAGATGGTCAACACGGAAATCAGATTGATTATATTCTTTGCATCCAAAGATGGAGAAGCTCTATAGAGTCAGCAAAAACAAGACCAGGAGCTGACTGTGGCTCAGATCATGAACTCCTTATTGCCAAATTCAGGCTGAAATAGAAGAAAGTAGGGAAAAATCACTAGAGCAATCAGGTATGACCTAAATCAAATCCCTTATGATTATATAGTGGAAGTGAGAAATAGATTTAAGGGACTAGATCTGATAGAGTGCCTGATGAACTATGGACGGAGGTTTGTGACATTGTACAGGAGACAGGGAGCAAGACCATCCCCATGGAAAAGAAATGAAAAAAAGCAAGATGGCTGTCTGGGGAGGCTTTACAAATAGCTGTGAAAAGAAGTGAAAAGCAAAAGAGAAAAGGAGAGATATACCCATTTGAAAGCAGAGTTCCAAAGAACAGCAAAGAGACATAAGACAGTCTTCCTCAATGATCAGTGCAAAGAAATAGAGGAAAACAATAGAATGGGAAAGACTAGAGATCTCTTCAAGAAAATCAGAGATACAAGGGAATATTTCATGCAAAGATGGGCTCAATAAAGGACAGAAATGGTATGGACCTAACAGAAGCAGAAGATATTAAGAAGAGGTGGCAAGAATACACAGAAGAACTGTACAAAAGAGATCTTCACAACCCAGAAAAACATGATGGTGTGATCACTGACCTAGAGCCAGACATCCTGGAATGTGAAGCCAAGGGGGCCTTAGGAAGCATCACTACAACTATTCCAGTTGAGCTATTTCAAATCCTGAAAGATGATGCTGTAAAAGTGCTGCACTCAATGTGCCAGCAAATTTGGAAAACTCAGCAGTGGCCACAGGACTGGAGAAGGTCAGTTTTCATTTCAATCCCTAAGAAAGGCAATGCCAAAGAATGCTTAACTACTGCACAATAGCACTCATCTCACACACTAGTAAAGTAATGCTCAAAATTCTCCAAGCCAGGCTTCAGCAATACGTGAACCGTGAACTTCCAGATGTTCAAGCTGGTTTTAGAAAAGGCAGTGGAACCAGAGATCAAATTACCAACATCTGCTGGATCATTGAAAAAGCAATAGAGTTCCAAAAAAACATCTATTTCTGCTTTATTGACTATGCCAAAATCCTTTGACTGTGTGGATCACAACAAACTGTGGAAAATTCTTCAAGAGATGGGAATACCAGACTACCTCACTTGCCTCCTGAGAAATCTGTATGCAGGTCAGGAAGCAACAGTTAGAATTGGACATGGAACAACAGACTGGTTCCAAATAGGAAAAGGAGTACGTCAAAGCTGCATATTGTCACCCTGGTTATTTAATTTATATGCAGAATACATCATGAAAAACGCTGGGCTGGAGGAAGCACAGGCTGGAATCAAGATTGCCGGGAGAAATATCAATAACCTCAGATATGCAGATGACACCACTCTTATGGCAGAAAATGAAGAAGAACTAAAGAGCCTCTTGATGAAAGTGAAAGAGGAGAGTGAAAAAGTTGGCTTAAAACTCAACATTCAGAAAATTAAGATCATGGCATCTGTTTCCATCACTTCATGGCAAATAGATGGGGAAACAGTGGAAACAGTGACAGACGTTATTTTTGGGGGCTCCAAAGTCACTGCAGATGGTGACTGCAGCCATGAAATTAAAAGACGCTTACTCCTTGGAAGGAAAGTTATGATCAACCTAGACAGCATATTAAAAAGTAGAGACATTATTTTGCCAACAAAGGTCTGTCTAGTCAAGGCTATGGTTTTTCCAGTGGTCATGTATGGATGTGAGAGTTGGTCTATAAAGAAAGCTGAGTGCCGAAGAATTGATGCTTTTGAACTGTGGTGTTGGGGAAGACTTTTGAGAGTCCCTTGGACTGCAAAGAGATCCAACCAGTCCATCCCAGAGGAGATCAGTCCTGGGTGTTCATTGGAAGGACTGATGTTCAAGCTGAAACTCCAATACTTTGGCCACCTGATGTGAAGATCTGACTTATTTGAAAAGACCCTGACGCTGGGAAAGATTGAGGGCAGGAGAAGGGGATGACAGAGGATGAGATGGTTGGATGGCATCAGTGATTCAATGGACATGAGTTTGAGTAAATTCCAGAAGTTGGTGATGGACAGGGAGGTCTGGCGTGCTGCAGACCACGGGGTCGCAAAGACTCAGACACGACTGAGCGACTGCCATGAACTGAACTTCCAGGAACCTGATAAGAAGAGTTGCCTGCACGTAGTGTCTCTACTTTTTCACCTCTCACTCAGTCTTCCCTCCAGGGCAGGCTCGCAGTCCCACCTCTCCACTGACACTGCTCTTGTTGAATCTTCAGTGACTGCTGTGTTGATGGGCCTGCAAATGGTGGATACTTTTCTTTCTTTGTCTCATTTGGCCTCTGGTTAGCTGAAAACTCTCTCCCATTCTCAGAAGTTTCCTGACTTCCGTACAGTGGTCGTATCCTGGTAAACGGGCTCCAAGGAGGGGAAAAACCCTGATTTGGAGCATTTCCCTCTTTTCACAGTGTAAATAAATACTCCTACCATGGCCAATGTCAAGCTCTCAATGGTTTAACAATGGCTCACATACCACTGCTTCCATGGACGGAATCCTAACAGTACTTTTTCCTAGTTTTCTCCTTCAACCTCTTACCTACTTCTTGCATTTTTTTGGTCCTTCCTCCACAGTCGAAATTCTAAATATTGATTTTCTTTAAGTTTTAGATCTAAGGCCTTTTATCTTTTCCTTTCTTCACAGAAGATCTCAACTATGCACATGGTTTTCTTTCCTTTAAAAATTAAAAAAAAAAATGCTTTGATTTTAGGCAATAACATAACAATGGAAATTATATTAAAATAAGTTGCTTTCTGTCCTCATCTCCTCTTACCCATTTAGCCTTCAGATAAACCCTTTTGCTTTCTTCCTTGTGTGTTCTTTCAGTGTTTCCTTTTGTTTGTGCAAATGTATACATATGAGCATGTGTGTATTTTTATTTCTCCCTTTTCTTACACAAAAGGCAGAATCAAACACTATCCTGTTTCTTGCTTTTTTTTTCTTTCCTTTTGTGCTAGAGCTTTTCTGTATCCATAAAGAGATATCCATATAATTTAATAAATACTATCTGTATGTTGACCATTACTAAATTTGTACATTCAGTACAGACCTCTTTTCTGAGTTATAGACTTTCCAACTGCTTGCCATGCCCTCTGGTCCATGGGATTTCCCAGGCAAGAATACTGGAGTGGTTTGCCATTTCCTCCTCCATTCCAACGGCCTAGTCAAAGTGAAAGTGAAGTCGCTCAGTCATGTCCGACTTTTTGCAACCCAGTGGACTGTAGCCCTCCAGACTCCTCTGCCCATGGGATTCTCCAGACAAGAATACTGGAGTGGGTTGCCATTTCCTTCTTCAGGGGATCTTCCCGACCCAGGGATCGAACCCAGGTCTCCCGCATTGCAGGCAGACGCTGTAACCTCTGAGCCACCTACTTGACCCTTAATACCTCAAATATGTCAAACTTACTATGTCCAAATCGAGACACTTGTTTTCACCTCCTGTGGCAAGTGTTACTTTGTTGGGTCACACAATTCCCGTGACCAGGTCAGAGCGCTGAGTGCGGATGGCCCACAGCATCTGGAAGATTGCCTTCAGATGAAGTGACCCACCTTATCCTGGAAGGTATCCTCAAAATCAACCATTCACTGATACCATTTAGGGAACCATGGATCGAAACTGCCCATTTTGGCCAGGCACAATGAAAACCGTTTGCATCAGCTGTCTCATAACAGGAGGTCCCGATAAAGAAGGTGGTGCTGCTTTTGAAAACGAACTGGGAGAAGTTTGGAGGGGCCAAAAGCAGGGAGAAGTTGCCAGCCCAGAATACGTCTTGTAAAACTAACCTGGAAGAATTTGGGAGGGACCAAATGGAGGAGGGAAGAGATGACATGTTCTGCGCACCTCCCAGAAACTCTCATGCTGGAATCCATCTTGGCTGAGAGATGCGCGTGCCACTAGGAAGGCCCCTGAATCAGACCAATTACTGGCCAAGCAAGATGAATGGCCAGACAGCCTGAAACTAACTCCATCGCCTAAAACCTGAGGCTGTGAGCCAGGCGGCAGAGCAATGCTCCTGGGTTCCCACGCCCTGCTGCTCTTGGCCCAGGTGCCCCAGGCGTTTGCTTTGTCAGCATGTGTGCCTTTGGGAACAGTTAGATAACAGCCTACTCTCAGGCCCTGAAATGGGTCCCCGTTCCTGCAACACCAGGACGGTCTGTCGTAATAGGGGACAGACAGCTCTGTAAGGAGGTGGATGAGCAACATAAAGCCTCCTTTGTTCCATTCTTTCCCCTTCCCCATCCTGCTTCCCTCACTTCTTTCATACTTTCCCTGAAGAGCAATTTTCCTAATAGGTAAAGATCCTATAAGTCAATAAATTCAAAAATCCAATGGCAAAATGGACAAAGTATGTAACAGATTGATTACAGAAAATGTTAGATAAATGGATCATAAAACTGGAAAAGATAGTCAATATTATTTACAATAAAATAAACATATACTAAGGACAATTTTTGGCTTATCAGACTGACAATGATTCAAAAGCTTGATACATATTGTAATGGCAACAGCATGAGGAAATGCACATGTTCAGGTATTCCTGGAGGAAGTGTAAGCTGTTGCAACTCCGTGGAGGGCATTCGGCACTGCAATCAAAATAGGTATCACCTACAGGGTGACCCAGCAATGATTCTTCCAGTTGTTCATAGTAGCAAAAGACTGGACTTCAGTGTCTATAAATTGGGACCGGTGATATGAATTATAATGCTGCTGCTGCTGCTAAGTTGCTTCAGTCGTGTACAACTCTGTAGACGGCAGCCCATCAGGCTCCCCCGTCCCTGGGATTCTCCAGGCAAGAACACTGGAGTGGGTTGCCATTTCCTTCTCCAATGCATGAAAGTGAAAAGTGAAAGTGAAGTCGCTCAGTCGTGTCCGACTCTTAGCGACCCCATGGACTGCAGCCCACCAGGCTCCTCCATCCATGCGATTTTCCAGGCAAGTGTACTGGAGTGGGGTGCCATTGCCTTCTCCATGAATTATAATACTCCCATGTAATTGAATATAGTGAATGAAAAAGAGAGTGTAAAGATACACAGTACAGCAGGAAAGAGGCGGGCCTAAGACTGCCACATCTACACGCTTCTCATGCTCTAGGTTTCCTCAGCCACCACCAAAGGAAAACCTGGATGGGTCTCTGTCCACAGAGTTCATCCCTAAAAGATAGTATAGAGATTCAGAGCTTGAGCTTTGGGGTCAGAGCTGCCTTTTATGGGCTCAGTCACTGTGAGCAATAACTCAGTGTCTCAGCTCTAAGTGGGGAAAACCACGGCACTTACATCAGCAAGTTGTTGTGAGGATTAGGGAAGACAAGACAGGTAAAGAACTTGAAACTGTCCGTGGCATACAGAAAGGCTCGATAAATATTGGTTACTAGAGTAACAAAATAATTAGCGGATGCATAACTCTACCTTGCTTATAAAGGTCCTCTATAAACATTCTGTGATAAAAGTCTATTATCATTTTATAGATACTATCATATTATCAATATTATCATATTACAAAATATCTATTATCAGCTAAAACAAGCTCCAAAAGGATGTTGATAACAGTGACGCCGAATCGAGTTGGGGTCTGACTTGAAGTGGGGTGTCTAGCTTAGGGTACATGGATGGACTTGGGGATGTGAATATACATTGAAACTGTAAATAACACCTTGAGCATATGGTGAGAGATTTCATAGTAGTGCTATCAGTAGAAATATTACACATATAATGCTAACAACATTCATAATTTTCAAATTTTAAAAAATTTGTGATTTTTCAATAACTACATTTTTAAAAGTAAAAAGAAAAAAAAAAAGGTGGAAATGTAAAATATAAGATAAATAAGCTTACCAACGGAACAGAAACAGGCTCACAGACCTAGAGATCAGCCTTGCGGTCGCCACAGGGAAGGGGAGGTAGGTAAGGGATGGACTGGGAGTCTGGGGGCAGCCGATGCAAACTATTATATGTAGAATGAATAAGCAATGACGTCCTCCTGGATAGCACAGGGAACTATAATCAATATCCTATGATAAATCATAACGGAGAAGAATATATATGTATATATGTGCAACTGAAATACTCGCTGTACAGAAGAAACTAAAAGTGTAAATCAACTCTATTTCAATATAATAACATTCTAAAAAAGAAACAGGTAAAATTACTTTTATTTATCCAATATACCCTAATATTATTTCAGCATGTACTAAATGTAAAATACTAGTCAGAGATCATTTACATTCTTTTTTTCATAGTAAGTCTTTAGAATCTGGTGTGTTACACACATGAAGCCCATCGCAACTGGGACGAGACATTCCAAGTGCTCTACAGCCACGCGCGGCTGCTGCGGTGGGCCGCTCGGGGCTGGGATGTTTATCACACTCATTAAGAGCCAATGAACAAGGTGATGTCCTCATGAAATCCTGTATATTATTGCTTTTTTTTCCAAATGAACTGAATGCTCATTTTATGAACCAAATGCTTATTTTTTTAAACTGAATTCTACATGAAAATAGAATTATCTGCAATTCCACAATTAGAATTGTGGCAATTGTGGATGACATTAAACATTAAATTTTAAAAGTGAACTTGGTTAGAATCTTCAAGTGTAGAGAAATTATTAACAGTTCTGTTTATTTTCCCCAAATATTTTCTGAGAATACATAAAAACTGATATTTACATAATATAGTTTATTAATAAGGAAACAATTGTTATACTATTCACCCTGTCCTACTGGTTTTTCAGTTAATAATATTAACATATATTGGAGGAGAAGGAAATGGCAACCCACTCCATTATTCTTGCCTGGGAAATCCCATGGACAGAGGAGCCTGGTGGGTTACAGTTCATGGGATCACAAGAGTTGGACATGACTTAGTGACTAAATTACAATATATTTTGGAGGATTTTCTATATTAGAATATGACACATCACTTCATGCTTGTTTCAAATTGTTGTATGGCATTCGATTAAATCAACATACAAGAATTTATCTAACCAATCTCCTTTGGATGGTCCTTTGCTTCCACTTCTTTATCCTTTTTAATTTTACTGTTGCAGACACTTCTGAGATGATCATGTTTGTTGAGACCCTTGTTCATATCCTTATTGAGTTGATATACATACTTTTGCAAGTATGTATAGAAATATATTTATTCTATGTATAGAAATTCTATGTATAGAAATATATTTAAAATTTTGATCAATTTGTCAAATTTCTCCCCTAGAAAGTTACTCATTTATATTTCCAAGAAATGTAATGTCTATCTGCCCTAACCATTTACTGTGATTTATATATTTTTTTCACTTTGCAAATCCACATAATAATGATATTTCAGTTTTTCTTGCATTTCTGTAATTGAGTGAGGTTCTTTTTATGTTTTCAGCCATTTGCTTTTCTTTTCTGATACCCTATTGTATAGATTATACAATTTTATACAGCTTGCCTACTGTATTAATTTTTTCATGTATCCTTTTTCTATTACATGTGAGAAGTTTTTAAAATTTATTTTTAATTGGAGGATAACTGCTTTACAATGTTGTATTGGTTTCTGCAGTACAACAACGTGAATCATCCATCAATTCAGTTCAGTCACTAAGTTATGTCTGACTCTTTGCGACCCCATGGACTGCAGCACGCCAGGCATCCCTGTCCATCACCAACTCCCGGAGCTTGCTCAAACTCGTGTTCGTCGAAATCAGAATCAGCCATAAATATACATATATCCCCTCCCTCTTGAACCTCTCTGCCTCCCCCCGACCCCATCCCACCCCTCCAGGTTGTCACAGAGCACCAACTTGAGCTCCCTGCGTTCTACAGAAACTTCTGCTAGCCATCTGTTTTGCACATGGTGATGTATATGTTTCAGTGCTAGTCTCTCAGCTCATCCCACCATCTCCCTCCTCTGCTGTGTCCACAAGTCTGTTCTTTATGCCTGCGTCTCTATTCCTGCCCTGCAAATAGTTTCCACAGTACCATTTTTGAGAAATTTTTCTTTAATCTGTCCTTCATCTTTTGTTTATGCAGAGTTTTCTGGGGCCTTATTTAAATTTTACATTATTATGTGATCAGATTTATCAGTCTTTTGCTTTATGCCTTCTCTCTTCAGCAGATGTTTAGTTGGATAATTTTCCAGATGTGTTTACTATAGAAATATAAAGCAAAAGAGCTCAAAGTAGAAATTTGAAAAATGTAGAAAAGGGGATATAAGAGAAAAAGTGAACATTGATATTCTCATTATTAGAAAATAATCCTGTTTTGTTGTGTCTAGTTTTTTAATGCATCAATTTTTCTTGATGATGAGTGAGCTGGAGGTAGGCTTCCCCAGTGTACAACAAGGTGTGGTAGAATAATATTTTAAAAGAATTAATGTAATATTAATTAACATAAATAGTTTAATATGTTTAATTAAAGCACATTATTAAACTTACTAAGCAAACCTTAAATTAATTAATATGTGTTTAAAGACTAATGTTTTTTGCCCCATGTTTGTCGCCACACTGTGAGCCAGCATTTCCTCTGTTTATTCTGACAGATGAAAATACCATGGGCTGGGGATGAGGAAAAAGGGGAAACACTGCTGTGTGTCTTCAAGGGTCAGCCCTGCGCTGGCTCCTCTCTGAGCTAATGGGAATGGAGTGGGGCTCAAGGGCTGAGAGTCTTGACTTGTCTTCTCGAGGGGCATCCCAGGAAAATGATGACGGTCTGAGGTGGTCTCATGCTTTGCCCTAGTGGGCGAGTCAGCAAGAAGGAATCTCAGCATGGCAGGCTAGTCCTGAGTCTCTGGGAGCCCAGAGTGGCCTGGAGTGTATCCACACTTGTCTGAGACCGATACAAGAGTACCTCAAGGAGGCCTGGCAGACTAACAGACGCTTCTTTGTACTGGGAAGAGTAGCCCAAGAGCAGATGTCAGCGCTGTCCCAATATCAAAGGCCAGATGGGAACTCAGCTGCCTCTGTGGATGCCAGCAGGGAGAGACGCTGACAATTGGCAACTCCAAGGAATGAGGACACGGCAGACGATGCCAGCATGGACAGATGAGAACCAAGGGCCAGACGAGCCCCCTCCATGTCCAGATGTTCTATCAATCTCCCGCCAAGTCCCCAGGGCAAAGGTGGGAGGGGAGGAGAAAAACCCTGAGTGGACTGAGTTTACCTGGAACCGATTTGTTTCCAGTTCTGCCATCAAGTAGAATGGGGCCTCAAGACAAACTGGAGTCAGTTATGGAAATATAGGTTCTCACATTTTTGCATACCTGAATTTTATGGTCAGAAATATTACAACCACTACAAAGATAAAGCTGAACTGAGACACCAGCAAAGGCCTTTGATAAAAGCATGACTGGAAATGTTTTCCACTCTGGAAACAAACTAAAAAAAGCCTCAGTCTTAGAAGGGATTCTAGACTACAGAAAAATCTGCGGACAGAAGGAGAGAAGTGGGGTGGTTTCCCTTTGCTGTGTGGATGAGTATGAATGAGAATTTTGGTGACATTTCCAACAGTTGACAGAAACATGTAGTAGAACGGCAATATGTCACTCCACTGGCTTCATTTTCATGCTCTAGGAAGCATGGGTTCATCGTTTGTTCTCAAGATTCACAGTATTATAATGAATCTACAGGAGGAAAGAGGGATTTGTAAATTCCTAAAGTTCTGGTAATTCTCACTTCTGCTCAGAGACGCAAATAACTAAGCTCATCAGTACACAGAGTTTAGGAGGAGGAAGTGGTGGCTGTACTCTTAACCCCAAACAGGTATATTCATTAAAAGCAGACGTGTTCAACACTGGCTGCTCATTAGAATCATCCAAGATACTTTTAAAAACATTGATCTTGGGATTCACCACTTCCAAAATTCTAGTTTAATCAGTCTGAAATTGTTTGTAGCTGTGGGATGCTGGAGACCCCAAGGGGCTTCTCTGGTGGATCAACAACACAGAATCTGCCTGCATGACAGGAGACATGGTTCCAGTCCCTGGGTTGGGAAGATGGTCTAGAGAAGAAAACAGCAACCCACTGCAGTATTCTTGCATGAGAAATCCCATGGGCAGGGAGTCTGGCAGGCTACAGGCCAAGAGGTCACAAAGAGCTGGATGCAAGTGAGTGACTAAACAATACAATAGAGAACCATGGAGGAGGGGAAACCTGACTTTGCTTTGCTGAGCACCAGCAACTTGGATCCTCCGCGGAAAATACTGCTGGTTGTCCCCTTATATTAGTATAAGATTTTCCAATTTCTAGTTGGGTTCATGGTCATCTAAAACAAAGGCTGTATTTCACAATGTCTTTGCATCAAGGTCTGGCCACTTGATTAAGTTATCCTGCCTCCTCTCACCTTTTCACTGAGAATTTAGAATATATTTGGCTACTAGTAGCAGAAAACCCAGCTCATGGTGGTTTAATAATAGGGTTCATTTTTTTCTCCCATAACAATAGATCTGAATGCTGGCAGCCCAGGGTTGAAGAAGAAACTCAAAGATGTCAAGTCCCAGGCTCTTCTTATATTTCCACTTTGCTATTCTTAGCATAGTGGTTTGCCACATCATGGTAGGTAACACAATGGCTGTCACAGTTCCAAGCACCAGTGTCTTTGTGTAAGACACGGAGATGATGGGAGGGATGGCTCTAGCTAGCTCTGTCTTTTCTAACATTAAGAGAAGCAACCACTTTCCCAAAATTGCTTAGCAGACTTCCATATATACATATTTCATAGGCTATAATTGTGACTTCTGGCCATCTCCAGGAACAAGAGAGTCTGCTAATGAGTATGGAGGTTTTCTAGCTTCTATACTAGGAGGGAGAAGAGGGATGGAATGGATGTTGGGTCAGCCAGCTG
Organism: Bubalus bubalis; assembly: GCF_019923935.1. Taxonomy (NCBI): domain Eukaryota; kingdom Metazoa; phylum Chordata; class Mammalia; order Artiodactyla; family Bovidae; genus Bubalus; species Bubalus bubalis. Next base: position 101,251,091 of record NC_059167.1, on the reverse strand, counting down.
ATAGCATCCGTCCATCACATTCGCCTACCACAGCTAATCAGTCATCATTTCTGCTCACTTCACCTGATGAAATTGCTCTTGAATCTCCATAGCCACTTCTCTAAATCAAAACCACACTGTAGCCTCCAGTTTGGCAAAAACAAACAAAAACCAAACCTGAACAGTCTTTATTCATAATGTGCATTTGCTGTAGTATTTGAGAATGTTCAATTTTGCTCTAAGAGACAAAACAAACTGGATGCATGTAACTCTTAAAAGGATAGGGTATTGGGACCTCCCTGATGGCCCAGTGGCCAAGACTCCATGGTCACAATGCAGGGGGCCAGGGTTTGGTCCCTTGTCAGGGAACTGAACCCCACATGCTACAACTAAATATCTCTCATATCTCAACAAAGATAGAAGATCCTGTGCAGCCTTGATATAAGATATAAGATCCAAGCTAATACCTGGTGCAGCCAAATAAATTGTTTTTCAAAAAAATAAGGATGAAGTATTGATAGTAAGTAAAGGAAGAACTTTTGAAATATAGGCAAAACTCATAGGATGTTTAAGAATACAGAATGATTAAACAAGTAGTATGCAAAACTTAGGTAGACCGCCAGACTCCTCTGTCCATAGGATTCTTCAGGCAAGAATACTGGAGTGGGTTGCCATTCCCTTCTCTAGGAGATCTTCCCAACCCAGGGATCGAACCTAGGTCTCCTGTATTGCAGGCAGATTCTTTACCATCTGAGCCACCATAGAAGCTGGAATTCATCAGATGTGTTAAAAATAGATATAGTAAGTTACATCTGCATGAGACATGCAGAGGATACACAGAATAAATAGGAGATATAACAAACAAGAGAGTGGCTTACAGAGAGAAAGTGCTTTCAGTGGGGTGAGTGTGATCCATCACTCCTTATCAGTCACCCAGTGGTGAAACCCAGTATGATTACGATTCCCTGCTGGCCCTATGTAGAAGTGCAGAAGAAAATTTGTAGCTACAAGTTTGTAGCTTGTAAAAAACTTGTAGCTTCAAGTTTGAAAAGCTGCAACTCTGGCCTATGTACTTGCTCTGTTCTCCTTCAGTACAGCGAGTGTGTCTTTTGGCTTCAGGCAACGTCCCTCGTGGGGCTCCTGCCCCAACCTCAGCTCTCGTCCTGTCGTAACCACACCATGGGGGGAAAGGCTGATGCAAGGTGAGGAGACGGGAGACGGCTGACGTACATAGCCTGACTAGCATGATCCTTTCACCCGCTTGCTGCCTAATCTGACTCTTAACATCCCTCCCCTGGCTTCTCACCAGGGGTTTGGGGTTGACTTCATGAGGCGTGTGGTTTGAGCCTTTTCATTGGCACTGTTAGTGTTCTGTGGGGTGGGAGAGTTCTCATGCGTGTGCATTTGAAGGGTACATTACATCCAAGTCCTTTCCCTCAGGACACTATTCCTCCGTGTTTGCCACTTCAACGCAGCCTCCATATACTACCACAGAATAACCCTTACATACTGCACGTCTGATCAGGGTGAACCCCCGTTTACCACCTTTCGGTGTCTAACTATTTCCAAGAGAGGTGCCATCAGACTCTCCTGCAGGGTGTTGAGGACTGGACTCCCTGAGAAACGGAATTGGACTTGCAGGTGAGCATGTAGGAAATAATTTACGAAGTGTCCTTGGGGAGCCTTCTATATGCCCGATCACCTAACACTGACCGGTTATTAGGTTTGGTGGCCCTTGGGATGGGGTGTGACCTCAGGTGAGTACCAGCTATAGGGTGCTAGAGTGGGTGTCTAAGGAGCACAGCACAGTCCTAGAGGACTTTACAGGATGGGTCCCTGCCTCTCTTTCCATCTCATCCCTTGTTTTTTTTTCTTCCTTAAACACAGTTATATTGTTCAAATACACTGCTCTCCTTCACCCTCCGTGCCTTGTCACGTTGTTCCTTCTGCTCAGGATGTACTGTCTGTCCATTGCTTCCACTCCTCCAGAAGCCCAGACCCACAGCTTCTCAAATGAGACCCCTCACCCAGCCACCCATGGCACCTGCATGTCAGGCCAGCCCCACTCCAATCCCCTGTCTGCAGCTCACCTGCTGTTCTGAACTGGCCAGTTGTAAAAAGAAGTGATCTGAAGCCCTTGAATGAAGTACAAGTGACGAGTGCTGACACAGGAGGGACCGAAGGCAGTCAGCCTCCACGTTCTACAATACTTCCTCTTCCCGAACATGCGCCTTACCTCCCGCCCTCCCCCACCACCCCAAATCCAGTAACGAGAAGCCTGGATTCATTTTGTAACAGAAGACTGCACACTGTAGCTCTAAATTGTGCTCTAAAATTTTAATAGTAGGCTAAATTGAAAAACACATAGGGAGCGTTTTGAAGATGCCCTGCAGCTGGATTTATTTTATGCTAGAGCGATTTTGCTGCCTGGCTGCTTCCTGCTGAAAGCGCAGAGGATGTGCTGAGATGCTGCCACTGTAAACAAAACTAGATCAGACAGAAGCTGCTCTCTTGCACTGACAGATCTACCTTGTAAGTTGCTGGCAGCGATGCTATTTGACAGGCATGGTGCTAGGAAGCAAGTGGCTTCCAAAATAAGAATTGAAAGGGAGGAGCTCCTCAACACAAGCTTGAAAAATGTCAGCACTGGAAAGGACTTTGGAGTTCATGTCGTCCAGCTTCCATAACTAATAATTGAGGAAACTGAGGCCAAGGAAGGTTAAGGTATTTTATCCTATGTCACACAGCTTATGAGCAGCAGCTTGAACCAAAACCCAGGTTTCCTGGCTCCCGGTCTAATCGTTATTCTACTACATTGTATTCATTATTTTTCCTTAGCATTTTTACTTTTGTTGTGCATTTCAGAGGATCATATGTAATTCTCATGGTCAAACCAACTGACTACATAGGAATAGCTATTGGTTTGTCACTGGGAGGAACAGTGAAAAGACTTACTGATTGGACTTTGCATTCATTTCTCTCCTAATTACTTGTTTAATTAAGGCATTTTACCTTGATCATAGATGCAGTCACACTCGATGAATCTTGACTGTGCGATGAAGATCCAACATATGTATGAAGTGTTGTCATTAGAACTTAGGAAAACCAAACAACTAATCAGCTTTGAGATAGTTAAAGGTTTGGTTCAGTTCATTTCAGTCGCTCAGTCGTGTCTGACTCTTTGCGGCTCCATAAATCAAAGCATGCCAGGCCTCCCTGTCTATCACCAACTCCCAGAGTTCACCCAAACCCACATCCATCGAGTCGGTGATGCCATCCAGCCATCTCATCCTCTGTTGTCCCCTTCTCCTCCTGCCCCCAATCCCTCCCAGCATCACAGTCTTTTCCAATGAGTCAACTCTTCTTATGAGGTGGCCAAAGTATTGGAGTTTCAGCTTTAGCATCAGTCCTTCCAAAGAACATCCAGGACTGATCTCCTTCAGAATGGACTGGTTGGATCTCCTTGCAGTCCAAGGGACTCTCAAGAGTCTTCTCCAACACCACAGTTCAAAAGCATCAATTCTTCAGCACTCAGCTTTCTTCACAGTCCGACTCTCACATCCATACATGACCACTGGAAAAACCATAGCCTTGACTAGACAGACCTTTGTTGGCAAAGTAATGTCTCTGCTTTTGAATATTCTGTCTAGGTTGGTCATAACTTTCCTTCCAAGGAGTAAGCGTCTTTTAATTTCATGGCTGCAATCACCATCTGCAGTGATTTTGGAGGCCCCCAAAATAAGTCTGATACTGTTTCCACTGTTTCCCCTTCTATTTGCCATGAAGTGATGGGACCAGATGCCATGATCTTCATTTTCTGAATGTTGAGCTTTAAACCAACTTTTTCACTCTCCACTCTTACTTTCATCAAGAGGCTTTTTAGTTCTTCTTTGCTTTCTGCCATAAGGATGGTGTCATCTGCATATCTGAAGTTATTGATATTTCTCCCGGCAATCTTGATTCCAGCTTGTGCTTCTTCCAGCCCAGCATTTCTCATGATGTTCTCTGCATATAAGTTAAATAAGCAGAGTGACAATATACAGCCTTGACATACTCCTTTTCCTATTTGCAACCAATCTGTTGTTCCATGTCCAGTTCTAACTATTGCTTCCTGACCTGCATACAGGTTTCTCAAGAGGCAGGTCAGGTGGTCTGTTTTTCCCATCTCTTTCAGAATTTTCCCCAGTTTATTGTGATCCACACAGTCAAAGGCTTTGGCATAGTCAATAAAGCAGAAATAGATGTTTCTCTGGAACTCTCTTCCTTTTTCCATGATCCAGTGGATGTTGGCAATTTGATCTCTGGTTGCCAGGAGCAAATTTATAAATTTTAGAATTATTCTCTATTTTGTATATTAATTCACACATGCATGAAAAACCATAAGGGATCTGTGTAAATTATGATTTATTATTTCTTTATGCTTTTTTTTCTCCCCTGGAGAAGGGAAAGGCTACCCACTCCAGTATTCTGGCCTGGAGAATTCTATGGACTGTAGTAGTCCATGGGGTCCCAAAGAGTCGGACACAACTGAGTGACTTTCACTTTACGCTTTTTGTAGTGGGGAGGGTGGAGATGGGGGGGCAGGATTAAAACCCCCAACATGCCATTGAGTAAAAGCAATTTGTTTGGCATTTAACATTACTTTGTGTTCCTGTGACACTTTTTCCTCCCAGCAGCTCAAAGTACTTAATACACATCAACCAATAATCCTCACTACAGCACAGCTAGAGCTAGTAGACAGCAAGTATAATCCTCTTGATACACAAGGCCCGCAGTCTGCCTGAAAATCCAGTGTGCAATTGATTTGGATGCTAAATGCATGAGCAGAGTATTTGTGCACTGGTTGAAAACTGCTGTCCAACCCGTATGTGGCTAGTTTTTTTGCTTCTGCGCTTCTTTTCAATTGAGAATATATTGCTGAGTTTAAAAACACCAAATTGCCAACTGTTATACATGGATTAACATAGGCTTGACTTTCATAGGATGTTCCAGACTATCATGGAAATCATGCAGCATTATTGAATGTGTAGAATAAACAAACCAATACTCACAATAATGGTTATCATTTATTGAGTTCCTACTCTGCCTCAGGTGCATAGGCAGATATTTTACGTACATTTTGCAAATCCCCCAAACAAGCCTGCAAGACAGGCCTAATTATCCCTATTTTTCAGATGAGCAAGGTGCAGTTATGAGAATTTAAGTTCTATCATCCAAAATGGAAGCACCAGTTAAAGAGACTCTAGGCCAGACTCCCCTGAAGAAGGGCATGGCAACCCGTTCCAGTGTTTTTGCCTGGGAGAACAGAGGAGCCTGGCATGCTGCAGCCCATGGGGTCACAAAGAGTTGGAGACAACTGAATGACTAAACAACAAAAACAAGGCCAGACTCACTATTTAGACACATTTCTTCACCTTTCCCCCAGTTTTGCCCTGCTCTCCTCCTTCTCTTTAGTCATTCAACAAACATTTACTGAACACATACTTATGCCAGGCAGGCACTAGGCGTTGGTATACAGTTGAGAACAAAGCAGTCAGACGTCCTCCCCTCATAGAGTTCGGCTCTAGGCTGATGTCTGGATTTCTACAATGAAGTGGTGAGAGACAAACAGAATAGAGTTGGGTGTAAGGCAACAAAGAGAACCAAAGACACATAAAAGACGGAGAATGCCTGACCAAATACTGATCTCAGAGTTGGAAAGTGTTATCCTTTTTACTTGTTCTCTGTAGTGATTTTATTTTGGTCATTTTTGGAATTAGCTCAACACCAAGCATATGGAAAGGACGAGTAATATGCTTTGTAACAAAAAGGCAGGGCTGTTATCTGGTCCATTATAGCATGGACTCTTGAAAAATGCTCAAGGGTTAGGTGAAATATTCCCATAGAATAAGTCGCATCCAGCATGGTGGAGCTAAGGTGGTAACCTACCACGCCTCTTCAGCATGACTCATGTTTCCCCTGCCCAGTCCACAGGTCTCTGTTAGCTGACATCTCCCTCATCCTCCACTCCATGCCCTAGTGGGTTGAACAGTCTCTTCCCCAAATTCATGTCTACCCATCACAGCTCTCCACAACCCTCTGTCTTTTCTTTCTTGGAGATATTCTCTGCCATGTTCAATCCACACTTCATGAAGCTGTAGTTCCCGTTCTCTTGCCCTACCCCCGGCTCTATGCTGTCTGCAAATAACTGCAGCTTTTGTTATGTGGTCATATCCGGAGTGGCTGAGCACCCAGTGGCTCAGTTGTTAAAGAATCTGCCTGCCAAAGCAGAAGACCTGGGTTTGATCCTTGGGTTGGGAAGATCCCCTGGAGAAGGGAATGGCAACCCACTCCAGTATTCTTGCCTGGAGAATCCTGTGGACAGAGGAGCCTGGTGGGCTACAGTCCATGGGGTTGCAAAGAGTTGGACACACAGAGTGCCTAACACTTTCACCCTCATACAACCTCTAGAGTGGACCACATCCCTCTATCCCCACTCCCAGGTCATCCAACCAAGGGCCCCAAATGACCACCTCCATACTGGCTTCTAATTGGGTCTTCTCATGAGCTCAGAGATACTGCCCATGGAGCTTCCTTCTTCCCTCTTCAGGAGTAGTCCAACATGTGAGAAACAAGTGTGAGTAGGAATCTGTGGTCTCCCCATTAGGACCTGTGCTGTTACAGGAGGGTTCGGGGCACCAGTGGGGAAACTCACACTGTACCTTGTCTGGCATTACTAGAGCAAGCAAGGGCACACGGAATAGACTGTTCAGCACAGGAAGACTCACTCACCTTTATGCCTTAATTAATCTTGGCACCGTTTTTAACCTTCTCCAGAGAAAACATTTCCTTCCCAACAGAGCCTCTCAGAATGCGGGCAGGAAATTTACCCTCACCACACATGCACAGAATCCCATTTTTGTCTAAAACTTGCATAAGCTTTTAAATGAAGCTCCTTTTTCTTAGGAAAGAACACTGTCATTGTTCTCTGGGGTGTATTGTTTTGCTGTTCCTATTATACATGCATTTGGGCCTGGAGGTTATAAATAAGATTCTGCTCTAGATAAGAAGGGCAGGAAATAAAATTAGGAATGTCTCTGGACACCAGGAACAAAATTGTTGCAACGATAAGTAGATTGAGCAGTAATTACTCAGGGAAATGATTTTGCTTCCAAGGATAAGGACAGAGGGCAATTTTGAAGTATACACGGGCAGAAAACAACTTGTTTGCAAGAAAAAAAAAAAATACAAGATCTGATTTCTGATTTAATGATTCTCAAAGGGTGGGCCATGACACGTAACCATTAGCATGATCTGGGAACTTGTTGGAAATGTACATTCAGGCTCAATCTTGAAGCTACCGAATCAGATACTGGGGGTGAGGACCAGCATTCTGCACTTTAGCAAATCTTCCCAGTGATTCTGATGCATGCTAATGTTTAAGAACAGCTGGGTTTAAAAAACAAAAACAAAACAAAACAACTCCTCTTCTGTAGGGAGAATATTTAATTCGGGACACCTGGTGTAGGAAAAAGCTGAAGCAAAGCAATCAAAGGTCAATTTTGTTCCACTTGGGAAACCCGTCCCCCCCAGTTCTCTGGGTCAAGGCTGGGGAAAGTCCAGATGCCCCCGCTGGTCCCTTTAGAATTCAAAGGAGGGCTTCAGAGCTGAGCTGCCAAAGACTTTGTAGCCAGACTAATTAGTCTCTAGGAATTTCCTGTAAGAGTTTGAAGGGCTGGGCTGGAAACTTACAACTGGTGAAGTGGAGGAAAAAGGACCAGCAACACTGCTGAAGTACCACAAAAGCCGGTCCTCCCCCAGAGGGACTGAAGGCAGCCTGTTTCTGTCTAGCAGGCTGTGAAAAGCCCTTCCTTCACTCTGATGGGAACTGGGCTCAAGGGAGTTTCCCTTCCAGCAAGATGTGAAGAATAAACCAAATGCTGGCCAGATCTCAAGCTGGGGTCCACAGGCCACCCATCCTGTCTGCTCACTGGCTTTTTCTCCTGCGTGCGTGTGTGCTCAGTGGCTCAGTCGTGTCTGACTCCTTGCGACCCCCTGGACTGTAGCCCACCAGGCTCCTCTGTCCATGGGGTTCTCCAGGCAAGAATACTGGAGTGGGTTGCCATTTCCTCCTCCAGGGGATCTTTCTGACCCAGGGCTAGAACCCGTGTCTGCTGCGTTGCAGGCAGATTCTTTACCACTGAGCCACCAGGGAAGCCCTGCCTTTTCCTTCTATATTCCCCCCTTCCTTTTTCCTACGTTCTTCTTTCCTTCAGTGCGGTCAGAGGACTTGCTGTGAAGGATCAGCCGACTGTTGGGAGTACCACTGCTGGACACAGAATCTGGAGCTTGAGTCCACCACTGTAACCTCTTGGGATAGAAAGGTGTCTAATGTCTTTCAGTTTTGATGTCTTTCTGCTGAAAATCTGCCATGGTGAAAAGCTTCATCCAGTGAGAAATGCTATTAGAGTTCTAAGGCCTCTCATCTGCCTTTGACAAACTCACTAGTCCACCCACTGCCTTCTTTAACTAGACCAGCTTCTCAGGACTGTCTCAATTTTGACATCAATCGCTTATGTTTCTTCCCTGGAATCCCTCCATCATGCATTCATCTGTGCATTCAGCAAAGGCTTTCTGAGCACTGACTTCATACCGTGCTCATATCTTTGAGTTCCAGGAGTACTGGGGGGGCAGTGACATGCATCTTCTTACTTCCCCATCTTTACTTTTGTGGCACCCTGCCCTCAGCCTGGGCATTCCCTGGTGGCTGAGATGGTCCCAACTTCCCTCAGCAGTCCCACTTAACTGCTGACTGCTTACCTAACCTTCATAGTTGTGCTAAAGCATCTCTCACTCTAGCCTTCTCTGCTCACCCTATCCCGAGGGTATGAACTGTTTTCTCCTTGTGTCTTCCAGACTTTGTTTCTACCTTTCTTTTTTTCTTTCTTCCCTTCCTCCTTTCTTTCTTTCTATAGCACATCTCTATTTTAAACACCACTATACTTTTTTCCACTTACACATTTTCCCCCACCCAGATGAAATATTTAAAGGTAGAAATCACACTTTATTCACCATGGTATCCATACGTCTAGCTCATGCTCTGTGTATAGAAAGTAGTGCTGAATTAACGCTGCACTGATTTAAACATTTATGTTTTTGTGCTGTTTTTTAGCATAAAAAAAGCGAAAGTCTTTTTTTCTAACTTGTCCACAGGTATTTATATTTAGTTAGAGCAATATTCCTAAAAGTGGATCATAAATATATGACTTTTTGTTGTCATATAAAAACTGTAGAAAACATACAACTGTTTATACAGTTTTTATACAGAAAACTGTATAAAACATACAACTGTAGTTGTTTAATGGTCAAAGAGAAACCAGAACTGGATGGAAGGTAACTTGGTAAAAACATTATAATTGGAACTTAGTTCTAAATACATCACAGACAAGTGGAAATTTGTAGCCAAGAAGCAGGATAGCCATCATCGGATAGAAAATCACTGAGGGATAACGTGAGGGGTTAAGGGCATTCTGGCTAAGCTGACCTATAACCAGGTCTCTGCTGAAGACAAGCCAGGGTGAACAGACATCTCCTGGAGGATAAGGGAGGACGAGGAACCTGATTAGACGTGGAGGGTGATCAGACATGGAGAGCGAGGAGCTCTTGTCTAACTGACCTAGAGGGTTCTGGCTGAAACTAGATTTTACAGCTGGGCCTAGGAGAAAGTTCAGGAGCCTCACTAAAGTTTGGTCAAGAACAGAATCTTTGTCACAACCTAGAGAAAGAACACCATGGTGCTGTGCTTAGTTGCTCAGTCGTGTCCAACTCTTTGTGACCCCGTGGACTGTAGCCCTCCAGGCTCCTCTGCCCATGGAATTCTCCAGGCAAGATACTGGAGTGGGTTGCCATGCCTTCCTCCAGGGGATCTTCTCAACCAAGGGATCGAACCCAGGTCCACACTGCAGGCAGATTCTTTACCGTCTTAGCCACCAGGGAAGCCACAATAACTATGAAAAATAATCCAAGAGAGCTTGATGTATCATCCTCAAAAGAAACATGTGCCTTGAACCAATAAAAATGTGTGCTAAATCATTTATAGAATTCTTTCACATATTTTGTTGATAGTATGGATGGTAAATTCCATGGAAAAGGTAGCAAAGATAAAACTGTTTTTTGGCTCCTGAAGCTTTTCTTATTATTGACAAGGTTGGTGCATATGCTTTTCTAAAATCTGATTAAAGATTTTGTGTTTTCTGGGGTTTCATTAATGGGGTATGTTGGCACAGAAAAGTGAAAACTTGGAAGAGAAATTAATTATATTATACATATGATTAACTATAAGTAATTATTTATTCTCCATAACTTAAGGTTAGATTCTCAAGCTAAGGATTAGGTTGCTAACTAGTTCATAATTTGACCTCCTACATGGTTATAGCACCTTTAAAACCTGTCAGTTGAGGATATAAAACAAGCTAGCTACTGCATTAAGGTATCTGTGTGGAAAAGAGTTATTTACATGCTTCTAAAGCACTGTCAGGCCAGAGAAAGCACATGAAAAGCCTTACAATGAATTGCTGCCTGTCAGGGTCTGTGAAAGTGTTAAGTACCATACAAGTGCCCAGCAGGGCTCCTGCTAACACTGTTTAATTGTCCTACCAAATAACAGCGGCAATAGCATGCTATTCCCCCGATCACTTTAACGTATCATCTGCATTTACAGTGTAAAGTAGTTATTAAGGGCAGGATATTTTTGCAAGTGCAAATGTTGCATCTTCTCTTTTCACTCTCTTGTAGTGGCACAGTATTTAAGAACCCACTGCTTAACCACCTGTTCACGTTTATTCCTGGGAGAACCATGTTCCTGCCACCGGCAAATTACTTTCTTTGGTCGTAATGCTGCCCCAAACTCATCTAGGATGATGGGCTGTAGAAGCATGGCATTGAGCACCAAGATCCCTGGAAATGTGTGGCTTAGTTTTGCCTGATCTGGAAAGGATCAAGCCCCAGAAAACCATGTACCTTTTTCCTGTTGAGAGTAAGACCTTGCAGGAAGGAGAACTCTGGTTCTCACCTTTGGGGCATTGGATTTTCAATGTGCCTATTGTTTAACATAGTCAACAAAAGAGTCTGAAATGCAGTACTTGGATGCAATCTCAAAAACGACAGAATGATCTCTGTACGTTTCCAAGGCAAACCACTCAGTATCACAGTAATCCAAGTCTATGCCCCAACCAGTAATGCTGAAGAAGCTGAAGTTGAACGGTTCTATGAAGACCTACAAGACCTTCTAGAACTAACACCCAAAAAAGATGCCATTTTCATCATAGGGGACTGGAATGCAAAAGTAGGAAGTCAAGAGATACCTGGAGTAACAGGCAAATTTGGCCTTGGAGTACAGAATGAAGCAGGGCAAAGGCTAACAGAGTTTTGCCAAGAAAATGCACAGGTCATAGCAAACACCCTCTTCCAACAACACAAGAGAAGACATATGGACGTCACCAGATGGCCAACACCGAAATCAGATTAATTATATTCTTTGCAGCCAAAGATGGAGAAGCTCTATAGAGTCAGCGAAAACAAGACCAGGAGCTGACTGTGGCTCAGATCATCAACTCCTTATTGAAAATTTCAGACCTAAATTGAAGAAAGTGGGGAAAACCGTTAGACCATTCAGGCATGATCTAAATCATATCCCTTACGATTATACAGTGGAAGTGACAAATAGATTCAAGGAACTTGATTTGATAGACAGAGTGCCTGAAGAACTACAGACAGAAGTTCATGACATTGTACAGGAGACAGCGATCAAGACCATCCCCATGGAAAAGAAATGCAAAAAGGCAAAATGGTGGTTTGAGGAGGCCGTAAAAGCTAAGGAAAGAAGAGAAGTGAAAGGCAAAGGAGAAAAAGAAAGACATGTCTGTCGTGTAAAGAAAGGTATGTCACTCTGCCGTGTCTCTTGTGACTGCATGGGCTGCAGCTCGCCAGGCTTCCCTGTCCACTGCCAGCTCCCAGAGTTTATTCTAACTCATGTCCATGAGTCGGTGATGCCATCCAACCATTTCATCCTCTGTCATCCCCTTTTCCTCCTGCCTTCACTCTTTCCCAGCATCAGAGTCTTTTCCAGTGAGTCAGTTCTTTGCATCAGGTGGCCAAAGTACTGGAGTTTCAGCTCCAGCATCAGTCCTTCCAATGAATATTCACTGATTTCCTTTAGGATGGACTGGTTGGATCTCCTTGCAGTTCAAGGGACTCTCAGGAGTCTTCTCCAACACCACAGTTCAAAAGCATCAATTCTTCAGTGCTCAGCTTTCTTTATGGTCCAACTCTCACATCTATACATGACTAATGGAAAAACCATAGTTTTGACTAGACAGACCTTTGTTGGCAAAGTAATCTCTCTGCTTTTTAATATGCTGTCTAGGTTGGTAATAAATTTTCTCCCAAAGAGCAAGTGTCTAATTTCATGGCCACAGTCAGCATCTGCAGTGATTTTGGAGCCCAAGAAAATAAAGTCTGTCACTGTTTCCACTATTTCCCTCCCCCCCTCATTTGTCACGAAGTGATGGGACTGGATGCCATGATCTTAGTTTTCTGAATGTTGAGTTTGAAGCCAACTTTTTCACTTTCATCAAGAAGCTCTTTAGTTCTTCTTCACTTTCTGCCATAAGGGTGGTGTTATCTGCATATCTGAGGTTATTGATATTTCTCCTGGCAATCTTGATTCCAGCCTGTGCTTCATCTAGCCCAGTATTTCTCATGATGTACTCTGCATATAAGTTAAATAAGCAGGGTGATAATACACAGCCTCAACGTACTCCTTTCCTAATTTAGAACCAGTCTGTTTTTCCATGTCCAGTTCTAACTGTTGCTTCCTGACCTGCATACAGATTTCTCAGGAGGCAGGTCAGGTGGTCTGGTATTCATATCTCTTGAAGAATTTTCCACAGTTTATTGTGATCCACACAGTCAAAGGCTTTGGCATAGTCAATAAAGCAGAAATAGATGTTTTTCTGGAACTCTTTTGCTCTTTCGATGATCCAGTGGATGTTGGCAATTTGATCTCTGGTTCTTCTGCCTTTTCTAAATCCAACTTGAACATCTGGAAGTTCATAGTTCATGTACTGCTGAAGCCTGACTTGGAGAATTTTGAGCATTACTTTACTAGCGTGTGAGATGAGTGCAATTGTGCGGTAGTTTGAGCATTCTTTGGCATTGCCTTTCTTTGTGATTGGAATGAAAACTGAGCTTTTCCAGTCCCATGGCCACTGCTGAGTGTTCCAAATTTACTGGCATATTGAGTGCAGCACTTTCACAGCATCATCTTTCAGGATTTGAAATAGCTCAACTGGAATTCCATCGCCTCCACTAGCTTTGTTCATAGTGATGCTTCCTCAGGCCCACTTGACTTTGCATTCCAGGATGTCTGGCTCTAGGTGAGTGACCACACCATCATCATTTTCTGGGTCATGAAGATCTTTTTTGTACAGTTCTTCTGTGTATTCTTGCCACCTCTTAATATCTTCTGCTTCTGTTAGGTCCATACCATTTCTGTCCTTTATTGTGCCTATCTTTGCATGTAATGTTCCCTTGGTATCTCTAATTCCCTTGGTGTCTCTAATAGGAGCAGTGACCCCACAAGAGACTGACCCAGTCTTGGCCGTGGGTGTCCAGGAGTCTCCAGCGGAGGCATGAGTCGGTGGTGGCCGGCTGCAGGGTCCGGGGCACTGAGTGTAGCAGTGCTTGCACTCATGTCACACGCTAGCAAAGTAACGCTCAAAATTCTCCAAGCCGGGCTTCAACAGTATGAGAACTGAGAACTTCCGATGTTCAAGCTGAATTTAGAAAAGGAAGAGGAACCAGAGACCAAATTGCCAACATCCATTGGGATCACAGAAGAAGCAAGAGAGTTCCAGAAAAACATCTATTTCTGCTTTATTGACTATGCCAAAGCCTTTGACTGTGTGGATCACAACAAACTGGAAAATTCTGAAAGAGATGGAAATACCAGACCACCTGACCTGCCTCCTGAGAAATCTGTATGCAGGTCAAGAAGCAACAGTTAGAACCAAACATGGAATAATGTGGTTCCAAATTGGGAAAGGAGTATGTCAAGGCTGTATATTGTCACCCTGCCTATTTAACTTATATGCAGAGTACATCATGAGAAATGCCAGGCTGGATGAAGCACAAGCTGGAATCCAAGATTCCAAGCATAAGATTGCCAGGAGAAATATCAATAAACTCAGGTATGCAGATGACACCACCCTTATGGCAGAAAGTGAAGAAGAAATAAAGAGCCTCTTGATGAAAGTGAAAGAGGAGAGTGAAAAAGCTGGCTTAAAGCTCAACATTCAATAAACTAAGATCACTGCATCCTGTCCCATCACTTCATGGCAAATAGATGGGGAAACAATGGAAACAGACTGCATTTTTTGGGGCTCCAAAATCACTGCAGATGGTGACTGCAGCCATGAAATTAAAAGATGCTTGTTCCTTGGAAGAAAAGCTATGACCCACCTAGAAAGCATATTAAAAAGCAGGGACATTACTTTACCAGTAAAAGTCAAAGCTATGGTTTTTCCAGTAGTCATGTATGGATGTGAGAGCTGGACTATAAAGAAAGCTGAGTGCTGAATAATTGATGCTTTTGAACTGTGGTGTTTGAGAAGATTCTTGAGAGTCCATTGGATTGCAAGGAGATCCAACCAGTCCATCCTAAGGGAAATCAGCCCTGGATATTTATTGGAAGGACTGATGCTAAAGCTGAAACTCCAATACTTTGGCCACCTGATGCAAAGAGCTGACTCATTTGAAAAGACCCTGAAGCTGGGAAAGATTGAAGGCAGGAAGAGAAGGAGATGACAGAGGATGAGATGGTTGAATGGCATCACCGACTCAATGGACATGGGTTTGAATAAGCTCTGGGAGTTGGTGATGGACAGGGAGGCCTGGAGTGCAGCAGCCCATGGGGTTGCAGAGTTAGACATGACTGAGTGACTGAACTGACTAATTGTTTAACATGCATGTGATCAAGTCCTTGAGCTTTTTTTCTCTGGCCCCCATCCTTTCCCATCACAAATATTCACAGGGTCAGAAAACTCCTGCACTTGCATGTTAGCTTGAGAGCAGCAGAATGAGGAATGGATACTTTGTGCAAAAGGTCTCTTCTGCCCATATGTATTTAATTCCA
Source organism: Bubalus bubalis (assembly GCF_019923935.1). NCBI lineage: Eukaryota > Metazoa > Chordata > Mammalia > Artiodactyla > Bovidae > Bubalus > Bubalus bubalis. Next base: position 101,235,940 of record NC_059167.1, on the reverse strand, counting down.
ATCATGGTTTATCTATGTGAAGGATGGTGGGAAAAATGAAATTATTTAAGTTTCATTTCTGATATGATTCATTTGGGATGACTAGGAAATACTGTGCAAAGAACTGGTTTTATTACAATAAAAATGTTGGTGAAAAGCTAGAATCCAGGATGTAATCTAAGCTAAGACAGACCAGAATGTCTCTTGCTCTTGGAATCTAATCTACGCATACCTCCGCCATTAGCAGGAGGAAAGTAAGGGAAGAAGTGAAGAGAATAAGAATTGGACAAAGCACTAGAAGAAACATCTCCTTGCTGGCCTGGTACAACCACACTTAATACATGGGCTTTAACAAATACTGAAGATCAGTAATTAAATGCAGCAGGAGCCCCAGGTCTGGTCCTCTTTCGAGCAGAAAGAAAGGGGCAGGCTAAATGAAACTAATCTAGATTTACACCTTGGCCATCTGGGTGGTAGATTCCAGTTTCTTCAAAGTCTCCTAGGCCACCTCGGAGACACTCTGAAGGAAATATGGGGTTTTCAGCCACCAGGATTCAGAAATGGATTAAAGGAGAAGAGAAGCAGCTGTTGTTGTACAAGGAGGCACACTGTGGGGTGGAGGACAGGAAGGACAGAGACGCTCCTGCAGGAAAGAGGACTGGTCATTGGACAAGAGCGGGAGCAAGACTTGGACAGAGCCACGGGGACTTCAAATTTTAACCGTTTAAGTCAATTAGATCTTTAAAGACCAGGAAACCCACATGTATTTAAACCACTCAAGCATGTAGATGAGGGAAGTAAAGGCTCTGCAGTATTTTAAATAGAACAATATTTGTGACATAACTTTTCAAAGCTATCAAAACAGAAGGAACTATAGACCATATATTAATATAAGCAACACAGACAAAATGTCTGCCACCAGAGTCCAGCAGAACTTTAAAAGAATAGACTTCATTCCAGGAAGGCAAAGGTCATTCTATACTAGGAAATGCAGTAATATAATTTCCCATGTTTCTCAAAGGAGTAAAATCATTTAGTCAACACCATTGGTGCTAAAAAAATAAAAAGGACAAATGTGACAGATTTCATTATTTTTTAAACTGTGCTTAATAAAATAGGAAGAGAAATTTTGTTAATATGTTTAAGATATATATAAAAAGTCAGTATGAGTGTAAATTGGTGTAGCCATTACGGGAAAGGGTGTGGAGGAGGGATAAACTGGCAGTTTGGGATTGGCAGATGCAAACTATTGTGTATAATATAGACAAACAACAAGGCCCCACTGTATAGTACAGGGAGCTATATTCAATATCCTGGAATAAACCATCTGGAAAACAATATGAAAAAGAATATACATATATGTATAACTGAATCACTTTGCTGTACACCAGAAAACAACATTGTAAATTAGATATATTTCAATTAAAATTTTTTTTTAAATAAAAAGCCAGCATCATACTTAAGGCAAGATAAAAGAAGAAGTCTTGCTAAATTTGGGACTAAGGCATAGATGCCCACAAACTATTCTTAGTTCTTAGGTAATACTATCCTATATAATTATTAATTAATGAAAAGACAAAGAAATGAATTTGTAAGACAACAATTACTTGTGGAAGATTTGATTCTTTATTTAGAAATTCCACCACAATGAGTTGATTAGAGAAAAACAAGAAAGTTCAGTACAGTGGGTATTACAAATCCAATGAGAAAATTAATAGCTTTCTATATGGAAATAGCTACTTACTAAAGTTTTAATTTTAAAAATTCCATTTACAATAACAGTAAACACAAACCATTCAGGGAATGATCTAACAAGGAATGGATAGGAATGAAAAATAGATTCACACATTTCATACTTTCTGCTGCTAAGTCACTTCAGTCGTGTCCGACTCTGTGTGACCCCATAGACGGCAGCCCACCAGGCTTCCCCGTCCCTGGGATTCTCCAGGCAAGAACACTGGAGTGGGTTGCCATTTCCTTCTCCAATGCATGCAAGTGAAAAGTGAAAGTGAAGTCGCTCAGTCGTGTCCGACTCTTAGTGACCCCATGGACTGCAGCCTACCAGACTCCTGCATCCATGGGATTTTCCAGGCAAGAGTACTGGAGTGGGGTGCCATTGCCTTCTCCGCATATTCTGAGAACTGTTTTTATGGTTTTTACCTTTTTTGTCTACAGGAAGTCTTGACTCCCCAGCAGCATCTATGACCAATTATACTGAAACTGTGCCTCCTTGAGCCAGGCTGTCTTGTCATCACATTTTAGAAGGGAAAGAGCACTGTCCCCAGAGTCCACACCCCAGAGGGCTGACTTGCTCACTGACTGTGTGACCTACACAAGGTCCCTCACTGTGTGACCTCAGTAGCCCCAGGGTTTAAGAAAAAGAGTGGGTCACACGTATTGAATCAAATGTCATAAATTGGAGTTCACAGATGTGCTTCATGTGACCTGCTTGAAATTATTTTTACTTAGTAGTAAAAACTGGGATACTTCACGTAAAAATCTGCATTCTCAGCTACCTTTGAAAATTTCAGTGTGACCTAATAGGGCTGGCCTCTCCCATTGGTACAATTAGCTGCAGCTGCAGAAGCAGCTGTCCCTTCATTCAGAGCCTGGCCCCAGAGTGCAGGCCTGATCCCCTGACCCCCATGGTGACACCACCATGGCGTCACCAGCCTGATTATTTACCTGACCAGCTGACCCTGAAGGCATTTTCTTGTAGCCCGTGGTCATTCTGTAAGGTTCCTTTCATTTTACAGTTTAATGATTTTAAAATTCGATCAAGCTGTCAGTCTAGGAAATATATTCCTTTTCCATATTACTTAAAAGCCTGGGCATTTTGAGCTACTGTGAGTGTAGCAAGCTCTGGCTCCATGGTTTTTTCTTTCTTTTTCCTTTGGCTTGTAGCAGATGATCCTTGGTTACCATGGTGATTACCAACCCTTAATGATATAGCTGCTACCGCAATGGGGATGTAATTTTCTTTAAACGTGGTGGAAAGAGTCAGGTAACAGGAGTAGGTATAAAAGCTTTCTGCCTTCTCTGTCCCTGGGTGCTACTCTGTCACCACAAAGAACAAGAGCAGACTGCTCATCAATCCCTTTAGACAAGCCAACATGAGAGGTGCTGCTGCGACGGAAATACCTTCCCTGGGTACCAGCACACAGGTGGGAGTCCCAGGAAAAGCTATTTTCAACCTTGGAAAAGTGTTCCACATCAAGTCTCATGGGACTTCATTAAAATGATCAGTTTTCACAGCCAAGGCTTTTGACTCTAACCCCCTACCCAAAATGATCATCCCACATCCAAAGAGGCCGGCTCACCGGCACTCAGAGCGAGTGAGGCCCCTTAACTGCATGCTCAAAATCCCTGGTAGGGGTCTCGGGGGCCAGGGCCGGCCCTTCCTGACTAAACTGCAGGCAGTGCTCTGCCTGGACCGTCCAGGCCTCACTTAGGAGGCATCGGAAGAATGCGTGCTCTCTCCAGTGAAGCACCCGGGCTCCTCCTGGTGACGTCACTTTGAGGGGCAGGTTGGATCTGCCCGGGGCTGACGGGCTTCATCAGGTCCTAAGGTCCATTTAAAACCATGGCCAGAGTATAACAGAAAAGAAGCAGATAGAACAGACTAGTGGTTATCGGTGAGGGGTGGGAGGGGCAGGTTGGGGTGAAGGAGTGGGAGGCATAAACTACTGGATATAAGATAGGCTATAAGAATGTATTGTATAACATGGAAAATATAGCCAGCATTTTACAGTAACTGGAAACAGGAAGTAACCTTCAAAAATTATATAAAATTTTATCAAAAATTTTAATATAAAGAAGAAAAATAAAAAATCTTTAAAAGAAATAAACAACAACAAAAAAATCATGGCCAAATAGAAAACTGGGCAAATAAGCAGAATTTTTAAAAATTTATTATTAAAAAAAAGAAATTCAAAAAAATTTATTATTTTCATTATGATTACTAGTTTTATTGTGGTAAGAATGCCTAACATGAGATCTAGCCTCTTGGATTTTTAAGTGTACAATATAGTTGCTATCTCTAGGTACAAGGCTGTATGGCTGTTCTCTAGGACTTGCTCATTTTGCACAGCTGAAACATAATACATGTTGATTAGCAATTTCCTATTTCTCTCTACCCTCAGGGTGAATTTTAAGAAATGAGTTAAAAGACGAGAGTGACCTCTATAGGACTTACCCTCTCTTTTCTTCTTCCCTACCCCTTCAAATTTCCACAGCTAAACTTTGATTACAGGAAGTCACTAAATAGATAGGCAATAAAACAACTGGAATCTAGGTAATAGGTATACAGAAGTATCCACTGTAAAATTATTTCAAGTTTTCTATATATTTGAAGTTTTCCTAATAAATATTAGGAAATAAATGACCAAAGTAGAGTTTATAAATGGGTGGCCCACAGGCCATGTATGGTCCAGACATGATTTATTTGGCCATGAAGATTTTCTTTTTAAAATTTAATACAATGTTTTTTTGACAGTATGAAAAGCAAAAAAAAAAACTGTATAAAATTTTTTTAAAATTAAAAAAAAAAGTTTGATAGCCAAATATATCATGTCTGCACCTTAATTGCCAATATCCACTGGATCATCAAAAAAGCAAGAGAGTTCCAGAAAAACATCTACTTCTGCTTTATCGACTATGCCAAAGCCTTTGACTGTGTGGATCACAATAAACTGTGGAAAATTCTTCAAGAGATAGGAATACCAGACCAACTGACCTGCCTCTTGAGAAATCTGTATGCAGGTCAGGAAGCAACAGTTAGAACTGGACATGGAACAACAGACTGGTTCTAAATAGGGAAAGGAGTATGTCAAGGCTGTATATTGTCACCCTGCTTATTTAACTTATATGCAGAGAACATCATGAGAAACACTGGGCTGGATGAGGCACAAGCTGGAATCAAGATTGCCAGGAGAAATATCAATAACCTCAGATATGCAGATGATACCACCCTTATGGCAGAAAGTAAAGAAGAACTAAAGAGCCTCTTGATGAAAGTGAAAGAGGAGACTGAAAAAGTTGGCTTAAAACTCAACATTCAGAAAATGAAGATCATGGCATCTGGTCCCATCACTTCATGGGAAATAGATGGGGAAACAGTGGAAACAGTGTCAGACTTTATTTTTTGGGCTCCAAAATCACTGCAGATGGTGACTGCAGCCATGAAATTAAAAGACTCTTGCTCCTTGGAAGAAAAGCTATGATCAACCTAGATAGCATATTAAAAAAGCAGAGACATGACTTTGCCAACAAAGGTTGTCTAGTCAAAGCTATGGTTTTTCTAGTAGTCATGTATGGATGTGAGAGTTGGACTATAAAGGAAGCTGAGTGCCAAAGAATTGATGCCTTTTAACTGTGGTGTTGGAGAAGACTCTTGAGAGTCCCTTGGACTGCAAGGAGATCCAACCAGTCCATCCTAAAGGAGATCAGTCCTGAGTGTTCATTAGAAGGACTGATGCTGAAGCTGAAACTCCAGTACTTTGGTCACCTCATGCGAAGAGCTGACTCATTTGAAAAGATCCTTATGCTGGGAAAGATTGAAGGTAGGAAGAGAAGGGGACGACAGAGGGTGAGATGGTTTTATGGCATCACCAACTCAATGGAGATGAGTTTGGGTAAACTCTGGGAGTTGGTGATGGACAGGGAGGCCTGGCGTGCTGCGGTTGATGGGGTCACAGAGAGTCGGACACAATTGAGTGACTGAACTGAACTGAACCTTACATGGCCTGTAGGCCACCCATTTGCAAACTGTACTTCAGTCAAATATTTTCCAATATTTATTAGGAAAATTTCTGTACAGTCAAAGCTATGGTTCTTCTAGTAGTCATGTATGGATGTGAGAACTGGACCATAAGTAAAGCTGAGAGATGAAGAATTGATACTTTTGAACTGTAGTGCTGGAGAAGACTCTTGAGAGTCCCTTGGACAGCAAGGAGATCAAACCAGTCAATCCTAAAGGAAATTAACCCTGAATATTCATTGGAAGGACTGATTTTGAAGCTGAAGCTCCAATACATTGGCTGTATGTTGCAAAGAGCCAACTCATTGGAAAAGATCTTTACTGGAAAAGGTTTAAGCCAAAAGAAAAGAAGGTGGCAGATGAGATAGTAAGATAGCATCACCAACTCAAAGGACATGAACCTGAGCAAACTCCGGGAGATACTGAAAGAAAGGAAGCCTGTCATGCTGCAGTCCATGAGGTTGCAGAGAGTTAGACACTCATAGCAACTCAACAACAACAACATATCTGTGAGCCTGCCTCTCTTCGTTATATTCACTAGTTTGTTGTATAAGACTTTAAAAAATAATTGGCATATATATGTTAGTTTCTGCTGCTACAGTGTGAATCAGCTGTATGCATGCATATATCCCCTCCCTTTTGAACCTCCCTTCCATCCCCACCATCCCACCCGTCTAGGTCATCAAAGACCACCAAGGTGAGCTCCCTGTGTTATAGGGCAGCTTCCCATTAGCGATCTGTTGTACACGTGGTAGTGTACACAAGCCTGGGGCATGTGTCCATCGGTGTGCATGGGGGCTGGGAGCTGGAGTGTGGGGACTGGAGAGCAAACCCAGGGCAAGGACTGCTGTTGACCCAGGAAGACTTTTTAAAAATTCAATCAGTTGCAGACATTTTAAAGGGCAAGAGACTTCAAATAAAAATCTAGACTTCCAGTTTTTTCTAGAAAAATTAAAAGAAATTCAATATCAGGCAGCACATTCTTGCATGGAAACATTTGGCTAGAGCTGGGGAGTGGCTGTCCCCTCCCAGCGGGACATGTCCTCTCCATTTGGACACAGACCACCAGACACGCACTCTACATTTACCTTATTTGAATGGGCCAGCTTCTCAGCTGATGACATTGCTATAGAGCAAGCTGGAGGTGGGGGGAGACATAAAAGGGTGGCATATCTGTCTATGAATATTTAGGACTGCATGCAGTTGGCAGGAAAATGCATCCTTGTTTTGTTTGGTCAGGGGTGGGGGTGGGACAAAGCCTCCTCCTTGGCCTTCTGCTCACAGCCTCCTGAAATGTTGCTCAGTGCCAAGCCGTGAGGCTAAGTGGGCACGGTTGCCCATAAATAGCTCTGGGTGTGGCTACATCAAAAAAAAAAAAAAAGGTCTTGGGACTAGCTGAGCAAGACTGCATTTATTTTAGAATGTTTGCCTTCTGACTAAAATGCCTCAGTTAGTGACCAAATAAACCATTTCCTATCCATTTGTTGCCATCATCATTTATCATAGAGCTTCACTGTTAGATGCCAGGCAAAGACAGCCAAGCAGAGCTCAGCTGTCCTAGAGCCTAAATTGGATCGTTGCCTATCACGATGGGAACAATCTACCTCTTTCACTTTACTTTCTCCATAAAAGCGGAATGTGGGTTAAAATACTTTCTCAGAGGCAAATGGATGCCTGTCCCAGTGTTTAGTGTTTCTAAAAATGGATTCTTTTCCTCTGCTTCTGCCTTCTCCTTGTAGGGATCCGCTCTCAAACGATGCTTCACTGGGGTGTGCTCTGCCTCCAGGGCCTATTCTGGGTTGGGAGGTCCTAGGGTGAGAATCAGATCTATTAAATTCACTAACGATTAGTCCACTGTGAGTGCTGTCAAGAGCATGGCCCATCCTCTTTGGTGATGATATTAACAGTGAACTCTGTTCCCTCTGCTCTTCCGTCTCTAGAGCTTTCTACTGAGCTTGGAATCAATTTCGTCTTCTCCCTTGGCCAACTGTTCTTATGCAGTCTGACCCCTGCACATCTTCCAGCCTCAAATTGTACCGCTCTTCCCGGACCTTTCTGGGCTCCAGGCCTACTTTCCAGTTCTTAGATAGATTCTTTCTGATTCTCAACCCGCCACGGCTTGTCCCAGCCCTGGACCACAGTTCCACCAGCTCTTGGCCTGGCTGACTGCTTCCCTCTTCTGGCTTCAGGTGGCAGACTCACCTCCCCAGAGGTCTTTCCTGACCATCATTCCTTTTTACTTACACCCAACTTTCCACATTACACCCTCATTTTTCCATTGTTCAGTTCAGTTCAGCCACTCAGTTGTGTTTGACTCTGAGACCCCATGGACTGCAGCATGCCAGGCCTCCCTGTCCATCACCAACTCCTGGAGTTTATTCAAACTCATGTCCATTGAGTCAGTGATGCCACCCAACCATCTCATCCTCTGTCATCCCCTTCTCCTCCTGCCTTCAATCTTTCCCAGCATCAGGGTCTTTTCAAATGAGCCAGTTCTTTGCATCAGGTGGCCAAAGTATTGGAGTTTCAGCTTCAACATCAGTCCTTCCAATGAATATTTAGGACTGATTTCCTTTAGGATGGACTAGTTGGAGTTCCTTGCAGTCCAAGGGACTCTCACGAGTCTTCTCCAACACCACAGTTCAAAAGTATCAGTTCTTCGGCACTCAGCTTTCTTTATAGTCCAGCTCTCAATTCCATTGTAGGAATTCTCTAATTTCATTTACTTGCTCATTTCTTGTTACTGCCTCTTCCACTTCAATTCAAGCTTCGCAAAAGCAAGGCCCTTGTCTCTTGTTCACCACAGAATCCCTCATTCCTGGGACAAAGATTTAATCCATGAATGTCTGCACCCAGAATGGTGAGGGAATTCTAACAATCATGAGCCTGCAGTCATTAGGGCAAATGTTTCCAAAAAATCAAGTCTACACACATTATTGGTTCTGCCTTTAAGAATGGCCTTTGACTATTTGTAATTTCTGGATGCCAATATTAAATTAAATCATGGGAGAGGAAGGCTGAGATTTGATGGTCTAACTTATCTCCTTAGTTCCTACTGCATTTATCGCATGGCCATGACCTGTGACACAAAAGGCAAGGTTGCCACCTAGTGTTAGATGCGTAGTTGTGTGGCCCTGGCAAGAATGAATCTGTAGGAAGCTGCACTTCCACAACTTGATATTACAAAGACCAGAATTTACCAACGGAGCACAGTTCTCCACAACACGTCTCTTGAGGGGCCTTGAGTGTTCCAGTCTCATGGGCCTCTGCCAAGCTGTGATACTGTCTTTGTTAGCTACTAAAGAAATTCCAAGCAACCAAGAGAGCTGTCAAGCTCAGCTTCACGAAGTAGCATAGTCTCCAGACTGTTTTCTTAAATTCCACTTGCCTCCTCTGTCAAGATGTGCTGCTTATAGAATAAGTGAAATTAAAGAAAACAGCAATCCACTATCTCAGCTGCTTTTCATCCTGGTGACATAAGGAAGGATGCATCCTCAAGGTATAGGAACTCATGAACCATTTAGACCCCTAAGTGGTTGCAACCAAGCACAAGATTAGCTGTGCTGAAAAATCTTGGTAGCCTTAAGCTGGGTATTTTCCATTTTCCAACCATGCTGAAGACTCTAAGACAAAGGGAAGCTGTGAAAAGTGGCCAGATAAGGGTGGCACCAAGGGAACTCATTTAATAAAGAGACTTGGTTATAGGCTCCTAAAATACCACTCCAGGAAACTAGGTTATTAGAAATGATGGAAAATGGGTGGTGAGATGAGTTGGTGGATGGGAATAACCATGGCAACTATCCATTTTTTTTTAAAATTTCACTTTGCTTGAGACTAAAAATAGATCAAGTGTAGGTCACTGCAAAAAAGTTCAGCAGTAGTTTATGTCTCCTGCTACAAATTTCGCTAGCTTTTTTGTGGGCCTGTGAAGAAATGCTCTCCTGACACTGAAAATGTATCATGTATCTTTTGTTCTAGTCATATAGTCTGTGCTCTATATATTATCTTAATGCATATAGTATTCTATCTTTGCTTTAAAGTGTATTTTCTAAGAGTAAATAAGAAATAGCTATGAAATTACAAAGCCAAAATTAGAATAACTTTTGGAAACCATCTACTCAAGCAGGAAAATGCAGGAATCTCTTTTTTTTTTTTTCATCCTAAGAGATCTAGGCTCTTTTTAAATCTCTACAGTGATAACACCTATCCTTCTGAAACTATTCCAAAAACTTGCAGAGGAAGGAACACTCTGAAACTCATTCTATGAGGCCACCATCACCCTAATACCAAAACCAGACAAAGACACTACCAGCAAAAGAAAATTACGAGCCAAGACCACTGATGAACACAGACACAAAAATCCTCAGCAAAATACTAGCAAACAAAATCCAACAATACATTAACAGGATTACATACCATGATCATGTGGGATTTATCCCGGGGACATAAGGATTCTTCAATATATACAAAACAGTCAATGGGATACACCACATCAACAAACTGGAGATGTTTTTATGGGGGCTTCCCTTGTAGCTCAGTTGGTAAAGAATCTGCCTGCAGTGCAGGAGACCCAGGCTCGATCCCTGGGTTGGGAAGATCCCTTGGAGAAGCAAATGGCAACCGACTCCAGTATCCTTGCCTGGAAAATCTCATGGAGAGAGGAGCCTGGAGGGCTGCAGTCCATGGGGTTGCAAAGAGTCGGGCACAACTAAGCGACTAACACTTACTTCACTTACTTAAAAAGCATATATTCATCTTAATAGATGCAGGAAAAGCTTCTGACAAAAATTCAACACCCATTTATGATAAAAAAAACTCTTCAGAAAGTGGGCAAAGAAGGAACTTACCTCAACATAATAAAGGCCATATATGACAAGCCCACAGATAACATCATTCTCATTGTGAAAAGTTTAAAGCATTTCCTCTAAAGTCAGAAACAAGGCAAAGTCCACTACTGCCTCTTGTATTCAACACAGTTTTGGAAATCCTAGCCACGGCAATTAGAGAAAAAAAGAAATTAAAGAAATCCAAACTGAAAAAGAAGTAAAGCTGTTACTGTTTGCAGAAGACATACTATACACAGAAAATTCTAAAGATTCTACCAGAAAACTACTCGAGTTCATCAATGAATTCAGTATAATTGTAGGATACAAAATTAATACACAGAAGTCTCTTGCATTCCTATATACTAATAACGAAAAATCAGACAGAAAATTTAAGAAATAACCCCACTTACCACTGCAACAAAAAGAACAAAATACCTAGAAATAAACATACTTAAGGAGGTAAAAGATATGTACTCTGAAAACCATAAGATGCTGATGAAAGAAATTAAATATGATGCAAACAGATGGAAAGATATACTGTATTCTCAGATTGCAAGACTCAAAATTGCCAAAATGACTATACTACCCAAAGTAATCTAGGGATTCAGTGCAATCTCTATCAAATTACTAATGGCATTTTTCACAAAACTAAAACAAAAAATTTCAAAATTTGTATGGAAGCACAAAAGACCACAAATAGCCAAAGCAATTCTGAGAAAGAAAAACAGAGCTGGAGGAATCAGGCTTCTTGACTTCAGACTATACTACAATGCTACCGCCATGAAAACAGTATAGTGTTGGCTCTAAATCATAAATACAGCCCAATGGAGCAGGGCAGAAGCCCAGAAACAAACCCACACCTCCTATGGCCAATTAATCTATGATAAAGGAGGCAAGAATACATAATACCTGGGAGAAAGGACAGTACTTTCAGTAAGTGATGCTGGGAAAACTGGACCGCTATGAAATTAGAATATTCTCTAACACCATACACAAAAATAAACTCAAAATGGATCAAAGACCTAAATGTAAGGCTAAACACTGTAAAATTCTTATGGAAAAACATAAGCAGAATACTCCTTGACATAAATTGCAGCAATATCTTTTTTGATCCATCTCCTAGAGTAATGAAAATGAAAATAAACAAATGAGACCTGATTAAACTTAAAAAGTTTTGTATAGCAAAGGAAACCATAAACAAAATGAAAAGATAACCCACAGAATGGGAAAAAAAATTGCAAATGAAGCAATAGACAAGGGATTAATCTCCAAAATATATAAAAAGTTTATGAAGCTCAATATTAAGAAAGCAAACAACCCAATCAAAAAATGGGCAGAAAACTTCAATAGACATTTCTCCAAAGAAGGCATACATGTGGCCAAGAGGCACATGAAAAGATGTTCAACATCACTAATTATCAGAGAAATGCAAATCAAAACTACAGTGAGTTATCACCTCACATCGCTCAAGGTGGCCATCAGCAAAAAGTCTATAAATACATGCACCTGAATGTTTGCTGCAGCACAGTTTATAATAGTCAAGACCTGGAAGCAATCTAAATGTCCATTGACAGATGAATGGATAAAGAAGATGCGATATAAATGAAATAATGCCATTTGCAGCAACATGGACGAACCTAGAGATTATCATACTAAGTGAAGTCAGAGAAAGACAAACATGTGGTATCACTCATATGTGGAATCTAATTTAAAAAAATGATACAAATGAATTTATTTACAAAACAGAAACAGACTTACAGGTATCTAAAACAAACTCATGGTTTCCAAAGGGGAAACATAGGGGAGAGGGATAAATCAGGAATTTGGAGTTAACACACACTACCATATATCGGGTTGGCCAGAATGTTCACTAGGATTTTCCCTACCCAGCTTACACAAAAAAACCCTAACAAACTTTTTGGCCAATCCAATATAAGATAATCAGCAAGGGCCTATTGTACAGTACAGGGAACTCTACTTAACATTCTGTGATAACTTATATGAGGAAAGAATCTCAAAAAGAATGAATATATGTATTACTGAATCTCTTTGCTGTATACCAGAAACAAGACAATACTATAAATCAACTACACTCCCATTAAAAAAAAAAAAAAAATCTCTGCAGTGACAAGGAACTCACTATTCTGTGATGTAGCAATTCCATTATTAAACTAATTGCTGGAAAGTTTCTTCTCTATTTCCATTTATTCATGTAACTGATATTTATTTAGCACCTATGATTGTGCTGGGTATTTCAGATTTAGTGGCAAACAAAATGAACTCAGTCCCTGAATGTACAAAAGTTAAAATCTGCTTCCTTATATCTTTGCTGTGGGTATGTGCAACTGGAAACAATGTAGAACAAGACCAATGCTTTTTTTCCTATAGGAGAGTCTTCTACAGTTTGTAGAGAAGCTTTAGATTTTTCCCTTACTAGCACAAACTGTGGAGTCAGGGAGGATTTCTCAGCTGCACGCAAGCAAACTAATGAACAAAAGCCCTGGCAAAGCATGCATCTGTTTGAGACAAACGGAGCAGCTCAGTAAATTGAAGGGGCAGTGGAAGAATCAGGTCTGGAAAGAAGAGAAAAGAGGCAGCTTTGGGAATCCAAACAGCAGAAACCAATGGACAATCTTTTCAGGGTGCTGCTATTGTTTCAGCAACAACTGCTTTTAGTCTTTTGTCTCTGCTCAGGGATCAAATTATAAGATGAGAGAATCAGATTGGTCTGGCTTGGATTCCATGCTCACTCCATGCTGGGAGTGGCAGTGGGAGCTCTTGATATTCACAAAGAATGAAGCAAAGTACATTCCTTCAAAGAAAGATAAAGGAAACTGCTGCCAGAAGAGGACGAATGGATGCTGGTGGTGAAACCAACAAATGGCCACAGAGATTACCATCTTAACCACCTGGAGTGCTCAGATGCTCTGCTGTGTCCAACTCTTTGAGACCCCATGGACTGTAGCCCACTAGGCTCCCCTGTCTGTGGGATTTTTCAGGCAAGAACATTGGAGTGGGTTGCCACTTCCTCCTCCAGGGGATCTTCCTGACCCAGACCTAGGTATCAAACCCACATCTCCTGCATTGCAGGAGAATTCTTTACCAATGAGCCGTCAGAGAAGCCCTAACCACTTGGAGACAGGGATGCAAAGAGGAACCTGGAGCTCCTCTCTTAGAAAGGAACACATGACTGCAAGGCCTGATAGATTTATCTCATCTCTCTAGTAATAATCTTCAGGTCTGGCTTACCTTCCCTATCTGATGCTCAGGATCACCTAGATGACTTCTTCCTTGTGGGTTTTATTCCATCCCGGACTCATCATCCTGGGAGCACAGGAGGAGCCTGCCTGGCAGTGATGATGAAAACTCAGATTTGCATTCCGCTTTGCCTTTTGAAACCCACTGACTGGGTCCAGCCCAGGCACCAACAGTGCCTCAAACTTTCCCCTTACTTCCAAAAAAGCAAATTTACACACCAAGACTGTGATCCTCATCCATTCGTTGTTTCCCTGTTTTACCCACAAGCATGTATTTTGAATATGTAAATGAGCTTAGTTGGTTTGGGAATCCAGCAGTCTTGCTAAAAGTACACACAGGAACATTCAAGATTTTTGCTGGAGATTAATGTGAAGACTAAATACCTGTATATCTATTTTGTTGTTCAGTTGCTCAGTCATGTCTGACTTTTTATGACCACATGGACAGCAGCATGCCAGGCTTCTCTTCCTTCACTATCTCTCTGAGTTTGCTCAAACTCATGTACATAGAGACAACGATGCCATCCAACCATCTCATCCTCTATCACCCCATTCTCCTTCTGCCCTCAATCCTTCCCACTATCGTGGTCTTTTCTAATGAGTAGGCTCTTTGCATCAGGTGGCCAAAGTATCGGAGCTTCAACTTCAGTATCAGTCTTTCCAATGAATATTCAGGGTTGATCTCCTTTAGGATTGACGAAGCTTTAACTGTCTCTACTATTCTAGCAGATCCCAAGTTTTTTTGTAGATGACTACAGTATCCTAAATCATGTCTGCTGGTTCCTTCTGTGACTTGGAATAGAATTCACTTGGTGTTATAAATGTACCGGTGTCGTAAAATCTCTTAAAGCTGCCAGGTGTACTAACTCTTACATCTACATGACCTAATTTCCTTCTTCTGTTTAATTTGAATACCAGTGTTGACTATGCTAAAGTCTTTGACTGTGTGGATCACAACACACTGTGGAAAATTCTTCAAGAGATGGGAATACCAGACCACCTGACCCGCCTGTTGAGAAGTCTGTATGCAGAAGCAACAGTTAGAACTGGACATGGAACAACAGACTGGTTCCAAATCGGGAAAGGAGTACGTCAAGGCTGTATATTGTCACCCTGCTTATTTAACTTATATGCAGAGTACATTATGGGAAATGCTGGACTGGATGAAGCACAAGCTGGAATCAAGATTGCTGGGAGAAATATCGATAACCTCAAATATGCAGATGACACCACACTTATAGAAGAAAGTGAAGAAGAACTAAAGAGCCTCTTGATGAAAGTGAAAGAGAAGAGTGAAAAAGTTGGCTTAAAGCTCAACATTCAGAAAACTAAGATCATGGCATCTGGTCCCATCACTTCATGGCAAATAGATGGGGAAACAGTGACAGACTTTATTTTTTGGGGCTCCAAAATGACTGCAGATGGTGACTGCAGCCATGAAATTAAAAGACTCGTGCTCTTTCGAAGAAAAGTTATGACCAACCTAGATAGCATATTCAAAAGCAGAGACGTTACTTTGCCAACAAAGGTCCATCAAGTCAAAGCTATGGTTTTTCCAGTAGTCACGGATGGATGTGAGAGTTGGACTGTGAAGAAAGCTGAGCACTGAAGAATTGATGCTTTTGAACTGTGGTGTTGCAGAAGACTCTTGAGAGTCCCTTGGACTGCAAGGAGATCCAACCAGTTCATCCTAAAGGAGATCAGTCCTGAATATTCATTGGAAGGACTGATGCTGAAGCTGAAACTCCAATACTTTGGCCACCTGATGCGAAGAGCTGACTCATTGGAAAAGACCCTGATGCTGGGAAAGATTTCGGGCAGGAGGAGAAGGGGACGACAGAGGATGAAATGGTTGGATGGCATCACCGACTCATGGACGTGAGTTTGGGTAAACTCCAGGAGTTGGTGATGCACAGGGAGGCCTGGCATGCTGCGGTTCATGGGGTTGCAAAGAGTCGGACACGACTGAGTGACTGAACTGAACTGAACTGATACTTGTTTGTAGTATGGAGTCGGGGCAGAGCTGGCAGGAAGTCATAAGCCAGTTCCAGCTGTGCTTCCAACACTACTTAACACACTGTGTGTGACTCTGGGCATAACCTCTCTGGGTCTCAGTTTCCTCATCTCTAAAATGAAATGAGTAGATGAGAGGATTTCAAGGTCTTTCTCACTCTAAAACTATGACAGGAAATGACAAATGATATGATTCCATATGATGGATCTGATAAAAGGATAAGGCAGTGACTTAATTAGCCAAGGACAACATAACTTTCATATTTAAATCTAAATTCTTTTGAGCCTAACAGATTTTTCTAAATGCTCAAGATAAAGCAACCGTCAATTCATCTGAAATAAATATGGTATATCTGATCTCAGTACATCTTGTTTCTATTTCTCCAGAAAATTGGCAAAAGATCTCTCCAATATTTACTGGTAGCAGAGAAATTCAGTCTGGGAGCTGACAGCCAGAGCACATGGCTGCTTACTATAAAATCCATACAGCCTATTTGGATTGCTCTAAAGGCGTTACAGTGGGTTCTGTTTGAGCCTCTGTCTTGTAATGGCTGGATCAGAATGCCTCTTTTAAGAATAAACAGTGACTTCCTATACTCAACACAACCTAACTTGAAATATGAGTAATAAGGTGGAGCTCAAGAAAGGTAAGAAGGAAAAAAAGAAAAATGTCTTGGATGAAGGGGGTCCTGTTCGTTGTATGTGTGTGTTGGGATCTGGTCCAAGACTCCTCTTAGGAGCCCAGGTGCTTAGAAATGCTTCTAGAAAGGAAAGCAAAGACTAGCGTAGGGCAAATATTGCCTAATCATTTCTTGTCTTGAGGTACTTGTTCATATTGGGTACATGGATCCGGGGAAGCCAGACACAGGAAAGCACGAGGCACAAGGAATAAGCTGACTGGGTCTGGCCTTGAGTTTTCACTGTGACAGACAACGTTTGAGTCAGACTTCCTCTGAGAGGACCGGGGCACTGGCTGAGAGACCCAAGAGGAGACTGGGTTTAGAATTCCAAGGCGGCAGACGAGGCTCATGCTTTGTGAGCAGGCAACCAGGGCAGATGCATGGGGCCTTCTGCTCAGAAGGACCTCATGTCTCAAGTTTAACTCTCTGTGGTCACCATCTTGAAGTTTTTTAATAACTTAATTTTTGAATTTGTTTTATAAGTGAAGTTGGATGGGACAATGGAGCATGAATCAGGGACTTGGGGCCTCAGCTCATAGCGATCTTGCTTTTCACCACTTTTTGCTAACTGCTTCATGGCTGCCAGCTCCCCCTAGTTCTCCAGCCTCCCCAGCAACCATAGGTTGGGGCCTGGGGGTGAAGCAGGAAGGGCTGGTGTCAGGTAAGCTCATGCCACACAGGGTCCACCTGTTGAGTTGTGGGACTGAGTCATACCCATGCCTCAGGTGTCCTCAAGCACGATGGAGTGCAACATCAATCAGCAAATAAAAATGCCATGACAAATCAAGACAGGGACCACAAAAACAAGAGGGAAAAAGCTTTTTCTTTTTTCTGGCTGCACCTTGCAGTATCCAGGATCTGTTTCCCGACCAGAGATCAAACCATACCTCCCACAGTGGAAGCACAGTGTCTTAACCACTGGACCACCAGGGAAGTTCCTTTTCTGCTTTTTAAGCAAGAAGACTCACCTTTTCATTTTTCACTGGGCTCCACAGATTATGTAGCCAGCACCAGTAAGAGGGCAGGTGATAACTGTCCAAGGAGCGAGTTAGCCGGACATCAGTACACAACAGGAAGGCAAGGTGAACACCAAATCCATTATGTAGGCCCCATGAAAATCAATACAGTTCTAGTAAGAATGCTACTATTATCTTAATTTGATAGAGGAGAAAACTGAAGCATCTTAAGTAGTTGCCAGTGTTTGGCTGGTGATGACAGCTGAGGCTCGGGTCAGGAAGCTGCTTCCCGTGCTCCACGGGGCCCTGGGCTGAGCCGCGCTGAAACGTTCATCAGTGAAGTATTTCACTGGACTTTTCCAGACAGCTAAAAAAGGAACTCTCTACAAACCAAAACTTTTTGTTCTAATAATTTTGGGAGAACATTTGCCCTACATTTGTTACTTACTTCCTGCCTTATTAATTAATAGATTATCCTGAATATTTGGTTGTTGTTCAGTTACTAAGTCATCTCCAACTCTGCAACCCCATGGACTGCAGCATGCCAGGGTCCTTTCCAATAAGTTGGCTCTTCATGTTAGGTGGCCAAAGTACTGGAGCTTCAGCTTTAGCATCAGCCCTTCCAGTGAATATTCAGGGTTGATTTCCTTTAGGATTGATTAGTTTGATCTCCTTGCAGTCCAAGGGACTCTCAAGAGTCTTCTTCAGCACCACAATTCGAAAGTATCAATTCTTCAGCACTCAGCCTTTTTATGGTCCAGCTCTCCTCTCTGTACATGACTACTGGAAAAACCATAGCTTTGACCTAGGTGGACTTTGTCAGCAAAGTGATGTCTTTGCTTGTTAACATGTGATCTAGGTTTGTCATAACTGAACATAATCTACTCTTTTTCAAGGGTGACACAGTACCCTCATCTCAAGATAACCTTATTGAGTACTTTTTATGAACGTGGCAATCTTTGAAGACTTTTTTTCTTTTTTACAAATGTTAACTTATTTGAATCCTCATAACCCTATGAGACAATTATAGATGAAGAAATCTAAGTTAGGAGAGGTCAATAAACACACACACATATCAATATATATGAAATAGATAACCAACAAGGATCTACTGTATAGCACAGGGAACTATACTTGATATTTTGTAATAAACTATAAGGGAAAAGACCCTGAAAAAGAAAATACACACATATACATATAAAATGAATCACTTTGCTGTATACCTGAAACTAACACAGCATTGTAAATCAGCTATACTTCAATTTAAAAATTTTTCTGTTAAAAAGAGAGGTTTTAAGCTACTTGTCCCACTTCACCCAGCCAGCCGGTAACAATGGAACCCAGGCATCCAAGCTCCTGAGCAGACCCTCTCAACCAGGGAGGAGTAGCCACTTGATACAGAGTAGAGTGAGGCTTTCAAGAGCTTTACTCCTGCCCCTAATATCTTCAGACCAAGGGGTTATTTTAAGTCCTGTGTCAACTTTTCAGGATATCTGCCTTCTTTCTCACTGTCAGGCAGTTGGCTGATCATTTTAGCTGGGTTTTGTTTCCACTACTCATATTTATCACTTGATAAATACATGGAGTGCCTACTAAGTGCTCTGTTGTACGTGTCTGCTGGTTCCCACGTCCTTGAAGGGAAGAACTAGACCATTTCCCAGCACTGTGTGCCAACTAGACTTTAACATGTGCTGCATGGAGAGACAGATGCCCCTCTAATCAGCCTTGTTGTCTTTATTGGTTGGCCTTGCCAAGGTGATTTGGGGTGCTTTGAGGTCTTTTGTTGGTTAATGTTCATTTGTTTCTTGATTTTCAGTTAGGTTTTTAATAGTGTTGGTAAGTGGCATGGCAGATATTGTTATCTGTAAGGGGAAAATACTTGGTATGAAATCTTAATTAAGCAAGTGGCTTGACAGAATTCATTTGCAGGGCAACTCACTATTTTCATGGTCTTTATTGAAGAGTGTTACAGACAATTTTAAGTGGAAAATCAAACTCCATTGGACTATTCTGAATTATTCTTCCCTTACAGCTCAACTTGCCTATAATACTTAGAATACTAAACCTGAAGCTGGGAGGTACTTCATCTTTTCACCTGTATATCTACCTCCCAATGTCTTTATGTGGAATGTGTTAATTGTTCAATGGTGTCCAACTCTTTGCAACCCCATGAACTGAAGCCTACCAGGCTTCCCTGTCCATGGAATTCTCCAGGGAAGAATACTGGAGTGGGTAGCCATTTCCTTCTCCAGGGGATCTTCCTGACCCAGGGATTGAACCTAGGTCTCCTACACTGCAGGCAGATTCCTTACTATCTGAGCTTGTCTTGACCCTTCCTTATACCCAAATATCACATTAGGCATATCCTAATTCTGGCTTTTATGACTATTTTAAAATTTATAATCCAACTGGCCATAACTCTATATGAAGGCTTGAAGACCACTCCAATCTGATTCTTTTCTATTAACCTCATTTCAGTTCCTGGCCTTAACAGTCTTCTTAGGAAACGCTGCTACCACACCCAAGACCTTATTCCTTGTGCCTGGCCCCATAATGGTATGCTGATTGGCATACCATTGGCATACCTGCGGAGGCTTGGAAGTTTCTGGGTCCTAATAGTTCAGTCATCTTGGAAATATCTGCCTTGTGTATGCTTTGGAACATTGGCTGATGTTTGGATAGGAGGAAAGCAGGCAAGAGATGAGTAAATTTCTTGAAACATCTTCCTCTATTTTTAAAAGGATAAACAAATTACTCTAGACTACCACCTAAGTCAGAGTTTGCAAACTGGTGATCCACAGGTTGGATTTGGGCCATAGACATGTTTTGTTTGGTCTGTATCTTAAACTACAAAACTTTTAAATCAATTACTTTCATTTAAGAATCAAGAAATTTCACCAGAAATTTTCCAGGCCTCTAACTTCCTTTGCACATTGCGGAATCTGACAGCACTGGACCCAGCTCCTGCAGAGCAGCAGTTCCTGAGAGCTGGGCAGCACCTGGCTATCTTGGACAGCGCAGGCACTGTCCCCTGTCCTCATCCATTTGGTACCCAAATCGCTTACTTACGTTACTTGCCTGTGCCCGGGGGTACTTGATTTTGTATATCCCCCACTATGAGTTAATGAAGGCTGTAAGCTCAACAGTTCAGGACCACAGCACCTCTGCTTAGTTTTCTGTTTAGTCAATATAACCTTAAAAATTAACATTGAAAAGTAATACATACTCATAAAAAATCAAAACCATATGGAAGTGGAAATTCCCTGGTGGTCCAGTAGTTAGGACTCTGCACTTTTACTGGCAAGAGCCCGAGTTCAATCCCTGATCAGTGAACTAAGGTCCCACAAGCTGAGCAGCACGGCCCCAAACAAAACAAAACAAAACAAAAAAGCCAAAACCCCACAAAACCCAGAAGTGTATACAGTAAAAAGTGTTCGTCTGGTGACCTCATTGATCCAACTCCCTTTCCTCACTCTCCAGAAATAATATTGGTAACAGTAACTTTTGTATTCATTTAGAAATATTCCATGAATGTGATTTTTAATCCAACTGAAGTTATCTACTTTTTGTAAAACTGTATAAGTATATAAATATTGGGTTCCATACGTGTGCAAGAGTGCTATGGTATAGTAGAGTAATTATCTGTACAGTTAACAAAAAATCTTGCTGAAATGTCCAAATATTAGAAAAAAATGTTTTGTTTTAAATTATCTGGCTAATTGCCTTAATTAGTCATCCTTTCAGCTCCTTTCTTTATGGAAGGATTCTGTCCATTTATTAGACATTCACTCATTTTCTTCTATGCCCAAGGTGCTCTAGTAGGTAAAGTGGGAAATGCAGAGATGAACTGAAAAGAAGATCAATAATATTAACATAAGACAGAAAATGACTAATCGTTTTCAAAAGAAATGAAGATGAAGATATTGGATATACATGCCCTAGTTTTAGTGGACCAAATCTAAGATTTGAGGGATTGCAAAAATCCCAGGAATAAGCCCAAACTGGAAAGATGGAGCAAAAGAAGTTGAGCTGTGCAGAGAGAAGATGGGTGATGCAGACTTGGTAGGAGGCAGACCAGGCAAGTGCTGAGCGGTGGAGTGAGGAACAAAGGCTGCTCAGAGCTGAAGCATGACTTGCCAGGGTGCAGACCTGCAGGCGTCGGGTCTGTGTTCAGGCAGGTAAAAACCATGCTGGGCATGACGGCCATTCCTCCTCACTCCCAAGTAGATTTCAGTGACAATTTTACTAAAATGAGAGATCTACAAGTAGAAATAAAGTTAGAGATGTCCTCATGAGAGATTTAAAGGAAAATAAATTTTGCCCTTTTTTTTTTTTTGTCTTGTATCTCAGTTACCTGGAGACAATTTTTTGTTGTTGTTGAATATTCTCCTTGAATTACAGAAT
This sequence comes from Bubalus bubalis, assembly GCF_019923935.1. NCBI lineage: Eukaryota > Metazoa > Chordata > Mammalia > Artiodactyla > Bovidae > Bubalus > Bubalus bubalis. The sequence goes on along the minus strand of NC_059167.1, from coordinate 101,214,067 downwards.
TGTAAAGGCTGCCAATCTTTAAGGAAAAAACCAAAGCCAAACCAAAACCCATATGGTTTCCTTAAGGCTTTTTTCTCTTGTAGTTTTTCAGATCGGACAGTTAGGGCCTCTTGGAAATAGAAAATACTATTTGCTATAGATCTGTGGTTACTTGTGGATGGAGCACTAGGAGGGACCCACAGCACACCCTGAATTCTTTTTAAAGAAGTATCACTCTTCAAAAATCCTTAATTAAAAAAGTCCTTAATTTTGATCTCCAGCAACTGGATGCTTTCATATGCTCAACATGGATGAGGAGTTTGAATTACTCAATTCTAGTTTTGACATACATAGTGGCTACCTAAGATACTAACACTGGATAAAGCTTGGTGAAGGCTACATGAGCATCTATGAACTATTTTTGCAATTTCTTGTGACTCCTAAACTATTTCAAAATATGAGGTGGTTTTTTTTTTTTTTTTGGCCACACTGCATGACATGGCATACAGGACCTTAGACCAGGGATGGAAACCATGAACTGCCGGGGAAGTTCCTAAAGTTATTTTTCAAACGGTCACATGACCAATTTTTATTTTGCTTTAAAATGTTGTATCTTTTGTTTTGAATGCCTCAGTTAGAGGTTCTAACTTAAAGACTTCTTAAATAATTTTATTGATAATGCTAACTGAAATATTAAGGAAGTTGTTTGAATTATCCGAGCAAAAATATCTGTTATTAGAGGAAGAGGCTTTTATTTTCTCTGAGCCACAGAGACTGGGGTTCTTCAGTGAAAAACTTCACAGGCTAATAGGGCAGTCTCAATTTCTCTTTGCTTTGCTTTGGCACTTCAGGTATAAATAATGAATGTCTTCAGAATAATCTTACTAGTCAACATTTTTGGATGTTTTGTCTAAGTAGTATATGAAGAGAGCTGTTTAAAATATCAGCAGTGCCATGATTAACAACTATTCGTATCAGTTTTCCCAAAAGGTTTTTCTTTCCACAACACATGTTATACCAGTCTATACATGTTACATTATATAATAAATTACATAAAGCCAAATAATGCCTGATTTTCTTAATTCTGTACATTTAAAATGCTCTAAATCCACTTAGAAACACACTGCTACTGCTAAGTCACTTCAGTCGTGTCCAACTCTGTGCGACCCCATAGACGGCAGCCCACCAGGCTCCCCCGTCCCTGGGATTCTCCAGGCAAGAATACTGGAGTGGGTTGCCATTTCCTTCTCCAACGCATGAAAGTGAAAAGTGAAAAGTGAAAGTGAAGTCGCTCAGTCGTGCCCTACCCTCAGTGACCCCATGGACTGCAGCCTTCCAGGCTCCTCCGTCCATGGGATTTTCCAGGCAAGAATACTGGAGTGGGGTGCCATTATATAATGCTTTGGTCTCCAAAATAGGATCCACATGATCCAAGATATGTTCAGGTTGATTCACACTGTCTAATTTGAAAAATTTAGATGTGATCCAAAGCAGTGGTAGTATCAATGTACCTGGGCCAGTGGTATTCAAAAGTCTTAGCCAACATTTCTCCACAATAATCCCCATAATATATTAAGAAATTTTTTCTGATATTCATATTTCCAGTAGGTAGTGACTGTTCTTTGTGAGGGACACATATCAGTAATTTACATATTTCTATAATTTTGTAAAAAAAAAAATACTATGATCTTGTTAGTGAATCATCAGAGTAACTGCCCATCTTTTGCATTCAAGAAAACATATAATTTCTAGTTAGAAAGGATTTGATGTTATCCAGTCCAAATGACAGCCTATTGCTTGAATTTGCTTTTTGAAATTCTTACTAAGCATTCCTCCACTTTAGAATTTCATGCTATGATCTGCAGAGCCCCAGGCTCTCAGAGGCAGTGTTTCAAGGGCTACTATAGGGAGGAAGTGGGTGGGGGGGAACTGGGGAAAGTGAATGCTAACCTGGCATAGATCCAGTTGTCCTCATTCACTCGTTCAACAAGAACAGCTGGGTTAGCATCTGATTCACTTAATCAGCTTCTGCATCCTATTTAATTTGCAGAAAAAGTGTTCTGTTGCTTAGAGAAGGGACTCTTGAGCTGAGTCTTAAGGATGTATAGGAGTTAACCATGCAAAAATATGGCATTTGGATATAACCATTTGAGTGCAAAATATGTCATCTTAAATAAGCTACAGAGCAGTAATGTCAGAGAAAATGGCAGACTAAGGAACTCCAAAAATTCTTTATAAAAGGAATAAGAAAAGAGCTAAAAAATTTCAGTCAACTTTTCCCAAACTATATACAAAGCCAAGGCTTGCAGCAATCTGAGGAGTGTTTATTCAGGGGAAATGGCTCAATCTCAGTAAAAACAGTGAGATTTGTAGCATTTTAACTTGCCCTCTTCCAACACCCCTTCTCTAGCTCCATGGTAGCTCTTCCAACACCCCTCTCTAGCTCCAAGGTAGCCTTGAAAACCAACAGCCTGCAATCATGTTGATAATTAGCCACCTGGAAGCCACTGGAAGTTGCAGAATGGAGTTGTACCTCCTTCAAAGCCTCAGTTCCAGAGAATTATCATCATCTAACTTGTCTTGAGAGACCTATATGCAGGTCAGGAAGCAACAGTTAGAACTGTACATGGAACAACAGACTGGTTCCAAATAGGAAAAGGAGTACGTCAAGGCTGTATATTGTCACCCTGGTCATTTAACGTATATGCAGAGTACATCATGAGAAATGCTGGGCTGGAGGAAGCACAAGCTGGAATCAAGATTGCTGGGAGAAATATCAATAACCTCAGATATCCAGATGACACCACCCTTATGGCAGAAAGTGAAGAGGAACTAAAAAGCCTCTTGATGAAAGTGGAAGAGGAGAGTGAAAAATTTGGCTTAAAGCTCAACATTCAGAAAACGAAGATCATGGTATCAGGTCCCATCACTTCATGGCAAATAGATGGGGAAACAGTGTCAGACTTTATTTTTTGGGGCTCCAGAATCACTGCAGATGGTGACTGCAGCCATGAAATTAAAAAGATGCTTACTCCTTGGAAGGAAAGTTGTGACCAACCTAGATAGCATATTGAAAAGCAGAGACATTACTTTGCCAACAAAGGTCCGTCTAGTCAAGGCTATGGTTTTTCCAGTGGTCATGTATGGACGTGAGAGTCGGACTGTGAAGAAAGCTGAGCGCCGAAGAATTGATGCTTTTGAACTGTGGTGTTGGAGAAGACTCTTGAGAGTCCCTTGGACTGCAAGGAGATCCAACCAGTCCATTCTAAAGGAGATCAGTCCTGGGTGTTCATTGGAAGGACTGATGCTGAAGCTGAAACTCCAATACTTTGGTCACCTCATGCGAAGAGTTGACTCATTGGAAAAGACCCTCATGCTGGGAGGGATTGGGGGCAGGAGGAGAAGGGGATGCCAGAGGATGAGATGGTTGGATGGCATCACTGACTTGATGGACATGAGTTATGGTAAACTCTGGGAGTTGGTGATGGACAGGGAGGCCTAGCATGCTGTGATTCATGGGGTCACAAAGAGTCAGACATGACTGAGCAACTGAACTGAACTGAACTTGTCTGGTGGTCCGTGGAAGACCCTACTTGCAAGGCTATCTATAGCTGACATGACTCAGTATGGAATTCATCTAGTGGGAAGAGCATTTTCCACAGGGGTGTTTGTACAAACAGTTAGTGGCAATTGTTTAACTTTTTGACTACAAGGGGTGATAGATGAAATTGGGATAAACAATAGGCTAACCAAAAAACTTTAAAGGAAAATATCAGGAGTAAGATATCCATAGGGACTTTGAAAAGCTCTGACATATTCCTAAGAATCTAGAAAGTCATGCATATATGAGGCTATTTATGCCCAGAACTCCATGCATGCTGTGGCAAGGCCTAAGAAGGCCATTAACTTCAGCTCTGGATAAACTTGAGGGCCCAAAGAAATAGAAAGTGAAGGCTAAGGCAGAGTTGTTAACTTCCTGATTGAGCATTGAAGGCATGCTCCAACACACAGAGAGCCTGTTGGCAAAGACTGGGAGAGTTTTTTGGTTCCAGGTATTGAAGGAAATCTCTGCCCAATAATTACCTGGCCACTAAGGTAACTAAGCAGAGACTGAAACAACCACATACAACAAAGAACACAGACCTTGTTTTTCAGAAAAGTCACTAAAACAAACAAATAGCAACAACAAATGCTGAAAGGGGAGAAAATCTGATTTCCAGAGTTGCCACAATTTATTATTTAGATGTTTCAATTTTTAATAAAAAAATTACAAGTGTGCCAAGAAATAAGAAAACATGGCCCTTTAAACAGGAAAGAAGATAGCAAATAATAGGAACTGTCCCTGGGGAAGCTCAGATGTTAAAATCACCAGAGACTTCAAATCAGCTACTAACGAATAAACATGTGAAAAGATGTTCAACATTATTAGTCTTTAGAGAAATACAAATCTAAAGAATCATACCCATTAGGATGGCCGTGATTAAAAAAGGTAATCATAAACGTTGAAGAGACTGTAGGGAAATAGGAACCCTCATATATTCCTGATTGTAATGTAAAATGGTACAGCTATTCTGGAAAACAGTTGAAAGGTCCTCAAAATGTTTAACATAGCATTACTGTACAACCTAACAATTCCACTTCTAGGTATATACACAAAAGAATTAAAAACATATACTAAAGCAAAAAATTTTACATGGATGTTGATAGCATCATCATGTATAGTGCCCTACCAGCCCATATATCCATCAACTGATGAATGGATAAACAAAATGTGGTATATGCCTATAACAGAATATTATATAATCATAAACAGGAAAGAAGTACTAGTATATGATACAACATGGATGATCTTCATGATAGTTTTATGTGTCAGCTTGACAGGATCACAAGGTGCCAAGATATATGGCTAGACATTTTTGCATGAGTCTGTGAGAGTGTTTCCAGGTGAGATTAGCATTTGAATTGCAGACAGTAAAGACAGTAAAGGACAGATTGTCCTTCTCAGTGTGGGTGGACATCATCCAGTCTACTGAGGGCCTGACTAGAACAAGAAGGCACAGGAAGGAAGAATTTGCTTTTCTGCCTGACTTAAAAGAATTTGCTTTTTCCGTTCTGGGTGAATGGAAACATTGGTCTTCTCTTGACCTTGGTCTGAAAATTGCACCGCTGACTTCCCTGGTTCTCAGGTCTTTGGATTCAGACTGAACTACCCCCATTGGGTTTCCTGGGTCTCCAGCTTGTAGATAGTGACCATGGGACTTGGGACTTCATTTATATGACATGTTCAGAATAGGCAACACCAGAGAGACAGGGAGTAAATTAATGTTGCCAGGGGTCATGGAGTGGGGAGGGCAGAAAAGGGAATGAGGTGTGATTCTGATGGGCATGGTGTTCCTTTCTGTGGTGATGAAAATGTTCTGTAATTAGACAGTGGTGATTGTTGCCCAACCTTATGAATTGTGTACTTTAAGAGGGTGAATTTTATGATTTGTTAATTATATCTCAATAGCTCAGTCAGTAAAGAATCTGCCTGCAATGCATGAGACCCGGGTTCAATTCCTGGGTCGGGAAGATCCCCTGGAGAAGGAAATGGCAACTCACTCCAGTATTCTTGCCTGAGAAATCCCATAGACAGAGAAGCCTGGAGGGTTACAGTTCATGGAGTCATAAGAGTCAGACATGACTTAGTGACTAAACCACCAATTATATCTCAATAAAAAATAAAATAAGCTCAACATTCAAAAAACGAAGATCATGGCATCTGGTCCCATTACTTCATGGCAAATCAATGGGGAAACAATGAAAACAGTGACAGACTTTATTCTCTTGGGCTCCAAAATCACTGTGGATGGTGACTGCAGACATGAAATTAAAAGACACTTGGAAGAAAAGCAATGACAAACTTCGACAGTCTATTAAAAAACAGAGATATCACTTTGCCTACAAAGGTCCATGTAGTCAAAGTTATGATTTTTCCAGTAGTCATGTACAAGTGTGAGAGCTGGACCATAAAAAAGGCTGAGCACCAAAGAATCGATGCCCTCAAACTGTGGTTTTGGAGAAGACTCTTGAGAGTCCCTTGGACAGCAAGGAGATCCAACCAGTCAATCCTAAAGGAAATCAACACTGAATATTCATTGGAAGTACTGATGCTGAAGCTGAAACTCCAATACTTTGTCCACCTGATGCCAAGAACTGACTCATTGGAAAAGAACCCGATGCTGGGAAAGATTGAGGGCAGGAGGAGAACAGGATGACAGAGAATGAGATAGTTGGATGGCATCACTGACTCAACAGACGTGAGCTTGAGCAAACTCTGGGAGACGGTGAAGGACAGGGAAACCTGGTGAGCTGCAGTCCAGGGGGTCGCAAAGAGTTGGACACAACTGAGCAACTGAACAACAACATATTGCATGGGCTTCCCAGGTGGCACTAGTGATAAAGAATCTGCCTGCCAATGCAGGAGATGCAAGAGACGTGGGTTCAATCCTTGGCTTGGGAAGATCCTCTGGAGTAGGAAATGGCAACCTGCTCCAGTATTCTTGTCTGGGAAATCCCATGGATAGAGGAGTGTAATGGGCTACCATCCATGGGGTTGCAAAGAGCTGGACATGACTGAGCACGCACACACACACACACACACACACACACACAACATAGACCACACTGAAATTATGTTAATAATGTGAGAGACTTTGTTTTTCAAACATGACCTTATAAAAAAGATGAGTAATGAATGGAAGAAAAGAACAATAAGCATTCAATGAAGAGAATTCCTTGGTGGTCCTTTGGTTAGGACCGTGCTTTCACTGGCAAGGATTTGGATTCAATCCCTAGCTGGGGAATTAAGATGCCACAAACCTTGTAGTGTGGCAAAAAAAAAAAAAAAAAAAAAAGCCCATAACAATAACTGCCCCCCGCCACCCATTCACAAATCCTGTTATACTGGCTAAAATAAAAGGACTGGCTGTGGGTAGGCTGAAAAAATGCCCCCTCACAAGAGCTATCCACCTCCTAGTTCATGGAACGTGAGACTTACCTTCCTTGATCATAAAAGGGGAAGGATGTCTTTGGAGATGCAACTGAGTTGATGATCTTGAGAAGACTAACTGCTGCTGCTGCTGCTAAGTCACTTCAGTTGTGTCCGACTCTGTGCAACCCCATAGACGGCAGCCAACTAGGTGGGCCCTAAAGGTTATCACAAGTGTTTTATGGGAGATTTCACGGACAGAAGAGGAGGAAGACATGTGACTGCAGAAGTGGACGTGGATGATGTAGCCAGAGGTCAAAGAATGCAGCCAACCACGAGAAGGTGGAAGAAGCATAGAGCAGTCTCTCTCACAGCTTCAGAGGGAATGCTGCCCCACCAGCATCTTGATTTCAACCCAGCAATACTGATTTGGACTTCTGGCCTTAAAACTATGAGAGAATAAATTTCTATTGTTTTAAGACACCAAATTCACAGGACTTTGTTTCAGTAGTCACAGGAACTAGTCCACTGATCGCATCAAATGGCATAATCACTTCCTTAAAGTGTTAAATATGCACTGTTAGATGATCCAATCATCCCACTTGTAGGGAAATGCAAGTACATATCCATACACAAGACTAGTACACGAATATTCACAGAATATAGTTCCAAACTGGAGACAACCTCAACATTTATCAACAGGTAATTGTGTTAACAAATTATGGCACATACATACCATGGAATACTACTCAGAAATGAAACCAACTATTGATATATACTATAATGTGGATGAACATCAAAATAATTATTTTGAGTAAAAGGCCAGACCTCAAAAAAAGGTACACTTCATAATTCCATTTATATAGAATTCTAGAAAATGCAGACCAATCTATGGTGACAGAAAGCAGATCAGTGGTTACCTGCGCAGGGAGGTAGGGCTAAGAGGGCATGAGGTGATAAATATGTTTATGATCTTCACTATGGTGCTGGTTTCACAGATGTATAATCAGACAGAACTTATCAATTTCTATAGTTTAAATTTGAAATTTATTATGCATCTATAAAACTGATAAAAAAGTAAGTGCATGCGAAAGGTCACACGCAGGGAGCTGTGGTCACAGAGAAAATGAGAGTTTCCTGGAGCTGACGCCCCAGAGACTGGAACTTCATTCTTTATTCAGTCTGATAGTCTTGCCACTTTACTTTTGGGAATGAAGCCTACCTTGAACCAGGGTTAGAGTTTGGAGCTCTAATGGTCTAGAAACAGAAGCACATTTGGAACACTGGTCTAAGAGCCTTAGACATCCTGGGACATTTCCTATTCCACCTGACGACTGGTCGTTGAAGATGAGTGTGCAGGCACCCCCTGGTATGTGCAGAGCGGTGATCTAGAGAGACACAGGTAGGCCGATGCCAAAGCGAGAGCCATGTAGGCATAAAACTGGGGCTACAGGAGATGATGGGGGTGCAGGACACAACAGTAGAGAGGGTAGAGAAGGGTCTCATTTGTCTGACAAACCTTATGTTGTGAATGCAATCTCTAGCACTTCAGGGGCAACAGAAACATCGAGAGGTAATCAGGGCACTTCCTGCCATTTCCTGACCTGCTTCAAATATCCACAAATCATATTGATGTGTCCCCAAAGCACCTACTTAAAATAGCAAAGAAATAGTTTAGGAGATAATTTAGTGGATTAAATGCCAGAAGCACATTCTTGAAATACGCATTCCTCTTTGTATACGCTTGACTTCTCTTTGTTATTATGAACCATAGATTCTAGCTGAAGTGATTTGCCTAAAGCTCTGAGGAGGTATCTAGCAGGCCAGCAAAGTACTGTTTCTTGTGCTATAGAATCTGACACAATTCAACTGTGGAGACACATGCTATTTAGCTTTACAAGGTATTATTTTGATTTGTAAAACTGATTAGCCTCTTCAGCTCCAAGCTATTGATCACTTAAATCTTTTTGCAACAACAAAAGAATGAATTGGTTCTTTTTGTAAAATGTATGACAAACGCTATGATTGTATGGGTTAGGATAAATCAAGCAATGTACTGGAAAATAAACTACATTAAACATAACTTAGTCTTTCATTTAAATGACAAATAGCAACGGTCTCCATAGAGCCATGTATCTGTTACAAAAGCAAGCTCGGGTCTGCTCGCCTGGGAGCGGTAAAGCCCATCTATTGCCCCTGGGTTTCGGTGAAGCAAAGTGCAGTGTTTATTGCAGGGTGCCAAGAAAGGAGTGCAGGCAGCTAGTTTTCAAAAGGCCCAAAGTCCCCAGTGGCTTTCAGAGAAAGGTTTTTAGAGACAGGGTGAGGGACAGGGGTTGTGAGGTATGTGATGAGCTTGTGGATATCCTTCTGATTGGTTGATGGTGAGGTAACTGGAATTCAACATCCTCAGTCTCCAGGTTCCAACCACTCTGGGGTCTATCTGCTGGTGGTCAGCATACAGTTAACTTTTCTCACCTGGTGGGGGTTTTAGTATCTGCAAAACAACGCAAAGGATGTGGCTCAGAATCTTATCTGTAGCCCTTGAGGAGGAACTAAAAGTCTTTGACTTTGTTTAATGGCTAATCTATTATTATTTTTGTCTTGCTTGACTATTTTCCTTTCTTTCTGCATTTTCTCATTACTCTGATAAAATGTATTCTTTGAAACTCAGGGAAGGCCTAGGAGGCTAAAGTTTTTCTACAAGAGGCAGGCAGAGGACACGGGGAGAGGTCTGTCCTGTGAAGTACGCATAGGGTCATTCCTGGTTACGTACTGAAAATTAAGCCTGGTAGCTATTTTAAATCTACAAGGCAATTTTAATTTCTCCTGAATGGGATTATCATTTCATTATTTCATATGATATTTCTAACTGGTAACCAAAAGTCATTTTTTATTATGCTAAGGATTCTGGTGGTGATGAATGTGGTAGTTGCCCTCTGGGTCAGTAAGGTGCATTCAGGTGTTTGACTAGTTGAATGTGTCTCTTTCTGCCTTTTATAAGAGAGAGTTCAGTTCAGTCGCTCAGTCATGTCTGACTTTTTGCGACCCCATGGACTGCAACACGCCAGGCCTCCCTGTCCATCACCAACTCCTGGAGTTTACTCAAACTCATTTCCATTGAGTTGGTGATGCCATCCAACCATCTCATCCTCTGTCATCCCCTTCTCCTCCTGCCCTCAATCTTTCCCAGCATCAGAGTCTTTTCATACGAGTCAGCTCTTTGCATCAGGTGGCCAAAGTATTGGAATTTCAGCTTCAGCATCAGTCCTTCCAATGAATATTCAGGACTGATTTCCTTTAGGATGGACCAGTTGGATCTCCTTGAAGTCCAAGGGACTCTCAAGAGTCTTCTCCAACACCACAGTTTAAAATAATCAATTCTAAAAAAAAAAAATAAAATAAAAGCATCAATTCTTTGGCACTCAGCTTTCTTTATAGTCCAACTCTCACATCCATACATGACTACTGGAAAAACCATAGCTTTGATTAGATGGACCTTTGTTGGCAAAGAAATGTCTCCGCTTTTTAAAATGCTGTCTAGGTTGGTCATAACTTTTCTTCCAAGGAGCAAGCATCTTTTAATTTCATGGCTGCAGTTACCATCTGCAGTGATTTTGGAGCCCCCCAAAATAAATTCTGTCACTGTTTCCACTGTTTCCCCATCTATTTGCCATGAAGTGATGGGACCAGATGCCATCATCTTAATTTTCTGAATGTTGAATTTTATGCCAACTTTTTCACTCTCCCCTTTCACTTTCATCAGGAGGCTCCTTAGTTCCTCTTCACTTTCTGTCATAAGGGTGGTGTCATCTGCATATATGAGGTTATTGATATTTCTCCCGGCAATCTTGATTCCAGCTTGTGCTTCATCCAGCCCAAATGTAAGAGAGAGTACATTTTCTTAAATCAGACAGATTTCTTGTTTCCATCATTTCCAGTTAGTCATTGAAATAGTTGTTTATTGGTAATTTTCAATAAAAATGATCATTGTTTTTATTTTTTGCCCCTATTTTAAGTCTCAGTAGCCAGCCATGACTGAGCGACTTCACTTTCACTTTTCACCTTCATGCATTGGAGAAGGAAATGGCAACCCACTCCATTGTTCTTGCCTGGAGAATCCCAGGGACGGGGGAGCCTGGTGGGCTGCCGTCTATGGGGTCGCACAGAGTCGGACACGACTGAAGCGACTTAGCAGCAGCAGCAGTCACTTTAAGTACTGAAAGATATATTCAAACACAAAGTACAAAATGGAAGATTTAAATTGTTTTTAATCTTGAGAAATCCAGAAAAGCAAATCAAGGGCAGTGTATTGCCATAGGATTGGTGTCAAATGGGTGATTTTGATAATTGCCTCTGTTATTTTCTAATTTGCATACCTTACACTGCAAAAAAAGTTTGAAAATAGAATAGAATATTGTATGTATTTTTTGGCATGTGGGCCTAGTTGAACTTTTGGTGCTCATGGGGCAGTTCTTTACTTTGTTACATTTAGAGATTTTTCTCCTCCAACCAACTCATTTAATGAGTAGTCCTAGAAAACCCTTCACTGGCATCTTCCTTTTCTTCCTCAAGGCTTCAGAGCCCTGTGCTTTTGGAGCCCCAGGAAGCAGAAAGCTGATTGCCTTCTCAGAAAGACGGGAAGCCTGAGCACACCTCCATAAGCCTATTTATTTTTTCTTTCTTTCTTTTTTTTTTTAAAAAAGACCTCCAATCAAAGAGACTAAAGTTCAAAACAAAATCAATTGAAATTCTTGACTGAAACAAGATTGGGATAATAGCCTCCAATCTAGAACTGCTTTGTAAGCAGAACCTATTTTAGTGTCTGATTAGTCAGATCATTCACTCACTGCAGTTTTATATCAGAGCAGAATAACCTATCTCCTGGATGTGAAAAACTAAAGAAAGAAAAAAAGGTGGAGGAATAGATGAGTCAATCCTGCTGCTGCTGCTAAGTCACGTCAGTTGTGTCCGACTCTGTGTGACCCCATAGATGGCAGCCCACCAGGCTCCCCCATCCCTGGGATTCTCCAGGCAAGAAGAACACTGGAGTGGGTTGCCATTTTCTTCTCCAATGCATGAAAGTGAAAGGGAAGTCGCTCAGTCGTGTCCGACTCCTAGCGACCCACGGACTCCAGCCCACCAGGCTCCTCTGTCCATGGGATTTTCCAGGCAAGAGTACTGGAGTGGGGTGCCATTGCCTTCTCTGGAGTCAATCCTAGGAGACCAAAATATACCTTGAGAGATGGTAAATATTTCAAAGGCTCGCTTATACTGTTTTGCAGCACGTTACTAGGCAGGCTCCAGGAGCCGACCTGTGCTAGCAGGGTGTTCGCAGCTGAGAGCTGTCTTCTCTGGTGGCTTCAGGTTTGTCTCCTTTTGCTGCCACTACAGGTCCTGCTCTCTAACGGTCCCCTGCGAGGCGATCTGCTTGGCAGCAGGGACTTTGGCAAGTCCCAGCAAAGATGTCAGAAAGGAGCCATGAAAACACCTAACTTGGGATGAATCTTTTTGCTAGGTCGTGTCTGACTCTTTGCGATCCTATGGACTGCAGCATGCCAGCCTCCTCTGTCCTCTACTATCGCCTAGAGTTTGCTCAAATTCATGTCCATTGAGCTGGTGATGCTATCTAATCATCTGATTCTCTGTAGCCCGCTTCTCCTCTTGCCCTCAATCTTTCCCACCATCAGGGTCTTTTCCAATGAGTCAGCTTTTCGCATCTTATCCAGTGAGTCGGCTCTTTGCATCAGGTGGCCAAAGTATTGGAACTTCCGCTTCAGCAACAGTCCTTTCAATTGATGTTAAATTTCACTTTCTGGTTGGAAACTCAAGTAGTTCTAGACCGGCTATCTTCATCTCTAAGCCCTGAGGGTTATGTTAGATACCCTGCATGTGACCCTATCCACCCTCCAAAAGGAGTCTGGGTTCTAGCTGGTGACCTCAAATTACTATCATGAGATTAACCCTTTACCATTCTTTTCTCTAATCAGAACTTTCATATGTTAGCTCTTTAGCCCCTAAATTCTCAGTTTTGCTTTTAACAGTCTATGTCTGACTGATACTTTCCTTGAAGGATAGAAAAAGAATTAACCAGAGAAACTGATGATTGAAAGGGGTTAGTGTCAGCTACAACACACAAAATCATCTGCTGGTTACAGAAGGCATCTTGGTGCAAAAACCCCAGAGTTACAAAAGCAATCTCTCTGGACCTCAGTTTCTTCATCTGTAAAATGAGGAGGTAGACTACTTAAAGTTTTTAGTTTTTTCTGATTTTAAGAATCAGCAGATTCTTTTAAATTAGGATTTTAGGGTCTTGTATTTGCTTAAGTCATAGACCCTTTTTCTCTCATTTTTATTGATTTCTCCTGTATTAGAAAATGAATATTAATTTGTTAAACATTTATTAAACCTGACGTGAAGAGCCAGCTTATTGGATGGAGGATAAAATGGTTAGATAGCATTACCGACTCAATGGACACGAATCTGAGCAAACTCTGGGAGATGGTGATGGACAGGAAGCCTGGCATGGTGCAGTCCATGGGGTCACAAAGAGTTGGACATGACTAAGCAACTGAACAAAAACAAATATTTATTAAATTCCTAGACTGGACCAGGCACTCTTATGGCTGCTGAAAGTACAAAGATCTTGCCCTCAAGGAGCTTGTGGTCTAGTTAACAGATGCCCTTGTCCTTTCTTCCCCCACCTCCTGTGTTAGTAAATTATTATTACTATCTATCCATCTCATTCAGGATCCCTTCTCTGTCTCCTCTGATGGCTCCCCTTCCTTCTAGAATGTTTAATTAATACTAGGTATCAGTCATCCCTCTGTCCTTATTTCCCAACACTTCTCTACTAAAGCTATTAAATACAAATCTTCAAAAAAATGCTTATTCCCTTGAGTTCACTGACCTTTTGGCCTTAAGCCATTCTGTCACACCAACAGTCAGGACGATAATGCAAGGCACAGACACGGAAGTTCTCATATTTCTTTACCAAGAAGTTCATCACATCTCCCTCAACCTGCACTAGCCATTTCCACTTCATTCTTAGCTTTCAGGTTTAAAAATACTTTTACTTATTTATGTGTATTTGTTTTTGACTCTGCTGGGTCTTTATTGCCGCTTTTCTGCAGTTGTGGTGCTCAGGGTCCTCGTTTCAGTGGCTTCTCTTGTCACAGAGCAGGGGCTCTAGGTGACCAGCTTCAGTAGTTGGGCCTCGTGGGCTCAGTAGTTGTGGTCCCGGGGCTCTAGAGCACAGGCTCAGTAGCTGTGGTGCATGGGCTTAGTTGCTCCATAACTAAGATATGGGATCTTCCTGGACCAGGGATCAAACCTATGTCTCCTTCACTGACAGGCAGGATTCTTTGCCACTGAGCCATCAGGGAAGCCCCTTGCGTGTGCGTGTTCGTTGCTCAGTCGTGTCCGACTCTTTGGGACCCCATGGTGTAGCCTGGCAGGCTGCTCTGTCCATGGGACTCACCAGGCAAGAATTCCGGAGTGGGTTGCCACGCCCTCCTCCAGGGGAAGCGCCTTAGCCTTAAGCTTTGTCTCCACCTGAATCTTCATCCATTTCTCACACCACTCACGGAACCTGGTTTCTGTATTAGCTTCCTAGGGCTGCTGTAAGAAATTACCACCCACTGTGTGGTTTAAAACAACAGAAATGTATTGTCCCACAGTTCTGGAGGCCGGAAGTCCAAAGCCAAGGTGTTGGCAGAGCCTCCAAAGACTCTTGGTAAGGACGCTTCTTTGCCTCCTCTGGTTTCTGGGGGCCGCTGCCAGTCCTCGGTTCTCCTCATAGATGCATCACTAAAACCTCTGCCTTCACTGTCACGTGGCCTTCTCACCTGTGTCTCTGGCTGTGTCCAAACTTTCCTCTTCTTATAAGGACACTGGATTTAGGACTCACCCGAATTCAGTATACCTCATCTTAGTTTTATTACATCTGCGAAGACCCTGTTTGTGTATCTCTCTGTCTCTCTTTTTCTCCTGTTGGATATATCCTATTGGCTCTGTTGCTCTGGTGGAATCATTAATGATATAGCATGTAACAAACATTTATTGAATGAATTAATTAAATGCAAAATGAACAAACAAGTAAGTTTTCTATAGCTAGGGAGTGATTTCATTTTTTAGCTTAAATATATTCTGCCTTCCACTAATAGATCAAGCTCCTTTAACATCAATTTTATCAATTTATTCATTCTTCCAAGGCGCTGACTTTAAACTCATTGTTTGGATTTCCATGAGCTTATAGTGTGAGTACTCTATCTTATTATGTAGTAAGATCTAGTAATTTTAAAAAATGATCTACGACATTGAAAAGACATGAGTTCAACCCACGCTTCACTGGTTACTAAATATGTGATCTTGGATGCATTCTGTTATTTCTCTGAGCTTCATTTCCCTCACCAAAAAACTGCAAGTCACCTCAAAGAATTATGAGGGATAAATAAGACAATGTATCTCAAGTTCTTAGCTGAATACACGAAGGTACTAAGTACCAAACAAATAGTCCCTTAATCTCGTTTCTGCTCTACTCTAATATGAACTCCCCATTCTAGTCAAGTTGATGTGCTCATAGCCGAGATCCATTCCCAGTCTCACATCCTCCTAGAAATGCTTCCCCCACTCTCCCCCTTCTTTCTCTTTTTTCTTTCCTCTTCTCTTTTTTCACCTTTCCTCTTCTTTCCTTCTTTACCATTTTTGAAAACTAGACTCAGACCTGTTTCAACCATCTCAATCCTCATTAACCCAACCTGCTTCTCTGTGGACAGCATTTTATTTATACTGAAAATGTTAATTTCACTTTCAGGGAAAAGGAGTAGATGTGTTTCTCCAACACATCAGAAGACTCTAAAAATTAAAGAGAAAAAGGCACAACAGCTAAAGACTTAGGGACACAAAGAATAATACTGTGGTGAGTTTACTGGATTTTCTTTATGTCCCATATATCCCAAACTTGGAGATGAAGAAACAAGTAATTTAGAAATGCCAAAGATTCAGAGAAAAAACAGCAACAACAACAACAACAAAAGACTATATCCAAAGGACTCTTTATCCAAGGGACCGAGAAAGGGGAAATCTGGCAAGACAGAAAACTTCTAGACAATAACAGCTCACTCCAGCCAAATACCACAGAAAACACTAGGGCTTCACTCTCACCAAAGCCAGAAAAGGGCAAACGGGGAGCCTTGGCTTCCACACTTGTAAGGCTGTAATGAGACACCCAACACTCCCAGGGGGTTGGTGTCAGAGAAGGTCAGCTAGGGAATCTGAGCTCCCCCCCATCTCCCTTTCCCTGCAGAGGTCTCAGACGAGTCCTAGAACAGAGTTAAGACTTTCATCATTACCCAACAGTAATGAGGCCATTCGTGTTGCCAGTGAACATGTGAAAATAAAAATTAAAAATGCAATACCATTTGTAAATGCTCAAAAGAAATAAAAAAGAAAAGAAACACAGGTGTAAATCTAGCAAAACATGTATTGGGACGTATCATGAGCACGGATTAGAAGATTCAATGTGATAAAGATGTCAGTTCTCTTCTACTGACATACATGTTTAACATAATTCCTTCAAAATCCCAGTAAGACTTTCTATAGACCAAGACAAAATTGTTCCAAATTTTATGCTGTGCTGTGCTGTGCTTAGTCACTCAATTGTGTCTGACTCTTTGCATCCCATGAACTGTAGCCTGCCAGGCTCCTCTGGCCATGGGGATTCTCTAGGAAAGAATACTGAAGTAGGTTCCCATGGCCTCCTCCAGGGGATCTTCCCAACCCAGGTCTCCCACATTGCAGGTGGATTCTTTACTGTCTGAGCTTCCAGGGAAGCCCAAGAATACTGGAGTGCGTAGGCTATCCCTTCTCCAGGGGAACTTCCCAACCCAGGAATTGAACTGGAGTCTCCTGCATTGCAGGTAGATTCTTTACCAGCTGAACTACCAGAGAAGCCCCCCTCTAAACTTTTATATGAACAGGTAATTGACAAATTTTCAAAAGGAACAATAAAGTGGGAGGAACTGTCTATCCAATCTCTAGACATTACATAATGAAAATAACCAAGACAATATGATATTGGAAGAGAGAGAAACACATAGATCAATGGAACAAAATAGAGAACTCAGAAATAGACCTACATAAATATGCCCAGTTGTTTCTTGACTAAGGTGCAAAAATAATTCTGCAGAGAAAAGATAGCAAAACAAATTGTTCTGGAGCAAGGGGACATCCATAGGCCAAAAATAAACAAATTAGAAGAGAAGAAATTTGACATAAGTCTTATGCCTAATACAAAAAATAACTCAAAATGGATAATGACTTAATGTGAAATTATAAAGCCCTAGGAAAAAATCTTTGGTACTAGGATTTGGCAAAATGTTCTTAGTTCAGTTCAGTTCAGTCGCTCAGTCGTGTCCGACTCTTTGCGACCCCATGAATTGCAGCACGCCAGGCCTCCCTGTCCATCACCAACTCCCGGAGTACACCCAGACTCACGTCCATCAAGTCAGTGATGCCATCCAGCCATCTCATCCTCTGTTGTCCCCTTCTCCTCCTGCCCCCAATCCCTCCCAGCATCAGAGTCTTGCTTGACACCAAAAGAATGATCCATATAAAACCAAAAAAAATTGATAAATTTGGCTTCATCAAAATTAAAAACTTTAAGGAATACCCTGGTACTCTAGTAGTTAGGACTTGGTGCTTTCACTGCCAGGGCTGGGTTTTAATCCCTAGTTGAGGAACTAACATCCTGAAAGCCTCACAGTGTGGCCAAAAATAAAAAAAGAAAATTAAAAAAATGTCCTCTATACATGACCCTGGTAAGAGGGTGAGAAAAAAGCAACTGACTGAGAAAAAATATTTGCAAACCATATATCCAAACAAAGTAGTAGTATCTACACTATGACAAGAACTTTCAAACTCATAGGAGCTACCCCTCACCCAAGGTCAGGGGTGGTGGCCAAGAGGAGCTACCCCATGTCCAAGGAGAGGTGGCTGCACGGGTGCAGGAGGGCCAAGAGGAGCTATTCCACGTTCAAGGTCAGGAGGGGTGGCTGTGAGGAGATACCCCTCATCCAAGGAGCAGTGGCTACACTTTGCTGGAGCAGCCGTGAAGAGATACCCCACGCCCAAGGTAAGAGAAACCCAAGTAAGATGGTAGGTGTTGCAAAAGGGCATCAGAGGGCAGACACACTGAAACCATACTCACAGAAAACTAGTCAATCTAATCACACTAGGACCACAGCCTTGTTTAACTCAATGAAACTAAGCCATGACCGAGGGGCCACTCAAGATGGGCGGGTCATGGTGGAGAAGTCTGACAGAATGTGGTCCACTGGAGAAGGGAATGGCAAACCACTTCAGTATTCTTGCCTTGAGAACCCCATGAACAGTATGAAAAGGCAAAATGATAGGATACTGAAAGAGGAACTCCCCAGGTCAGTAGGTGCCCAGTATGCTACTGGAGATCAGTGGAGAAATAACTCCAGAAAGAATGAAGGGATGGACCCAAAGCAAAAACAATAACCAGTTGTGGATGTGACTGGTGATAGAAGCAAGGTCCGATGCTGTAAGAGCAATATTGCATAGGAACCTGGAATGTCAGGTCCATGAATCAAGGCAAATTGGAAGTGGTCAAAGAAGAGATGGCAAGAGTAAACGTTGACATTCTAGGAATCAGCGAACTAAAATGGACTGGAATGGGTGAATTTAACTCAGATGACCATTATATCTACTACTGTGGTCAGGAATTCCTTAGAAGAAATGGAGTAGCCATCATGGTCAACAAAAGAGTCTGAAATGCAGTACTTGGATGCAATCTCAAAAACGACAGAATGATCTCTGTTTGTTTCCAAGGCAAACCATTCAATATCACAGTAATCCAAGTCTATGCCCCAACCACTAATGCTGAAGAAGCTGAAGTTGAACAGTTCTATGAAGACCTACAAGACCTTTTAGAACTAACACCCAAAAAAGATGTCTTTTTCATTATAGGGGACTGGAATGCAAAAGTAGGAAATCAAGAAACACCTGGGATAACAGGCAAATATGGCCTTGCAATACGGAATGAAGGAGGGCAAAGGCTAATAGAGTTTTGCCAAGAGAACACACTGGTCATAGCAAACACCCTCTTCCAACAACACAAGAGAAGACTCTATACATGGACATCACCAGATGGTCAACACCGAAATCAGATTGATTATATTCTTCGCAGCCAAAGATGGAGACGCTCTATACAGTCAGCAAAACAAGACCAGGAGCTGACTGTGGCTTAGATCATGAACTCCTTATTGCCAAATTCAGACTGAAACTGAAGAAAGTAGGGAAAACCACTAGACCATTCAGGTATGACCTAAATCGAATCCCTTATGATTATACAGTGGAAGTGAGAAATAGATTTAAGGGACTAGATCTGATAGAGTGAGTGCCTGATGAACTATGGACGGAGGGTCATGGCATTGTACAGGAGACAGGGATCAAGACCATCCCCATGGAAAAGAAATGCAAAAAAGCAAAATGGCTGTCTGGGGAGGTCTTACAAATACCTGTGTAAAGAAGAGAAGTGAAAAGCAGAGGAGAAAAGGAAAGATATAAGCATCTGAATGCAGAGTTCCAAAGAATAGCAAGGAGAGATAAGAAAGCCTTCCTCAGTGATCAATGCAAAGAAAAAGAGGAAAACAACAGAATGGGAAAGACTAGAGAGCTCTTCAAGAAAATTAGAGATACCAAGGGAACATTTCATGCAAAGATGGCCTCGATAAAAGACAGAAATGGTATGGACCAACAGAAGCAGAAGATACTAAGAAGAGGTGGCAGGATTACACAGAAGAACTGTGCAAAAAAGATCTTCATGACCAACATAATCACAATAGTGTGATCACTGACCTAGAGCCAGACATCCTGGAATGTGAAGTCAAGTGGGCCTTAGAAAGCATCACTACGAACAAAGCTAGTGGAGGTGATGGAATTCCAGTTGAACTATTTCAAATCCTGAAAGATGATGCTGTGAAAGTGCTGCACTCAATTTGCCAGCAAATTTGGAACACTCAGCAGTGGCCATGGGACTGGAAAAGGTCAGTTTTCATTCCAATCCCAAAGAAAGGCAATGCCAAAGAATGCTCAAACTACCGCAGAATTGCACTTATCTCACACGGTAGTAAGGTAATGCTCGAAATTCTCCAAGCCAGGCTTAAGCAATATGTGAACCGTGAACTTCCAGATGTTCAAGCTGGTTTTAGAAAAGGCAGAGGAACCAGAGACCAAATTGCCAACATCCACTGGATCATGGAAAAAGCAAAAGAGTTCCAGAAAACCATCTAGTTCTGCTTTATTGACTATGCCACAGCCTTTGACTGTGCAGATCACAATAAACTGTGGAAACTTCAGAAAGAGATGGGAATACCAGACCACCTGACCTGCCTCTTGAGAAACCTGTATGCAGGTCAGGAAGCAACAGTTAGAACTGGACATGGAACAACAGACTGGTTCCAAATAGGAAAAGGAGTACGTCAAGGCTGTATACTGTCACCCTGCTTATTTAACTTCTATGCAGAGTACATCATGAGAAACGCTGGGCTGGAAGAAACACAGACTGGAATCAAGATTGCCAGGAGAAATATCAATAACCTCGATATGCAGATGACACCACCCTTATGGCAGAAAGTGAAGAGGAACTAAAAAGCCTCTTGATGAAGGTGAAAGAGGAGAGTGAAAAAGTTGGCTTAAAGCTCAACATTCAGAAAATGAAGATCATGGCACCCGGTGCCATCACTTCATGGCAAATAGATGGGGAAACAGTGGAAACAGTGTCAGATTTTATTTTTGGGGGCTTCCAAATCACTGCAGATGGTGATTGCAGCCATGAAATTAAAAGACGCTTACTCCTTGGAAGGAAAGTTATGACCAACGCAGATAGCATATTCAAAAGCAGAGACATTACTTTGCCAACAAAGGTCTGTCTAGTCAAGGCTATGGTTTTTCCAGTGGTCATGTATGGATGTGAGAGTTGGACTGTGAAGAAAGCTCAGCACCGAAGATTTGATGCTTTTGAACTGTGGTGTTGGAGAAGACTCTTGAGAGTCCCTTGGACTGCAAGGAGATCCAACCAGTCCATTCCAAAGGAGATGAGTCCTGGGATTTCTTTGGAAGGAATGATGCTAAAGCTGAAACTCCAATACTTTGGCCACCTCATGCGAAGAGTTGACTCATTAGAAAGGTCTCTGATGCTGGGAGGGATTGGGGGCAGGAGGAGAAGGGGACAACAGAGGATGAGATGGCTAGATGGCATCACCGATTGATGGACATGAGTTTGAGTGAACTCTGGGAGTTGGTTATGGACAGGGAGGCCTGGCGTGCTGCGGTTTATGGGGTCGCAAAGAGTCGGACACGACTGAGCAACTGAACTGACTGACTGATCATATATTTTAATCTCTTCCTTACTGTCTACTGTTGGTTCCAAGTAAGATCATCTGGGCTCCCTAATAGATTTTAAGCTACTGAGAATAAGGACTATCTCATCACTGTTATCTCTGCCATGGAGTTTGCACAAAGTAGGTGTTAAGACAGCTGGGTGAATGAATATTGTAAATGAATGCTCCCGTGTGCCTAGGACAGGTAGTTATAAGCATAATACTTGATCGTTTCTCAGGCTAGATGGAGGGAATCTGGATAATAGATAAACCTTGAGCACTGACAACATCCCTGCCATTACCAAGGAAACAAAGCAGCACAGAGCAGCCCCAATATCCATGCCTAGATAATCCATCTTCAACCCACCTGTCACCACACTGAAGTGCTGAAGGAAGAGGTGAGCTAAAGTATATATCTCAATAATCCTTCTCCTGCTTGGAGAAGCTGAGAAGAAAGTTGTGATACAATATAACTCAGCAGGAAGTTTATAAAAATCCAATGTTCCAATATGGTATAAGTGCATCCTTATACACTGAAGCAAAGTTGCTTCAGTTGTATCTGACTCTTTGCAGACCCCATAGACAGTAGCCTGCCAGGCTCCTCTGTCCATGGGATTTCTTAGGCAAGAATACTGGAGTGGTTACCCATTCCCTTCTCCAGGGGTGTCTTCCTGCCCCAGGGATCGAACCTGGCAGATTCTTTGCTGTCTGAGCCACCAGGGATGCCCAGAACTGAATAGAAGTGTCTTTGTTATCTCTTGCTGTGCTGTTTATGTGCTTCCCCAGTCTGGGTGAAGACCCTAAAAGGGGTTAACTGAGCTGGATATAAACCAAAACATTTTTAGGAGATAAATAATAGTCTTTCTTCTGATCCATGCTTCTAAGGTTCAACTTAGGGAAATCAGGTTTTGAATCTTTTGATGTTGTTTGTTGTTGCTGCTTAGCTTTTAGTTTTTCATATATGTCCATATTACATTAATACCTGTCTCAATACTGATGAGAGTAAAAATACTAATTGGATCCTAAAAGATGTAATGGCTAGTGACAATCAAATCAATGGAAGTGCACCTACATCGTGGCTAGCTGCATAGAGAGCTAAATTAAGGTATAATTAGATGGGCATTTATAGATTAGATATTAATTGGTCTTTCATTAAATATTCTATATTATAGGACATTAATGAAGATGACTAAGACATAATTTTTTTCCTTTGATGAACTCGCAGACTGGCAGGTAGACACATAAAAACAATTACAACACTGTAATGAAAGGTGTAACAGTGGTGTGTTCATGGTGTTATGAAAACAGAGAGAAAGAAATTAACTCAACCTGTATGTTCTGGCTAGTTTCTAATAGTTGCAGAATCCTGTGGTTTTCAAAAAATCTGAGTTTGTTTCCCATTCCAAAGTGGTCTCTTTACTTAACTATGAGAAATTAAAGGACACCATGCAGCTTTAAAATTTACAATCTGGCATTTCTAATATCACCTGAACCTGCCTGAGGTCCAACTATTTCCAGGTACTTCCCTGAGAATCAGTGGGTGAAGGTAAGAGCAAAAATTTGTAGACAGACTCCTTGAATTAAAATCTCAGCTCCGCTGCTTGTTATGGAGAAGGAAATGGCAACCCACTCCAGTGTTCTTGCCTGGAGAATCCCAGGGACGGGGGAGTCTGGTGGGCTGCCGTCTATGGGGTCACACAGATGGGGTCACCGTCTATGGTGATTTAGCAGCAGCAGCAGCTGCTTGTTAATTGCCAAGTTACTTAACCTCTTGAGACTTTACTATCCCAACTGTAAAGCGGAAGTAATAATGATACACTATGCCTCGCTGATTTCTGAAACCACTCATGCTTTTAAATGCTATAGCATTTACGTCATTGCATTCTTATCCTATTACTTTCAAACATTTACATGACCTTTAGCTGTATAATAATAATAACACACTCAATTGTATGATAATGGTGACCCACAATTGATTTGATTTTCCATCCACTATATAAGAGAAATTTCAAATTTCTCAAAATTTTCATGCAACTTATCATGACACTATGCAATTTTCTAAAACATTCATACCTATAAACACATTTCACCAGAAGCAAATAAACTGGAAGTTGTAGTAATTAGAATTCTGGCAGGAAATGGAGAGTATAATGCATATGGGTAATCTGAGGAGAGTTTTTAAAAAGGACTCTTTGGAACTTCCCTGGTGGTCCAGTGGATAAGAATCCATGTTCTAATGCAGTGAACATGGGTTTGATCCCTCGTCAGAGAACTAAGGTCCCACAAGCCACAGGGCAACCACACCAGATGCTGCAAAAAGAAAGGTCGCTGGAGAAAGCCTGTGTGCCGCAGCGAAGGCCCAGCGCAGCCAAAATTAAAACAGTAATAACCAAAAATAAATAAATAAAAAGGACTATTGACACAGATGCAGAGAGGGTGTAGGAAAATCACAGAGGATAGTGGGGTGGAGTCATGGCAGGGAGCTAGTGCCACTCTTTAAAAGAAATTTTCTAAAATTGGAGGATAATTGCTTTACAATGTTGTGCTAGTTTCTGCTATACAACAGCGTGAATCAGCTCTATGTATACATAAGTCCCCCCTACCTTGAACCTCCCTCCCACACACCCATTCCACCCTCTAGGTCATCACAGAGCACCAAGCTCAGCTCCCTGTGTCATACGGTAGCCACCCACTAGCTATGTCTCACATATAGTAGTGCATATATGTCAGTTCATTGCCACTCTTAAACCTGAAGGGCAAGGAGAGGGAGCAGTTATCAGAATTCAGAGAAGGCCATTTGACAGGAGTTATGACCTTTGATGGGCTTCCCTGGTGGCTCAGACAGTAAAGAATCCACAGGTAATACAGGAGATCTGGGTTCTATCCCTTGATTGGGAAGATCCCCTGGAGGATGGCATGGCAACCCACTCCAGTATTCTTGCCTAGAGAATCCCCACGGATGAGAGTCGGACATGACTGAGCGACTAAGCACAGCACAGCACATGACCATCGACAGGCCCATGGAACCCAGCAGAAAGATATCTAGGGTAAAGATACCCTGATCTCCCTCCCTCCTCTTGGTGATCTCTACCAGAATCCCCCTACCATTGACCAAGCCCAACAGAAAGCCTGACAGCAAGAGAATCATTGAGGCCATGCATACAGGTCAGCTTCCCAGAGCACAGAGGAGGGCTGAGATGAGTACAGATGATTCTGGAGGGCAAATGATAGAAATGAATGTAGAAGACTATGTTATGGTGAAACTCTATCGCAACAACAATAATAACACAATGAAACAAAAAAAAACAAACTCAAGATTGGTTGACAGCTGGTCCCTAACTGGACTCTTAACCTAAATTCAAACATAGAGAAAGATTTTCAAAGGCTGAGAAGCCTCTAGGAAGGGCATCCTCCTAAATGCTTAGGTCAGATGTGGCCCCAAGAGACAGTCACCAGGAAGGTCTTCAAACATACAGCTATGGGACAAAGGAAAATAAACAGAGAGGATTTCCCCAGAAGGCAGAACCAGGGTCAGAGGAAAGTGACTTTGCTGCCTAAGCACAAGGGCCTCATTCTTATTCTTACTGTCCGGCAGGATGTAATGTGGGCTGTGTGTTTCTCATCTGTACCTTATCAAATGGGAGTTTTTTAAAGTTGCAGTTATCCTGTTTCTTCCTCCATCATCATATACTGGATGGATCTGGATCAGATATCATTACTTAAATCTTAAGTTTACCAAGTCCTATGGAACCACAGCCAGAACTATTGAAGAGGACTGGAGCTCACGCGGAGATACTGGACTTTGACCTGAACACAACTAGAGTTGTACTCGTAGGGGGAAGAAGTAAATGCATTCCACATGAAATGAGTATATGAAAATAAGGAAACATATGAATTATGCATCGCCAAGGGGATAGACTGAGGTGGACACCCTGGATGGACCACCCAAGAGCCTTTCACAAACACCCTTTCCTTGCCTTTCTCTACTAAAGAGACCAAAAGCTAAAAATACACATCTTTTAGGCTCTTTTGCAGCTACAGAAAACATAATTGTGGTACTGAAATGTAGAGACTTCTAGAAATCCCTAAGGTTGAGTTACTGTCCTTTCTCTTTAGACGATAAACATGATGCCTAAAGTTGGAACAGTTACCTTTTGCCCATCAGGATGAATTTTCTGTGCCAAAGATGACAGAGCAAAACAATAGGTGAAGCTTGGTTTCCATGACACTTAGCCAGATTTTGGCCAATGTAATTAATGACTCACCTCATATAATTCAGTTGGTTCAACCTATTCAGTTGGTGCTTTTTTTTTTTTATCATATAGCTCTTTAAAAGTCATCCATTTTTATTTTTTTTTATTTTTTATTTTTTTTTTCTGTTCACTTCTCAATGCTTCTTTATTTTATTTTTTTTTTAATTTTATTTTATTTTTAAACTTTACATAACTGTATTAGATTTGCCAAATATCAAAATTAATCCGCCACAGGTATACATGTGTTCCCCATCCTGAACCCTCCTCCCTCCTCCCTCCCCATTCCATCCCTCTGGGTCGTCCCAGTGCACCAGCCCCAAGCATCCAGTATCGTGCATCGAACCTGGACTGGCAACTCATTTCATACATGATATTTTACATGTTTCAATGCCATTCTCCCCAATCTTCCCACCCTCTCCCTCTCCCACAGAGTCCATAAGACTGTTCTATACATCAGTGTCTCTTTTGCTTTCTCGTACACAGGGTTATTGTTACCATCTTTCTAAATTCCATATATATGCGTTAGTATACTGTATTGGTGTTTTTAAAAGTCATCCATTTTTAAATTAAGATTCTTTTTGTTGTTTTTGTTGTCTTCATAACTTTCTCACTCTAAATGCATTAAGCAGATATACAGTAAGAAGTGACATTTTGACATTACAGCTTCAGACAAAGACATACTCTGATAAATCCTGACCATGAAAATGTTAAGCCACAGAATATCATATAGACCTATGCGAATATAAATGTTGTTACTTTTTCAAGGCCTTGATTTCTAGAGACTGTTTTGTCTTTCCCTTTCCTTACATGCTCTTTCTCTCGCTCTTAAGAGAGATACCTTGGCTGACATGTCAGCCTCAGCAGATGTTGTTCTGTATGCAGAACAAACTTCCTTATCTTCAAAGTCTTACTATCACTTTGCTGAGCTCTGTTACTGAATGCCAGATAAGTTCTCAATAAATATGCACTCAACATTTTCTCAGGGAGTTGCTCTTGCAGGAGCTCTCCCTGCTCTCTCATAATCCTGGGTGTTTGTGGGAATTAATTCAGTGCGACCCTGTAACGTAGACCAAATGTGAATTGTGCACCATGCTGAGAGAGTTAAATTCATTACAATAGGGGAAACACAGAGAACAATGACTACTGCATAACACAACCAGGCCAGCTTCACAAATCCTGTGGAGCCACACAGGGCCCTGTGCTTAGAAGGGTACCATGGTTGGTTTAATGCTCTGTTGCTGCCATCTTGAAGTTCTTAATACTTTTATCTTTAAATTCTTGTATTGTAAACAAACTCTGACGGAACAGTAGAGCACACACAGGAGCAGAGGTGATACTTGTAAATTTGTGTCTCCCCCACTCTTTGCTGCCTCATTTGCATGTTGAACCTGTGATACCCCATAAGCACAGAACTCTGGTGGACCCACTCACTGTGCATGGGAGTTGATCGAGTCTCAAAGCAAGAACAAAGTAAGCATGCTACTTCTACAAAGGAGTAAGTGATGGCATTGACAATTTCAGGAAAACATGCTTTCTGTTTGAACCAGAATTCTCTTTATGCAGAAAGAAAGGAAAGCCATTCTAAGACATAAGAACAACCAAGGAGCTCTATGGGTTCCCTGATAGCTCACTGGTAAAGAACCTACCTGCAGTGCAGGAGACCCCAGTTTGATCCCTGGGTCAGGAAGATCTCCTAGACAAGGGATAGGCTACCTATTCCAGTATTCTTGGGCTTCCCTTGTGGCTTAGCTGGTAAAGAATCTGCCTTAATGCGGTAGACCTGGGTTCGATCCCTGGGTTGGGAAGATCCCCTGGAGAAGGGAAAGGCTACCCACTCCAGGATTCTGGCCTAGAGAATTCCATGGACTGTGTAGTCCACGGGGTCGCAAAGAGTTAGACATGATGGAGAAACTTTCACTTTCAAGGAGTTCTATCATATCTTTCTTCTCTACTGGTATTAATCGGCCAGACTGGGAAAGGAGTACATCAAAGCTGTATATTGTCACCCTGCTTATTTAACCTTTATGCAGAGTACATCATGCAAAATGCTGGGCTGGATGAAGCACAAGCTGGAATCAAGATTGCTGGGAGAAATATCAATAACCTCAGATATGCAGATGACACCACTTTTATGACAGAAAGTGAAGAGGAACTAAAGAGCCTCTTGATGAAGGTGAAAGAGGAGAATGAAAAAGCTGGCTTAAAACCCAACATTCAGAAAATTAAGATCATGGCATCTGGTCCCATCACTTCATGGTAAATAGATGGGGAAACAATGGAAACAGTAACAGACTTTATTTTTGGGGGCCCCAAAATCACTGAAGATGGTGACTGCAGCCATGAAATTAAAAGATGCTTGCTGCTTGGAAGAAAAGCTATGACCAACTTAGACAGCATATTAAAAAGTAGAGACATTACTTTGCCAACAAAGGTCTGTCTAGTCAAAGGTTTTTCCAGTAGTCATGCATGGATGTGAGAGTCCGACTATAAAGAAAGCTGAGTGCCAAAGAATTGATGTTTTTGAACTGTGGTGTTGGAGAAGACTCTTGAGAATCCCTTGGACTGCAAGGAGATCCAACCAGTCCATTCTAAAGGAGATCAGCCCTGGGATTTCTTTGGAAGGAATGATGCTAAAGCTGAAACTCCAGTACTTTGGCCATCTCATGCGAAGAGTTGACTCATTGGAAAAGACTCTGATGCTGGGAGGGATTGGGGGCAGGAGGAGAAGGGGACGACAGAGGATCAGATGGCTGGATGGCATCACTGACTCGATAGACGTAAGTCTCAGTGAACTCCGGGAGTTGGTGATGGACAGGGAGGCCTGGCGTGCTGCGATTCATGGAGTTGCAAAGAGTTGGACACGACTGAGTGACTGATCTGATCTGATTAAAGTATTATTATTTAAAAAATAATATTAAGGACTTTCCTGGTGGTCCAGTGGCTAAGACTCTGCACTCCCAAGGCAGGGGGTCTGGGTTCCACCCCTGGTCAGGGAAGTAGATCCCACACGCAGCAACTAACAGTTCACACCACCTCCCCCCCCCAACTAAAGGATCCTGCAGGCTGCAATGAAGACTGCAGATGCTGTGTGCCACTACTAAGACCTGGCACAGTCAGATAAGTAAATTAATATTTTTTAAAATAATATATACAAATATTAGTTATAAATAAAGAGTTTCTTGACTTGGTTAAACATGAAGAGCTACATTTGAAAGGGGACTGGACTGCACGGGGAGAGCCTGGCGTGGAGCTGGTGGAAACACACACGGTCCCACTTCCCCACTGCCGCCGTCACGGAGGCTCACTGGGACCCGCCTGATGTCTTCTTTAAAAAATATTTATTTATTTTGGCTGAGTCGGGTCCTTTTTTTTCCTTTTTAAGATATTTGTGTATTTATTTGTTTCTGACTGCGCTGGGTCCTCACTGCTGTGGGGGCCCCTCTCTAGCTACAGAGAGGGGGCTCCTCTCTAGGTGCGGTGCGCAGGCTCCTCACTGTGGTGGCTTCTCTTGTTGTGGAGCGTGGGGTTCAGGGTGCGTGGGCTTCAGTGACTGTGGCGTGTAAGCTCGGTAGTTTCAGCTCCTGGACTCGAGAGAACAGGCTCAATTATTGTGGCACATGGGCTCAACTGCTTCCCAGCATGTAGGATCTTCCCAGACCAGGGATCAAACCCTTGTCTCTTGCACTGCTGGGCAGACTCTTTACCGGGACCACCAGGGAAGCCCTCTATTGGTGTCTTGGCCAAAGGGGCTGCCTCTTGGTCTACAAAGTTGCAATTGAATGGCTATGCCGCCCTGTCCTGAGTCCTCAGAGTTGTGAAGGCCCATGGGGCCTATGCCTAACTGATGAAAAGAAGCTTCCCCTTACCTGGGCATAAACGTGGCACTGCCTACATCCTCCTGTCTCAGGGTGTCACACAGAGGCCCCTATAAAAACAGTTCCTTCAGCTTCCTCCTGCATCCGCTCTCTCCATCGACTCAACCCCACACCCACGGGGCTGTCCAAGGAATGCTGCTGAAATTCTAACCCTTTACCCTACAGCTCCTTCCCTTTGGGACTTGGGCGCCTGCCTCTTTCCTTTTCAACCAACAAAACAAAGCAAGCCTTCTGGCAGGCCTGCCATACCAGATCAGCAGACAAGTCTGGTCCTGTCTGAATCCCAATTATGAGTCACTGCAGAAAACAGACTGACCTGAATATTCATATAGTCTATTTAAAAAAGCCTTAGGATCTTGGAGTGATTGAGCAGAAAACCAAGACTACTTGAAACTGACTTGCCATTTGATTTTTAGGGTAATCTATTGGAATTGAGCAGAAATAGTAGAGGACTATTATTTATTAATGAGCAAGAGGTATTTTGCATAACAGCAAACAGGATTTTTCATTTCAACTGAGGCCACAAAGTTGAGAACAATTCATGGCAAGTAGACCCATGTTTTAAATACAAGGGCTGGACCATCTCTACAGGACTTGATAAGAGGCCAAACTGGCCCTGCTGCCTCTTCAAGGTTTAGTGAAAAGGACTGAGAATAAGGATTTCTTGGAAGTCTGGTGGGTGCTGAACTCTGTGGCATGGGTCTCCCGTTCCAGTGGAAGGGAGACAGAGTTACCTCCTCCCAACTCCAGCCAAGTGAGTGGGCTCCTCCATAAGCCCTTATAAAAAGTGATGGTCCTGGAGTGGCCCCTGGTGAGAGTGTTCACAGAAGACCAGGATCTGGGGCTTGACTCCTGTCTGGAAACCTCTAAGGTTTTAGGTTCTCTGGGCCTGTGTCTGAAGCAGGCAAGGGGAACTGCTGCAGTGGAGGCAATGCAGGCTGTCCTTCCCTAGAGGGACAGTAGATCCCCTGGGCGAGAGTGGCCAGTGTGAGATATTCTACTGGAAACAGGATCAGGGAGGTGGGGGTAAGCAGTCGTCTGGAGAATGCACTGCCCACATCAGTGCATACACAGCGCTCGTGTTATTTGAGGGCAGAGTTCCCAAGTGAAAGTGAAAGTGAAGTTGCTCAGTCCTGTCTGACTCTTGCGATCCCCTGGACTGCAGCCTACCAGGCTCCTCCATCCATGGGATTTTCAAGGCAAGAGTACTGGAGTGGGTTGCCATTGCCTTCTCCGTCATTACTCCCAGACATAACCAATTAGATCATATCTTCTTATTTTCAATAAGCAGTCAGCACTTCTCAAATAATGCAGAACATTGATTTCCAGGTATTTATCTCTGTATGCTATTTATCCAAATAGATTTATATTGGAATTGAGCACTTTAGAAATGTATTAATAGCAAAAATACATTAAACACGCATAACTGGACCATATATGGCTTTCCTTGTCTTCTATGTAGATATACTTGCTACTGCTGCTAAGTCACTTCAGTTGTGTCCAACTCTGTGTGACCCCATAGATGGCAGCCCACCAGGCTCCCCCGTCCCTGGGATTCTCCAGGCAAGAACACTGGAGTGGGTTGCCATTTCTTTCTCCAATGCATGAAAGTGAAAAGTGAGAGTGAAGTCTCTCAGTCATGTCCGACTCTTCACGACCCCATGGACTGCAGCCTACCAGGCTCCTCCATCCATGGGATTTTCCAGGCAAGAGTACTGGAGTGGGGTGCCATCGCCTTCTCCGATAGATATACTTACTCATTCATTAATTCACTTATAGTAATACCATCCAGACCTATGAATATTAATAGCCTGAGAACAAAATCCTGAGCATTAACTTCTGTTGTACAGGCATTAACTAGGTTTCTGACCTCAGAGTTACAGGGTTTAACCAAATCATTTATTCACACACACCTCAGATATGCATTGGTTCAAACTTTGCACCTTTCCATTCATGCGTACCTTTGTTTACTGATCCCCTAATAAAGTCACTAATAATAATAAAGTCAATGTGTAAAATTCAAAAAACCCTAAAAACAATATCCTAGAATATTACTAAGGTCTATCTATAGGCTTATTTTTCATAAAACTAAGATGCTATGTCTTTTTTGCAGCAGATCACAACATTATACACAAAGATTATCAGCTTACTTGCTTCATGTCAATCCCATATTTATACTTTATCTACTATGCCTGTCCTTCATTCACTTAATTTTTCCATGTTTTTTTTTTAATTTTATTTTATTTTTAAACTTTACATAACTGTATTAGTTTTGCCAAATATCAAAATGAATCCGCCACAGGTATACATGTGTTCCCCATCCTGAACCCCCCTCCCACCTCCCTCCCCATTCCATCCCTCTGGGTCGTCCCAGTGCACCAGCCCCAAGCATCCAGTATCGTGCATCGAACCTGGACTGGCAACTCGTTTCATACATGATATTTTACATGTTTCAATGCCATTCTCCCAAATCTTCCCACCCTCTCCCTCTCTCACAGAGTCCATAAGACTGTTCTATACATCAGTGTCTCTTTTGCTGTCTCGTACACAGGGTTATTGTTACCATTTTTCTAAATTCCATATATATGCGTTAGTATACTGTATTGGTGTTTTTCTTTCTGGCTTACTTCACTCTGTATAATAGGCTCCAGTTTCATCCACCTCATTAGAACTGATTCAAATGTAATTTTTCCATGTTTTAAAGATGGCATATATGGTAGCCAGCCTCCAAGACCGCATCCAAGGATTCCTGGCTCCTAGTACTCATAGCCTTGCAGTCTCCTCCCATATTAAATCATGCCTGGCCTCTATACCCAATAGAATACTTGAGAGGCTGACAGTGTATGACCTCTGAATCTTAATTATACATACATTGAGCTTTCTGCCTCCCTTTCTCTTGTATTGATTGCTCTTGGGGAACTCAACTGTTATGTTGTAAGGACACTCAAGCAGTCCTGAGGAGAAGTCGATCCCAACCAACGACCAGCATGAACCTTCTAGCCTTCTGAGTGACTCATGGAGGCAGATCCTCTAGCCCAAGCTTTCACAAAGAACCTCCCAAAGAAGGAGCCAGCTTTGGTGCATCTGCCATGCAGGGGTCACTAAAACCATGTTACAACAGCACCTGTCCAGTCAGTGTTTATTCCTTACCTATCTCCTCTCCCTGTTATCTCCTCCAACCTTGGAGGAACCAAAGGGTGCATACAGAGTAGGAGAAGAAAAGTGGAAGAGCCATGCTGGGGAATTGTGAAACCATGAAGTAGACCAAGCCCCTCTCCCCGCTGTTAGTCTGTGGGTGGTGGCAGGGAGAACCTGGAGAGATCAAAGTTTTCATTTTATCATACAGGATTTGTTAATATTGTACTAGAAAATAAAACCTTTTTAGCTCTGAAAGGGACTGCAAATCTCTGGGATCTGCTTAAGCTCTCATCCAGGGGATGAGTGGGGAAACCTGATGGGAGATATCTGAAGATCAAGGTGGGAGAAAAAGAAAGGTGCTTCCTGCCTGCACCTCCTGGAGTCCACAATATTCCACAAAACTTTTACATTTGGAATACTGGGGAGAAACGAAGAAGTAGCTAACATGCACAGATTTCAAGTAAATGCCACACTAGAGATAAGCGGAATTGATGTTTGCAATGTTGTATTTCACTGTTAAAATTACAGCATTAGATTGTGCCGCATGCTAACTCACTTCAGTCATGTCTGACTCTTTGCGACCCCATGGGCCACAGACTGCCAGGCTCTTCTGTCCATGGATTCTCTAGGCAAGAATATCGGAGTGAGTTTCCATGCCCTCCTCCAGGGGATCTTCCTCACGCAGGGATTGAACCCTTGTCTCATGCGGCTCCTGCATTGCAGGTAGATGCTTTACTGCTGAGCCACTGGGGAAGCCACAAAGTTAGATCTGCTACTGCTAAGTCGCTTCAGTCGTGTCCGACTCTGTGCGACCCCATAGACGGCAGCCCATCAGGCTCCCCCGTCCCTGGGATTCTCCAGGCAAGAACACTGGAGTGGGCTGCCATTTCCTTCTCCAATGCATGCAAGTGAAAAGTGAAAGTGAAGACGCTTTAGTCATGTCCGACCCTTAGCGACCCCCATGGACTGCAGCCTACCAGGCTCCTGCATCCATGGGATTTTCCAGGCAAGAGTACTGGAGTGGGTTGTTAGATCACGAGGCATTAAATATGGCTCTTTCTCATTGTTTCTATCAATGACAACCAAAATTATTTCCCACCTCAGTAATTCATTCCTTGAGGAGAAAAAAAAAAATCGAACAACTTGTTTTTTATACTTAACATTATATCATAACTATTTTCTGTATTATTTCACTTTCTTTTGAGTGTAATTTTAAATGACTAAAAAAATGACATCCTAAAAAAAGATATTTTGATCAGTAACCATTTTTTTTAATAAATAACAAAGCATGTGGATAGGACTTTCCACATATTTTAAAGCTTAATTCGTTTGGTTATATTCTAAGAACCAATGGAACTCTTAAGTCTCATGATCATTTCATTTCAAATTTTTGACAAAGTTATAACCGATTCCTATTAATTATGATTGAAAGTAATTTTTGTACTGTGAATTTTATGGCCTTATTGGTTAGAAAAGGCAGTTTAGTCCCAAATTGATCAATTTTTAAAATTTTCCAAATCAAGAGCTCATAAAGTAACAATTTATTCTTTGTGTTTTCAACTTTTGATTTTTAGCAATACATTATTTTAGTATTAAATGGCTTGTGTTTATTGTCCAAAAAAACACTAGCTTAGTTTATTCCTTATTTACATATTATATGTGCTACATTAAAAGTAAATTGTCTTTAAAAATATTTTGTGATTAAGAATTCTCACTTGGTAGAACAGCCATTTCCTTATTGTTGGCAATTTGTGAGATTTTATCATAGCATTCTTATAGTATTAATAAAAGACTCAGAGTTGCTTTAAGAATTCAAAGTAATTTCATCAGCTAGACAATTCTGTGGAAGTAATTCATACTACACATGAGAAAGTCCGAGTGATGAAGCAATCACTTATTAAAATTCCCTCATATTTAATAACAAAATAATATTAAATAAATTATATGAGCAGAATAAAATGTGTTCCACATTATTTTTCTTATAAATGTATTTATAAAACAAATAAGGTTTCAGTTGTCCAAGAAGAGGAAAGAGAATAGCAATAATAATAAACCATGCCTGATCTAACCCAGTGATGTACACATTTTGAACAATGTCCTTACATAAGACTAATATTTAAGGACCTGCATTTTATATTGCTATTTTTAGTGTGTGCAGGATAATACAGATACAGGTAACGTAATTTTAAAGTTTAACTTGAATTTTTGGCACAATACTCTTTCCCCAGTTGCCTTTGGCAGTAAACCCCACAGTGACTGATCTTCATGACCTCATCCTGGAATTTGGCTTGAGTGACCAGTTTTAATCAACCTGAAAATAATGCCTCTTTGTCTATTGGAAAACAAATGGCGACAGATTGGCTCTTTCTGCTATAACCATAGCTCATCTGACTAGCTTTGTCCATGAAAGCCAAAGTATGAGACACAATTTGAGGAGTTAGTTGTGTGTGAAAATCTTAATGAACTCAGTCACCTTGTAATTTAATGGCCAAGAAGCAGCTGTCTGAACAGATTAGCCATTAAATCTCCGATGTGGGGCTGTTTGACCTTAATTTGCATATTTTTAGAACCCGATTTTGCAGGATGTGGTCGGCTCTTCGAGTCAAGCGAGGAGTCTCTGAGCACTGCCCGCTCTTGTCACAGTACCAGGCTCCAGAGCAGACGCCGAGTCAGTCATTAGCAGGAAAACAAAAGGTAGCACTGCTTTCCTTTGTTTTACACAGCTTTCTTATATTAAAGTAGTTTTATACAAGTAGCATTTGCTCATTGGCTACTTTTGTTCTCTGAGAAGCTAAATCAACATTCAGCTGAATGTAGCGTTCAGCTGCAGCGATGGGGAGATCTGTGGTGGGTAATACGAACATCTTCACAGTGGACTTCACAGTGTATTTATTTCTGAATTTAGATATGACTTTTGTTGGGATTCAGAAAACTGAAAATAAAATAACAAAGACATTCAAACAGTGTTGCCAAAAGCAATGCTTAGAACCAGGCAGGTAAAAGTTGGGTTGTACAGGAGACAACTAATGGACCTCCAGGATTAGTAACAGAATCCTGCTTAGAACTGTGTTCTAAGCTGCACTTCCCAGGCTCCCTTGCAACTATGTGAAGCCATGTGCCATGGACTGAATTGTGTCTCCCAAGTTCACAATTTGAAGCCTAATATGCCCCCACCCTACCCCACCAGCACTGTGTGACTGTATCTGGAGAAAAGGCCATTAGGAGGTAATTAGAGGTAAATGAAGTTCTAAGGGTGGGCCATTAATCCAACAGGACTGTAACCTCTAAGAAGAGGAAGAGATCTTTCTGCACCAGGTGGGGACACAGGGGAAGACCCCTGTCTACAAGGCAAGAAGAGAGCTATCAGCAGAAATTGAATCAGCCAGCACCTTGATCTGGGCCTTCCCAGCCTCCAGAACTGTGAGAAAAAAAAAATTCTGTTATTTGCACTGCACAGCCTGCGGTACTTGGTTATGGCAGCTTGAGAAGACTAAGATACCACGCAATAAAGTTCTGGCCAATGACGTATGAGCAGAGATGACAGGTGTGACTTCTGGGTTGTGCAGTTACAGAGAATGCACACACTTCCCTTCCCCCTTTCTCTTTCTCATCAGCAGGACCCTGTTCCTGGTGGTAGTCAGTGAACGCAGGCCACTCAGATAAGGACCATACTTCAGGGCTGGCTGAGCAACACCACAGAAGGGGCCTGGGGCTCAGACTCCGTGGGTCTGTCACCCTGGCTCTGTACTATTCATGCTAGAACTACATTACATGAGAGAAAACTCAAATCATCCCACTTAAGTCACTGTTACTTTGGTCCTTTTGCTTTACAAGCAGAATCTGTTTCTTAATTCACATAGTATATAAGTCAATCGAAAGGAATGGTTAAAGTCTTAAAAGCATTAAAATCCAAGTTTTAGGAAACAATGTACATGACAAAACAAGAGTAAACAAAAAATATGTGTCTTAAGATAGATTTCATTGGAGAAGGAAATGGCAACCCACTCCAGTGTTCTTGCCTGGAGAATCCCAGGGATGGGGAGCCTGGTGGGCTGCCGTCTATGGGGTCCCACAGAGTTGGACACGACTGAGGTGACTTAGCAGTAGCAGTAGCAAGATAGATTTCAGTTCTGGCTATTAATTTTCAGTCTCTTTTCTGGAGCCTGGAAAGAATCCTTAGAAAGATGCTACATCCCACCCTGTTCCAGGCTGTTCAAAGCATCCCTCTCATACAGCCCAACAAAGGTGACCCTGCTTGTCAGCCCCTACAGGATTTAGACGTAGGGCTGGGAACACAGTGTGTAGGTTCCTCACTACTATTGACTGTTGATTAACTGTGAAGACAGGAAGTTCAAAACCAAGGGCCATGGGTTTATGAGATGCCAAAAGGAGTCTGAGGGTGGATTGGTGAGCAAGTGTCCCTGGAGGGGACTAGCACAGGACCACCTCTTATTGGTGTACAGATTGTGTGTTGCCAGCTGTAAGGGAGCCCATTCACGAGGAAGTCAGAGGTTTGCACGTCCTGACACCCTCCCAACAAATGTTAGTGAAGAGCTTCGGAGTTAAGGTTCTCTTTTCCTAATTTACACCCTGTTTCAGTAAGAGCTGCATTAGCTGTATTTTGGATGTGACAGGCTGGTTGGGCTATAGAGAAAAGAATGACCTTCCCATTTGTAAAAATCAGTGAGGGTCTGCAGTGTCGGGAGGGCCTGAGTTTTAGAATACGCATAGGAGTACCTTGTAGATCTTGAGACAGCCATGCGGAGGGGGAAAACACCACAAGACCACCAATGAAGTACAGGTGATAAGCACACTTAATTAGAAAGGTTCCTATATTTTCAGTCACTGCATAGGAAACCCCAGGCGTCCCAATTGGTGCTAGGGGGCTGGAGTGGAGGGAGGTTTCCAGTACCATATTTCAAACATTTAAAAAGATCATTTTATGTCAACATATTGTAAGAGTAGCTGTTGCATGTTTAAGATATTTCCAAAAGTTAAGGAGACAAGAATAGGGAAATGGCAACACTTTGTGAAATTGACTGCTATATATTTTAAATACTATACAGCAGTTTATTGCAGAGGTTGTTATCCGGCTGCTCAGTCAAATTTGGCCTTGCAGTCATATTTTGCTGACACAGTATTTTTAAAAAATT
The DNA here is from genome assembly GCF_019923935.1 of Bubalus bubalis. Classification (NCBI taxonomy): domain Eukaryota; kingdom Metazoa; phylum Chordata; class Mammalia; order Artiodactyla; family Bovidae; genus Bubalus; species Bubalus bubalis. Next base: position 101,176,294 of record NC_059167.1, on the reverse strand, counting down.
GCAATTAGCTGTCAGTCTTTAAACAGAAGAAATTTTACAATAAAATTGGGATTTGAGGGTTTCTTCTTTGAAAACTGGAAAATGTGACAATACTCCCTTTGAAAATAATCAATGGAGCTGAATAAAGGCAGGTTCTTTTTTTAAAACTGAAGTGTACACAGTAAAAAAAAAAAACAAAAAACTGAAGTGTAGCTGATGTATAATGTTGTATTACTTTGAGTTGTACATTAAAGTGAAGCAGGTACACATATATCTATTCATAGACATATATATATATATATTCATACGAAAAGTGAAAGTGTTAGTTGCTTAGTTGTGTTCGACTCTTTGCAACCCCATGAACCTACCCTGTAGCCTATCAGGCTCCTCTGTCCATGGAATTCACCAGGCAAGAATACTGGAGTGGGTAGTCATTCCCTTCTCCAGGGATCTCCCCAACCCAGGGATAGAACCCGGGTCTCCTGCACTGCAGGCAGATTCTTTACTGTCTGAGCTACCAGAGAAGCTCCATATATTCATATACATATACACATACCTATTCTTTTCCAGATTCTTTTCCATTATAGATTATTACAAGATATTCAGTACAGTTCCCTGTGCTATACAATGGGTTCTTACTGTTATCTATTTTATACATAGTACTGTGCATCTGTTAGTCCCAAACTTCTAAGTTATCCCCATCCTCTTTTCCCCTTTGCTAACCACAAATTTGTTTTCTATGTCAGTGACTCTGCCTTTGTTTTGTAAATAAGCTCATTTGTATCATTTTTAGATTCCACTTAAAAACGATACATGATCCTCGTCTTTCTTTGTCAAGGCGGCCTCTTATTTACGGAGCCTCTATTATTCCGGCCGCACGGTTCCCAGCTTCTCCCAGCCGGCACCATTTATATTACCTGCCTATTACTGTCAGTGCAGCACTAGACTAGCCCTGTTAGATTTCATATAGAGACTGTTTCCCCTGCAATGAGGACCTATTCCATTGCTGATAGAGTATGTGCTCAATAAAGAGTCATTGACTAATGAATGAGGGAATAAACTGATCCTGCTCAGGGGTCACTACAGTCTGATATCAGTGATCATCCTCAGGCTAGAATAAGTTATGGTCCAGTGTTTTGATCATCCTACCTGAACCTCTGCTTCCAGCCAGGAGAGAGGCGAATCTTCGAAGCCAGATGTCATGAATCCAGCTTCAGCTCAATTCAGTCGCTCAGTTGTGTCCAACTCTTTGCGACCCCATGGACTGCAGCACACCAGGCTTCTCTGTCCCTCATCAACTCCTGGAGCTTATTCAAACTCATGTCATTTGAATCAGATATGCCATCCAACCATCTCATCCTCTGTCGTCCCCTTCTGCTCCTGCCTTCAATCTTTCCCAACATCAGGGTCTTTTCCAATGAGTCAGCTCTTCGCATCAGGTGGCCAAAATACTGGAGTTTCAGGTTCAGCCTCAGTCCTTCCAATGAATATTCAGGACTGATTTCCTTTAGGATGGACTGGTTGGATCTCCTTGCAGTCCAAGGGACTCTCAAGAGTCTTCTCACAACACCACAACTCAAAAGCATCAATTCCTCAGTGCTCAGCTTTCTTTATAGTCTAACTCTCACATCCATACATGACCACTGGAAAAACCATAGCTTTGACTAGACGGACCTTTGTTGGCAAAGTAATGTCTCTGTTTTTTAATATGTTGTCTAAGTTGATCATAGCTTTTCTTCCAAGGGGCAAGTGCTTTTTAATTTCATAGCTGCAGTCACCATCTGCAGTGATTTTGGAGCCCCCAAAAATAAAGTCTGACACTGTTTCCATTGTTTCCCCATCTATTTGCCATGAAGTGATGGGACCTGATGCCATGATCTTCGTTTTCTGAATGTTGAGTTTTAAGCCAACTTTTTCACTCTCCTCTTTTACCTTCATCAAGAGGCTTTTTAGTTCCTCTTCACTTTCTGCCATAAGGGTGGTGTCATCTGCATTTCTGAGGTTATTGATATTTCTCCCAGCAATCTTGATTTCAGCTTGTGCTTCATCCAGCCTGGAATTTCACACGATGTGCTCTGCATATAAGTTAAATATGTAAGGTGACAATATATAGCCTTGACATACTCCTTTCCCGATTTGGAACCAGTCTGTTGTTCCATGTCCAGTTCTAACTGTTGCTTCTTGACCTCCATACAGATTTCTCAGGAGGCAGGTCAGGTGGTCTGGTATTCCCATTTCTTTCAGAATTTCCCATAGTTTGTTGTGATCCACACAGTCAAAGGCTTTGGCATAGTCAATAAAACACAAGTAGATGTTTTTCTGGAACTCTCTTGCCTTTTCGATGATTCAGTGGATGTCGACAATTTGATTTCTGGTTCCTCTACTGTTTCTAAAACCAGTTGAACATCTGGAATTTAACGGTTTACATACTGTTGAAGCCTGGCTTGGAGAATTTTGAGCATTACTTTACTAGCGTGTGAGATGAGTGCAATTGTGTGGTAGTTTGGACATTTTTTGGCATTGCCTTTCTTTGGGATTGGAATGAAAACTGACTATTCCAGTCCTGTGGCCATTGCTGAGTTTTCCAAATTTGCTGGCATATTGAGTGAAGCACTTTCACAGCATCATCTTTTAGGATTTGAAATAGTTCAACTAGAATTCCATCACCTCCACTAGCTTTGTTCGTAGTGATGCTTCCTAAGGCCCACTTGACTTCTCATTCTAGGATGGCTCTAGGTGAGTAATCACACCATCGTGGTTATCTGGGTCATGAAGATCTTTTTTGTACAGTTCTTCTGTGTAATCTTGCCACCTCTTCTTAATATCTTCTACTTCTGTTAGGTCCATACCATTTCTGCCCTTTATCGAGCCCATCTTTGCATGAAATGTTCCCTTGGTATCTCTAACTTTCTTGAAGAGATCTCTAGTCTTTCCCATTTCATTGTTTTCCTCTATTTCTTTGCACTGATCACTGAGGAAGGCTTTCTTACCTCTCCTTGCTATTCTTTGGAACTCTGCATTCAAATGGGTATATCTCTCCTTTTCTCCTTTGCCTTTCACTTCTCTTCTTTTCTCAGCTATTTGTAAGGCCTCCTCAGACAACCATTTTGCCTTTTTGCATTTTTTTTTCCCTTGGGGATGGTCTTGATCCCTGCCTCCTGTACAATGTCACAAACTTCCATCCATAGTTCTTCAGGCACTCCGTCTATCAGATCTAATCCCTTGAAACTATCTGTCACTTCCACTATATAATTGTAAGGGATTTGATTTAGGTCATACCCGAATGGACTAGTGGTTTTCCCTACTTTCTTCAATTTCAGTCTGAATTTGGCAATAAGGAGTTCATGATCTGAGCCAGTCAGCTCCTGGTCTTATTTTGCTGACTGTATAGAGCTTCTCCATCTTTTTTGTTCTGAGAGCTTAATCAATGCTACTTTTTCTCCCTCCTCCCCCTGAGATCAGGGAGGCAGTTTTTGCAGTAATACCTGATGAGCTTGTGGGAGCTGGTGTTGCTCTTCATTTTTATTGAAACCTTTATTTTCTGACAGCCTGCAGCCCTGTATTTAAGGTCCAACCTAGATGATTTCTGGACCAAGGCCTTATTGTTTGTGTATCTTTATAAAACTGCTTTAGATTCTTTGGTGGAAAAAAGATAACTTTTGCCTGGTGACCTGATTTTGCTTATCAGCGTATTCAACAGTTCTGTGATTTCAGTTATTTCCTCAGGAAACTGTGTTTGATTCCAAATGAAACACTTAAGTGTTTTATCTGCAAATAACACACAATGTGTCCCAAATGTATGGACTTTAATTTATGAGTCATTTAAGGAAAAGAACTGTTAAAGGAAAACCGGGGAGGGAGGATGAAGGGAAGAGTAGACAAGAAAGGAGAGGTTGAGGCTGTTTATAGTCTCAGCAGAAGGGATGGGGAGAGGATACTGAATGAATAACTTAATCTTGAACTACAATGGGGTATACTGGTATAAATCCAAAGGAAAAGCTCTTCTAAAATTAAAAGAAAATCATTTAGTCCATGCTTTGGAGGTGAAACCTCTCTGATTCTGGTTTAATATTTTGGGACCATTCTGTTTTGCTCAGTTGCTGTGGATTTGCTTCCTTGTAGAAACAAGGAAGAAATCCCTCGAGAGTTCTGCAGGCTGGTTGGTGCTTCATAAACAAGCCAGGAAAGATTTTATAAACTCCTCCCAGAAGGATACAGTATATAAAAGAAATAACATTAAAATTTTAGGATCCTCATTGCCAAGATAGTTTATGTTCCTACATGCTAGGCATATCATTTTCTGGTAACTAATAATGGCTCTCTCTACACAATTCATGAAACAAGAAGTATTTCCTCTTCTCACCTAAGTGTGTTTCCTGAGCCTTTTTCCAAAGCCCAATATTTAAAGGAGAGAAAGGCATTCTTCTCATTCTGAAAGCATTTATTCAGACTCTCTGGTGTACTTACTAGCTAGTCAAGCAAGAGGCAGAGAGGGGTGATTCGAAAGGAGACAACGGGGCACGAGACAATGCAGAAGGATCCTAGGATGACATAGCCCTCCGATCAAAAAGCTAGTCTTTGAGGGCAAGTAAACTTACACATTTCATTCATTCAGTTCATTCACTCATTCCTTTATCCATTATTTGTTAAACATTTATTAATGTTAAACATCTGTTAAACATTATTGATTCATGTTGTATTTAGGCAAATACAACATGAACAAAATCAAAGACCTAGAACTGACTGGGGAAATAGTGCCTTGTACATAATATTCAATAATGGTTAGCTATTATGTTTACTGGCTTCCCAGGTGATGCTAGTGGTAAAGAATCCACCTGCCAATGCAGGAGACACAAGAGACACAGGTTCGATCCCTGAGTCGGGAAGATCCCCTGGAGGAGGGCATGGCAACTCACTGCGGTATTCTTGCCTAGAGAATCTCATGGACAGAGGAGTCTGGCAGGCTACAGTCCGTGGGGTCATAAAGAGTCAGACACAACTGAGATGACTTAGCACGCATTATGCTTACTAGAAAATCAAAAAGTTAGTATCACAGGGAGCTTCTACAAATTAATGAGAAAAGGAAAAACACAGAAAGTTGAGCAAGGATTATGGAAAGACAATTTAAGAGGAGGAAATTCTAATTCTCAATAAACCTATAAAAATATGTCCAGCTACACTGGAGGTCAGAGGAAAACACTGATTTAAACAAGATATTGGTTCCACACATTAGGTTGGCAGAATTTTAAAAGGCTAGTGAGGATGGGGAGAAATAATTGCTACAACTTTGGGGAAAGAAATCTGGAGGGGCCCATTAGAAATAAAAGTATACATATTTTCCTTGGGCTATGGTTCATTTTGGCTAGAACCAGGTGAGTGAGTGTTTGTGGGGAAAAGAACACAGAGTGAGAATTGGGTATGCATTCGGGAGCTTGTAGCTGCCATGGGAACCCCTGGCAGAATCTTACCTGGGGAGTGGAAAGTGATGAAGATAGATGTCGTGCTTCAGAAGGATGCTCTGGCTGTGGTGTAGACAGTGATGGACAGTCACAGGGCTGGAGACAGGGAGACGGGTAACTGGCTGTGAAGACAAGTCCAGACATAAGAAAATGAAGGTCTGACATGAGGGCAGTGACCTGAAAGGAGTGGGTACTATCAAAGCACTCAGGATGCAAAGTCAGAGGCCACCTACACAAATACCCAAGAGTAGGGTGGTACAGTGTGAGACTTTTATTTGTTTGGGCTCCAAAATCACTACAGATGGAAACTGAAGCCATGAAATTAAAAGATGCTTGCTCCCTGGAAGAAAAGCTATGCCCCACCTAGACAGCATATTAAAAAGCAGAGACATTACTTTGCCAACAAAGGTTGGTCTAATCAAAGCTATGGTTTTTCCAGCAGTCATGTATGGATGTGAGAGTTGGACTATAAAGAAAGCTGAGCACTGAAGAATTGATGCTTTTGAACTGTGGTGTTGGAGAAGACTCTTGAGAGTCCCTTGGACTGCAAGGAACTCCAACTAGTCCATCCTAAAGGAAATCAGTCCTGAAAATTCATTGGAAGGACTGATGTTGAAGCTGAAACTCCAATACTTAGGCCACCTTATGCAAAGAGCTGACTCATTGAAAAAGACCCTGATGCTGGGAGGGATTGGGGGCAGGAGGAGAAGGGGATTACAGAGGATGAGATGGTTGGATGGCATCACCAACTCGATGGACATGAGTTTAAGTAAGCTCTGGGAGTTGGTGATGGTTAGGGAAGCCTGGTGTGCTGCAGTCCATGGGGTCGCCAAAAGAGTCGGACATGACTGAGTGACTGAACTGAACTGTGGGTTGGTACAATGCAGATGTCTCAGAAGGCAGAGACAGAACAGACTGAAGAAGTTCAGGAAACAACCTGCCCTAGATCAAATTGTGAGATAGCTCAAATTTACAATAAGGTCTTCCTCTTACCTTTCTGGTCTGAGCCCTCCTGCTATCCTGGATTACCCAGAACTCTGGACCACAGGGCAACCCTCAGGAGCGCTGCAGGCTTCAAAAGTCTCTAAGCATTAAGCTGTGAGCTGCTACAGGGCAGGGATTGCATCCCATTCTTTACTGTGCCCCACCCTCTAGTTTATCTGTCACATAGCAGGTGCTCAATGAGTATTTGCTTATTTTGCTCTCATTTACTAAGGTAACTGACTAAATCACCAAAATATACAAGACAGCAACTTAACAGGTGACCTTCCTGGAGTCCACTTTAACCCAAAGAAATGTACTAGTGGTGGGAAAATTTCTGGGAGATGGAGAGCTTTTGGAATTGATGTCTTCCAAGACTGTTAAATCACACAACACAGGCAAAAACTGAGTATTAACTAGGTTTTTTTTTTTTTTTTTTAATGGCAAGGGAGAGTGCCACGTTTGGTTATGAGAATCCAATGAAATAATCTACCAAAAAAATGTTTAGAAGAGGGTAATGGAACAGACCTTGAACATGGAATAATACCTCCTCTAGGCCCTCCTGCGCCCGCAGCCACCGCTCCTTGGAGGTGGGGTTGCTCCTCCCGGCCGCGGCCCCTGGCCTCGGGCGTGGTTTAAGTCCTCTGGGCCGCCGCCCCTGACCTCGGAGACGGGGTCGCAGTCTGGTACTTTTGGCCGCTGCCCCTGACCTCGGACGTGGGGTAACTCTTCTTGGCCACCGCCCCTCGAGCATGGGATCCTCCGGAGTTCTGCCCCTGATCTCGGACGTGGGGTAGCTCCCCTCAGACGCGCTAAGCGCGCCCGTCGCAGCGGCCGGCGCTTTAAGCTAAGTGCGCCGGTCGCAGCCGTTCAAGGTCAGAAGGGGCAACGGTGAAGAGATACCCCTCGTCCAAGGTAAGGAGCAATGGCTGCGCTTTGCTGGAGCAGCCGCGAAGAGATACCCCACGTCCAAGGTAAGAGAAACCTAAGTAAGACGGTAGGTGTTGCAAGACAGCATCAGAGGGCAGACACACTGAAACCATAATCACAGAAAACTAGTCAATCTAATCACACTAGGACCACAGCCTTGTCTAACTCAATGAAACTAAGCCATGCCCGTGGGGCCACCCAAGAAGGGTGGGTCATGGTGGAGAGGTCTGACAGAATGTGGTCCACTGGAGAAGGGAATGGCAAACCACTTCAGGATTCTTGCCTTGAGAACCCCATGAACAGTATGAAAAGGCAAAATGATAGGATACTCAAAGAGGAACTCCCCAGGTCAGTAGGTGCCCAATATGCTACTGGAGATCAGTGCAGAAATAACTCCAGAAAGAATGAAGGGATGGACCCAAAGCAAAAACAATACCCAGTTGTGGATGTGTCTGGTGATAGAAGCAAGGTTCGATGCTGTAAAGAGCAATATTGCATAGGAACCTGGAATATCAGGTCCATGAATCAAGGCAAATTGGAAGTGGTCAAAGAAGAGATGGCAAGAGTGAATGTCGACAATCTCGGAATCAACGAACTAAAATGGGCTGGAATGGGTGAATTTAACTCAGATGACCACTACTTCGGGCAGGAATCCCTCAGAGGAAATGGAGTGGCCATCATGGTCAACAAAAGAGTCCGAAATGCAGTACTTGGATGCAATCTCAAAAATGACAGAATGATCTCTGTTCGTTTCCAAGACAAACCATTCGATATCACAGTAATCCAGGTCTATGCCCCAACCAGTAATGCTGAAGAAGCTGAACAGTTCTATGAAGACCTACAAGACCTTTTAGAACTAACACCCAAAAAAGATGTCCTTTTCATTATAGGGGACTGGAATGCAAAAGTAGGAAATCAAGAAACACCTGGGGGTAACAGACAAATTTGGCCTTGGAATACAGAATGAAGCAGGGAAAAGACGAATAGAGTTTTGCCAAGAAAATGCACTGGTCATAGCAAACACCCTCTTCCAACAGCACAAGAGAAGACTCTACACATGGACATCACCAGATGGTCAACACCGCAATCAGACTGATTATATTCTTTGCAGTCAAAAATGGAGAAGCTCTATACAGTCAACAAAAACAAGACCAGGAGCTGACTGTGGCTCAGATCATGAACTCCTTATTGCCAAATTCAGACTGAAACTGAAGAAAGTAGGGAAAACCACTAGACCATTCAGGTATGACCTAAATAAAATCCCTTATGATTATATAGTGGAAGTGAGATATAGACTTAAGGGACTAGATCTGATAGAGTGCCTGATTAACTATGGACTGAGGTTCGTGACATTGTACAAGAGACAGGGATCAAGACCATCCCCATGGAAAAGAAATGCAAAAAAGCGAAATGGCTGTCTGGGGAGGCCTTACAAATAGTTGTGAAATGAAGAGAAGCGAAAAGCAAAGGAGAAAAGGAAAGATATAAGCATCTGAATGCAGAATTCCAAAGAATAGCAAGGAGAGATAAGAAAGCCTTCCTCAGCGATCAATGCAAAGAAATAGAGGAAAACAACAGAATGGGAAAGACTAGAGATCTCTTCAAGAAAATTAGAGATATCAAGGGAACATTTCATGCAAAGATGGGCTCGATAAAGGACAGAAATGGTATGGACCTAACAGAAGCAGAAGATAGTAAGAAGAGGTGGCAAGAATACACAGAAGAACTGTACAAAAAAGATCTTCACGACCCAGATAATCACGATGGTGTGATCACTGACCTAGAGCCAGACATCCTGGAATGTGAAGTCAAGTGGGCCTTAGAAAGCATCACTACGAACAAAGCTAGTGGAGGTGATGGAATTCCAGTGGAGCTATTCCAAATCCTGAAAGATGATGCTGTGAAAGTGCTGCACTCAATTTGCCAGCAAATTTGGAAAACTCAGCAGTGGCCACAGGACTGGAAAAGGTCAATTTTCATTCCAATCCCAAAGAAAGGCAATGCCAAAGAATGCTCAAACTACTGAACAATTGCACTCATCTCACATGCTAGTAAAGTAATGCTCAAAATTCTCCAAGCCAGGCTTCAGCAATACGTGAACGGTGAACTTCCTGATGTTCAAGCTGGTTTTAGAAAAGGCAGAGGAACCAGAGATCAAATCGCCAACATCCGCTGGATCATGGAAAAAGCAAGAGAGTTCCAGAAAAGCATCTACTTCTGTTTTATTGACTATGCCAAAGCCTTTGACTGTGTGGATCACAATAAACTGTGGAAAATTCTGAAAGAGATGGCAATACCAGACCACCTGACCTTCCTCTTGAGAAACCTATATGCAGATCAGGAAGCAATGGTTAGAACTGGACATGAAACAACAGACTGGTTCCAAATAGGAAAAGGAGTACATCAAGGCTGTATATTGTCACCCTGCTTATTTAACTTATATGCAGAGTACATCATGAGAAACGCTGGGCTGGAAGAAACAAAAGCTGGAATCAAGATTGCTGGGAGAAACCTCAATAACCTCAGAAATGCAGATGACACCACCCTTATGGCAGAAAGTGAAGAGGAACTAAAAAGCCTCTTGATGAAAGAGAAAGAGGAGAGTGAAAAAGTTGGCTTAAAACTCAACATTCAGAAAACAAAGATCATGGCATCAGGTCCCATCACTTCATGGCAAATAGATGGGGAAACAGTGGAAACAGTGTCAGACTTTATTTTTGGGGGCTCCAAAATCACTGCAGATGGTGATTGCAGCCATGAAATTAAAAGACGCTTACTCCTTGGAAGAAAAGTTATGACCAACCTAGATAGCACATTGAAAAGTAGAGATATTACTTTGCCAACAAAGGTCCATCTAGCCAAGGTTATGGTTTTTCCAGTGGTCATGTATGGATGTGCGAGTTGGACTGTGAAGAAAGCTGAGCGCCGAAGAATTGATGCTTTTGAACTGTGGTGTTGGAAAAGACTCTTGAGAGTCCCTTGGACTGCAAGGAGATCCAACCAGTCCATTCTGATGGAGATCGGCCCTGGGATTTCTTTGGTAGGAATGATGCTAAAGCTGAAACTCCAGTACTTTGGCCACCTCATGTGAAGAGTTGACTCATTGGAAAAGACTCTGATGCTGGGAGGGATTGGGGGCAGGAGGAGAAGGGGACGACAGAGGATCAGATGGCTGGATGGCATCACTGACTCGATGGACGTGAGTCTGAGTGAACTCCTGGAGTTGGTGATGGACAGGGAGGCCTGGCGTGCTGCAATTCATGGGGTCACAAAGAGTCGGACACGACTGAGCAACTGAACTCAACTGAACTGAATGGAACAGAGATTCAAGTCTGTCAGAACACTATCTGGCTCTACACAAAGTCACATACAGAATGTCCGAGTCTGGGTATATTTTAGGGCATTGGTTTAGGTATATCAATCTGTGGTACCCAAGCATGGGAAGTTTACATTGAGAACTCTCTAGCTTGGTCTACAATTTTAGTATTTCATATTGTAGCTGCTTTGGGCTTTCCAGAATCCATACCTGCACCAGGCTGATAAGTGACTCATCTGACTGTCTCTGTCTTTACCCCCTTTGTATTCTCCCAGCACCACGGGGGCCAGGCCAGCGACGGTCCTCACTAGGTCCACACTGGTGTGTGTTAGTCTCTTTTATGTCAGCAGCAGAACCAACTAAGGCTGTGTATTTGATGCACAATGGCAGCTCAGTAAATGTCTGTGGATTTCAATTAGAGTAAACTATGGAAAAGAGGAGAGTTTCAGTGTCCTCTGACTGGGTTCAAAAGGAGCTGCCTCTAGAGGTACAGCAGATGCCGAAACCAGATTTATTGCTGGTCCCCAGAGAGGCCAAGATTTGGCCTGCAACATCCTCCACTTTATACACTTCATTCACATCATCTACTCAGAAATGACTTCTTTGATAGTCAGTAACCATAACAATATGATCATAATGGTCATATGGTAATGGCAAGCTATTTGCTATTTATGGGTCAAGCAATATGCCTCATATTTATATGTTTTAATTTTATTCTCACAACAACCCAGTAAGAGGAATTATTATTCTTGTTTGATCATTAAGATTAGAGAGGTTAGATGATTTGTCCAAGGTCACTGGACTGGTAAGGGATGGAATCTTCTGCTCTCTAAATAAAACCTGTGCTTGAGTCACAGCAAAGGCTATTTGCTGTTTTTCCCCACTCTATCCCCACTCACATTTACATGTCAGCATGGCAGGCATTTTTCTTGGTGCTGGAAAGGTAAAGAAATATGAGTGAGTCATTTATAGTAAAGTGTGCTTAGAGCTTAGTGACAAAGGGATGTATATAAGTGCTATGGAAGATCGAGGCAGAGATACCTAAATTAGATGGGCATCAGGAGTAGGGCAGTCTTTTCAAAGGAAGAGATCAATGAATATAGTTTTGGAAAACAGTACGAGTGTTACAGGTAGAAAAGGGAGACAAGATTTGTTTGGGGAAATGCTAAGCATTGAGTTTGAATTCTGATTTATCTCTGCACTAGCTCTAGGGTTTCGAAAAAGTTACTTAAATTTTTTGAGCATTGATATACTCATTTTAAAATGAGGTGAATAATTTGTCTTATGCAGGGGTCTGATGAAAGCCAACATTAAATCATAGGTAGAACACCTAGCTTATTGCCAGGTATGCAGAAGGCATTTGTAAATGGCGGTGATTGTGGATAGTCGTTATTAACATGGTTGAAGGAGGAGGCTCGTGGTAGAGCCCCTGGACAGGTGAGAGTGCTGGGGGGGCTGCTGAGTAACTTGAGGCAGGAATAACGAAGCCTGGACTCAGGCAACAGGAGACGGAGAAAAGGGGCAGGTTGGAGAGAGATTTCAGAGGTTGTAAGAGAAATGGAATAACCTGGTGATTGGCTAGATTATAAATGGAGGTAGAGAGAGGAGACATCTTCCAAGTTACTGCCTCAAATGCAGGGGTGGGGACTGCAGAAGAGGAGAATATATTTGAGCACATCCATTGTTCAGAGTCAGTTCAGTTCAGTTCAGTTCAGTTGCTCAGTCGTGTCCGATTCTTTGTGACCCCATGAATCGCAGCACGCCAGGCCTCCCTGTCCATCACCAACTCCTGGAGTTCACCCAAACTCATGTCCATCAAGTCGGTGATGCCATCCAGCCATCTGATCCTCTGTCGTCCCCTTCTGCTCCTGCCCCCAATCCCTCAAAGCATCAGTCTTTTCCAATGAGTCAACTCTTTGCATGAGGTGGCCAAAGTACCAGAGTTTCAGCTTTAGCATGATTCCTTCCAAAGAAATCCCAGGGCTGATCTCCTTCAGAATGGAATGGTTGGATCTCCTTGCAGTCCAAGGGACTCTCAAGAGTCTTCTCCAACACCACAGTTCAAAAGCATCAATTCTGCGGTGTTCAGCTTTCTTCACACTCCAACTCTCACATCCATACATGACCACTGGAAAAATCATAGCCTTGACTAGACGGACCTTTGTTGGCAAAGTAATGTCTCTGCTTTTCAATATCCTATCTAGGTTGGTCATAACTTTCCTTCCAAGGAGTAAGCGTCTTTTAATTTCATGGCTGCAATCACCATCTGCAGTGATTTTGGAGCCCAGAAAAATAAAGTCTGACACTGTTTCCCCATCTATTTCCCATGAAGTGATGGGACCAGATGCCATGATCTTTGTTTTCTGAATGTTGAGTTTTAAGCCAGCTTTTTCACTCTCCTCTTTCACTTTCATCAAGAGGCTTTTTAGTTCCTCTTCACTTTCTGCCATAAGGGTGGTGTCATCTGCATTTCTGAGGTTATTGATATCTCTCCCGGCAATCTTGATTCCAGATTGTGCTTCCTCCAGCCCAGCGTTTCTCATGATGTACTCTGCATATAAGTTAAATAAGCAGGGTGACAATATACAGCCTTGACGTACTCCTTTTCCTATTTGGAACCAGTCTGTTGTTCCATGTCCAGTTCTAACTGTTGCTTCCTGACCTGCATATAGGTTTCTCAAGAGGCAGGTCAGGTGGTCTGGTATTGCCATCTCTTTCAGAATTTTCCACAGTTTATTGTGATCCACACAGTCAAAGGCTTTGGCATAGTCAATAAAGCGGAAATAGATGTTTTTCTGGAACTCTCTTGCTTTTTTGATGTAGGGTCAGGAGAGTCTTAAACCCAGTCACTTGGTATTGACAAAGTGACTCTTAGAAGGGGCTCGGCATGATTGTCGGGGTAGGAGGAAGATGGTGCCACATGTTTTTAACCCCTAACCTCATGTACCAGGTAAGATCTGTGATCTTGAAGAAATATTAGCATGTTGAGACAGTAACCCCCCAATTATTTGCAATGACACTGTTTCCTTAGTTATAAAGCATCTTTTACTCTCAGGAAGACTCAGAATTAAACAGAGACAAAGTTAGGATATCAGTAATTCTTGTCTTAAGGAACTTGTGCATATTTGTTACTTGAAGGACTTGCTATCAATATTTAAGAGAACTGAGCCTATTAGAGTAAACAAGTAACCTTGCTTCCAATATAAATTTGTAGTTGAATTATTAATTTTTGACTTGTGACTTTAAGTTGGAAAAATATAAGGATATGTTTGTAAGTTTAAAAATAGGATTAGAAATCTTAAAACATTAAAAAGTATGCTTAATAGCCATGTATAAGAGTAATTTACATTCTTAAAATAGTTGGCTTGTTTGTTAGATAGTTGAGATACTTAACATGGAAATAAAATGTATAAATACAGCTTAAAATGTTTGAGGGTATTTTGTAAAATTAACTCAGCTTATACATTAATTTAATATATTAATCAAGCCTTCCTTACAAGTCATGTTAAAATTTGCCAGCTGTAAAAACCAAATGATAATATTTGTAAGTGAACTAAAACCTCAAAAAAGGCCTAGACTTTCCATTTTTAATATTAACATATAACTTATTAAAAAATGAAGTTCCTAAATAATCTTTCCTATTTGCAAAATCCTCTCAAGGCACCAAAACCACATATAACACATTGACATGATATATGCATAAATTAAAAAGAACATTATGCTTCTCAAATAATATATATTTATATTATATATATAAATATTTCTCTATCTAAATTTATATATTAAATATAAAGATACAAATAATATATAAAATATATGTTAATATTTACCTTACTACTAATAATGTATTCTTCTCTATATAATAACATGTTCTCAATATATACTTTGTGTATATGTTTACATATTCTTTTTTCCTCTCATAGGAACAGCAGTGGTGCATAAACACTGCACACTAAGGGTTAGATGGTCTTGTCCGAAAGCTGTTTGCCAAGGCTCTGATATCCAGTAACCCCATAGAGAACAAGGGCATTTTGCTCTGTGAAGCCTAATTGCCTGCTGAATAAATGAATAGATGCAGTGCTGTACACGTCAAATGAAGGTAAATATTGACCCTGACACCATATGTTCGCTTGACGCCAGCTGAAGTGTGCTGGCAGGTTTGATTAGTCAGGGGGTCCACCAGCCAGCAAGCAGGGCCTAAGTCATTCAGAAGCACAGTCTGGGAAGAGACTGAAACATCAATAAGGCTCTCCTGTTGGTGCCTTAATCCACCACTCCGTTAATTCTTTCACCAAAGTCTACTAGTGAAATCTGAAATCCAGAAAAGGAAAAGTAGGATGGATATTGATTGCCCAATCTCTGATGGTCCCCTGGGAGCCTTTGTTAAATCAGGCTGAGGAGGAGCACACCTTTGAGTTATTTCACCTTTACCTTAAAAAGGAGCGCTTTCACTCTAATGGGTCAGACCCTTGAGTGTGTAGAAAACAGCAGCATGCCAAAGTGCTACATAGCCCCTCCCCGCAAAACCACTGGTTGGCGGAGTCCTAGCACCTCCCTGAACCCCTCAACCTCACAATGAGGATAATACTGGCCCTGGTTTTGTCACAGGGTTTAGAACCTAAGTGAAGTTCATTATATAACAAGTCCTGGAGAAAA
The DNA here is from genome assembly GCF_019923935.1 of Bubalus bubalis. Lineage (NCBI taxonomy): Eukaryota > Metazoa > Chordata > Mammalia > Artiodactyla > Bovidae > Bubalus > Bubalus bubalis. Next base: position 101,160,973 of record NC_059167.1, on the reverse strand, counting down.
GGGCTGTGAGTTTTTGAAAAGCTAGTTACCATGATTTCCAAGTAACAAAGAGTAACTCTGGAGCACCCCCTCACCCATCATTGTTTCTGTCTCCCTTCCTGCTTCCCACGCCCAGAGTGACCACAGAAAGGGCAAGGAGAGGGCAGGCTCCCGGCAGCCACGGTGACTTCTGCAGGGGAAGAAATGCCTTCTTTTCTCCTCATTCTTTTTGAATTAAGAACTCTTAGTAATAGATTCTCCAAGAAATGGAATTTGCATGTGTTAAGGATACATAAACTCATAGAAGCTAAATATTTTCATTTAATAATAGATAAAACTTGTTTCCAAGAAATGGCATAGAGCTCATAAGTAAGTGGTCCTTGAAATATAGGTATTTAGGTTGATTATTTGGTTCCTGGCTATCCCATACAGTTAGAAACATGGGTTTGAGTTTCATACAGGATTACATTTGGCCACCTTTAACAAAAGGCAAATAACAAGGGTTTGAACAGGTGGATTTTCTTCCTTCCTTCCTCATAGAGAAGTTGAGACAGGCTGCCCAGGCTGACATGGTGCTTCCATGCACGCTGGGCAGAGGTTCCTTTCTTGGTCCCCATCACTGTCTTTACCTGGCTGTTTGCATTCCAGCCATTCCATTCAGCCACCAGCAGGGATGGCGGATGTTGCTTGTCTCCTTTCTTCTTGGTAAAGACTGAGACAGATTTTTAAAAGGCTCTCAGGGGCTTCCCTGGTGGCTCAGTGTTAAAGAATCCACCTGCCAATGCAGGAGACCTGGGTATGATCCCGGACCCAAGAAGATCCCACAGGCCCCGAGCAACGAAGCCTATGCACCGCTACTACTGAGCCTCTGCTCTAGAGCTGAGCCCGCCCGCTGCGGCCACTGAAGCCGCTGTATCCCAGAGCCGAGTCCCACAGTGAGAGAAGCCACTGTAACGAGAAGCCCACGCACAGCAACCAGAGAGCAGCCCCGCTCTGCTCCACAAGAGGAAGGCCTGTACAACAATGATGATCCAGCACAGCTAAAAAAAGCAAATAAATAAAACTTAAAAAAAGGGAGGCTCTCAGGAAGTATTATTGAATACTTAACACATCTTACTGCTCAGGTCTGAGCCACATGGTCATATCTACTTCCAAGGGAATTTGGGGAAAAAGCTCAGCTAAAAATTGGGGTTTCATTTCCGAGGTAGATTATATGTTGTATTTTGTTTTGATATGTAGATAATGGGAAGGTAAATTTATACCTCAAGTTATCATAAATAGCAAAATCAGAAATATCTTTGCATAAATACTCAGGGACTACCTCTTCATACCGAATTTGAATCCATTCCACCCATCCTTACTATTAACAGGTTTTTGGAGAAGGAACTAAATCAATTACTTAAAAGCTCTGAATATGTATGATGCTCCAGGCAGTACCTTGGGTGTTACAGGTAAAAAGCTGAATAAGGTGCTGCCTCTGCCTTCAAGCCCCTCATAGTCTGATAGGGAAGACAGACACACAGAAGAACATTTTTAATTATAATACTATAGCAAAAAATAATCTACTCAACCGAAAAATCCACATCATGATTTTCTAGGGTCTTATTTGCCCTTTTATATTATGTAACATCGGAGACGGCAATGGCACCCCACTCCAGTACTCTTGCCTGGAAAATCCCATGGACGGAGGAGCCTGTTAGGCTGCAGTCCATGAGGTCGCTAAGAGTCGGACACGACTGAGCGACTTCACTTTCACTTTTCACTTGCATGCATTGGAGAAGGAAATGGCAACCCACTCCAGTGTTCTTGCCTGGAGAATCTCAGGGACAGGGGAGCCTGGTGGGCTGCCGTCTATGGGGTTGCATGGAGTTGGACACGACTGCAGCGACTTAGCAGCAGCAGCAGCATTATGTGATATGGATCTAGCTAAAGGAAGATTAATGCTTGCTAAGAACATTCTGTAAGGCTGCAGATTCCACGAGGCCAGAAACCTTGCACAGTTTACTCATTGCTAATCCTGGCACACAGTAGGCTGTCAACAAGTTCTGACTGAGTAGTAAAACGATTGGAAATACGTGAGGAAAAGGGGAGTCCAGGTATCATTTTTTAAGTGTATACTTTATACAACATGGAAACTTGGTACATGAAAATAGATATTTGTCAAAGACAGAAGGCAAAGGATGATTATTTACCTTGAACAGATGGTCTTCATTTCAGAATATGATTTGCCAAATAGCCCTGTATATTTAAACCATGATTTGGGTAGTAGACATTCATTGGTTACTCCTACCTTCTTTTTATGCCTCAGTTGTCTAATTTTCCTTCTCAAAGCCTCTATTTGGTGATCCATGTGATTCCAGAGAAGAAAATGTTGCCTATCACTTGGGAGGTGACTTCTGACCTAGGCTAAGCCATTCAATACAGTCTCCCTCTAGCCACAGTGATTGTTTCAGGAATGAATGATACCACCATCACCACCAGCATCATCAATACCATCTTCATAGTATATACTAAGTACCAGGCACTGTTCTAAGCACTGTGTTAGTCCATTTAATCCTTGTAACAACCACAAGAGGTAGGGACTATTATAACCCTCTCTTGGTGCTACTCTGAATCTCAGAGCTATAATTAGTGAGCTGGGTTGGATTCTGAACTCAGGCAGTTTGGCTGGGGAATCTATGCTCCTAATGACTCCACTGAACTGCATGTGACTCAGACTGGTCTATCAGAGTGAACCCTGGGCCTCCAACTAACAGAGTTAGGATGACTGGCTCCCTTTGTGTGGCATGGACAACAGATGTGAGCCTTGGAATTACTCCAGCATCTGATTGCTTCAAGAGAAGTTAGGCGGAGCTAAAGACTAATATGACTAATATGTGGTAAAAGGACACAGAGAATCAGAGTCAGTTTATGAATGATACATGTAATTTGTAGTCAGCAAGGCAATGAACTCTACTCTAAAGGATGGTTTAAGTTCAGTTTTCAAAAGCATCCCCCTATTATTTGATCTACAAAAAAATTATATACATGCATACTTTCTTATATATAACTGTTACCTGTAAATATTTACACCTATGCCCTTCACATATATTTACCAATGAACGTGGTATAAATACAGAGACATTAGTAGTAGTGAATCAATTATTTAGCAGAAAAGAGTAGTATAAACTAATCTAATTATCACTACTATACTTTGTCAATTTTCAAAATGACGTTTTTCCCTCATACTAATATTTCTGAAATTAGGTTATTTTATAAATGATAGTTTCTTCAATTAGTTCTTTCTTTGTGGTAAATAAGATACTAATATAATCAGTGGCATCTTAGACTCAATGAAATATGGTAATTTGATTGTGGTTTGATATATATCCCCTCTTAAATACCACTTTATCCTATCTACAACCTGAACTAACCATATTCGGATATATATATTACTGGTATATACATTATTAAGTACATACAACAAAACTTAATTTCATACTTTCTTAGAGTTTTGGGTGATGTTATTTTACATGTGATGGTGAATTGTGAATGAAAAAATAAACAAATTAAGACTGAGGGGAAGGGATCATAATGGCGTAGGAGGACATGGAGCTCATCTTCCCAACAAATATATACACACAAAATCTACATACAGAACAATTATGATGGAAAATTAACTAGAAACTGACAGAACTCCTATACCATCAAAGCTACAAGAAAGATCACCATGTAACCAAGGAGGATGGAAAAAAGGCATCAATCAAATCAGGATGACTGTTCCTGGGAGGGATTTGTTAGGCCAAGAAGGCCCACTTGGGCTTCTCTCATGGCTCAGACAGTAAAGCGTCTGCCTGCAATGAGGGAGACCCGGGTTCGATTCCTGGGTCAGGAAGATCTCCTGGAGAAGGAAATGGCAATCCACTCCAGCACTCTTGCCTGGAAAATCCCATGGATGGAGAAGCCTGATAAGCTACAGTCCATGGGGTTGCAAAGAGTTGGACATGACCGAGTGACTTCACTTTCTAAGGCCCACTTGGGCAGACGTGTGGGACTGAGCAGGATGAGCTATAATTTGGGCATCCCAGTCCTGTGTTTGTGCACAGAGGAGACAGCCCTCTTTTCTGCTGAGAAGTCCAATAAGACAGAATTGTCAGAGAAACTGAGTCTCTACTCAAGAAGAGTGCATGTGTGCTGGCTTGCTAATAATCAGGGTAGAGAGCCTCGCACTGGCAGCTGCAACCTCATGATGCCTATACAACAATACATCCTCCAAACCCAGAATACACATTCTTTTCAAGCATGAATGGAACATTCTCTAGGATAAATCACATACTAGGTCACAAAACAAGCCTCAACAAATTAAAGAAGACAGAAGTTGTTGCAAGCATTTTTTCTGGTTACAACAGCATGAAGCTAGAACTCAACCACAGAAGGAAAAAATGGGAAAGAACGAACAGTGGCGGCTAACAACATGCTACTGAAAAACTAATAGGTCAATGACAAAAAGCAAAGAAGACATTAGAAAATACCTTGAGATGAACGAAAATGAAAGCACAGCATCACCAAGTTGATAAATGTGACAAACGTAGGTCTAAGAAGGAAGTTCATGGTGATATAGGCTTTCTTCAATAAAAAAGAAAAATCTCCAGTAAGCAACTTAAACCACCACTTAAAATAATTAGAAAAAGAAGAAAAAACAAACCCAAAATCAGCAGAAGAAAAGAAATAATAAAGACCAGAGAAGAAATAAATAAAATAGAGATTAAAAAATAGGAAAGATCAATAAAACCAACAGCAATTTTCTTTTTTTCTTGATATATATTTTTTTGAAAATAAACAAAACTGACAAACTTCTAGCCAGGCTCACCAGGAATTAAAGAGAGAGGACTCAAATAAACAAAATAAGAAATGAAAGAGGAGAAATAACAACAAATACCACAGAAATATAAAAAAAATTGTAAGAGACTACTATGAACAGTTACCTGTCAACAAATTGGAAAACCTAGAAGAAATAGGCAAGTTTTTGCTGCTGCTGCTAAGTCACTTCAGTCGTGTCCGACTCTGTGTGATCCCAGAGACGACAGCCCACCAGGCTCCCCCATGCCTGGGATTCTCCAGGCAAGAATGCTGGAGTGGGTTGCCATTTCCTTCTCCAAGGCAAGTTTCTAGAAGCATAAAATCTGCTGAAACTGAGTCAATAAGAAACAGATAACTTGAACAGATCATTAGTGAAATACAATTTTTAATAATAATAAAACAAAACTGTGCAAACAGAAGTCTAAGACTAGAGGGCTTCACTGAGGAGTTCTGCCAAACATACAAAGAATAGCTTATACCTATATTTCTCAAACGATTCCAAAAAACTACAGAGAGGAGGAAACAGTCCCAAATTCATTCTGTGAAGCTCCCATCATCCTGTACCAAAACCAGAGAGACAGAGATAGAAAGAAAATGACGTGTCAATACCTTTATGAAAAAGGATGCAAAACTCAACAAAATATTAACAAACCAAATCCAAAAATACATAAAAAGGATCATACGCCATGATCAAGTTGGATTCATCCTAGAGATATGGTTCAACTTAAGCAAATCAATCAATGTAATATGCCACATTAACAAAAGTTAAGATAAAAACCATATGATCATCTCCATAAATGCAGGAAAAAAAAGCAGTTGAAAAATTTCAACATCCCTTCCTAAAAAAAACTCTCACCAAACTGAGTAGAGTAAGAACATATCTCAACATAATAAAAGCCATTTATGACAAACACACAGCCAACATAATACTCAACAGTGAATAGTTGAAAGCCTTCCTACTAAATTTAGGAACAAAACAAGGATGCCACTCTCATCAGTCCTATTTAACATAGTACTGGCCTGGGCATAGCCATCAGATAAGAAAAAGAAATAAAAGGTAAACAGATTGGAAGGGAAGAGGTAAAACTGTGTGCAGACTACATGATACACTACACAGCGAAGGCTGAAGTCTCCACACAGAAACTATTAGGAGTAATGAATAAATTCAGCAAGTCACAAGGTTAATATACAGAAATCTGTTGCATTTCTTTACATTAACAAGGAATAACAGAGAGAGAAATTTTTAAAAATTCCACTTAAAATCATGTCAACAAAAAATTCCTAGTAATAACCAAAGATGTAAAAGACCTGCATGCTGAAAACTACAAAACATTGATAAAGGAATTTAAAGCAGATTCATGGATATGAAAAGATATTTCAAGATCTTGGACTGGAAGAATTAATATTGTTAAAATGGCCATGCTGCCCAAAGCAATGTATAGATTTAATGCAATCGAAATAACCATGTCATCTTTCACAGAACTAGAAAAAACAATTCTAGGATTTATATGCAGCCAAAAGTGGCTCAGAACTGCCAAAGCAATCCTGAGAAAAAGAAGAACAAAGCTGGAGACATAAACCTTCCAGATTTCAGACTATACTACAAAACTACAGTAATCAAAACACAATGATATTAACACAAAGACAAACATATAGATCAGTGGAACAGTACAGAGAGCCTAGAAATAAAGCCACACACTTGCAATCAATTACACAAAGTAGTTGTGTAACTGACACAACTATGACAAGGAAGGCAGGAATACACGATGGAGAAAAGACAGATTCTTCAACAAGTGATACTGGGAAAGCTGGACAGCTATATGCCAATCAATGAACTTAGAACACTCCCTCACACCATATACAAAATAAGCTCCAAATGGTTTAAAGACCTAAATATAGTACATGACAATACAAAACTCCTAGAAGAGAACACAGGAAAAACAGTTTTGGCTGTAAATCTATGTTCAACATCATTAATGAAAAGAGAAATGCAAATCAAACTATAATGAGGTACCACCTCACACTGGTCAGAATGGCTATCATCAAAAGGTCTACAAATAATAGATGCTGAAGAGGGTGTGGAGAAAAGGAAACGCTTTTACACTGTGAGGACACTAACTGGTATAGCCACTATGGAAAACCTATGGAGGTTCCTTGAAAAACTAAAAGTAGAGCTACCAGATGGCCCTAAAATCCCATTCCTGGGCATACAGTCAGAAAGGATGAAAACTAATTCAAAAAGATCCATGCACCCCAATGTTCATGCAGCATAATTACCACAGACAAGACTTGGAAACAGCCCAAGTGCCCATCAACAGATAATTGGCTTAAGAAGATGTCTCTCTCTCTCTCTCTGACACACACACACACACACACACACACACACACACACACACAGTGGAATACTACTCAGTCATAAAAAATGAAGTTGCCCTTTGTAGCAACATGGATGGACCTAGAGAATATTGTTTAGAGAAGTAAATCACACAGAGAAAGACAAATACTATGTGATATCACTTGTATGTAGAATACAAAAAATAATACAAATTAATTTATATACAAAACAGAGACTCACAGACATAGAAAACAAACTTATGGTTACTAAAAGGGAGAAGGAGGGAGGGCGGGACAGACAAATTAACCGTATGGAATTAACAAATAACAAACTACCATACATAAATAGATAAGCAAGAGGATTTACTATATAGCATGTTATTATATATTCAATATCTTACAATTAAATAAGGAGGGTATCCAAATAGACTAGATGGTAGGTACTGTGATGAAACTCAACAGGAATCTCTCCCTTCCTTAAAAACTACTCTTTGTGATGTAACCTGCTTAGCAGGGTCTTCAATACTCTTTTTTTTCTGAATGGCATTATTTTGATGTATGAGGTAGAATAAGAGGGAGGCTGCTGGTAAAGAATGAACTGTCCCCTTTTAAAAAATTATTCATAGGTAATTAGAAATAACTTTGATTATTTTTTTGAGAGGTAGATTCTAAAGCAGTGATTCTCACAGTTGTAGTTCCCACCCAGCACCATCAGCAGCCCCGGGGAACCTGTGAGAGATGCAGCTCCTCAGGTCCCATTTCAGACCTACTGAAGTCAAAACTCTAGGGGCGGGGCCAGCATCTGTATTTTAACAAGTCTTCCTCCTGGTTCTTCCGCATAGCCTTCAGGGGTTTAAGTAATTAAATTATGCATGTCAATGTTTTAAAGGTGTTTTTTCTTTTTTCAAATTAGTTAACTTTCTGAAGTTTGGAAAATGTAAAATTATAAAAAGATGACAGAAGACATGGATTGTTTAAATACATCTTCCTGAAGGGAATATGGAGCTTTAAACAGAATGTGGTGTCTGGCATTTTGAAGTGCATGTTTCAGCAAAGGGTGGGGGCCTGTTTAATGTACAGTGAAACTGCTTCTTCCAGGATGAGATTCCTGCAGTCCATCGCAGATGGTCTACATATTTTTGTAAAATTATATCTACTCTGAATTTGTTTGTCATTTGACTCATCTACATGGGCTTATTATGACAGAATGTCATCTTGACCAAAGCAAATATTTTCCTAAAAATCTCTGAAGAGAGATCAAAGGTTTTGACACGAGGCTTTAAATAGAGTGTATTATGTTATGCACATGTTGAAAATCTATATGATTTTCCTGGGGAGAAAAATATGTTTCAGTAGTATCTTGTTAATTTGTATCTCTGGATAGACAGAGAAAGTTTTCCTCCAAAATCCTGTAGACAGTATATGTTCAAATTTTGGAGACATTACCAAAGGTGATTCCATCTTAATATTCACACCAGCAGTGTATGGAAACACAAATTGTCCCCTGCCCTCACCAATGCCTGCTACGGTGTAGTAGCCATTCTGTTAGGCCTCTAATGGCATTGTATGGTGATCTGAATTTCACTTTCCTAATGACAAGTAGCACTGAGCATATTTTCATGTGCTTATTTGCCATCTGTCTATCTTCTGGTCCAGTGATTCTGCTCTTTTTTATTTCAAAAGAACTAAAAGCACATGTCCACACAAAAACATGGATCCTTGCTATAGACTGAATTCTGTCTCCTCCAGATTTATATGAAAGTGAAAGTTGTGTCCAATTCTTTGTGACCCCATGGACTATATATAGTCCATGGAATTCTCCAGGCCAGAATACTGGAGTGGGTAGCCTTTCCCTTCTCCATGGGGTCTTCTCAATCCAGGGATTGAACCCAGGTCTCCTGCATTGCAGGCAGATTCTTTACTAGCAAAGCCACCAGGGAAGCCCAAATTTATATGCTGATGCTCTAACCCCTAAGATAACTGTATGTGTAGATAGAACCTATAAGGAGGTACTTAAGGTTAAAAGGGTCACATGGGTAGGACTCTGATCGAACAAGTTTAGTGTTTTTGTGATAGAAGACGCACAGAGCTCATGCTCTCCCCAGTAGCTCCTCACAAAGAAGAGGTCATGGGAGCATGCAGTGGGGTGGTAGTCCCTGTAAGTCAGGGGAAGGGGTTTCACCAGAAAGGAGTCATGCAGGCATCCCGATCTTACTCTTCCATCATTCAGAACTGGAGGAAATAAGGGTCTGTTGTTGGAGCCACCTAGCCTATAACCTTTTGTCTTGACAGCTGGGGCTGAGTAGAACAGTCCTCACAGCAGGATTTGTCCTATTTATATTATTTGTAATTGTAAAAATCTAGAAATCACATAAATGAATGGATAAGCAAATTGTGGAATACACAAGTTCAAAGCAATACTACTGAGTAATACAAACGAACAAACCGTTGATATACACAACAACATGGATAAATATCAAAAAATTATGCTAAGGGAACTAAAGCAGACCAAAAAGAAAAGAGTTGGCACTATTATTCCATTTATATAAAACTCTAGAAAATGTCAATAGCCGATTGTGACAGAAAGATCTGAGGTTGTCTGGGAGGTGAGGTGTGGTGAGGAGTGAGAGGGAGAGATTACAAAGACACAGAAGCAAACCCTAGGGGGTAATAGACAGGTTTACTAGCTCGACCGTGATGATGGTTTCACATATACGTAAGTTAAAGCTTACAGATTGTGTGCTCCAAATACACACAGTTTACTGTGTGCCAGTTATAGTATTTCTGGACCAAACTTGAGTCTGCTAGCCTGGCCAAAATAAAGCCAATCTCCTGATTGGTTGGTGGTGAAGGAAAGTTTGGTGTTTTATTGCAAGGCACTCAACATAAGGCCAAGGTTCGGAGAACCGGTGGCTCATACTTGAGTCCTACACTCCCCACTGGCTTTCAGGGAAGGATTTTTATAAAGACTAGGTGAGGGAGAAGGTAGACCTCCTACTGATTAGTTAGTGGTGAAGTAACAGACTTGTGTTTCAAAAATTAACATCATAAACCTTCTGGTTCTAAATGGTCTGGAGTCTAAATGCTAGTGGTCAGCAGTTAACTTCTTCCACCCTGTAGGAATTTTTGTATCTTTAAAGCAACTCAATCAAGATTGCTGGGAGAAATATCAATAACCTCAGATATGAAGATGACACCACCCTTATGGCAGAAAGTGAAGAAGAACTAAAAAGCCTCTTGATCAAAGTGAAAGAAGAAGGTGAAAAAGGGGGCTTAAAGCTCAACATTCAGAAAACGAAGATCATGGCATCTGGTCCCATCACTTCATGGGAAATAGAGGGGGAAACAGTGGAAACAGTGTCAGACTTTATTTTGGGGGGCTCCAAAATTACTGCAGATGGTGATTGCAGCCATGAAATTAAAAGATGCTTACTCCTTGGAAGGAAAGTTAAGACCAACCTAGATAGCATATTCAAAAGCAGAGACATTACTTTGCCAACAAAGATCTGTTTAGTCAAGGCTATGGTTTTTCCAGTGTCATGTATGGATATGAGAGTTGGACTGTGAAGAAAGCTGAGCACCGAAGAATTGATGCTTTTGAACTGTGGTGTTAGAGAAGACTCTTGAGAGTCCCTTGGACTGCAAGGAGATCCAACCAGTCCATTCTAAAGGAGATCAGCCCTGGGTGTTCTTTGGAAGGAATGATGTTAAAGCTGAAGCTCCAGTACTTTGGCCACCTCATGTGAAGAGTTGACTCATTGGAAAAGACTCTGATGCTGGGAGGGATTGGGGGCAGGAAGAGAAGGGGACGACAGAGGATGAGATGGCTGGATGGCATCACCGATTTGACGGACATGAGTTTGAGTGAACTCCAGGAGTTTGTGATGGACAGGGAGGCCTGGCGTGCTGCAGTTCATGCGGTCGCAAAGAGTCGGACATGACTGAGCGACTGAACTGAACTGAACTAAAAACAACTCAAGGATATGGCTCAGAACATTATCTATAGCCCTCAAGGAGGAACTAAAAGTCCTTGACTTGGTCTTCTGGCTAAACTATTATTCTTTTGTCTCGCTTGACTGTTTTCTTGTGTTTTTGCATTTTCTCAGTTCTCTGATTAAATTTTCCCTTTGGAACCTGGAAGGCCTAGGAGGCTCAAGCCTTTCTATAAACAAGAGGCAAGGGGACACGAGGGTGGTGACTGTTCCCGGGAAGGCCACCCAGTACCCTACTTCATTTCAGTAGCTCAATAGGCTATTAGACAAAGAAAACCTGTGGCACTTCTACTCTCTCCTGGCAACTCTGTGTTAAGAGGATTTTCTTTTCTCCACTTTGATAAAGAAATGGAAAAGAAAATGCCTCATCCAGAAAAGGCTGTCATATGTACAGGATTCCACAGCTTTGAACTTTCCCTTGTGAGGAGCCTAGAACAGAACTCTGTCCCACCCCAAAAAGCTAGCTTTTCCATTACCACTGGAGGTAAAACAAACAAAACCACAATACCAAAGAACATAAAACCAACGGCAGTAAACTCAAACCCAGCAAACTGATCATTACATTTGGGATTTATCTTTTGTTTTTTCAAGTTTCAGTTCAGTTCAGTTCAGTTGCTCAGTCGTGTCCGACTCTTTGCAACCCCATGGCTGCAGCACACCAGGCCTCCCTGACCATCACCAACTCCCAGAGCTTGCTCAAACCCATGTCCATCCAATCAGTGATGCCATACAACCATTTCATCCTCTGTTCTCCCCTTCTCCTCCCACCTTCAATCTTTCCCAGAATCAGGGTCTCTTCCAATGAGTCAGCTCTTCGCATCAGGTGGCCAAAGTATTGGAGTTTCAGCTTCAGCATCAGTCCTTCCAATGAATATTCAGGACTGATTTCCTTTAGGGTGGACTGGTTGGATCTCCTTGCAGTCCAAGGGACTCTCAAGAGTCTTCTCCAATACTACAATTCAAAATGGCCAGGTGTGGGAAGGTCCATAGGAACTGCAGGGCACATGAGTGGATAGTCTTGTGGTTCTAGGCCTCTGCTCGCTTTATCGATTTCCCCAGGGAGATCTGGAGGTGTGCTCCAGGAAGGGGCAGGGTGCATCAATTCTTCAGCACTCAGCTTTCTTTATAGTCCAACTTTCACATCCATACATGAGTACTGGAAAAACCATAGCTTTGACTTTGTCAAAACCATAGACAGGCCTTTGTTGGCAGAGTAATGCCTCTGCTTTTTAATATGCTGTCTAGGTTGGTCATAGCTTTCCTTCCAAGGAGCAAGCATCTTTTAATTTCATGGCTACAGTCACCATCTACAGTGATTTTGGAACCCAAGAAAATAAAGTCTGTCATTGTTTCCATTGTTTCCCTATCTATTTGCCATGAAGTGATGAGACCAGATGCCATGATCTTAGTTTTCTGAATGTTGAGTTTTAAGCCAGCTTAATTGGATATTGTCGCAAAGAATCAATCTTTCAATCATATTTGGTAATTTGGGTGAGGAATATTATATGACAGAAAAGCTTCCACAAGAAAATACACTAAAATCTAGAATAATAAGACGTCAGCTCATGGGAGGCAAAACTTCGTCAGTGCAGTCCAAAGCTGGACACACAATTTGGTTAGAAACTCAAACCCGCTTCAATTGGACAGTGAGCTTGAAAGAAAAAACAGGGTTTGATTCTTAGCTTTAGGTTAAGTTCACACCAAATATAGTGGATTTATTGCTCTTTGGGGGTTGTGCTAATTCATGTTTACAGAGAGGCTTTCTACAGAAGGTTCTTTGTAGCAAATCACTATGGGAGGAAATTCCTTCCAAAGTTGCATTGTGTATTTCCATTTTACTGTGCTGCGGATGCCAGGTTTTTTTTTTTTTTTTTTTTTTTCTTCAAACTAGTAACGTCCTAGGCTTTAAGTAAATTGTTCACACTTGGGCTCCGTACCTTAAAAGTGGTAGAGGAGAAAACGCAAAACTGACGCCCAAACTCCCACTCTTTCTAATACTCAGTATAAAGTAGAGAAACTTTCTGGCAGGCCTGCCGCAACCATGCCTGGAGCTCTCCCTAGTGTTTCCTCTAACTTCCACTTGTATTAACTCATTCCTGGTTCCCATCTGGAGAGCGCAGATTG